>NC_140591.1:86198809-86845389 GCF_964204655.1 Triturus cristatus
CTACCTCTCCATCTCTTCCTTTCTGTCACTCACACTCGTTCTCTCACTCTCTCTCTTCCTTTCCCTCTCTCACACTCTTTCTCTCTTTCTCTGTCTCTTCCTCTCTCTCACATTCTTTCTCTTCCTCTCGCTCTTTCTCTCTCTCTCTCTTCCTCTCTCTCTTCCTCTCTCTCACACTGTTTCTCTCTTTCTCTCTCTCTTCCTTGTATCTCACTCTTTCTCTTTTTCTCTCTCTCTTCCTCTCTCTCGCTCTTTCTCTCTTTCTCTGTCTTCCTCTCTCTCTCACTCTTTCCTTCTTTCTCTCTCTCTTCCTCTCTTTCACTCTTCCTCTCTTTCTCTCTCTCTCTCTCCTTTGATTGATGCATGACGCACAATCTTCTTTTGCTTTTTGTATTGCAGGCTGTGATTCACAAATGGTCCAGGGATGACACGCCATGACTGTACCTAGTTTTATTTGTTGTTGTTTTGTTTAAATAAAATGTTTTATATGTAAATCCATACATGACTGTGATTCCTATTTGTCCAACCTCACATGCAACTTCTTAATTTATAATTGTGCGACATCAGCCAATTTGTTACAATCCAGATTTCCTAAGGTTGCTGTCACATTTGTTTGTGTGGGGGGGATGAGGGGGGATGGCGGACAAGGGGCTGGTGGCGGGGGGTGGCGGAGCAGTGTTGGGTGTCTGAGTTGCATGATGGTTGGCTCCAATGCATCTGTTGTCGTTCAGGTGTGGCTCTGGTCTGGGCTCCCTTTCATCTTTTAGGTTCTAGTCCGACTTTACACCAGCTCAAAGCAGGTGTATACTTCATTCTACTAACGCACCATATCACCTGTTTTGTACTCTCTTCGATGATCTTGCTCGTGGTTGAGAAACTTGCGAAGTGATATGCTCGCTGCTCTTTGCACGGGAAGGCCTACTTTCCATCTCAATAGCAATATTTGCCGGGGTCATCCGTGACAATGCTTTTTGAGGCTGCTATCGTCGGTAAACTGGTGATATGGCTGTTTGCTCCAGCTTGTGAATGGTACGTTACATTTATCACCATTTTGGTTGCGAAAAAGTGCCGTTAACTCGGCGATGTGTCCTTGAGAATATACCCCTCGGTGTTTGAAATACTTAAGAAGTACTCGAGTGCTGCACTGAGAGCCGCGCACCCATTGCTTTCACACGGGGAGCCACTTTCACTAATTTACATTCGCCTTGGGGACCCCATCCCCGAAGCATGCCGACATGTTCATTATTTTTAAAAAAACAAGAAGAGGACCGCATCGCCCCCCCTCCCGTGGCATTTCCGGCCCGAGGACCACATCCCCCAGGGCCTGGCCTCACCGTTGGGGATCGTGGGAGGAGCCCCAATGCCCCCGCGGTTCGCCGCCTCCCCGCGTTCTGCAGGAGCCGGCATTGCTTTTCCACACGGGGAGCTGCTGACATGCACCTCCCTGTGTGGAAAAGCAATCAGCTTTGGATTTTGGAAGCGAAAGCAGGTTCTCCAGCTCTCGCTTCCAAAATCCAAAGCAAGTTTGCTATGACAGGGCGGAAGCCGCGCGGCTCCCGCCCTGTCATAGCAAACAGCACTGTCCCGGGGGTGGGCACCCCGGGACACTGCAGGAGCTGGCCCTGGGGGGTGGCGGTCCCCAGGGCCCTCACGGGATCCAGGAGGAGGGCCGCGCACCCAACATGAGTGAAGCCCCACGGACGTAGTGGTCCCCGAGTCTGCGGGGGCCCACGCTATTATTTTTTAAGAAATGCCCTAGCCCACCCACGGGCCTCATTAAAATAAAACACAGGAACCCGCGTTTCATTGTTTTTTAACAATTTTGGCGGAATTTGCGACCCCAGCACGAATTGCGCCGTAATTTCCTTTTTTTTAAATGCTTTTTTTGGCCCTGGGGGTCCTTCTGGGACCCCCTGAGCAGGCCCAGGGGGTAAGGGGGTGTCTATCCTGCCCCCCTTCTCTTGTTTAATATCTTTGTTTCTCTGTTTTCTGGTGACTCACTTCTACCGAGTCACAAGATGGCTGCCAACACTTCCTGGTTTGGAGTGTTAACAGCCAATTACAATGAAGCTTGTGGTCATGGCAGCCAATTAGAATGAAGTGCGTGGTCGGGAGGGTTTGCGACTCCACCGCTGCCCTAGATATCGAAACTTTTATTTTTTGAATTTTTCAGCAACGGATTTACAGCATTTAAAAAAAAGGTTGCTTTCTGAATCAAGCATGTAGCTTGAATCCTTATAAATTTGAGAAAATCACATAATTTCAGACTTCACATTGATTGGCAAATTCATATAGAGGCCCTGAAGAAGTTCACCTTGGGAGAACGAAACGCGTTGGCTGGAACCTAAAGCTTTTTTATATTGATTGAAAAATAAAAGAAACTAAAGAAAAATACTCTTCTTCATAATCTGGACTTTGCTATTCTGCGCACACCCATTGAATTGAAGAAGAATTACTGTTCATTTGCAGAAGCATCACCAGAAATTCAAAATATTTCATGAAAAATTGACAAATTTGGCCTCTGAAATGGGAATTGAAATAGGGAGATCCAAGGTGTTGCAGAAACTCTGGAGAGCAGAATTTTCTGAAAGGGATTTGGAAAATATGAATATGTCGGTAAGAAAATTGCAGATAAAGGAGGTGATGACAATATTGCAAAAATGGGGAGATTTAGATAGATGGAAAGTCAGCTGGACAAAGAAAAAGGAAGAAGCACAGACAAATCAATCGACGTCTGAATATGCGATGAAAGACACAGAGAAGGCTGAAAGATTGTACCAATGAGAGAGGTTACAGGAGGGAGATATGTACATGTCCCATGGACCCGACAGGATATTTTATCATTTACTAATGATTTCACTAAATTGAGAGAAAAGCCAGTGGAATGGTACAGGCAAGTTGAGAGATTTGTGAAGGTTTCAAAGGTTTTGTTGAAAGATTTGGATGGTTTATTTGACATAGTGGTGCCTGCTGATTTGTGGACCGAATGTAAAATTACATTTGATTGGCCTAGTGATGAGTACCCGAGAGATGAAAAACAGGAGCCCCGTCAGAAGAGGTTATGAAGAAATATCACCAAGTAATTACTTTCTTGAAAGGGAAAATTCCCCAAAAAGAAACAGATTGGATAAAGATAGATAGAACAACCCAGGAAAAGGATGAGTCTGTACATGCTTATTATGAGCGCCTTTCACAGATGTTCAAGCAGTACAGTGGATTTGAAAATATCGGAGATAAGGATATGACTCATTTTGTGTGTCGGTTTGTGTCAGGGTTACGGCAAGAAATTTCCCAAATGATTAAGCAGCACAATTTGTGCTGGCAAGCGAAGCCCATAGATGAGATCCTAAACTATGCAAGGTATTGTGGAGATGAAATTGACAATAGACGAAATAATTTAGAGGAGAAAGTGATGTGGGCTCAAGTGAAATTAGCAGAACAGCAAGAACTCCAGCTACAGAATCAGGCAGGAAATACAGGAAGGGGGCAAGGTCATGGTGAGAATAATGGGGGTATACCGAAAGGGGGATTGAGCAGAGAAGAGGCAAAGAAAAAGTTTACCTGTCATGGGTGCGGAAAATTGGGGCATTGGAAAAATGAGTGTAAAAATATACAGAATAATAATGGCCCAAATAAAAATTTAAATCCACAGAGGCAGAATGAGGTGATAATGAGTCAACCGCAGCAGGTTGTAAACCTACAGAGTCAATTGTCACCTGCCCCTATGCCAAATTTTGTGAGTCAAGCCAAGTACAGTACGGACAAGGGATTTCAAGAAGGAAGTGGTAAGAACATTTTTGTAACATCGCAATTTCTTTTGCAGGATTCTTATTTTGATGACAGCACCTTGTGACGGTGCCTGAGGGGGGAGGAAGAGGAGTGCGTACTTGGCGCATCCTTGCTAATAGATCAGTCAGGTCCATATATTGATGGTAAGGTGGAAGGAAATGACATTACCTTCTTGTTGTATACTGATGCTACCCGTTCTACTGTGATAACAGCAGACATTCCAAACCTACCCCTCTCTGGAGAAGCGATCCAAGTAGTAGGCATCTCTAATAAACAAATTAGGACCCCAATTACAAAACCAATGGAGGTACGTTTTGGCAAATTCAAAGCGATGTATAATGTTTGTAGTGTGTGCCTCCAGTCCTGTGAACTTATTAGGCAGAGATCTATTGTGCAAGATGAATTGCACCATATTTTGCACACTAGATGGTGTTGCTGTCCAGACCCCAGACGAAGATGGAGTGTACAAAATCATGCTAGCAAAACAAGGAACAGAAGTAGATGAATTATATTCTGTAATGACCAGAGAAGATTTACTAAATGAGGTCAAAACAACAGTGAATCCTGAAGTGTGGGATTTTACAGGCAAAGAGGTGGGATTAATGAAAAATGTCGATCCCGTAAAAGTGACTGTAAAGGAAGGTGCAGTTTATCCAAATACACGACAATACAAAATAAGTCCTGAAATAAAAGCTGGTGTTGCAGCAGAAATTGATTGAATGGTCGACCAAGGCATTTTAAAAGAAATAATGAGTAGTCCTTGTAATTCACCTATAATTTGTTTTTTTGGGAAAATATTTTTATTTGCATTTTTAACCAACAGAAGCACAGCTGACAAGTCACAGATAGTAAACCGCACGTTCATGCGCCTCCCCCTCCCTCCATCTCCCCCCAGAATAACAGCATCACAGATCTTAATCACAACAGCCCCATCAACCACATATAATACAGAAGTCCACAGTGTTCTACTTTCCCCCAGCTGCACTCCAAGAGGTCGCCCGCCTCCCAGCAACGTGAGACATGTCTTCAGTCCTCAGGACTTTCAGTGCATCAGTCTGATCCCAGACACCCGTCAAGGCTATGATATCTTCTCCATTTACCCCATACTCTACTGAATTTCCTCGGGCACCCTCTAGCTTTATAGGTGACCCTTTCGGCCGCCATATACATATCCATCCCTCTACTCCATTCCTCGGCCCGGGGCACCGCAGGAGCTCCCCATGCTCGTGCCACATCTCGTTTCGCCACCACAAAAGCTAACATCACGAAAATCAGATGTGGGCGACTCAAATCTACCTCAGTGGCTATCCCAAGCAAGACAAATTTTGAGTCCAGGGGGAGTGTTGTCTCTAGTATCTTGCTCAATTCCCCCACTATGTGTGCCCAGTAAGCATGGACAATAGGGCAGTCTCAGAGAGTATGATAGAAGGTCCCCTGCGGGTGCCCACACCGAAGGCAGCAGGAATCACTGGATCGACCCATGCGGTGCAATCTGGCCCTGTCATAATACACCCTATGGAAAATCTTGAATTGTATGAGTCTCAGTCGGGATTTAATCCCAACTTCTCTGTGGTGCATCAAGGCTGCCTCCCAGTCTGTTGTGTCCATCTCGCCCAGGTCCTGTTCCCAAGCTGCCCTCAGTTTCCCTAGTCTATCCGGTGTATTGTTATTCAGAGTCTTGTACGTCAATGATACTAGCTTCATGGATACTCGTCCTGTAGCAGACGGCCTTCCAGTGGGGCTTATTCTGGCAGTGCGGAGGTAAGCGCCGTCTCAGCCTGCCACGCATGACGCAGCTGTGCGTATTTAAGGAATTGAGTGGGGCGCAGTCCATATTCTGCTGCCAGGGACCCATAGGGCTTAAGTTTCCCCCGCTTCACCAAGTCCCCTAACGTGGAGATCCCAATATCGTCCCATCCGCCAAAGCCCGTTAATTTGTGGAGCTCCTTTAACCACGAGCAGGACCATATCGGGGTTAGTTTGGTCGGTTTATGCGCCCATCCCATCATTTTCATCGCCCTGTCCCAAGTCTCTATAGTTATCTGCGTCGCAGGGAGTAGTCGCCTCCTACCCACCCCCCATACAAGTAATGAAGATTTGTGCGGCGTGACATGGTGTCCCTTTCAGGCCTGTAAGTCGGGTGGTCGTAGGTGCATGGAGCCAATCATTTATCGGCGCCAGGTGTTCTGCCCAATAATAACATCTGGCAAGGAAATCCCCCCATTGTATTGGTTCCTCTGTAGGGTATCTAGGGCTATCCTAGGTTGTTTCCCTAGCCACAGGAGAGAACGTAGTTCCGCATTTATTACTTTAAACGTCTGTTTGGGGAGGGGGAAGTACTCATTATGTAGGGCATACAAGAAGCGGGGCAGCGTGATCATCTTGAACATTGCCGCCCGGCCTAAGATCGTGAGAGGGAGGGCCTTCCATCTAAGGGCGTCATCTGCAAAATTCCTGATCACTCGTTGGATATTCCTATCGCAGGAGACCTGGCGGTTCGTTGTCAGATAGATCCCCAGATATGTGAATCCCGCCCGCGTAACCTGAAGGGCCACAGGCAGGGGGGGCCACTCCCCCTCTCCACGTGGGCTGTACAGGACCGATTTATGCCAATTGACCGTATATCCCGATATGGAACCATACCCAGCCAGGAGCTCAAACAGCGCGGGGATCGTACTGGCCGGTTGAGTGACATATAGGAGAATATCATCCGCATATAGCGAAATTTTTTCTTCCCAGGCGTCAGTCTGCGATATACGGAATCCCCGTATCTCGTTCGTTTGCCGGACCGCACAGGCCGCCAATTCAATAGTGAGGGTGAAGAGTAGTGGGGAGAGAGGGCATCCCTGCCGCGTCCCCCGTCTGACAGGCAAATCCTCGGACAGGATCCCATTGACTTTCACCCTAGCCCTGGGATCCGCATAAAGCAGTCCGACCCATTTCCTGAATTTGGGGCCTATACCGAATTTGACTAATGCCGCCTCCAAAAAGGGCCAATGGACAGCGTCAAACACTTTTTCAGCGTCTAGAGAAAGGAACATATGCGATTCCTCCCGTCCTTTCACCTCCATAAGCCAATTATGTGTTTGTCTTAAATTTTGCCTAGTTGCCCTATCCGGCAGAAAGCCCGTCTGATCCTGGTGGACCAGGTCCGAAATGACTCTACGTAGACAAAGGGCCAAGACCGTCGCTAAGATCTTAACCTCCACATTTAGGAGGGAGATCGGTCTATAAGACCGCAGTCCTCAGGAGGCCTACCCTGCTTGTAGATCGGTATGATCGTGGCCCTTCGCAGATCAGATGGAAGGAGACCCTCCTGGGCCGCGTCTTGGAACAGTGTTAGAAGGTGGGGCATCAACAGGTCCACCCCTTTTTTAAAAAATTCCACCGGTAGTCCATTCGGGCCTGGAGACTTCCCCGGCCGGAGTCTAGCTATTGTGTCTCGGAGTTCGGCGATCGAGATGTCGATTTCGAGGGCGTCCTTGTCCTCGTCCGTTAAGACTGGGGTCAGGACAGTAGACAGGTATTCCAAAATATCACCTGGCCTTCCTAATGCTCTGGCTTCATAGAAGTCCCGATAATAGGAGGCAAACGTCTGGGCGATCTGAACATCACCAGTCTGCATCTGTCCTCGGCCATCCACCACCCCTTCAACCTATCTGATATCCCGTTCTTTATGGCTCAGCCAGGCCAATAATTTGCAGGATTTGTCCCCAACGTCATATAGCCTATGCAAGGATGCAAGCGCTTGCGTTTTGGCTTCATCTGTCGCTAGTGCCCTATAGTGTTGTTGGAGATCTGTCAGACACCGAAGCACCCGCGGTTCCCCCCGATACATACTGCCGTTCCAAGTCCAATACTTAGGTTTCCAGGGAGTTAAGCTCTGCCTGGGCTTTCCGTTTTTCCCATGATATTCTATTTTGAGCCCTGTCACGGAGCACGGTCTTGTAAGCCTCCCAAACTGTCACACCGGACTGCACAGAGCCCACGTTCTCTGCGAAGTCGACTTTCGTGTCCGCCCTCAGGCCTTGCATTATCTCATTATTTTGCAGATCCCATGCCGACAGTCTCCAGCCCCCACCACCAGCCCGGGGTCTCCCACCCAGCCTAATCAAGAGTGGCGAGTGATCCGAGAGGCCCCTTGCCAGGTACTCCGCCTCATGGCCAGCCCCAAGTGCATGTCTAGGAAGGAAGATATAGTCTAGTCTGGAGTGTACCCTATGTGCCCCGGAATAGTAGGAATAGCTTCTGGTAGGCGGGTGCAGCCATGCGTCCATCAGGCCTAGTGTATTAATGACCTCGGCCAGGGGCGTAGTCCTGGAGCCGCCTTCACGATGTCCCTAGCGGTCCATAGAGATGGACATAACATCGTTAAAGTCCCCCCCTATGATGTGTAATGTGCCCGGTGTGTCTAGCAGGATATCAGCCAATCCCTTTAAGGTCCTGGCTTGGAGTTTCGGGGGAGCATATATCGAAGCTATGGTGTTCACTGTGAAGGGCGGGGACTTTTTAATCAGCATCGCCACCCCCCGGAGCCAGCTGTATACCCGCATGCGCCAGTACCCTATAGGCACCCCTCGCCAGGAACCCGCACTTTGTTCCTCGGAGGTGTGTCTGCTGGAGGAGGACTATATCTGGGTGCAGTCGTTTAATCTATGCCGTCACAAGCCCTCTCTTTATTTTATCCCCTAGGCCATTTACGTTCCACGTGAGGACCTTGCAGGGGCTGTTCACTGCTCTATCGTGAGGGGTCCGAGTTGTCCCTAGTGGGGGGCGGACGGAGTGCACGCCAATCCGTGCCGACCCTACGTCATTGTGCCAAACACATGATAAACAAAACATAACCCAAAACACTCCCAACCCGAAAATCAACACATTCCCCTTTCCCCCTCTCCCCACCCCATCTCCCTCCTCCCAATGACTCATCCCCGGCAAAATGTCGAGGAATGGGCTTTAGGGCAAGCGGAAGTCTGTCGCCCTCCCGTTCCCAACTCACGCCACAAGCTTAAACTCCTGTGGCTGCCCCAGCACCATCAATACAAAAACTAGAGAGAAAAGAACGAAAGATGTTAGCAGGAAAGAGAGCAAGAGAGAGAATACGGAAAGAATCGAAATCAACAGTGAAAGATCAAAGAGAAGAGGGCGTGTCCAACGTGCCTGCTCCGGCATATTAGATCAGATCACGGCCTACCCCGCAGGGCCCCTTTCAGGAGTCGCAATCCGGGGGTTCAGTCTGGATTGCCCCCGGTTCAGTCAATGTTGCCTGCTCCATCGCCAGTATCTCAGCCGCCAAGGGGTGTATCGAAGGGCGTATCGTCTCTTCTCCTTCAGAGGCAGAATGGTTGATTTCAGACCCATCTCCAGTCTCAGTGTCATTGCCCCTCCGCAATCGGCCGAGAGACCGGAGTGCCTGTGCCGTCACCGGGAGCCACGAGTCAAGGGACCCACCCGTGCTCCGTCTGCGTCGTCCTGTACCCCTCTGCGCATACGGGGTGGCCTCCAGAGGGGGGCCCCTTCGTGCCTGATGGGACCGAAGGGGGCGCCGTGACCCCCGGGGTCGCTCACCAGTGCCACCTGAGGACACCCCGCCGTCCGTCTGCATTGGCATGCGCCCCAGTAGGGGGCGCTCCTCCAACCAGCACCATGCCTCCTCCGGCGTCTGAAAGAAGTGGGATTCGCCCAGGTAAAGGACCTTCAGTTTCGCAGGGAAGAGAAGCATGTATTGTATCTTACGTTCTCGCAGTTTAGCTTTCACGGAATCAAAGGTGCGCCTTTGTTTCTACACTTCCCTGCTATAGTCCGGAAAAATCATTATGAGGGTATTCTCGTGTCGTATCTCTCCTAGTTTCCAGGCTTCCCGAAGTATCATGTCTCTATCCAGGAAGCGCGCTATTACAGGCCGCGGCTGGGCCCCAGCGGGCGGTTGGGCCAGGAACGCCCGGTGGGCTCTTTCTATGATGAAACAGGAGAAGAACTTGTCCGCCGGGAAGGTGCTCCGCAGCCAGGTGTAGAGAAATTCCGATGCATTTGTCCCTTCAATTCCTTCTCTAAAGCCCACGAAGCGGAGGTTATTCCGTCTCGCTCTATTTTCGGCGTCATCCACTCTCCAGAGCAGGTCTTTATGGGATGATTGGAGTTCTTGCATGCCTCTACGGAGGTCGCGGACTGAGTCTTCCGTCTCACCCAGCCGCGTCTCTGCCTCTGTGACCCTCCCAGCCAAGTTCCGAAGGTCTTGACGTAAGAGCGTTACCTCTGTCCCAACGACACCTATCTGTCCTTCTAGCGCCGTCCTGGATGCCTGGATCGCATGGAGGTGGGTATCTGTATCCGAGCGGACGCCCGGGCGTTCCTCCGCGGCGGGAGGAGGGGACACGACCTTTGTGAACTGATCCATCTTGCCCTGGCGCGACTGTTTCAGGTCCTTGTCCCTCCCCATGTCAAGGTCGCAGGAGATTCAGACGCGGGGCCGGTTTCACCCTCCCACGGTCGCAGTCCAAGTCACCCCTGGCCTGTAGCACGTGTGGAGCTCGCCGCTCGTGGCTGTAAGTGGGTACCCTCACAGGGATGGAGCACCGCAGGAGGGGAGCCAGCCACCCCCCAGCTAGTAGGCAAAGGCCTCCTTCTGCAGTCAACTGAGCTCCTCTTGGCGGGCAGAGGTATCAGCAGCCAAGTAGTGCTCCAGGACTGCCTCAGTGGGTATTCAGCACAGTGTCTTCCTCAACGTGTGGCCAGAATCCGGGAAGGAGGGAGAGAGGGAGGCCTCCCCGCTGCTGTCCCCCAGGAGGGCCTGGTTATCTCCCCCACCGTCTCAGGGGGGACCCCCCATCACAGGCACCACTCGCGATGAACCAGAAAGAAAAGGGGAGGGGTGGGGGGAGCGCTCACAACCTCCGTCCTCCCAGGCCAGGCACTCGTCTCTCCCCCCGCACCTCACCTCCTTCAAAGTCGCGCACCTGCCGCCCATCCACCAGTCCAGGGCTCAACTCACAGGTGCCCGGAAGGGAGGCATCACGTTGCGCTCCGTGGAAGCAACGGTCCGGGCATGATTGCCCGCCTCTCACCGTCTCATATAAGGGCCGGCCCATATGTCTCCAGGAGGGAGTCACTCTCCTCCCCGCAGGCTCCCGATCGTGGCTGTGGCCCAGAGCCGCTCTGGAGCGTGGACCTGCACCCGGCCCCCCAGCGGCAGTCCCGGCCTCCGCATCACCCTGGTCGTGGGCCCAGTCTCGCGGCTTCGCGCCTAGCCTCCTCAGCGGTCTAGACTCACGAGGGGGGAGGGGGCTCCGCTTACTCTGTCTCCACCGCCCCTCAGCGCCAGGATCACCCTCGGGGGCACAGGTCTTCCCGGAGCGGGTCGCTCACAGGCCCGGCTGGACGGCACACCACAGGTCGGCCTCAAGGTCTCCGGCGCCCCCGACCCAAGTCACAGGTCTCGAGGCTAGGCCTCCCGTCTTCCTCTGCAGTGCGACGCCATTTTGGGAAAGTGCAGGGTGAGCAAATTCAGCCAGGTCTCAGCCTCCCAGGCTCGCTGAACAGAGCATTTCTCTCGATCTCACTGGGAGACAGCAGCGGGGCACATAGTCGAGTTTTCGCGGTGTTCTCCAGGGCCACAGGGTGCCGGAATCAAGGACCGATAAGGCTTTCAGCCGGAGCTCGGCGAAAGCACGTCTCACTCAAGCATGGATTTGGCCATGCCCCCCGTAATTCACCTATAATTGGCATCAAGAAACCTAACGAGAAGTATAGAGTAGTACAAGATTTACGAAAGATAAACAAGATTGTTGTGCCATGTTGCTCAATAGTACCTAACCCTGCAGTGATTTTGTACCAGATACCATGGAAGGTAGGATGGTTTACCGTAATTGATTTGTGCCATGCCTTTTTCTCTATTCCATTGCATCCTGATAGTCAGTTTTTATTTTCTTTCAAATTTGAGGATCGTATTGATGTTTGGAATCGTGTTCCTCAAGGGTATACTAAAAGTCCTTCGATTTTTAACCGAATATTGAAAAAGTGTCTTGAAACATTAGTGTTGCTTAGGGAGTCAGTCCTGGTACAGTTTATTGATGACCTGTTGGTTGCATCGAAAACTAGGGACGACTGTGTTACTCATTCCATTGCTTTATTGAACCATCTAGCCAAAGGTGGACATAAAGTGTCCTCAGAGAAATTACAGTTTTGCCAAACAACAGTTAAATATTTGGGACATCAGATACAGAGAGGATAAAGAAATGTGACCTCTGAGAGAATAAAAAGTCAAATGAAACTGCCACAAACCCAGAAAGAAATAAGGATGTTTCTCAGTGTTGTAGGATATTGCAGACAATGGATTGTAGAGTTTTCCTTATTGGCAAAACCCTGATACAAATGACAAAAAAGCGAGCAAAGGACCCAATAGAGTGGGATGATCAAAGCATGGAAGCTTTTGTAAAATTACAAAAATGACTGTGTGAAGCACCTGCTTTAGGTATGCCTGACTATTCGAAAGAATTTGCACTGTTCTGTTGTGAGAGAGATAATTGTGCACACTCAGTCTTAACACAGACATGGTCTAATGCGACGTCCGGTGGCATATTTTTCTGCTACCTTGGACCCTGTGGCATCTGCATTGCCTGGTTGCCTAAAGGCTGTGTCCATTGTAATGGGACACCTTATAAAAGTGTACGTTCCACATGTAGTTGTAATTCTTTTAACAAGAACCCAAACTCAGTATCGTACACCAAGTAAAATGACAAAGCACAAAAGAATTATCCTAGGGGCTGAAAACGTGACCACAGTCAGATGTACTGTTCTTAACCCAGCTACCTTGTTACCAGATCCATACAAAGAAGAGGTGAAGGATGAAGTCGAACATGAATGCCTCGTCGTGACAGAACTCAGTACCCCGGTCCTGACATACAGGAGGAACCCTTGGAGAATGCTGAACATGAGCTCTTTGTAGATGGCTTGTGTATGCGCCATGAGGAAGGTGGACTAAGTGCTGCTTATGGTGTGTGTACATTGGCAGGAATAGTATCCTATTTACCAGGACTCAAGTCTGCACAAGTAGCCGAATTGATAGGTTTAATTATAGCGTGCAAAAATGGGAAAATTGGAGCGTAACCATTTACACTGATAGTCAGTATGGTTACGGGGTTGTGCACGACTTTGGCCAGCTTTGGATGCAGCGAGACTTCCTGACTTCTTCAGGGTCTCCCATTAAAAATTGAAATTTTGTGAAAGAATTGCTTGAGGCAATACAATTGACAAAAGAAGTGGCAGTGGTCAAGTGTACTGCACATCAGTTAGGAAATGACCATGTGACGGCAGGTAACCGATATGCTGACCAGGTTGCCCAACACTGCCCAAAATTTAAAATAGCAGTGAACAAGAAAATTGAAACATGTGGATTCAGCTGCCAACTTATGTTAGTTTCAGGATTAGAAACAAGGGAAAGAAGTAAGAGAACTAAAAGATGAGGTGAAAACAAGAGAAAAAGAGAAGTGGGAGAAAGTTGGTTGTCAGAGAAGGGCAGAAGATGGTGTATGGGTTTACTTAGATGGCAGACCGGTAATGCCAGACTGTATGCTTGCACCAATGGCTAGAATGTATCATGGAGACACCCACACAGGCAGAGATGCAATGATTAGACTTTTCAGACAGGATTGGTTTAATGCAAAGTTCAGGAATGTCGCAGAGAGTCTTTGCCAGAGATGCTTAACCTGTCAACAAATGAATCCAGGAAAGAAAACCATAGTCAGTATGGGAAGAATTGGGAAAGTGGAAGGTCCATTTGTAAGGCTTCAAATAGATTTCACATCAGTTGCCTGTTTGTTGAGGGTTAAAATATGTATTTGTCATAGTCTGTTTATTTTCAAAACGGGTGGAAGCATACCCAACCAGAAGAAACAACAGCCTGCCAGTGGCCAAATTCCTATTGAGAGAACTCATTCCTCGATTTGGTTTTCCAGTAACTATTGAATCAGATAGAGGGTCTCATTTTAATAATGAAATAATTCGGTTAATTTGTGAAGCATTCAAAATTGAACAAAAGCTGCACTGTGCATACTGCCCAGAGTCTTCTGGAGTGGTAGAACAAGTAAATGGCACAATTAAGTCAAGGTTGGGAAAAGTGTTTGCATCCACACCACTGGACTGGCCTGATGCTTTTCCTCTTGTTCTGATGGGACTCAGAAGGATTTCAGACAAGAATACCGGATTGAGTCCCCATGAAATACTCATGGGAAGAGCAATGAGACAAGCATGCATACCAGGACACAATCTGTTGAATATATCTGATATTTTGGTGCTAGAGTATTGCAAAGAGTTGGCTGACCAAGTGCGTTCTATCTCTCACCAGGTTGGAGAAGACGCAGTCGCCAGGCAGCCAAACCAAGCACATGATCTGAACCCCGGCGACTGGGTAGTTGTGAAGAATCACACTCGAGAATCGTGCCTAGCACCAAGGTGGGAAAAACCACATCAGGTTATATTGGTTACAACGACAGCAGTAAAATGTGTGGGCTTGCCTAATTGGATTCATTCAAGCAATACTAAAAGAGTACAAGCACCTGACGAAGACGGACCTCAGCTGACCCAAACAGTTGGGGATGCGAAAGGTTGTACAGCTGAAGGATCCAGAGTAACAGATCCTGAAGTAGCTGATCAAGAACAACCGGGCACCAGTCAGGAGGATTGGATTCCAATAGTAGAGATACCTGAAGTAATTGTGAGAACAAGAAGCCAAACCAGATTAGTTAGTCAGGAAAAGAGTGAGGACCAGATAGGAGCAGAAGAATGCGCTCAGGTAAATGAAATTACGATAGTTAGGGAACCTGAGCAGGACAAGTCAAGGAGAGAACAATCTACTCAGACAGAAGAAACTGAAACCACAGCTCCTGAGTATGAGGGACAGATAGGCTTAGAAGAACGCGTTCAGGCGGCAGAAAGCCAAAGTGCAGTAAGACCTGATCAGGACCAGACAGGTAAAGAAAAACAAGTTCAGGGAGAAGAAGAAGAAAAAAAATTGAAATAAAACCTGAACAGGGTTAGATTAGGGAAGAAGAACATGCAGATGATACTAAGGCAATAAGCCCTGGACAAGGTCAGATAGAGAGAAATCCTGAAGACGAAAATAACCAATTTGTGCCACAAACCAATAAAAACAAAAGAACACTTGAAGAAAGTGAAAGTGCAGTGCAAGCCGAAAGAATCAGAAAAGGTGATAATCGGCCTAGTGTTATCAAAAGAGTGAGATACCGACTCAAAACGATAAATGAGGAGCCGGACCAAGTAAACGAGATATCCAGTCAGACTGAACAATCAACTGAAAACCCCAAACGAAGAAGCCCAAGATTGAAAAGACTGAACAATAAATTCAAAGGTCCTGAATGGACATACGTTATTCTTGAGGATTTCGAGAATTTGGAAATAAATGAAGAAAGTGATGAAAATTTAAATGCAGAACAAGTTGACGAAGAAGTGAGACCAACTTGAAGGAAATGTTGTTAAATTCCCCAAATATTCTGTCACAGATTGAAATACTAAATTGAAGGAGAGAAATCTTCTTATCCAAATTGAAAATGGCTGACAATAGAGCTGCTGGAAAACCGAAACGAAATTATGTAAAGAAATGTTGTAGAATATGTATATGTAGCATACTTTTAGTACTTGTAATTTGGTTAGCACTAACAGTTGCCATTCCTTATATAATGGATACAGTTGAAAAGAATAACACGCACACACATAAGAGAGTAGCTAACATTAAAAGAAATAGGGTAGCCTTAGAAGCACCATATGAGAATAAGACAAGATGAGACAAAGTAGATTTAGAAGCACCAGATGAGTTAGACATACCACACATTGTGACAGATAATGACCCTGCTTTAAATGTATATACAAAATTATTAGTGCAATACGTGGACACTATGGAAGTTAGTGATTGTTATGTGTGTATGAAGTTAGCGGCATCAGTAGCAGAAGGTGTGACATATCATCATATTCCATTAACATATGGTATTTTTTGTAGTGTGTTAGGAAGTTTATTTTATAGAACAGGAAAGCTGAAATATTATTATTCTAATGTAGATGTGATTTTTTCCGAGGTTCTTATGTGAAAGAGCATGAACCCAGTTCTTAGTACTAGAGACTCACAATTCATGGCTGAATATTTTCTAACTATGAAAGCAATAGACATAGCTGAAGCACATAAGCACAAATTAACATGTAAATTACACGAAGGAGAAAAGATATTTCTGAATTTAGTTGAGCAAAGGAGACAGGACTTCCTGAGAAGGGCTTCTGAACCGAAACCACAGATACCTCAGTGGGCTGAGAAAGATAAAATTTATAAAACTGGCAAGACTCATGCTGCTATGTCCTTGGACTTTGAAAACAAAGGGAAGATATGCCTTCATAGATTAAAGACAGAATATAACAATGTGTTTATTGGTTCCAGTGAATGCGAACATAATTTCTTAGTAATTGGGGGATGGGGACTAATAGGTGGAACAGATCCAGTATTTCCTGGAATTTATTATGTATGTGGCAATAAAACTTATTTTAGATTGCCTGATCATTGGTACGGGAGTTGCTATTTGGAATAATATTTCCGAAAGTGTACCATGTAAAAAGAATTACTGTAAGCAATGAAGATGCAAAGGAACTAACACGTATAAAAAGAGCTAGTTTTTCTGAAATAGTAGGGGACATATTCGGTGCATTGATACCTTCAGTGGGAGTAATTCTGAATTCTCGTAAAATTTGTCAACTTTCTACAGTAGTGGATCGGTTATCTACTGACACTGCTGGAGGATTCTTGATGATCAATACAGAATTGTTTGCGATCAGATCTATGGTTTTGCAAAATCGACTTGCTCTTGATATATTATTGGCAAAAGAGGGCGGAGTCTGTAAAATGTTGAAAGCGCAACATTGTTGCACTTATATTCCTGATAAAAGTGTTGAAATTAGAGGATATATAAAGAATATTACGAAATTAGAAG
The DNA here is from genome assembly GCF_964204655.1 of Triturus cristatus. NCBI lineage: Eukaryota > Metazoa > Chordata > Amphibia > Caudata > Salamandridae > Triturus > Triturus cristatus. Next base: position 86,215,582 of record NC_140591.1, read on the forward strand.
ATATGAAACCACTGGAAGTTGACAGTGTATGGAGGAAATTGACAAACAGCATTTCTACTATAGTTAGTTGGTTTTATAATAGAGGAAAGGGAATCTTAGGTCAAATAATAATGCCCATAATGGGAATAACTTTATTAGTTTTAGCAATTATGTTTTGGCACAAATGTTGCAAGAAAAGAAAGGAGTATGGAGTGAGTGAAAAGGAAAAGAAGAGAAAATAGGAAGTAATACAACTGGAAGAAATAAAGGGAGATTTTTACAAAAGAATAAGGGGTTTACAGCACAAAAAAGAAAAAGGAAGAAATGATAGAGTTGAAGAAATAGTAATGGAAAGGTGCTAAAGTTGCCATCTGAATTAATAATAGAAAATTGGCGATGGCATAAAATGCCATCAGAGAGGGGATTGATGGAGCAAGGTTTCGTAAAGAAGAAACTTGCTCAGATGCAATCCTCTCAAATAATGTATAAAACCATAATCAATTTGTCTTGTAAATACTAATATTGCATTACACACAAAATATCGTATCTAGGGACACTTGTTATTATTATTATTATTATTATGGAGTTTTGTAGAGCGCATGGTTACGCACTCCGGCGTGTCCCCGCGCTAAGAGGAGAAGCCTAGGTGTATTACTACCGTATAATCAAAAAGGGGGACGTCAGAGCTGGTTATTTGTTGAGGTCCTGTTCCTGTGCTCCTAGGCGTGTTTATATACATCAAAAGGGAACAGTTCCTCTCTTGGGGCCAAAGTAGAGAGTATCAATGGCTTCCTACACAACTATTAATGGTATCTGGGGAGATCTGAATTTCAGATCACAATGCCCTCACACACCTGTTAGGGTGTCATGATTCATCATTGGGAGCTCCTCGTCGGACCGGCGCTGCAATGTCCAACTGGCTTGGTGGCATCTTTATCAGAGATCTTCTGATCTGAGAACGCCGTTTTGTGAGTGAGGTGTGTGGGGCTATTGGAAAACAATGTCTTCTGATATGTGCGAGAAGTGATTTAAAATAGGTCCTAGCCTTGTTGATTCTCTTTAATAAGTATTCAAGGAGGGGACTAATTAAAAGTCAGTGAGGCTACGCTAATGAGTAAAAGTATTGAGGTAGCCGTTAGTTGACTTGGGTCAACATGTTTTGTGTCTTTAGTGCTCCAAGGTAGAGCGACACTTCTTCAGGACCGAGGGGTAAAAATCTATATGTAAAGACCTCCAACGGTCAGACAAGGGATGTGATCTACCTTTCTTAATAACAAGGCCTTAATTCAGGGTTCTTGAACGGACGCTCCACCTAGAAAGATAGAGTCAGGGAACAAAAAAGAAGCGGGTAGAGATACCATCAGCAATTAGTAAAGGTGGAACTATCCAGCATAATCAAAACCGGTATATCACCATAGTAAGAACCAGAGAATAACCGGTCTTCTCTAGTAACAATTGGTTGGGGGAATAAAAAGTTAAAAATTTTGTCTGAACTAACGCTATGTGGGAAATAAAAAACATTACAAACTTTCTTCTATGACACATGTGATAAATCCAGCAACATGCCAACAAAAGAGAGAGTCAGAAGGATAAAGGCAGTTCTTACCTCCCAGGGGTGGGGTGGAAGGCTTCATAGATAAGCAAAGACGCCCCGACCACTTGACCGGGTTCACTATGTGACAATGAGTAAGCTGGTATTAAGGCATACATGGAAGCATAACAACATCAGGAAAAGCAAATTTTCTTTTTTTTTACTTTTATTTTACATGCCTCAGGTGAATATCAAGCATGGTGGTTCAAGTCTTGGTGGGGTGCGAGAGCAATTTCCCAACTGCCCTTGGGGTTTAACCCGTGTTAATGATGGTAGTGGGACTAAGGGCAATGTGTAGTGGTTATGTGGCCACCTATATAATACATACTGCCCGACTGGGAACGCACAGAGGACTGGATAGTCCAAGAGCAGAATGGTGCACGTGTTCACCGTGTGTGCCATGTATATAACGTATATAGGCGGTGGGGGGGGGGTTGGTCTAACATCGAATTTTTGTAAGGAAACACCGCATAATGTAAGTAAGCTACGCGGATACGTTAATCCGTATATGTGCAAGAGAGTGAATTGCAAACGCGCAAATGGAGGTCAGGTGAGCCGACATGCAGCGGCTTAATGCGGGAAGGGGGGAGTTAAGGTAAAGGACTCACCCTTGGATGGGTACGGGCTCGTAATAGATCCGGCTGGTCTAATCCTCATCTGAATGTTACCAGAAGGCAGGGCAGCCCGAGAAAAGGGTAGCTGTCAGGGTGTATATAAGTGTACACCTTCGTAGTTGGGGGAATGGAGGGTAAGAGGTCTTATCATATGGATGTAGTGTTAATTTCTGTCCACGGGATATCATCGTTTAGGCCCTGTTTTTGTGTGGAGAGGTGGAAAATCCACCTATGTTCAGTTTCATAGAGTTTTTAGCAGGACCAAGCAGGATTGCTTTCAAGCACTGTCCAATGTAATTCATTAGGTCCATGTTGGTTCGCAATATAGTGGGTACTCATTTTTGTGGTGGTTCTCCCACATCGTATATTGCTCCGGTGTTCCATGATCCTTGTTTTTACTGGGCGTGAGGTCATGCCTATGTAGCGAAGGTTGCATGGGCACGTGATCATGTAGACACAGTTTTAAGAATTACAATTTGTGTGGTTCTTTTGAGTCCAGATTTTGCCTATTTCCAGGCTGAGTTCTTTGGTTGCCCTTGTCAGATTGCATACTCCACACTCTCCGCAGGGGTAATGTCCTCTTACTGGTGATGACCCCCATAGGGTACTTTGGACATTCTGTTTGGTAGTTTTAGGACGAGTGTGTACCAAGATGTCACGTTGGTTGCTGGTCGTTTGTTGACAAACCTTGGTTTAGGTAATGACAGCGCGCCTGTGGCGAGGATCTTCCAGTTTTTTGTAATAATTCTCTGTACTTTGTTAGATTCTGATGTGTAGGTGGTGACGCAAGTGAGTGTATCATCCGTTTTCTTATCTCTGGGTTCTAGCAGGGCCTCTCGATTGTTGTTTAGTGCTCTTTTATTGGATCTGTTGATAACAGTTGCCGGGTAGTTTCGTGCTTTGAGGTGGTTGCTTAATGTGGTAGCCTCCTTATTGTAGTCACTAGTCTTGTCACAATTCCGACGAAGGCGTAGGAACTGGCCGAAGGGTAGGTTATCCCTAAGGGTTTTTGGATGGTGGCTTTCATACTGCAGAAAACTATTCCGCTCCGTCGGTTTTTTGTAGGTGTGGGTGGAAAGAGTGCCATCTCATAGGGTGATGGTTGGATCCAAAAAGTGGATTTCTGTGGGGGAAAAGGATCTAGTGAATTTCAAATAAGGGTCCAGGGAATTAACCCAAGTGAAGAAGTTGTTGCATGTTTCTATGTCGCCTTTCCACAAAATTAGGATGTTGTCAATATAACACTTCCAAAGAATGATGTTATTGGTATAGATGTTGTTATTTGATATGTGGAGACGTTCAAATTCTGCGACATAGAGGCAGGCCAGGCTCGGCGCAAATGTACTCCCCATAGAAGTTCCTTGGGTCTGGTGAAAAAATTGATCTTTAAATTGGAAGAAGTTCTCACACATGGCTATGGTGGCACATTCCATTATGAAGGAGACAGGAGTGTCCGACATCCATTCTTCTTTAAGAAGGAGTTCTTCTATAACCCTCAATGTCTCTGTTTGGGGAATATTCCTGTAGAGGGCCTCTACATCCAGTGTCATCATGAGGTCAATATCTCCACTTGTAGAGGTGTCAGCTAGTAGATTGAGGACATCCCTGGTGTCCTGCAGGTATGAAGGTATTCGTTTCACCAAAGGGCGGAGAAAATAATCACAGAACTAACTAAGAGGTTCTAATAGTGATCCTATGCCCGAGACTATTGGGGGTCTGGGAGGTGGATTGGTCCCCTTATGAATTTTGGGCAGGGTGTAAAAAGCGGGAGTTCTGGGCTGTGTGTTCACCAGAAACTCTGTCTCATTCTTAGTGATCCATCATTGTGTTTCAGCTGATTCCACAGCGGATCTGATCTTTGTCATCAGTCTTCCTGTTGGATCTCCTTTAATCTTGGCATAGTACTTGTCTTGGGAAAGTTGTCGTAGGCATTCCAGATCGTAATCAGATGTGTCCATGATGACAATGGCTCCTCCCTTGTCTGCTGCTTTTATAGTAATGGTAGTATCTTCATTCAGGGCTTTTATCGCAATCCTTTCGGTTGTTGGTAGGTTGTTATACTGTGATGTCTTCGTGACGCTTTCCACTTCTTTGATCACTGCTTGTTCAAAGGTCAGTATTTCGTTTGGGGTGATGCCATCATGTGGAGTGAAGGTCGAAGGGGGACGCAGACCGGTATCAGTGGTTTCCTGGGGTGGTTTATCTTGGAAGTATGCTCGCAGCCGTAGCTTCCGAAAGAAATTGTGACGTTCTTTATGTAGGAGGAATCGATCCAGTTGTGGTGTGGGTACAAATCCTAAACCTCTATTAAGTACTCTTCTTTCAATCGGGGTCAGTGTTCTAGTGGATAAATTAACCACTAGGTCCTGTTGTTCTTCCTGCTCCTCAGTTCCATCCGGTCTTGTTGTTGGGGGGCCGGTGGGTCTTGCCATTGGACTTGTTTGGATACTCCGTCTCGTCTTCTGCCTCTTGCCCTGCCCCGGCCTCTTCCTAAAAAAGGTTGTTGATGTTGGTTGACCTCACGCCCAGTAAAAACAAGGATCATGGAACATCGGAGCAATATACGATGTGGGAGAACCACCACAAAAATGAGTACCCACTATATTGCGAACCAACATGGATCTAATGAATTACATTGGACAGTGCTTGAAAGCAATCCTGCTTGGTCCTGCAAAAAACTCTTTGAAACTGAACAAAGGTGGATTTTCCGCCTCTCCACACAAAAACAGGGCCTAAACGATGATATCCCATGGACAGCAATTAACAATACATCCATATGATAAGACCTCTTACCATCCATTCCCCCAACTACTAAGGTGTACACTTTTATACACCCCGACAGCTACCATTTTCTCGGGCTATCCTGCCTTCTGGCGAATTTTTCAAGAATACCTCTGCCCACCACCCTCCGCCCCTCCCCCCCCACCCACACCTCCCCAACAACCGCCCCCCCTCCCTCCTTTTACACTTCCTCATGTCTGCTACTTCACAGACCAGATCCACACTTGTGATATACAGGCTCCGATTATTTGCCTGGTCATTAATATTCGTTTTTATCATTATTGTTATCTTTAGGTTTTCATATTATCTGTCAATATTTTTCTTACTTCATTTATCCATTCCCCGATGATCTAGGGATCTTCCTACCAGAAACAATAATTAATCATCACCCCGGTTAATTTTCAACATTACTTTTTGCCATCAGCCCCGTCAGGCCCTTTCAGTCTGTCTTCATTGAGTCAGGCATCCCCTTTTCGGGACAATATGGCGCCCGAATGGGAATCCTCGCGCGATCTCGGCACTACCTTACGATTCATACTCCGGGAACATCCTCGTTGGTGGTAACATTCAGATGAGGATTAGACCAGCCGGATCTATTACGAGCCCGTACCCATCCAAGGGTGAGTCCTTTACCTTAACTCCCCCCTTCCCTTCCCTCCCTGCCTCCCGCTCCCTTGGGAGAAGCGCGATCGGCGCGCACTACCCGCATGAAGCCGCTGCATGTCGGCTCACTTGACCTCCATTTGCGCGTTTGCAATTCACTCTCTTGCACCTATACGGATTAACGTATCCGCGTAGCTTACTTACATTATGCGGTGTTTCCTTACAAAAATTCGATGTTTGACCAACCTCCCCCCCCCCCCTGAGTGCACGGCTTAGTTGCACGTTTGACTCCCCGGGATGTCACAATCTCCTTATCACCGCCTATATACGTTATATACATGGCACACACGGTGAACACGTGCACCATTCTGCTCTTGGACTATCCAGTCCTCTGTGCGTTCTCAATCGGGCAGTATGTATTATATAGGTGGCCACATAACCACTACACATTGCCCTTAGTCCCACTACCATCATTAACATGGGTTAAACCCCAAGGGCAGTTGGGAAATTGCTCTCGCACCCCACCAAGACTTGAACCACCATGCTTGATATACACCTGAGGCATGTAAAATAAAAGTAAAAAAAAAAAAAGAAGCTTTTCCTGATGTTGTTATGCTTCCATGTATGCCTTAATACCAGCCTACTCATTGTCACATAGTGAACCCGGTCAAGTGGTCGGGGCGTCTTTGCTTATCTATGAGGCCTTCCACCCCACCCCTGGGAGGTAAGAACTGCCTTTATCCTTCTGACTCTCTCTTTTGTTGGCATGTTGCTGGATTTATCACGTGTCATAGAAGAAAGTTTGTAATGTTTTTTATTTCCCACTTAGCGTTAGTTCAGACAAAATTTTTAACTTTTTATTCCCCCAACCAATTGTTACTAGAGAAGACCGGTTATTCTCTGGTTCTTACTATGGTGATATACCGGTTTTGATTATGCTGGATAGTTCCACCTTTACTAATTGCTGATGGTATCTCTTCCCCCTTCTTTTTTGTTCCCTGACTCTATATTTCTAGGTGGAGCGTCCGTTCAAGAACCCTGAATTAAGGCCTTGTTATTAAGAAAGGTAGATCACATCCCTTGTCTGACCATCGGAGGTCATTACATATAGATTTTTACCCCTCGGTCCTGAAGAAGTGTCGCTCTACCTTGGAGCACTAAAGACACGAAACATGTTGACCCAAGTCAACTAACGGCTACATCAATACCTTTACTCATTAGCGTAGCCTCACTGGCTTTTAATTAGTCCCCTCCTTGAATACTTATTAAAGAGAATCAACAAGGCTAGGACCTATTTTAAATCACTTCTCGCACATATCAGAAGACATTGTTTTCCAATAGCCCCACACACCTCACTCACAAAACGGCGTTCTCAGATCAGAAGATCTCCGATAAAGATGCCACCAGGCCAGTTGGACATTGCAGCGCCGGTCCGACTAGGAGCGCCCAATGATGAAGCATGACACCCTAACAGGTGTGTGAGGGCATTATGATCTGAAATTCAGATCTCCCCAGATACCATTAATAGTTGTGTAGGAAGCCATTGATACTCTCTACTTTGGCCCCAAGAGAGGAACTGTTCCCTTTTGATGTATATATGTGTATTACTAACCAGTAACCCGAGTGTCATTAAAATGGCCGACAAAACGCGGGAATTTCACTGCACATGTGTCTACTGCATCTACGTAGTTTGACGTTTTCTATGCTTGGGGGGGAAACTTTTGCAGCTGCGCAATAGCTTCTAAAATGGCCGCTTGAAACTCACATGCTACTGCTTAAACTAAACCTTGCAAGCTCTACTAATTGCTAATGCGAAAGATTATTATAAGTAAATGAGATTAGAGTAGTGATAAGCGGTATACAGTGAATTCATTTATTTCTGTATTCTAACATGTCTTTCTCTGACTTTATTATTAGTTCGTATTTGGGCCTCGGAGGGTGACTGAAATCCCTACCCCACCTGATCTGTCTGCACGCGCACTAAAAACCCTGCCCGGAACTATGATGACACCATTGAAACCCAGCCAAATTCAAGCTGGCAAGAAGCACATGGGAACTTAACCCATCGACCCGGACAAGAGCAACATATTGTAAATTGTATTAAACATAATGTGAAATGCGGGTGGGAATAAAGCTTTGGGAAAGTAAATTAGGGGCGGAAACATAGAACAAAGAGCCTAAAGCAAAATATTACATTTAATATGGTGTGATTAACTCACCTCCTTGCCCTGTCCAATCAGAAATAGGAGAAAACACGATATTGAAACATTTAGGGGTGGTACACGAACACAGAATAGTATAATTGAGGTAAGTTAGTTAGTTAGATGTTCTGACACTGTCTGAATCTGACAGACATACATGCTGCCACAGACGCTGTCCGAGATGCTGTCTCAGACCCTGCAGATGCCTGAGACCCTGCTCGAGAGACCGAAATACTGACCAATAATCCAATCATCTAGAAGGGGAGTTGCGTAAGAAAAATCGAGAAGAGTAGTGCCATAGAGGGGTATGATGCTGGCGTTGCACTTAGAAGAGGTCACATTCCCAGTCCTGAACCTGTCCTGATCCTCTGTTTTCCACCTGTCCCGGTGGACTCCATCTGGCCCATTTTCAAGGAGTTGGGTTCATCTATCACCCTAGGTAAATATAATTCTGTGAAATCTGTCTTTGTACCTGCTCTCTCTTTTCTTCCCTTTACAGGTACTGTCATCACAATATTTCATTGAGATTTATTATTGAACTAAATTTGATTTTCTTTCCTCAATGAAACTCGATGTTAACATTGTATTTGATCTTTGACTCACAAACTTATTGATTAGATAAACTTTAGGAATTCATTGAGTGTGTGATTATTGGATAAACTTAAATGTTATTTTTCTGCCTATACTACTAGCTACTAGATTCATTGACCAGAGGAAATTTATTGTTAAGTAGATTGGAATGGTAAGATTTGGGTAAAGATAACAAAATCTTGCAGGTAAAACAAAATTGACTCTGGCGGTATTACTAGCTTATTGTATGAATGGTTATGGGCCCAGGTGAGTATATAGTGTGTGTGTAACCCCAAGCTGATAATCTGCTGGATCAGTAGGATAACTCCAGGAGATAGATGTACCGATACTTCCGATTATAATCGTTATTAGTTCAAATTTTCACTGGTTTACACAAGTCAAGTCAAGAAAGCTTTATTCGACGATTGTCATAAAAGCATACAAAATGTATATATATACACAATACACAAGACATGTTAAAATAGTTTAAGACAATAAATAAAGGTATTTGCAGGAAAATTAACATTTCAGGGTATAGGAGTGTTTACCCAGCCAACATTTTGCTCCTAATCACCCACGCCCTTCCAAGGAACTTGGCAACAGAAATATAAACAAGTGGAATTTCAGCAGAGCGCAAGATACATAGTGCCACTTTAACATTTCTAGTACCCAACTGTCGGCACATTGATTTTAGCCAGATCTGACGGGGAATTACATAAGAAGGGCATTGGAACAGGAAATGATTAACAGATTCAATAGGTGCAGTACAGCCAGGACAATTAAGCACGTTAGACACGACCCATCTAGATGAAAACTCTCTTACTGGGAGACTGCCAACTCTGAATTGAAAATAAAGCTTCCTGTCCAAAGGATTAGTAATGTCATCCCAAAAAGGTGCCAAAGAAATGGTATCCTTAAAATCAAGAAAGATGCCAGACAATGAGAGCGGGGCTGTGGATCTGAAAACTCGGGTAGCTACCACTTCCCAGTATAAAGCCTTCAGTACTTGCTTAGACGGAAAGCTAGCATTTAGTGGATCCTCCCACAAGATTTTTAAGCCCAGATCCTGAAGCGACTCACGTAGCCTACGGAGCCACTTGACCTTACGAAAGGTATCCAATTTAATAATATCCATAAGGCCAAGAGCAAAGAGCCTAAGTTCAGAAGTGACCCATAGGCGCCGCCAATATAATATGGGGGGAAATAGGACAATTAATGCTATTGGCCTTATACCTAGGTCGTAAAACAGGGGGCAAAGGGGAGTACTCTGAGGTAGTTTGGTAAGATTCCTTAAAAATCTATTTTCAGAGGTAGATAGTTTGTGTACGTTGTCAAATCCCCACAACTCGACTCCATAGAGCGCAGCACCAACCACTTTGCCATCGTACACCCGAAGTGCAGGGTCGATGGGTTTAGTCAGGGATTTGGTATGTTCTTTGCTTAGCGCGCCAGAGAGCTGAGAGTGTTTAAGGGATGCCAAATCCACTTGCTTTTTCCATCCCAAATCATGTTGGATGCAAATACCTAAGTAAGTAAAATCTTGAACCTGGTCCAATGGCATATTATTCATATATATTTTGTTTTTAAAAGATTTGGACTGGTTAAAAGACATAAATTTGGATTTTAAAACATTAATTTCAAGCCCGCGGGCTACACAGAAGTCCTCAAAAATGCCTAGGGACTTCTGTAAGCCACTCGGGGTTTTAGAGATTATAAGACAATCGTCAGTAAACATTAAAATAGGAATTTTTCCACCTGCCAATGAGGGGGCATCAACATTTGCATCTATTAATAATTTGGCCACATCGTTAATATACAAGGAAAATAAAGTTGGCGCGAGTGCGCAGCCCTGCCTGACCCCCTTCTGGATAGGAAACTACTTGGTCACTTGGCAGACACCACCCCATCTAATCTGCGCAAAATTATCTGTATGGAGTCTAGCAATTAGGGAAATTAGAACAGCTGGCATCCCCATCTTATCTAAAACAGCCCATAGGGATGCCCGGGGGACAAGATCAAAGGCTGCCCTAAGATCTATAAAGGCAGCATATAAGCTGCCCCCCCCCCCCCCCCAAGTAAACCACCTTCCAGTAGAGCATAGCAAAATGTAACACCTGGTCGATGGTGCTTGTTCTAGCTCTAAAACCAGCTTGTATCAATGAGGAAGCGTGCGTTTATTTAAAAATTTCTGGTCTCCGTATTTCAGTAATTTCACAGAGTATTCAATGACATAGCATAGTTTTCGGCAGCCGTCTTGCTTCTATTCTTTAAGTATCCTCGAATACTAGTTGTTCTGGCAATTCTTGCCAATTTTACAAGACGACTCTGATCGAAAAAAAAGAAAAAAACAAAATCATGAAAAGCAAAACAATAAAACAAGATTGATACTCACTTACAGCAAGGAGCATAATGCCATAGTCAACATCATGAATAAACATTGGGACTTTATTAAAAAAGAGCCGTACATTGGAGCTCTGAGCAAACATATAGATGCTTCCTTTCGCAAAGCACCATCATTAAGAGACAAATTGGTTAGAAGTAATTTCTCAAGATCAACGAGCTTGACATGGATGACAGAACATTGAAAGGGATTTTGCAAATGTGACAAGTGTAAGGCTTGTAAAATTGCCAAGAACATGAAACATCTCACAGACTTTAAAGGTAAACAGTTTGCGATCATACACAAAATCACGTGTGACACACCTTACATAGTATACATGATAACGTGTAACTGTGGCCTACGATACATTGGGAGTACGATCTGCCCGCTCAAAAAGAGGATTCTGGAACACATTAGAGCGGTTCAGGACAATGACACTAACTATGTAATGTCAAAACATCTGGCAACACACAAAGATCACATGTGGAAAAACATGTTCTATTGCGGAATTGCACACATCCCAATGCACGAAAGAAGTGGAGATAGGATGCTCAAACTCAGATGCCTGGAATTACGGATGATTATACGATTCAGAACAAAACAACCAACTGGATTGAACGTCAATGAGGAACTCTTAGTTCACCTGTAGGATGAGCCTTGATGAATTGGATAATTATAAAAACTAAGCCTCTTTCTCAATGAACTTGTTCGCCGAATCATAAGACATGGGGCACTCGGCCCCTTATCTGTTGGCATACGTCATCGTAATATATTCAAGAGCCCGTATATCACAGTACAATTTAATGTAGGCATATTGGCACTCAGCTTGTAGCTATCCAGGGAGCAAAGCATAAGGCAGATACTTTAATTGTTAACGAAATATGCCAATTCAGTGGCGACATGCCACTTCTTTAAAAATATGCGACCAGTATACTTCATGTTAAATTGTGAGAGCATAACTTGGCATTAATGCGGGGAACACTGCATGTACATATTGTAAATAGGAACTACAACTCCCATAATGCCTCATCACAGGCAACATAGGAGATCAGTATAAATTGTAAGGAATGATTGACTTATCCAACCGTGATCAAGACTCAGTGTAGAAACGCGTTGGTGTTAGTGGTGTGAATACATTTTGGCCACAACGATATCCTGGAGTGCAGCATCCTTTTGTTTCTAAAAGAATTGTTACGGGCGTAATTCCACCAATTTCTGTCTGCATCAGCAGTGCGCGCGTCGGGAGCTAGAATTGCTTTGTTTGAATTATATATCTATGTGTCACAAAAATAAGGGGACTACATCTCCCATAATCCTCATGAGTGAGGTAAACCTCTGACAGGAAATCAATCAATCAATCAATCAAAGACATTTATAGAGCGCACTACATACCCGTAGGGTTTCAAGGCGCTTAGGGGGGGGGGGGGGGGGGGCGTTACTGCTCGAACAGCCAGGTCTTGAGCTTCTTCCTGAAGGAGAGGTGGTCTTGGGTCAGGCGCAGGTCGGTCGGGAGGGAGTTCCAGGTCTTGGCGGCCAGGTAGGAGAAGGACCTTCCTCCTGTTGTCGCTCTACGGATGCGTGGGACGGTGGCGAGGGCGTGGCTGGTTGATCGGAGGTGGCGTTTGGGAGCGTAGAAGTTGATTCGGTTGTTGAGGTAGCTCGGGCCTTGATCGTGTAGGGCTTTGTGTGCGTGGGTGAGGAGACGGAAGGTGATTCTTTTGTTGACGGGGAGCCAATGCAGGTCTCTCAGGTGTCCGGAGATGTGGCAGTTACGTGGGATGTCGAGGATGAGTCTGGCTGAGGCGTTCTGGATCCGCTGAAGTCTCTTCTGGAGCTTGGCGGTGGTTCCGGCGTAGAGGGCGTTGCCGTAGTCCAGTTGGCTGGTGACGAGGGCCTGGGTGACGGTCTTCCTGGTCTCCGTGGGGATCCACCAGAAGATCTTCCGTAGCATGCACAGGATGTTGAAGCACGCCGTGGAGACGGCGTTGACTTGCTTGGTCATGGAGAGGGAGGAGTCCAGGATGAAGCCCAGGTTGCGTGCGTGGTTAGTCGGTTTGGGTGCGGTGCCCAGGGCGGGGGGCCACCAGGAGTCGTCCCAGGCGGTGGGCGTGGAGCCCAGGATGAGGACCTCCGTCTTGTCTGAGTTCAGTTTGAGGAGGCTGGTCGTCATCCACTCGGCTACCTCCTTCATCCCTTCGTGCAGGTTGGCTCTGGCGGCGGTGGGGTCGTTGGTCAGGGAGAGGATCAGCTGGGTGTCGTCGGCGTAGGAGATTATGTTGAGGTTGTGTTGGCGTGCGATGGCCACGAGGGGGCTCATGTAGACGTTGAAGAGGGTAGGGCTCAGCGAGGATCCTTGAGGGACACCGCAGATGACTTCGGTGGCTTCTGACTTGTACGGTGGTAGGCGGACTCTCTGTGTTCTTCCGTCGAGGAAGGAGACGATCCATTCCAGTGCCTTCTCCTGGATTCCGACGTTGCTGAGGCGTTGCACTAGGGTGCGGTGGCAGACAGTGTCGAAGGCCGCGGAGAGGTCTAGGAGGATGAGGGCCGCTGTTTCTCCGTTGTCCATCAGGGCTCGGATGTCGTCGGTGGCGGCGATGAGGGCGGTCTCGGTGCTGTGGTTGGCTCGGAAGCCGGACTGCGAGGGGTCGAGGGATCCGTTCGTCTCGAGGAAGGCGGCCAGCTGTTTGTTGACGGTCTTCTCGATGACTTTGGCAGGAAACGGGAGGAGCGAGATTGGGCGGTAATTCTTGAGTTCGGTGGGGTCTGCTGCAGGTTTCTTGAGAAGAGCGCTGAGTTCGGCGTGCTTCCAGCTCTCGGGGAAGGTGGCGGTGTCGAAGGAGGTGTTGATGATGTCCCGCAGGTGGGGTGCGATGACAGCGTCGGCCTTGTTGAAGACGTGGTGAGGGCAGGGGTCGGTCGGAGATCCGGAGTGGACGGAGTTCATCATGCGGACGGTGTCTTCGGTGCTGATCGGAGTCCAGGCTCGGAGGGCGGCGGTGGGCGGCTTGGCTGTGGTCGTGGCGTGCGTTGGTTGGGTGCTGAAGCTGTTGTGTATGTCCGCGATCTTGTTGTGGAAGTAGGAGGCGAGGGAGTTGCAGAGGTCTTGCGAAGGGGTGATGTCGTTGTTTCCGGCATTGGGGTTGGAGAGCTCTTTCACGATGTTGAAGAGTTCCTTGCAGTTGTGTGCGTTGTTGTCCAGCTGGTCCTTGAATGCAGTTTTCTTGGCGGCGCGGATCAGTTGGTGGTGCTTCCGGGTGGCGAGTTTGAGGGTGGTCTTGTTGTCCGGTGTAGGTTCCTTTCTCCAGACTTTCTCGAGGGCTCGGCAGTTCTTCTTGGAGCTCTTGAGTTCGTCGGTGAACCATGGGGCTTTCTTGCTGCCGGGTCTGCTGGGCGGGGTCCTCAGCGGGGCGAGTTCGTCCGCGCAGTTGCTGATCCACTTCGTGAGGTTGTCGGCAGCCTGGCTGGGGTTCGCTGAGCTGGCAGGAGGGTGCTGGCTCAGGGAAGCGGCGAGCTGGTCGGCTGTGATCTTGTTCCAGCTTCTACGGGCAACCTGTTGCTGGTGGTGGTGGATCGTCGTTCTTTTGAAGGTGAAGTGTACGCAGCTGTGGTCCGTCCAGTGGAGTTCTGTGGCGTGGCTGAAGGCGATGTCTTTGCTGGATGAGAAGACGGCGTCGAGTGTGTGTCCGGCGAGGTGGGTGGGGGTGCTCACCAGTTGCTTCAGACCAAGGTTGGCGAGGTTGTCGAGCAGGGTGCTGGTGTTGCGGTCGTTGTTGTTCTCCAGGTGGAAGTTGAGGTCCCCCAGGAGGATGTAGTCGGCGGAGGGGAGGGCATGCGGGCTGACGAAGTCGGCGATGTCCTCGCTGAATTGAGTGCGTGGTCCCGGGGGTCGGTAGATCAGGGTGCCTCTGAGGGTGGTCTTCGGGTCGGTGTGGATCTGGAAGTGCAGGTGTTCGGCGGTGGTTAGGGTGTTGTCGGTGCTAGTCGTGATTCGGATGGTGTTCCTGTGGATGATGGCGATGCCTCCTCCCATCTGGTTGGCGGTGCGGTCCCTCCGGGTGATCTTGTAGCCCTCTGGGATGGCGATGGCGATGGCGATGTCGGGCGCTGAAGAGGCGTTCATCCAGGTCTCCGTGATGAAGGCAACGTCAGGGGCTGTGGCGTCTAGGAGGTTCCAGAGTTCGGTGGCGTGTCTGTGGACGGAGCGGGTGTTGAGCAGGATGCACTTGAGGTGTTTGCTGCTGGTGTTCGGCTTGGCAGGTGCTGGTGCCGGGCAGGTCCGGATGCAGGTGAACTTGCAGGCGTGGCAGCTGAAGGGTCCGTGGGTGCGTCTCGGGGTGGCTTGGTGGCATCCCGGGGTTCGGCCGGTGTTGAGTGCGATGAGGGTGGCGGCGGTGTATGTCAGGCGGGTTGGCCGGGGTCCTCGTGGGCCAGGGGTCCTGACACTGGGCGCGGTCCAGGCGCGGACGGGCGCAGGCGGGCTTACCTTTGGCACACCTTCGGCGCACAATCGGCGCGCCCGCTGTGCGTGACCGCTGCGCGTTCGCACGGTCGCCATATATGGCGAAGTGCACGGGGGGGCGGAGCAGCTGGGAGGCGGGAGCGGGGAGGGTACAGAAGGCAAAAGGGGCGGGGTTAGCGGCTGTGGCGGGAAGCGGGGAGCGGGGAGGGAGGACGAAGGGGCCAAATGGGGGAAATGATTTAATGATTTTAAAATGTATATCATTCGTATCGGATAATCGTTACTTCAGGATCGTGAACAAGGAATTTGTAATTCCAAAACGCGTTGACCTGTCGCCTTTTCCTGTTTGTTGGGAATGAGGAAATAAAAGTAAGAATTTGCACAATTACGAGTGTGCGACCCGTTTATCCTTCAGTTTGGGAGGATTGTGTGCTTATATATATATATATATGACAACAACACTGTAATTCTCCTCTTACTCGAACCAACAGCAGCCACGGACACCTTTTAGCTTCCAAACAGTCTTTATTGGAGCAGCGAACAAACGACCAACTCAACCCATTTCGGGATAAAAACCCTTGCTCACGAGTATATGTATATATATAACGAGGCACTGATTTAATTTTTTTAAATATGTGCCAGTTTTAAGAGTGGAGTCCATGTTTGCTGGCTCTAAATTCAAATTAGTACATTTGAATATAGTAACAATAAAAGTTGTTTTTATGGAGTAGTCAGATGGAGGAGCCGAAGGAAAAATAAATCTAATTCACTTTATTTCAGTTACAAATTTAGCCATAAAAGCACATAGAAATATACAATCACATTAAAATTAATTAAAAGAGGAGAATTGATGCACATTCCTGTTAAAAAAACAACAACAGCAAACAGTACCACAAAATATCATAGTGTAAACTTGCAAGGCTAATTCAACAAAGTGCATCATTATTTCCATATTACATGAAGAATAGGAGAAAATAAAATTCAATTATCGGTACCATGGCTATGGCTTACGAAGCTATTTCAATGAAGTGCATATTTCTTTCCTTCTTACATAGATACTGGATACAAATAAAATACAAATATCCAATAGCATAAAATCACATGTGGCCCAAGAGAAAATGCCAACAATAAAAATCTTTTTGTTAAGAATCATCAATCATTCACAACCAGACCCTGAAAAAAGTAAGTATTACAGTTCACCATGGGAAGAGCCATCCAATTTAAACATCAGTCATGTCCTTCTCCTGATTGCGCATTTCAGAAAAGAACACAATTAGATGGGGAAACAAGTTGTTGCAGATCAACCAAAGCTAATTGAGAGGTTCTGACTCCCCGCTCCCTAATAATAGGAATTAAAAAATTTGGTAAGATCACTGTAAAATTTACAGAAACAGTAAAGTGCAGCAGGCTTTGTGGGGGGACTCGTTACATGGACATAGCAATACTTTGGATGGCTCAAATTGGCCGAGGGGAAACCCGAGGTTCCTCCTAACAAACCCCTAGCATAAACCTAGTTGCTCTAGTCTATCCCAGGAGCCATCATCAATCCATTCTAATTATAGTTCCAAGGACAGAGAACTGTGTCCCTCCGCATCCTCCTTAGCAGCCTGTTTGCTGAGTTCGGGATCATCCCTGAGAGCTCTCGTCCTTTCCTTAAATGTAGACTTGACCCAGGCCAGATGTGTTTTGGTTATGGTGATGGATTAGTAGAGTTGGCCTTCTGAGCTTTGTCACTCTTGATTTAATATAATCAAACCAGGGAATTTTCAAACCACTCAAGGCAGTCATTAATCGCTCTATTTGATGAAACATGGGGGTTTGTCCAAATTGAGCCCCACAGAAACAGGGGGGGTTACTTGGTACTGTCTCCAGGGTGCACCACCCCAAGCTCCTGGGGCATAATGTAAGTGGAGCGCACAGGTGGAACACCCAATTTGCTCAACATGTAGGGAGCTTATATTAGAATAACCCCAAATCCCTGAGTCCTAAATAAGGACCGGGAGGCACTTTCCCTTAAAGACCACCAAGAGGGGAGCTACAGGTTTGTTCCCAATACGCTTAGCCTGGTTAAAAATAAACCCCGCCGAACTTGAACATTTCTGACGCACTTTAGCCATACATGGTCCTCAGATTCCCCAGGCATCCATAACTAGGGTTGAATGAGTACATTTGAATCTACTCACAGTAAAAGCTGCTTTATATTGTGTAGTCGTATGGAGGAGCCGATGAGCCATTAGCAGCTACCTGGTCCTGTGCTCCACTATCCAATAACATAAACCCGATCTTTGCAACAGTCAGCACAATGGAATTTTAAGAAGAAAACAGGCCCATTTGTGGCAGCATTAGGGGGATATGAACCAGGGGGCGAAAGGAGGAAGCAGCAAGTCCTTTATTTACACGCCAGTTCCTCTGGAACAGATTC
This sequence comes from Triturus cristatus, assembly GCF_964204655.1. Classification (NCBI taxonomy): domain Eukaryota; kingdom Metazoa; phylum Chordata; class Amphibia; order Caudata; family Salamandridae; genus Triturus; species Triturus cristatus. The sequence goes on from NC_140591.1 coordinate 86,233,185, forward strand.
ATCAGCATGGATCCGATCAGGACTCCGTCTTTCCTGCAGCTGTAACTAACTCACCCACCCAGAAGGTCCATGCATCATCACATCCACACTCTTCCACTCTTCTTCACTCAGAACACACATGGCGTTGCTCCACTCAGACTCTCTCCCAGGGTCCAAGCATCATCACATCTTCTCATCCACACTCTTCTTCACTCAGAGCAGACAGGGCGTTGCTCAACTCAGACTCTCTCCCAGGGTCCAAGCATCATCACATCTTCTCATCCACACTCTTCTTCACTCAGAGCACACATGGCGTTGCTCCACTCAGACTCTCTCCCAGGGTCCAAGCATCATCACATCTTCTCATCCACACTCTTCTTCACTCAGAGCAGACAGGGCGTTGCTCAACTCAGACTCTCTCCCAGGGTCCAAGCATCATCACATCTTCTCATCCACACTCTTCTTCACTCAGAACAGGCAGGGTGTTGCTCAACTCAGACTCTCTCCCAGGGTCCAAGCATCATCACATTTTCTCATCCACACTCTTCTTCACTCAGAGCAGACAGGGCGTTGCTCCACTCAGACTCTCCCCCAGGGTCCATGCATCATCACATCCTCTTATCCACACTCTTCCACTCTTCTTCACTCAGAACAGACATGGCGTTGCTTCACTCAGACTCTCTCCCAGGGTCAACGCATCATCACATACTCTTATCCACACTCTTCTTCACTCAGAACAGACAGGGCGCAGGGTCCATGCATCATCACATCCTCTTATCCACACTCTTCCACTCTTCTTCACGCAGAACAGGCAGGGCGTTGCTCCACTCAGACTCTCCCCCAGGGTCCATGCATCATCACATCCTCTTATCCACACTCTTCTTAACTCACAACAGACAGGGAGTTGCTCGACTCAGACTCTCCTCCAGAGTCCGAGCACCCAATCCATATTGTTACCACCTCAAATCTTTAAAAACAGAATCTCTTAAGCATCGCAAATGTAACAACTCTCTTGAATCTGTCCCTGTTTCACTCTGAGGCCTGCATAGCAGACCCCACCCCTAGAAATATGGAGGGGGTCCCACTAATGGTTTGCATCTCCCTCATATTCGTGGTCCTTGGTCGTGACCTGCCACATGTCATCACTTACCATCTTCCAGGAGGCTTGTGGACCTGGGATCCTTATTTCTTCCCTCTCTCTAGTCCTTTCCAGGGTGACCTAGGGGTCTGGTCACCATGAACACCTAGCACTATCTGTGCACAAACCCAGCCTAATGCTGGCCCACCCAGCCCTTGGTGCCCCCAAGACTCCAGTCTCACTCATCACCTTCAGGACACACCCCGTTAGAATCATTACTCTCAGTGCTCCAAGTCCTGGCGGGGCAGAGCCAAAGCCGGGATCACAAGTTCTGGGTTGTGTGATGGAAAAACACATGCCTTTACCATGCATTTTCATGGTAAAGACATGTTTGGTAAAAAGGCATGTGTGGTAAAGATCACACTTCTGCCCCTCTGCCCTAAACCTTAAAAATACCCTAAACCAAAAATCCCTACCTTCCCCTACCCCAGCCCAACTGTCTCCTTCTTTGCCTTGAAAACTGCCCCTTTCCTGACCCCTGCCCTGAGCCCTAAAACTCCGGACACCCCAGCCCTGAAAACGACCCCAATCCCCACCCCCAAAACTACCCCAACCAAAATAATCTACCCCCACCACTGTCCCCAGCCCTGAGCCCTAAAACTCCTGACACCCCGTCGTCCCTGTAACTACCCTGACCACCTTCCAGCCCTGAAAGCCACCCCACAACCCCTACACACTGCCCCTACCCCCTTATAACCCAATTTACCTCTCCGCCTCGTCCCGATCCTTCCTCTTCCTGCTTCCTGCTCTTCTGCTAGGCAGCAGCAGCAACTAGACTGAGCATATGCCTTAACCACGCATGTGAGTGGTTAAGGCATATTCATGGTTTAGACTTGCGTGGTACCGACTGCGTGGTTCAGCCACACGTAGTTCACGCTGCGTGGTTAAGGCTGTTTCATCTAGGTCTGCCCTGGGCGACAGTGTCTCTGACCCTTCCCGGGACAAGCTTGCTCGCCAGCTGGATTACTCCAGAACATTCACCTGCTAAGTTCATTAAAGCTTCTTACTTGCAGCCTACAGTCACTCTGAATCCTAAAGGTCTATCATTCATACCAGGATCTTGCATGTACACACCACACACCCTCCCTGCCAGTCAGCGAGGCAACACTGTGGGTGCCCAGTTTATAACACACACTGCAGAACTTGCTGAAGCTAACCAACCAACAATGGTGGGAACCATGCAGCTTTCCAAAATCTGTGAGGGCATCTGTTAGACCTTGCATTTCTTGGCGTGATTACCCCAGACTTTTTGCCTCTACCTCCTCTATTTTTGATGCTGTGATGGATTTCGATTGACTGGCTTAGATGATCAGTGTCAAAATGCAAGTGCTCACTGTATAAAGTGTAATGGTAATTGGTTGTCCATGATTGGTATGTTTGCCTTACTAGTAAAGTCCCTAGTAAAGTGCACTATGTGTGCCAAGGCTCGTAATGCAACTGCTACTAGTGGGCCTGCAGCACTAATTGTGCCACCCACACAATCAGCCTTAAAGAGGGAACTCAGTCCTGCCATTGCAGTGCCTGCACGCAGTTTGTTAAACTGCCATGTTGTTCTGACAAGTGCACCCACTTGCCAGACCTTACCCTTCCCTTTCTATGCACATCAGACCACCCTATGGTAGGCCCAAGGTACCCCCTGGGCAGGGTGCAGTGCATGTGAAAGGTAAGACATGTACTAAGGTGTGTACCATTTCGTTTTTCACTGTTGAAAGGCCATCTTGCCCATAGGACAGAATGGGGAGGCTGTGTAATATGTTTTCCAGCCTATCTTCCCAAAGGCTTCAGATGGAGAGGTGAAGTTTAGTATGCCTGAACTCACAATGTAATACCACATCTTTTTATGAAGGTGGTTTTTGCATTGCGTATTTAGAAGCCACTCTTTTAGAAGTGGCTGGGTTTTTGTGCTCTAACTTTTCTGTGTGTCTCTGCCTGATTGTGGATTGACTGTCTGGATTTCAAAGTGATAGATTCTGGGGAATGTCTTGACCCAGGGGAGGAGGTGAGACAGCAACAGGCTGACCTGCATCTGGAGTGTAGGAGGAGGAGTAACCCCTAGTGGTGAAGAGGCCTGGGTTGCTGCCATAAAACAATGGTCCCATCTCCTGCTGAGTGATTGAGAATCCACACCCCCACTAATCAAAGGATGAAGGTGTCACTGGCAGGGAGGTACCCAGAACAGGTTTGAACAGGGGTCAGTGCCCCCCTGAACACAAAGACTTCAAATACATTTAGGGGTATAACTATGAGAGCTGAAGCCCCTGAACTTTGGAGAAATGGATTGATCAAGTTTGAACAAGACTGAAGCTACTTTGTGGTCAAGAGGAACCTTTGCCAAGGAAGGAACAACTGAAGAGACTGAAGGAAAGGACTGGCCCTTGCTGTGTTCTCGGGCTGGCCTGCAGTTTGCCGTTTTAACCAAGGAAAGGCTAAAGGGATGTTGCTGTGTGCTGTGTCCGCATGCTTGAAAGGACTTTGCTGTGTGCTGTGTCCGTAAGTAACTTATCCCCAAGGGCCCGAGGTGAGCTGGCTCCCTGTTGCGGAAGCTCAGAAACACAAACGTTTCCAGGAGAGTCTCAGCGACGCTGTGTGCATGTGCTTTTTGCAGCCTGAGACCCTCGTAAGTAGTGCCCTGTGATCGTTGGCACCTGGAATCCAAGCGAGTCTCAGCGACGCTGTGCGAGTGTTCTTTTTGCAGCCTGAGCCCTTCGTGAGGATTGTCCTGTTATCGTGTGCACCGGAGTCCAAGTGAGTCTCAGCGACGCTGTGTGCGTATGCTTTGTGCAGCCTGAGACCTTCATGAGGATTGCCTTGTTATCGTGCACACACAGAGTCCAAGTGAGTCTCGGCGACGCTGTGTGCGTGTGCTTTGTGCAGCCTGAGACCTTCGCGAGGATTGCCTAGTTAAAATGCACACCCGGAGTTCAAGTAAGTCTCAGCGACGCTGTGAGCGTGTTCTTCGTGCAGCCTGAGACCTTCGTGTGGAGTGCCCGGTGATCGTGCACCCAAAGCTCAAGTGAGCCTCAGCGACGCTGTGTGTGTGTGCCCTGTTGCATCCTGAGATCTTCGTAGCATCAGCAGCCCGGACCGGCAGCCCTGGAGGAGCTGAGCCGCCGGCCTGTGCCCGCCGTTGCCAGAGCGGGACCTCGAACCAACCTCGTCGAGGGATGGCCCGAGTACCACTGCCCGAATTCACAAAGATTGCATCGGAGGCCCAAGTCGCTGGAAGAGGAGAGGAGAGCGAGGTTGCACCCCCCAGGTAACATGTGTCGATGCCTGGGGCGGGGTGCGGGCTCAGAGGGAGATCCTCTCGGCCTCTCCCATTCCTGAGGCGCGAGCCCCTGCTTCGGCTCGTGTCGCGGCCCGTGCTTGCCAAAGGAGTGGCAGTACCGGGGCTGTAGTGCGGAGCTGCACTTTTTGTTTACACCATACCTGTGTGGGTGCAACTGTTGACAGAGGCTGACTGCGAGTCAGCACGAGTGGCGGAGAGACAGCCTAAGGCACCGTGATCAGTGCTGGAGTGTATTACGCATTGCATTATTTCTGCATAACGAACTACCTGATTGTCATATTACACATTGCATTATTTCTGCATATCGAACTACCTGATTGTCGTATTACGCATTGTATTATTTCTGCATAACGAACTACCTGATTGTCGTATTATGCATTGCATTGTTTCTGCATAACAAACTACATGATTAGTGTATTACGCATTGCATTATTTCAGCATAACGAACTACCTAATTGTCGTATTACGCATTGCATTGTTTCTGTGTAACGAACTACCCAATTGTCGTATTACGCATTGCATTATTTGATGAAGGGTAAGTATTTTCCTTCTGTTGTGGTCACTGGCCACTCAAATACTTATTATCTAAAAATAATGAACACGGATGTGAAACAAAGGTCTTACGTTGAAGTGGCACTTTTATTCATTAAGTCATTAGCACAGCGAAAGAAATATATTCATCAATCGATTAGCTCAGAAATAACATCAAAATCATAATTTCTATCCCTCAGAAATAGCAACACAAAATACATTTTAATAAACGTGCAAGTGCCTAGAAGGCAAACATGACATGAGAAAATTTAACCATCAAGAGTCATAGGTATTAAGGTAAATTAATTGCAATGAATTGGGTGAGGATGAGAAACCTAGCTTAAGAGAAGAGGCTAAAAAAAGGAAATAAAATTATCCAGATTGGGCTCTACCACCTGAGAGTAGGCTTCCTAAGCCCAATGCAGATATACGGCCGGCCGGGAACCCACAGCGTGCATGGCACTGCAGAAGAGTTCTGAGCTCAAACTGGGGTGCAGGCCTTATATACCTGTTCAATGCAGGATGGTTAAACCACATTGATGTAGGTGCTAGACCCACATTTACGTAGGTGCTTGACCCACACTGGCGTAGGTGCTTGACCGCACGCCTACAGTGGTGTTGCTAAAACCCTGAGAACACAGAAGTGGTATCATAGGAACACAGAAGTGGTATCACAGTGGGCAGGTGTTTGATCGGGTGGTCAGTCATGCTTGACCGCAACTTATAAACAAATATTATTTTTTGTGTAAGTTTCTCGGAAAATATATATGAAAGCGGATATTGAAACAGGTGGTATTATTGCAAGGTGCTGTCTTGTGTTTCGTTTAAGCAAGCTTGGAAAGTTTCATAATATAAAAATGAAGCAAGCAATACTTATGAAATGTCGAGGATGTACCAGCTGGTCCTGGGTGATATATGCTATTCTTGTAACTGAGGAAATTTTCCGTGGTCGCCTGAGCTGCCTCGCAGTGTTGGGCACAAGAGAAATGTATGTTCAAGGATATCAGGGCCTAGTAGACTTTATTATTGAAGATGATGACATGAGGCATTGGGCTTTGGGCTTGGGCCTATATGCAGATGTGTCAAGGGATGTGTGGGCTATCACTTACTGACTGTGTATGGTAAAAATGGTCAAGATAGCACATTTCCAGGTTTTAGCTGGTGGGGCCTTTACAGGGACCTTCATGCTGCATGGGTCGAGCAGAATGTTATGTTGGGAATTTATATGGTAAAACGTGTCCCTCCATCATATTCCTGCATAACGAACTACCTGATTAGTGTATTACGCATTGCATTATTTCTGCATAACAAAGTACCTGATTGCTGTGTTACGCATTGCATTATTTTTACATTGCCAAGTGCCTGATTCTAGCATTACGACCTGCATTATTTTTACATTGTAAAGTGCCTGATTCTAGCATTACGAACTGCATAGCATTGCAGTAGGACTGCAGTGGAACGTTTAGAAGTGTTCTTTAATATAGCCAGAACTTACAAGGGCTGGCTGGCCTAACAACAGACCAGGAGGAATATTACAAATACGCATATATTGGATTAATATCGTATGGTCTTATCGTATATCTTTTTATAGAAATGTATACTCGTTTTTATGAAACTCGTGAGGAGTCCATTTGTGGTGTCATCATTTGGTTGCTGTGAGCGTGGTTGCAAATACTTTACACGTTTGCCTTGAAGATAAGCCTGGCTGCTCGTGCCAAGCTACCAAGGGGCTGAGCGGGGGCTATCTGAGAAGGTGTCCTTCCTTTCCCTGACGTGGCAACGAGGGTCCCTATTTGGCCTAAGGTACCTACCTCAGCCAACCAGGGATCCCGGGTCTAACATTTGGTGGTCAGCGGTTGTGATTTGAACGTGTATTTGCAAATTCACTCACAGTGATTGGTGTACATCACAAGTTTAGCGCAGACCACGACGCAACCACATATTGTGTTTTTGATTTTATTGGTTCTATGTTTGAGCGACCTTTAACCCACACATCATGTCTCAGAGGAGTCAAGTAGCCAGTGAGGCTGCAGAATTAGAGTTCGACATTGAGGCATTGGTTACCTACAAAGTTGATCAATTGAGGCAATTCTGCAGAGCTTTGGGATGTCCCATGAAAAGTAGCGCCAAGAAGGAGGAGCTGCAAATGGCCTGGTGGGAAGCCAGAGGGGCTCAGGAGATGGGTGATGTTGAGGTGGATGAGGATGACCCAGGAAATGGATTTGTTCCACAGGATATACCAGTGGAGGGACCAGCCTCAGGGGCTGGTAGTAACCATTCAGAGAGGAGTGTTTCACCAGAGGAGCTGGAGGAAAACCAACGGGTCAGAGAGAATGAGTTTGAGGTTTTAAAACTTAAAACTCGGGCAGAAGAGAAGAAGCTGCTCATTGCAAGTGAAAAGCGAGCAGAGGAGAGCAGGAATGCTCTTGCCTTGGAAGAGAAAAAGATTCTCTTAGCTCATGAGTTAAGCGCGAGGGAACTGAACATTAAGGTTAAACAGGCAGAGTCCAGTTCAAATGGTGGCAGCATACAACCAGTGCCAGTGGGGACGGTGTACATTCCCAAGGATTTAGTGCGAGATTACCAAAGGGGTGATGAGATATATATGCGTGGTTCACTGCATATGAGATCGCACTGAGGAGGAATGAGGTGTCTGAGAAGCATTGGGGGCGGGCCTATGGAAACACTTTGAGGCTTCTCGGAGGGATGTTTTACCCCCTTTAGAGAGGTCGGGAACCCTGACCTATGCCAATATGAAGGAGGCTTTATGCCTCAGGTATGGGCTCACTCCTGAACAGTACAGGCAGAAATTCAGGAACTTCAAGAAACTGGAATCCAGTACTTGGGTTGAGTGTGTGAATGCATACAAGTGTGCACTGGATGGTTGGATGAAGGGCAGCAAGGCAACTGATTTTAAGAGCTTATGCGATTTAATTAGTTGGGAGCACTTAAGTAGTCTGTGTGTTCCAGAGCTGCGCCAGCCTCTTTTGGACAGTAAGCTGACTGATCCCAGTAAGCTTGCTGAAGGGGCGGACCGCTGGACGAGTACCCGGGTCCACAAGGGGATTGGAGGTACCACTACCAAAAGTGTACAGGGTCCCCCGCCGAAGGTGGGGGAGGACAAGGGTAACCACAAGGGGTTCTCTAAAGGGCCCCAAAGTAGTTCCCAGGTGAAAGGGGCCCAGTTCCCCAAGGCTAAAAGTTCTTGCCCCATAAGGGCAAGTGGGACAACCGAGGTCCTCCTACTTGGGTCATATTTCCCCTAATTCCCCACGAAGTCATCTGCTCCAACACCAGGATTAGTGAGTGTAACGTTGGGGGAGGAATTGAGTCCTTGGAATGGGGAGTAGCAAGCAGTTATGACCCAGGTCTCGTTAGGAGAGCGAGAGATGGTCCCGGAAATCTCCCTGCCTGAGAATACTAAGAAATACAGGCAGTGGGTGACCATCAATGGAAGGAGGGTGGAGGCTCCGAGGGACACTGGAGCCAGTTTGACATCTGTCAGGTGTCAGTGGGTGTCTGAAGAGCAGGTAATTCCCGATGTGCTTCACCCTGTAGTTGCAGCAGACAACTCAGTGCGCCTCCGCAAGGTGGTGCTGGTTCCCTTTGAGCGGAGGGGGGGGTCTCAGGATCCTTGAAGGTCGTTGTAAGTCTTTCCATGCCTGTAGACCGTCTGCTAGGGAATGACCTGGAGAGTTCCCCCTGGAAGGAGGTGGAGCGCCAGGCACATCAGGAGATGTTGGGTCTGCCTGAGGGGGCTTGTGTGACGACTTGGTCTATGGCAGCCAGTAACGCTGTTCAAGAGGACCTGGAGCCTGAAACAGTGGCTCGGGTGCCTGCCGTAAAGAGAAAAGGCCGGAGGCACGGGATACCGGCCCCCACAGTTCCCACGGTCCAGGAGGAGGCACCCTTTGAGGGGGATGCCCTGGAGCCTACGGTTGAGCAAGTAGCTGAACTGGCGGACCTACCTGAGCTGAACGAATGACAGCAGGAAGGAGGGCCCTCCAGGGAGGAATTCTGTGAGGAGCAGAAGAAGTGCCCTTCTCTTGTAAGTTTGCGGCAACAGGCAGCAAACCAGGTAGCAGGTGATCAGTCTGGATCACACTTAATTTACTGGGAGAATGATCTCCTATATAGTGAGCCTAAGGTTGCTGAGCCGGGGTCAGCCCGTGCGCTGGTGGTACCCCAGCGCTTCAGAGCCTTCCTACAGGGGTTGGCTCATGATGTACCTTTAGCAGGACATTTGGGGCAGGACAAGACCTTTGAGAGGCTTGTCACCCACTTTTACTGGCCTAAAATGCGCAAGAGTTCTGATACTCATTGCAGGACCTGTCGGACTTGCCAGGCAAGTAGTAAGAATGGAAGGAAGCGCAAGGCTCCCCTCCAACCTTTCTCTGTAGTCAGCACCCCCTTTGAAAGGGGGGCCATTGACATTGTGGGGCCTCTGGATCCCAAGAAGGCCATGGGCAACAGGTTCATCTTGGTCTTGGTGGACCATGCCACCCGGTACCCGGAAGCCATTCCTCTCCGGACGGTGACAGCCTGTGGTGGGCCGTGCACTGATGGGGATTTTCTCCCGTGTGGGGTTCCCCAAAGAGGTGATGTCCGACAGGGATACTAATTTCATATCTAGGTAGATGAAATCTCTGTGGAAGGAGTGTGGTGTAACCTACAAGTTCACAACGATTTACCACCCCCAGGGAAATGGTCTGGCTGAGAGATTTAACCGGATCCTAAAGGGCATGATTATGGGTCTTGAGGAACCCATGAGGTGTAAGTGGGACGTCCTCTTACCATGCCTGCTGTTTGTTTACAGAGAGGTGCCACAGTAGTCCTTAGGGTTCAGTCCCTTTGAGTTCCTGTATGGGCACCCTGTAAGAGGACCCTTGAGTTTGATGAAGGAGGGTTGGGAGAAGGTTCCTAGTAAACCCCCCCCAGGATGTACATAGCTACATGCTGGCCGTCAGGAACCAAACTAGGCGTTTCAGGCAACGCGCTCAGGCGAACATGGAAGCCAGCCAGAAAGAAATGAAACGGTGGTACGGCCAGAGTGCTACTCTGGTCGAGTTTCAACCTGGGCAAAAGGTGTGAGTGATGGCGCCAGTGGAGCCTTGCGCGCTCCAGGACAAGTGGACTGGGTCTTATGAGGTGGTGGAGCACAGGAGCGAAGTGAGCTACCTGGTTGACTTACGGTCTCCCGGGAAACCTTTGAGGGTCCTCCATGTGAACCGCCTCAAACCCCACTTTGAGAGGTCTGAAGTGACCATGCTCTTGGCTACAGATGACAGGGCGGAAGAGGACAGTGAACCTCTTCCCGACCTCCTGTCAGCCAAGGAGAAGGATGGGTCAGGGGATGGGGTGAACCTCTCGCCTACCCTGACCCCGGAACAGCAAAGGGACAGTTGTCAGGTATTGGGCCAGTTCGCCTCCCTGTTTCCCTGACCGCAGGAGTCAACCATTGGTGCGTCCATAATGTGGACACTGGAGACAGTCTGCCTGCAAAACCAACATTTTACTGAGTAGCTGATAAGGTCAGGGCCAGCATTAAGGAGGAAGTTTCCAAGATGATGGCACTAGGGGTGATTAAGCCATCCAGCAGCTCCTGGGTTGGCCCAGTGGTCCTTGTGCCAAAAGCTGCTGCGCCAGGTGCCACCCCAGAACTCTGGTTATGTGTGGATTACCGTAGGCTCAATACGGACACCAAGACTGACGCTCACCCCATCCCCAGAGCTGATGAGCTTGTGGATCAGCTGGGAGCTGCCCGGTACCTCAATACATTTGACTTGACATCGGGGTACTGGCAGATTGCCTTGACCGAAGGGGCCAAAGAGAGGTCAGCATTCTCAACACCGGAGGGGCACTACCAGTTCAGGGTTATGCCCTTTGGGTTGAAGAACGCCACTGCCACCTTCCAGGGACTGGTTAACCAGGTGCTAAGTGGGCTGGAGGAAATGTAGCACCGCCTACCTGGATGACATTGCTGTGTTCAGCTCCAGTTGGGAGGAACATTTGCAACACCTCTGTGAAGTGTTGAAGGCCTTGCAGAGGGCGGGCCTAACTATCAAGGCAAGTAAGTGCCAGATAGAACAGGGTTCTGTGGTGTACCTAGGACACCAGGTAGGGAGCGCCCAGGTGGCGCCCCTACAGCCAAAGATTGATACCATTCTGGCTTGGGAAGACCCAGACAGGAGTAAGGGCCTTTCTAGGACTCACTAGGTGTTACAGACGATTTGTGAAGGGGTATGGCACTATTGTTGCCCCCTTGACAGAACTGACGTCAAAGAAACAGCCCAAGAAGGTGATCTGGACTGATACCTGCCAGACCGCTTTTGATGCCCTGAAAACTGCCATGTGTATGGCGCCCGTGCTCAAGGCGCCTGATTTCTCCAAGGAATTTGTAGTGCAGACAGATGCTTCAGAGCATGGTGTGGGAGCGGTACTCTCACAATTGAATGACGAGGGCTTGGACCAACCCGTAGCTTTCATTAGCAGAAGGCTACTTCCCAGGGAACAGAGGTGGAGTGCAATTGAAAGGGAAGCTTTTGCTGTGGTCTGGGCGCTGAAGAAGCTGATGCCCTACTTGTTTGGGACTCACTTCCTGGTTCAGACCGACCACAGGCCCCTCAGATGGTCGATGCAGATGAGGGGTGAGAACCCAAAACTGTTGAGGTGGTCCATCTCCTTACAGGGAATGGACTTCACGGTGGAACACCGCCCTGGAACAGAACACGCCAATGCTGATGGTCTGTCCAGCTTTTTCTGCCTTAGTGATGAGAACTCCCATGAGGGTGAGTAGTTCCCCCCTACTTTTCGGCTGGAGGGGACACGTGTTAGACCTAGCATTTCTTGGCATGATTACCTCAGACTTTTTGCCTCTACCCCCTCTATTTCTGATGCTGTGATGGATTTCGTTTGACTGGCTTAGATGCTTTGGGCACTTTGCTACTGCTGATCAGTGTCAAAGTGCAAGTGCTCCCTGTATAAAGTGTAATGGTAATTGGTTGTCCATGATTGGTATGTTTGCCTTACTAGTAAAGTCCCCAGTAAAGTGCACTATGTGTGCCAGGGCTGGTAATGCAACTGCTACTAGTGGGCCTACAGCACTAATTGTGCCACCCACACAAGTAGCCTTAAAGATGGAACCCAGGCCTGCCATTGCAGTGCCTCCGCACAGTTTGTTAAACTGCCATGTTGTTCTGACAAGTGTACCCACTTGCCAGATCTTACCCTTCCCTTTCTATGCACATCAGACACCCCTCTGGTAGGCCCAAGGTACCCCCTGGGCAGGGTGCAGTGCATGTGAAAGGTAGGACAGGTCCCAAAGGCTTAAGATGGAGAGGTGAAGTTTAGTATGCCTTAACTCACAATGTAATAACACATCTTTTTATGAAGGGGATTTTTGCATTGTGTGTTTAGAAGCCACTCTTTTAGAAGTGGCTGGGTTTTTGTGCTCTAACACTTCTGTGTGTCTCTGCGACTGGTTGTGGATTGACTGTCTGTATTTGAAAGTGATAGGATCTGGGGAATGTCTTGACCCAGGGGAGGAAGTGAGACAGCAACAGGCTGACCTGCATCTGGAGTGTAGGGGGAGGAGTAGCCCCTAGAGGTGAAGAGGCCTGGGTTGCTGCCATAAAACAATTGTCCCATCTCCTGCTGAGTGATTGAGAATCCCGACCCCAACTAATCAAAGGAAGAAGGTGTCACTGGCAGGGAGGAACCCAGAGCTGGTTTGAACAGGGGTCAGTGCCCCCTGAACACAAAGACTTCAAAGACATTTAGGGGTATAACTATGAGAGCTGAAGCCCCTAAACTTTGGAGAAATGGATTGATCAAGTTTGAACAAGACTGAAGCTACTTTGTGGTCAAGAGGAACCTTTGCCAAGGAAGAAACAACTGAAGAGACTGTAGTAAAGGACTGACCCTTGCTGTGTGTTCTGGGGTTGGCCTGCAGTTTGCTGTTTTAACCAAGGAGAGGCTAAAGGGACTTTGCTGTATGCTGTGTCCCCCTGCTTGAAAGGACTTTGCTATGTGCTGTATCCGGAAGTAACTTATCCCCAAGGGCCCGAGGTGAGCTGGCTCCCTGTTGCGGAAACTCAGGAACATAAAAGTTTCCAGGAGAGTCTCAGAGACGCTGTGTGCATATGCTTTTTGCAGCCTGAGCCCTTCGTGAGAATTGTCCTATTATCGTGTGCACCGGAGTCCAAGGAAGTCTCAGCGACGCTGTGTGCGTGTACTTTGTGCAGCCTGAGCACTTTGCGAGGATTACCTTGTTAACGTGGACACCCGGAGTTCAAGTGAGTCTCCGCAATGCTGTGTGTGTGTGCTTCGTGCAGCCTGAAACCTTCGTGTGGAGTGCCTGGTGATCGTGCACCCGAAGCTCAAATGAGTCTCAGCGACGCTGTGTGCGTGTGCCCTGTTGCAGCCTGAGATCTTTGTAGCATCAGCGGCCCGGACCGGCAGCCCCGGAGGAGCTGAGCCGCCGGCCCGAGCCCGCCGTTGCCAGAGCGGTACCTCAAACCAACCTCGTCGAGGGAGGGCCCGAATCCCACTGCCCGGAATTCACAAAGATTGCATCGGAGGCCCAAGTCGCTGGAAGAGGAGAGGAGAGCGAGGTTGCACCCCCCAGGTAAAGTGTGTTGCCGCCTGGGGAGGGGTGCGGTCTCGGAGGGAGACGCTCTCGGCCTCTCCCATTCCTGAAGCGCGAACCCCTGCTTCGGCTCGTGTTGCGGCCCGTACTTGCCAAAGGAGTGCCAGTACCGGGACTGGAGTGCAGAGCTGCACATTTTGTTTACACCATACCCGTGTGGGAGCAACTGTTGACAGAGGCTGACTGCGAGTCAGCACAAGTGGCGGAGAGACCGCCTAAGGCACCGTGTTCGGTGCTGGAGTGTATTACACATTGCATTATTTCTGCATAACGAACTACCTGATTGTCGTATTACGCATTGCATTATTTCTGCATAACGAACTACCTGATTGTCATATTACGCATTGCATTGTTTCTGCATAACAAACTACCTGATTAGTGTATTACGAATTGCATTATTTCTGCACAACGAACTACCTGATTGTCGTATTACACATTGCATTATTTCTGCATAACAACTACCTGATTGTTGCATTACGCATTGCATTATTCCTGCGTAACGAACTACCTGATTGCCGTATTATGCATTGCATTGTTTCTGCATAACAAACTACCTGATTGTCGTATTACGCATTGCATTATTCCTGCATAACGAACTACCTGATTAGTGTATTACGCATTGCATTATTTCTGCATAACGAAGTACCTGATTGTTGCGTTACGCATTGCATTATTTTTACATTGCAAAGTGCCTGATTCTAGCATTACGACCTGCATTAGTTTTACATTGTAAAGTGCCTGATTCTAGAATTACGAACTGCATAGCATTGGAGTAGGACTGCAGTGGAACATTTAGAAGTGCTCATTAATATCGTCAGAACTTACAAGAACTGGCTGGCCTAACAACCGTCCAGAAGGAATATTACAAATACACACATGTTGGATTTATATCGTGTGGTCTTATCGTATATATTTTTATATAAATCAATCTTCTTTTTTTGAAACTCGTGTGGAGTCCATTTGTGGTGTCAACATTAGTTCGCTGTGAGCGTGGTTGCAAATACTTTACACAATTGCCCTGAAGATAAGCCTGGCTGCTCGTGCCAAGCTACCAAGGGGGTGAGCGGGGGCTATCTGAGAAGGTCTCCTTCCTTTCCCTGACGTGGAAACAAGGATCCCTATTTGGCCTAAGGTACCTACCTCAGCCAACCAGGGATCTCGGGTCTAACAGCATCTCCATAGGATTGGTGGTGCAGATTGATAGAAGATTCTGACAAACAAGAGACTGGGCCCTTCATGCTTCATCATAGGGTGCCTCTCCTGATCAATAACACAGACCGTCTGTCCTCAGTGGGCTCCCCCAGAGCGCTCTTACAGTGGAAATCCTGGTGATACGGCGCCCACACAGATGTGTTCAGGATGTATGGGACACTATAGAAGTACTGAATCATTGCCCCACAGCAGGGGTGGTGTAGTGATTAATATTGCTTCGAGTTGGGCTAACCCTACCTTTATAGATACCTCCCTTCATCAAATTAAAACAGGATGGTTTCTTAGGACTCTTCAAGTCATGATAGCCAACATGTTTCCGTACTATTATTGCCATTACAGGGGTTGAACATTTGTCAGGACTGGAGATCCCCAGATATTTTTTGTGGTAGCTAGATCACCGTGGTTGTTCTGAGAAATGGAGATTTTAACATAAGTATTTCTTGTGCAGACTGGCATTGTAGCAACCGTAGGTGTCTTGAAGTGGTACAGGTGTCACTTGGCCGCCAACAGTTCACTGGTAGTCAATCCAGAGCGTTGATCCTTGGGTATAGTGCATGACTTTGGCTTGTATTTTTTCCCAAATTAGCCAAAGCATGCCCGGTGTGCCTACCTGTCCCGTACCTTTATCTTCGAAGACTATAACCATAGTAACCCTGACACAACAACAGATAGGGTAGCCTAGAGACTTACTCTTTTGGTGGGGAGGGGCCCTTGATGAAGCATGCCACCCACCTTTTGTGGGTGAGAACCTACGTTTTTATAACTCAGAGTCCTTCAGTAATTGCACATCACCAATACATTAATCAATGGCCTTATCTTTGGAGACTGTCATACACCTTAGTAATCTCCACAGCCCTCCGCCCCACCAGACAATAGTCCCATGCACACCGTGTCACTGGAATAAAGCTATACCTGGCTCATGAGCCCTAATTAGGGTGAAACTGGTCCTAGGTGGATGGGTTCCGGTTCAGGGTTGATCTGTCCTGCAGTTTGGGCTGGGCTATTCCCATTGGAGCAGGGTTAAGAATGATTTGCAAATGGCGGGGTCTAAACTGAGGTGGCATGGTGTGCATAATAACGATGGACTGCGATGAAGCGCAAGTAATTACCAATGGCTGAGATTAATTCTAGCATTATATCCATCAATCTTTCGTATACTTTAGTGTGCAGCACAGAAACAGCCACCATTCAAGTTGTAGATGCTGACCTTTGCGTGATAGACCATGGTGGTCCCTGCCTCCTGCTACCACTAAATCGATGAGCTGTCTTCGTTAATACCACCTACAGTGTCCTTTTTGACATGCTGTCTGTTGGACTTGGCCCTTTTTGCAGGGTCATCCCTAAACTTTTTGCCTTTCTCCTAGCCTTTTTTCTGACATGGTGTTGGTGGTTTTAGGACTCTGGGCACTTTAGCACTGCTGTCCAGTGTAAAGTGCGTGTGCTCTCTGTGTTAAATATGGTGAGATTGGTCTACACCTGTTTGGCCTATTTCGTTTACCTGTCAGTCCCTTGTAAAGTGGTATCTCATATACCCAGGGCTGGTAAATTAAATGCTACTGGTGGGCTTGCAGCACTGATTGCACCACCCACCAAAGTAGCCTTTCAATCCTATCTCAGGCCTCTGCCATTGCAGGGCCTGTGCGCGCAGTGTGACTGCCGCTGTGACGTGGCACTTAAAGTGTGTGCCATATCCGTGACCCACCTTTTACTGCATCTCAGTCACCCCTAAGGTAGGCCCTAGCTGGCCCTATGGGCAGGGTGCATTGTAAGTAAAAGATAGGACATGTACCTTAAGTGTGTGACATGTCCTGGTAGTGACAAACAGCCATTTTAGTTTCTCACTACTGTGGGGCTGCCCTCCCATAGGAATGCATTGGGGATTCCCTGATAAGTGTTTCAGTTGTAATCCCTGATATGAGAGGTGCAGTGTGGTCAAGTTTGGTAAGTTTGGAATAGTGATAATAAATGCTACGCAATGGTGTGCGCAGATTTATTTTAACTATTTTAGAAATGCCACTTTTAGGAGTTGGCATTTCTGAGTGCTATGTGTCTGCCTGCCTGATGTGAATTGCATGTCTGGCTTTTGATTGACAGGATCTGGGAGGTGTGTGGCTCCAGGAGGGGCAGGGTGAGTCAGCGCTAGGCTGAATGGGACATCTGCATATGGAGTAGTGGGGGGAGAGGTCCCTGGTCCCTGAATAGGATGGTACCTGCCCTAGTGAATGCTGGATCCGCCCCCCCCTGTGGTGTGTCTGATGACGAGCCCCCACCTGACAAATGAGGGTGAGAGCAGTGAACACAAAGTGCTTCAACACCCCCAGAACCAGTGGGAACTGGTTCCCCCAAGCTCTGTGCTCTGCAGAACAAAGAGAAAAGGTGTATAAATACTGGGGCTGTGTCCCCATGAAGTGAAACTGTTCCTGGACCTTTGGGGGCTTGCTCCTGCTGGGGCCCAGGAGGAACCGCCATGGCGGCTTGCCTCTCTGTTGGAGGGCCCTGTGTACTGGCCGCCCTGGGCCCAGCTATGCCCCCAGAACCTTAAGGACTATTATTCCTGCCTGCTGGAGCCCTTGTGGTGATGGTGCAAGGTTTCATATAAAAAGAGACTTGCTCGTATGCAATCCTCTCGAATAACCTGTAATACTATAACCAACATGTTTGTGAGTACTAACGTTGCACCACATTTTACATATTGTATCTAGGGGAAGCTATGTGCTTTACTAACCAGTAACCCGAGTGTTCTTAAAATGGCCGCCAAAAACGCGGGAACTCTTCTGCGCATGCGTCTACTGCATCTACGTAGTAATGACGTCTCTGTCACTTGGTGGGAAATCTTTGCAGCTGTGCAATAGCTTTTTTTTTTTTCCAAACATATTTTTATTGGTTTTGTGTGCAAGGTACAACTTACAACAGTGCTGTCAAGTCACCCCTCGCAGGGGGCATTAGGGTAAATGAGACTGTGCAAGGCTAATAATACATAACATATAGTATCAGTCCAACTCCGAGATCCTTAGGTTGCTAACAAGAAGGTTACAGCTTCATATATGAATGGAGTATGGGTGAAAACTCTAACAAAAGTCAAGGATAGCCAACAGATCAGCGCGCGTCCCATCTTTCTTTTGCGATGGGGAGCACACGCACCCCCTCCTACCGAGGGAGACACCCGGACAGCTTGCATCTATAGAAAAACTGTCCCCAACCAGGGGATAGTGAACCCAAAAAATATATAAATAAGAAATAAAAAGAACGCCACCCTCCCTCCCTCCCCCCTCCTCAACAGTGGTGGCGGCGGCGTACAGACAGCCAGTCGAATCAGGAGCCGATAGAGCTATTTATAGTTGGAAGAGATGAAGAGCTCTAATGGACGAAGGGTATACTGCAGATGGAAGTCCTCGTGAGAGGAAGGCAACCAGCGGGCCCCATTTGAATTCAAAGTTTTTAAAATCATCCCTAAAGACTTCCGACATTCGTTCCAGACTGAGCAGTTTCCACAATCTAGAGTGCCATAGGGAGATCCCTGGTGCCTCCCTTCGTTTCCAGGCGGCTGCCAGGGTAATTTTCGCTGCGCCTATACAGAGCCACATGATCTTTTTGTCTGCCCGGGTCTGGTGTTCGAGCGCAGGATCACGAAGTCCCAGAAGGACCCCTGCCATAGCGGTAGGGACAGGATACCCCAAAATGTCCTTAATATGCGCCAGTATTTCCTCCCAAAAGGGCCGGATAGTCGGGCAATCCCACCAAATGTGTTGGAAGTCTCCCAGTAGCCCGCACCCTCTCCAGCATCTGTCAGAAGTGTTGGGGAAGATTTGCTTAAGTCTAGAGGGGGGCCTCCTGTAGTTCGGAGGAGTGGTTGAATCGTGGGATATCCGTCCAGAGGTGACCCCATTCAACATTTGAAATAGCACGATGGAGAATGTCTTCCCACATGGACATGTATCGCGGTCTTGGGGAAAGTGTAGTGGCGAGAAGAAATTTGTATATAAAGGAAATGGCCCCTTTCATAGCTACAGCCTTAGTGAGGAAGGATTTAAATTTCGTGAGAGGGCGGATAGCCGCTGCACGAATCTGCAGAGTCAGGGCCCAGTGCATTAATTGGGTGTAATGGTATCGCTCCGCCTCCCCCAGGCCATAATCTCGCTGGCAATTGCCAAAGGTGAGGGGGTCGCAGATATGAAAAAGGTGAGTCAGAGTAAGGCACCCTCCCTCTCTCCAAGCATCAAATGGACCCTCGTGAATGCCGGTGGAACCTCCGGGTTAAAGTGGAGTGGTGTAAATGGTGAGGGGAAGGAGGTCCATCGGTCCTCTCCCGCTACCGTGTCCCATACTTTCAGTGCGGTACATGTAGGTGTAGCAATGTAAGTGTTTTTGGGTTTATACTTTTTAGGGCGCCTGACCAAGTCCCAAATAGTTCTTCCAGTCACACTACGATCCATGTGTAGCCAATGTTTATCGGATTCTCCTTTTGACCACTCAACCAGAACTCGCAACTGAGCTGCTTTGTAATATAACTGGATGTCTGGTAGACCCACTCCACCCTCCCCGCGGGGCGACGCAGAAGGGAAAAGGAAAAACGGGCACACCCCCCCTGCCAGATGAAATGAAGGATCATCGTCTTAACCCGGCGGAAGAAGTCTCTCTCCAATTCTATGGGCAAGGCCTGGAATAGGTAAAGAAGCTTAGGAAGGAGTGTCATTTTTACTGCATGTATCCTGCCAAGCCAAGACAAGAAAAGGGGTTTCCATTTTGTGAGTTCGGCTTGCATGCGAGTGAGAATGGGAGGACAATTGGCCGCATAAAGCCTTTCTATCCTGGGAGTCATACAGACCCCCAGATATTGGATGGAGGAAGAAGCCCATGCGAGGGGAGTAAGAGATTGGAGCCTGTGGACCTCCTGTAGCGGCAATGTGAGGTTGAGGATATAAGATTTACTAAAATTAATTTTAAAGCCTGCAACTAGTTCATAGCGTTCCAGTTCTGTCTGTAGGGCTGGAAGAGAGGTGGCTGGTTCAGAAAGCGACAAGAGGACATCAACTGTGAAGAGAGAAATTTTATGGGGTTCCCCTGTGAATGGTATGCCCCGAATACTGGAATTATGTCTGATTGCCATTGCTAGTGGTTCAATGCTGAGAGCGAAAAGTAGGGGCGAAAGGGGACGGCCCTGTCTGGTGCCTCTAGAATGGAAGAAGGTAGCCGAGCGCACCCCATTGACTACTACCCTAGAGCGAGGCTGCCGATAGTTAGCACTAAGCATGGTTAGAAATTTGGACGAAAAGCCGAATGCCTTAAGGGTGTGGAATAGAAATGCCCAGTTAACCCGATCAAAGGCTTTCTCAGCGTCGAGACCTACCAACACAGCAGGTATCTGACATCTGTTGGCCTTCTCAATGAGATGAATAATTCTACGGGTGTTATCATGAGTTTGCCGCCCTTTAATGAAGCCCGACTGATCGGGGTGTATGAGGTCAGGCATGAGGTCATTCAGTCGCTTAGCGATGATGGAGGAGTACAATTTCGCATCCAGATTTAAGAGCGCAATAGGGCGATAAGAGGCACAGTGTTGGGGATCTTTCCCGGGTTTCGGGATCACTGAGATTGCGGCCTCAGTCATGGAGGTAGGGGAGTCACCTTCCTCGGCCATCTGGTTGTAGAGCCGCGTAAGGTAAGGGCAGATGTCGGAAGCAAAGGTTTTGTAAAAAAGAGCGGTATAGCCATCCGGACCCGGGGCTCTTTGGGCCTTAAGGGCTTTAATTGCAAGAGCGACTTCGTCATGTGAGATGGGAGCGGAGAGTCACTCGTTCCATTCATTAGAAATCTGAGGCAGGGGCAGTGCTCAGAGGTAGTCCTGCTGGGCGTCTCCATCCAGGTCGTCTTCCCCATTAGGACCTATAATGCCCCCTATGTATTCCCTCTCTCGTTTATCTCTTAGCTGCCTGGCGAGGTGTTTACCAATGTTATTGCCTTGTGAGTAAGCTAAGTGGCGGAGTTTAAGAAGGGTGAACTCAGATCTGTTATTATAAATGGCACGTAGCTTGCCGCGAAGCGCTGTCAGGTTGCGAAGGGTTTGCCGAGTGGGATTCAATTTGTGGGCATTTTCAACAGAGGTCAGCTCCTGCTCCAGTTGCTCCCGTTCTCTAGCTCGTTGCGCATTTAGCGCTGAGTTAAGGGCAATGCACCTCCCCTGGAAGACGGCTTTAAATGCGTCCCAGGTGGTAAACCCCAACGTATCCTCCGGTTTGTTAACGGCAAACAATTCCGTAATGGTGTCTCTGAGCATGGCACAAGAAGCCTTCTCTCGCGTCAGCAAGGCCGGGAAGTACCACCTGGGCTCTACTGGAGCATCTCCATACCAAGACATGCAAATAGAGAATAAACTATGAGCGGACACTGATAGAGGGAATATTTTGGCTTCCTGAAGAGAACCCAACAGAGACTGGCTAATAAAGATATAGTCCAGCCTAGAGTATGTACTATGAACATGGGAATAAAAGGTAAAATCTCGGGTGTGTGGGTAAAGAGTATGCCAGGAGTCTAGCAAGCCCAGGTCCTGGATACGTTGTTGAATATCTAAGAAATAGGAGCCCATTTCTGAGCACTGCGTGTGTGTGCTGTCCAGGTCCCTGTGCCAGGTCAGATTAAAATCACTCATGAGGACTACCTGTCCCTCTACAAAATCCAGCAATTTCCCCAGTAGAGTATGTAAGAACGGTGTCTGCCCAGAACTGGGGGCATATAAAGCTACAAAGGTGCAAGTTTTCCCTCTCAAACGACCCTTTACCATGAGCCAGCGGCCCTCCTTATTGCTAAGGACACCCATTGGTTGGAATTGTGTGGTAGAGCGGAAGAGAAGAGCCACTCCTCGGTGCTTCGTAAGGGCCGAAGATCTATAGATTAAGGGGTATTGTTTATGCTTGAGCCGTGTGTCTTCAGCCCTGGCTAAGTGCGTTTCCTGAAGCGCCACTACATCCAAATGGTGGTCAATAATGTATTTCCATACCTTTTGTCGCTTTTGAGGGGAATTAAGGCCCTTGACATTCCAAGTTCCGATGGTAAGTGTCATAGTAGCAATGGGTGACGTGATCCCTCTTTGGAAGCCCCCCTGATCTGGGTGTGTACTGGCCTGAGTTGCCCCTCTACTTCGTCCGCAGTTGCAGAAACTACAGAAAGCTCACTAGAGCTACATGCTAAAAAGCCGCCACCATGTCCCTCCTCATCCCACCCCAAAACCCCAATAAACAAAGAAACAAACACAACCAAAGAGTAAGTCCAAAACTCGTTAACAGAGCTCCGCTGGGAGCGTGAAGCCCCCACGGATACTAAGGGGGACATCGGGTCCGAGGTCCCCGCCTTCCGCGGCAACAAACTGAAGAGGCTGGCCCCTGCGCAGCTAGCAAAGGCAGCGATGTAGTCCGAGCCCCAAGTTGCAGGCAGCCACGTGTGATGATGAAAGCAGGCAGAGGCTGGCGGATCCCAGTCGCCGCAAGAGATAGATGAACTCTTAGCTAGGGGCGCATTGTTGGAGACACCTCACATCCAGCCATTTGCAGCAGCGCCACACGAGGGTGGAATCCGGGGATCAATAGTGATAAGAAGCAGAAGAGACCGCCGTCCGGCCGACCAAAGTGGAGGGGGGGAAGGTAGGGCACAAAGTGGTATCGGTGCAAGCCGTGTCTTGGCGTTTGAGCAATGGTGACCTTAAGGAGCGTAGTGCGCAAAAGTTAGGGTGTCCACAGGGCGCGATCGCCACTGCTCGTCAGGTGCCGCCCCCGCCGGTCGGGTCCGAGGAAATCCAACACCAGACCGCAATGCCGCGGTTCCAATCTGCGCTGGCAGCAGCCCCTGGCCGGCGGCCGGGAGAGTAGGAGAGATGGAGGGACCAGGGGCAATCCGCTGAGCGCCAAGACAAGTGGAAGCGGCCTACAGTGAGCCGGGTAGCAGAGCGAGCACTCCTCGCATGTCGCCGACAGGCGCCATCTTAAGGTCAGGCGGGCTCCGGAGTGAATACTTCAATGCGGGGCGCCGCCATATCAGCTCCATTAACGTCGCCCCCGCAGGAGGCACAAACCAACAACAACCTCCACAGAGGGCCACATCCCAGGCCTCAGACGTACCTCCGAGAGGGGGTCGCGGACAGTGTCAGTCGCGGAGAGGCGCCGACTGCCATTTTGAGCAGTGCAGCTTCGCCTCTCCCATCGGGAAGTTCAGCCGCACCCGCGGCACCAGTGGCATTCAGGGCTGCCCTGCAGATGCCTCACATCCTCTGCCACATGAAAAAAAACATGGATCCCTCTGAGGAAGCGATACAGCCACCTAGATCTGGGCCGAAGCAGCGCGTGGACTGGGAGCCGGGACGGTCTACGTACGCTCGGCCATCTTGCCCAGCCACGCCCCCCGCGCAATAGCTTTTAACATGGCTGCTCGAAAGCCTCACACTAACGCACATGCTGTGCTGAAACTAACCCGTGCAAGTTTTACTAAGCTATTAATGCAAAAGATATATTAAGTAAATGGGGTTAGAGTACAAGTAAGTGGTATACAGTGAATTCATTTAATTTCGTATTCTAACATGTTTTTCTCTGACTTTATTAATAGTTCGTATTTGGGCCTTGGGAGGGTGACTGACATCCCTATCCCTTTGCGACAACTACACATGCTTACTGCATCCTTTCCTGAACTAGTGATGTCATTGAACTTCTGCCAAGAACATGTTCCCAGCAAGGACATGGGAAACTAAACTCTTGAACCTGCGAAAGGAAGAAGCCGAAACATTGTACTACAGATTTATTGATCCACATATGAAATGCTGTGGGAATAAAGCTTGTGGGTATTAAAATTAAGGGGTGGGGAATTAGACAACAGAACTAAAGAAAGTTATTGCACTTAGTATGGTGTGATGTCCTCACCCCACTGCCTGCACCAATCAAATTGAGGGGTGTACATAGAATTGAAACATTTGGGGGTGGATCATACATTCGAATTGGTATAACAGAGGTAAGTTTTAGTTAGCTAGACACACTCAATGCTGATGCTATGCTGAGATGCTGCCCGAATTGCTGCAAACTGATTGAAGAATCCAACACTAGGGAAGAATCGCGGAACAACCGAGGAGGCACATGTAGGAAGGGGTCCAGACGAGCCAGAGCTGGAGAGTGTAGCACCAGAGAGGGGTGCAACGCTGGCGTTGCATTAGAAGAGGTTACCTTCCCAGACCTGAACCGGTCCTGAATCCTTGATACTCTGATGTCCAGGTCTTCACACCATTCTAGGTAAATACAGATCTTTGGGGTAATGCTCCGTATTGCTCTCTGTTCTTTCTCTCCACAGGTACTGTCATCACAAAAAAAGAATTGATTACTGTGAATTGAATATAAGCTAACTGTCCTATTTTTCCTGATGGAGAATTTTGGGGTGTTTACGTGTATTCTGATTTGACTCACAAAATTATTAATTCAGATAAATCTTTAAAACTCCTACAGAGTCTGTGGTTCTTTAAATTGAAAGTTAAATGTGTTGTCATTTCTTCCCTATTCTAATCGACAACTAGATCTATCGACAAAGTACATTTACATAAGGAGACAGGGAATGGTAATGATACTGGTGGTAACAGGTCTCTAAGGTAAATCAAAATTGATGACCAGCGGATATTTGCCAGCTCATTGAATGTATGGATGTAAATGGGCCCAAAGTGAGAATTGTATGTATGTGTGTGTATAGAGCTGGTAAACTCTGCTGCATCAGAGGGACATCAATCGCCTCGGAGCACTATACTTAAATTCCCAGGGCCTTGAGGACTAAAATATACTGGAGTCTGGCTTTTAGCGCCCTGAGAGCTTTTATTTTAACATTCCTACCCCTTTGGCAGGAGAAGTGTGCGTGCTTTGCAGCGCGCTGTCGAGGAGGAGGGAATCCAAGCATGGGGATTCCCCCGTGTTGCCGGCAGAGTGGGAGCCCACCCCGCTTTGTTATGTTTGAAATGGCGGGTGCCCACCCCGCATTAGTGATTTTATGAAGAGCGGGTGCCCACCCTGCATGATGGTGCCTTTCGCATGTGCCCACCCCGCACTTCACCAAGTGAAAGAAAATCACCGCCGCAGACTGGGGATTCCGGCCGCAGCAGCGCGACCAAGAAATCAGGCACGTCTACCTGGCCTGGGGCAGAGCCGGTGACCGAAAACCGGAAGTCGGGAGCCTCGTGGGCTCCACGTCCAAGTCCCGGGTCCCATGAGGAGGCCTGGGTGAAGGAGGAGAAGTGCTGAAGCAGAAGCCAGGCGGGAGCCCATCCAACCCCGGCAAACAGAAGAAAAGGAGAGCGAGAGTCCCCGAGGAGTGGGGGCTCTCCCGAGCTTGCCACATGGAGGAGAGGAGCAACGGAGAAGGAGTTCCCCCGCGTCCTTGGTGAGGGGCTTCTCCATTGTGGGTGCCGGTCGAGGCACCGTGACGGTGTTCTGTGCTGAGCGGATCCGCCAGAGAGCGGGCCGCTCCAACGTGGGGCATGTTTGGTTTCAAGAGCCCATGTGGCTCCAGCGAGGGGCACATTTGTGTTAGAGAGCCCAGGGGTGCCCATGCCTCCCTGCATTGCTCTTTCTGTGCAGCTGCCCCGCTTGCAAGAGGGCAGATGCATGAAGGGGCGCTTTCATTTTTAAGAGTCCCGGAGTGGGGCTCAGACAGCACGTGTATTGCCAGTGCCATGCGGGCACCGATGGGGGCAAATTGAATTAAGAGAGGCCCAGTGGGGCTGGAGAGGCACAGATGTGCCAGGGCCCCTTTATTTTGTATTCCCAGCTGCAACGTGTTGGGCATATGGGTGTTTCAGAGTTCCATTGGTTCAGAGGGCACAGTGAGTGACAGGCCTTCCTTGCATCACAGCTGCACGGCAATTAGCGTCAGCTGCAATGTTTAGGCCATCAGTTCTTTTGGGGGCGGTTTTGAATGAGACAGGAGTAGTGAGGTACACTCTTCTGCCCCTGCGCAATTGCGCACGTGGATTCTGCTGCATTGGCAGCCGCCCTGACATTTGGGACATAGGGCATTTGAGCCCCTTTGCAAAGGCCAGTTGGCCAGGGGAACTGTTAGGTGTAGGGCGCCAGGCCCTAATGTGATCTATGTGGTGCTAGGAAATGTGATTCATGTACTGTGGTTTAAGCACCCTGTTTTATGCCTCTAATGTGGTTTATGTGTATGAAGTTTTTCTCTACTGTTTTATTCCCCTAACGTGAGTTATGCTTAGGAGGTTATGGTCTGTGTTTAGGCTTATGAGGTGGGCGCACAATATATTTCACGCCTAATGTGATACTGTGCATGATATGATTTATGTTACAGGATGATGCTGAGTATAGTGTTGTGTTGTAAATACTTATCTGACTGTTTATGTTAGCCCTTCCTTTGTGTCCTTTCCCTCCTATCACTCTAGAAGCTGTAGGGTGTTCTAAGAGTGTTTATCTATTAAGGTGTATTCCATGCTTGGCAGTTATGTGTCCGGCCAGCTGGAGAGAGGTTGCTGTTTGCTGTTATCCGAATAAATCCACACCTGCTTACCTGTAGACGACCGTTGTGTCCCTAACGTCTTTGCTTACATCATTTGGCGACGATCTTAGTAGCTGGCTGGATCCTGACTCAAAAGTGTCTACAGTGTGGTTCGGAATATCGTAGAAGCAGTAATTTATTTTCAAAAGCGGATCCAGCGTGTCACGATACCTTGCGGTTGCCTCGCAGCATGTTCCCGTAAGTCTACGAGTTTTGCTTGGTTTCGTGTGGCCGAGAAGCGCTGTACTCACGTCATCGAGTGAACGTTGATTTCCACGCATGCGAGAAGGTTGCCTGGATACCGTGGCGTCAACACCGTCTCTCTACGTAGGGACGTAATAACCGCAGCGCTCGCGTGAAGATTTGGGTCACCGGAAGGTTGCCTGGATACTGAGATGTAAACACAGAGCGCTCTTGTAAAAGCGTAACGCCTGTTGACAAAAGCGGAACTAATCTGTACTATCTCCTCAATCTAGAAGGTACGCAACAACACGTTCTGTGTATATTTTTGAAAGAAGAGCAACGCATTTAGGAGCTACAACGACAACGCGACTAGGAGCATCGAGTGGCATCATTGCAGCCTGTTGTTTAAAAGCAACAAAACTCACGGGTAACTATTAACGTGCTGAATTGGAAGTGTAACAGCTAGTTTTTGTTCCTCATTTCCTCTCATCTTACTGTGGTGTTGGAAAAAAAAAATAATAATAATAAAATAAATAAATAAATAATAATAAACAAAAAATATGGCACAGCAAGTCACGGTTGCACTCCCACCACCCTTTTTAAAGGAACCTGGCACACCTGAAATCCCGTGGGAAGATTGGATAGTTATGTTTGACAACTATCTGGATGCCATGGATGGCCAAGAATTTCCTGCTAAACGGAAAAAAGCTTTATTGTTAAGTGCCTTAGGGAAAGAAGCACAGAGAATTTTTAAGTACCTCCCTCAAGCATTACAAGCTAGTGGCCAATCATCACCAGACGTATACAAAGATGCCATGACCAGACTTGAGGTTAGGTTTTCAAAGGAGGAAAACTTGGTTATGAATAGGTACAAATTCTATAAAAACAAACAACGTGTTGAGGAATCTATTGATGACTTTGTGTCTCGTTTGAGAGAGTTATCTGTCAAGTGTAGTTTCGGAACGATGGCAGATGAAATGATACGGGACCAATTAATTGTGCAATGCAACAATAAAAAAATCCAGGAGAGACTCTGGGCAGCTAAGAATCCATCTTTGAAGGTTGCGGTGGATTTGGCTAAAGTAGTGGAACAGTCTGAAATTTGCATGAAGGAACTGCAAAAGTCAGGTGCTCAAGCACAAGTATCCGAGGTGTCTGAAAAGAATCCTACTGAGAGTGAATGTGGGGATGAAGAATCTATCGCTGTACTTAAATCTAAATCAAAGTTTGCGGAGAGACAACGACAATTTGTAAAGGTTCCCACAAAATTTTGCTCAAGATGTGGGAGTAATACTCACTCATCTGATGCAAATTCTGTTTTGCAAACAACAAAGAATGTTTAAAGTGTGGAAAAATGGGACATTTTTCAAAAATGTGCAGATATAAAGGGAAAGCGAGAGTAGCGGTAGTGGAGGAAAACAATATTGAGATTAGGCGAGAGAATGATAAAATTTTGATTGTAAATGAACCTGTCACGGATATGAATGTAATCAATGAGAAGCGGGAAAGACGCCCTAAGGCGGAGTTTGACATTAATGGTCACATGGTGACTTTGATGGTAGATACTGGTTCTAGGTACACTATAATTCCCGAACCACTATTTAGGAAAGAATGGGTGGATAAACCTCTAAAGGAATGTGATATTTGCCCCACAGGATATCAAGGCGAACGTATCGACATGCTAGGTTACTTTGATGCGACTATTTGTTTTTCAGGCAAGTCTATCGAAGGCAAAGTTTATGTTGCCGTGGATGGGCCCCCCATTCTTGGGTGGATTCATCAATATGACTTACATATCATTGTGAACCCTAGAGCATCCTGTCAGGTGATGGTAGTAGATGAGGTGTCACTGGAAGATATAATTCAGGGAGCCAGCAAGGTTTTCAGAGAGGAGTTAGGGGAATTGAAAGGCTATGTACATACAATTTTGTTAAAAAAAAATTCACTGCCAATCCAACACAAACTCAGAAGAGTTCCGCTCACAGTTAGGGATGAAGTCAAGTCTCTGATTAATGAAATGCAACAGGGAGGAATTATTGAACCGGTCGAAGCTTCAACCTGGGTTTCTCCGGTTGTGATTTCCCGGAAATCTGATGGAAAGATTAGGTTCTGTGTAGATCTTAGATCCCTCAATAAGAATGTTATAGCAGATACTTTTCCCCTTCCCAATATTGGCGAGTTAGTCTCTACCCTAAAAGGTGCAAAATATTTCTCCAAACTAGATCTTAAAAGTGCATACCACCAGATTCGCTTACATGACGAATCCAAAAATTTGACTGCATTCATTACCACAGAGGGTACCTTCCAATTCACTAGGCTTCCTTTTGGTTTAACTTCGGCTGCGAGTGTTTTTCAAAGGATGGTTACTGAATTGTTTAAGGGTTTTACGAAGGCAGTCTTCTTTCAAGATGATATCTTGATCTTCGGTGAAACTGTTGAGGATCACAATTATGTTCTCAAAGAGGTGTTACACAGGGTTGAGAGTGTGGGGCTAACATTACGCAAGGAGAAGTGTTCATTCTTGGTACAACAAATTGAATATTTAGGGTATGAGATTTCAGCACAAGGCGTTAAACAAAAAAAAAATTTGTTGGAAGCGATACGTTCAGCGCCTTGTCCTGTTGATAAAGATCAACTTCGCTCCTTTATGGGACTTATTGAATTTTATTCGAAGTTTGTAAAAAAAAATTCAGACAAAACGTTGACATTAAGGCTTCTACTAAAAAAAGGTGTTAAGTATGTTTGGAATAATTCTCACACGGAGTGTTTCAATGCCATTAAGAGTGAATTGTGTGAAGCAAAAGTGTTAGCGTCTTTTGACATAAAACGTCCCTCTATTCTTATGGTTGATGCAAGTGCAACGGGTTTAGGTGCCGTTCTTCTGCAAAGGTATCAGGAGGGAGACAGAACTATTGCGTTTGCGTCACGCACTTTGTCCAGTTCAGAAAAAAATTACTCGGTAATCGAAAAAGAAGCTTTAGCTGCAGCATGGGGTGTGCAGTACTTTAGGACGTATCTTTGGGGTACTAGATTTAAGCTTATGACGGATCATAAACCATTGATTAGGGTGTTATCTCCAGGTGGTGCTGGCAAAGGATCTCCTAGGCTGGCAAGACTTGCGTCCAAACTTCAAGAATACCAGTACGATATCTCCTATATTCAAGGGTGGCGAAATATACAGGCTGATTGCTTGTCTAGGTTAAGTATTAAGGACGTGGAGTGTAACGTTGAGATGTCTGAAGTTCAAGACGATGGGGCTATTGCGTGGGTCCAGGATGTGTTGGCATTGAGCGAAGGTACATTTGATAGAGCGGAGTGGTATTCTGCGATGTCAAAAGATACAGTATTGTTGAATGTCATGGACATGGTCAAATTGGGAGTTAGAAGGGAGAGCTGCGTCCAACCCTCTGTTAGGCCATACGTTAAAGTATTTGATGAATTATCAGTTTGTGACGACCATATCCTTATGAGGGGAGACAGGTTTATTCCTCCATTCAGCTTGAGACCTAAGCTAATAAGTCTGGCCCACGAAGGCCATATGGGTCAGACATTCACTCAACGTAGAATTAAAGCGGACTTTTGGTGGCCAGGGTTAGATGCGCAGGTCTCTTCTTGGGTAGAGAATTGTTCGTTTTGTAAAGATAGTGAAAAAAGATTATAACTTGTAGCCACCCAAGCTAAGAGTTGCATATCAATTCCTGAACAACCATGGCATAGTATTTGCTTGGATTTCATTGGTCCCATGAATGAGCTCCTGTTAGACAAACGTTTTGCTATTGTAGTTGTTGATTTGTTTTCTAAATGGCTCACAGTAAGTTTTGTGAGAGATATCACTACAGAATGCACAATAAAGTTTCTCAAAGATTTGTTCCATGAGGAGGGGTGCCCTTTGTTTTTAATAACTGATAACGGCACTCAGCTTACTTCACATAGTATGTGCACGTTTTTATCCTCTTGTGGTGTAACACATCACCGCACTTCACTTTACAATCCCCAAGGGAATGGGGTTTGTGAGAGAGCCAACAGGGTTGTCAAAGGAATCATACAAATGTCGTGCACATCTGGTGGTTTTGCAGATGAAATGGTACAAGATATGGTATGGGCATATCGCACTACATCTCATGATTCGTGTGGAAAGTCGCCATTTGAATTAATGAGAGGTAGACGTCCTGGTACTAAATTGAATCCATCTTGGATTAAAAACAGGGTGTGCAAAACTTCAAAGGGGAGCTGTTCTCTTTCATCTACCGTGTCTATTTCACCAGGGGATTTAGTGAAAGTTAAACCTGGCACAATAACCAAGGGACTCAATAAGTTTAGAGGTCCCTATAGAGTTAAGGAATCTTTCCAAAATTATGTTGTACTAGATAATGGTGAGAGGTGGAATCTGAGGAGAGTGGCCTTGTATCAAAAGTCTAGTGTGGGCAACACTTCTACTAGGGGTGACTCGGACTCTATGTCTAACTCGGGTTATATGCTATCAATTCCTTGCGACATCACTCCATCTTCTTCTTCGAGTTCTCTGAGGGAGGAAGGTGGTGGAGATGCTTTACAAAGTGTAAACCATCAAGAATGTTCTACGTCGGTAGAATCCAGAAATGCAAGATTTCGCAGACCTCCTGCGTATTTGAATGATTATTTGTGTTAGTAGTAATGGCTTAAACATTATTATAGATATTGTGGTTTAGGCTTGTTTGATTTATTCTGTTTAGTCTTTGCTGAAATCTTTCTTAGAATTCATCTGTAAGGGAGAAGATGTGTTGTAAATACTTATCTGACTGTTTATGTTAGCCCTTCCTTTGTGTCCTTTCCCTCCTATCACTCTAGAAGCTGTAGGGTGTTCTAAGAGTGTTTATCTATTAAGGTGTATTCCATGCTTGGCAGTTATGTGTCCGGCCAGCTGGAGAGAGGTTGCTGTTTGCTGTTATCCGAATAAATCCACACCTGCTTACCTGTAGACGACCGTTGTGTCCCTGACGTCTTTGCTTACATCATGTTGCCAGTAATTACTAGTTGTGTTCTACATTTATTATATGTTCTACATTTACTAAGTTCACTTTGTGATGGTTTTGACAGTGGCCCAATTGGCCCTGTCTTGTGTATATAATCCCCTGTAAATATTGTCTAGTGCCAGTTGGCACCGTGTATATTGTGTGATTACTATTCTAATGTGTTTTATGATAATACAAAGGCTATTTTAATATAACCTTGTGTGGAGTTCCTTTTGTGGTGTGCCTAGTATGTTGTTGATGTGTGTGTGTTGTGCAAACGCTTTACACATTGCCTCCGGGATAAGCCTGATTGCTCGTGCCAAGCTACCAAGGGGGTGAGCAAGGGTTATCTTTGACGTGTAACACCCTTGCCCTGACTAGAGTGGTGGTCTCTGCCTGGCTTTGGCGCAAGTCTTAGCCAACCAGAGATCCCATTTCTCACACTGTCCTATGTTGGAGGACATCTCACCTAAGCAACAGGAACCTATTGATCCGGATGGCTGCCTCCATGCCGTAACCTCTGACTGTTACAAGCAGAGTCCTGCAAGGAATTACCCTCCGTGAGCCACAGTGTGACATGCAAGCCCCTCCTGGGTAGGAAAATTGAATACATGCCTTCTAGGCACTATTGACCTTCTTTGGGATTTCCTGGGCTTTTTCTCTGCTGTCTCCTGCTCTCAGATTCAGACACTAAACTCCACTGAGAGGTCTCCAGACAACATTCACACCAACCAGACAGGGCGTGAAGAAGCCAGTGTGCCCTATAGCCCATTGAACAAGGTGGAGGTGGTCTCTCCCTGCTCTGGCACAGTTTTCTGCCAGATGGGCAAGGATGTTATCGCTTGACTGTGGGAGTTGTGAGAGAAAGATAGCACAATTTTGCAGTGGGA
This sequence comes from Triturus cristatus, assembly GCF_964204655.1. Classification (NCBI taxonomy): domain Eukaryota; kingdom Metazoa; phylum Chordata; class Amphibia; order Caudata; family Salamandridae; genus Triturus; species Triturus cristatus. The sequence continues at coordinate 86,265,565 of NC_140591.1, forward strand.
AAACTTGGTCTTTCAAATGGAAACTTAGGGGCATATTTATGGGATTGTAACGCAGCGCTGTAAGTCACCTTGCGGCGCTGCGCTGCGTTACAGGGAAATGGCAGGAATGCAGCTTATTTATTGCAATACGGCGCATTCCTGTCCTTTCCCCAGAGCTGGTGCACAATGGGCTGGCTAGCGCCAACGCAGGCACCCTTGCACCATGATTGCCAGCGTTGTATGCAGGATTGTTTTTGTGCAGGAAAGCGCACCTTGCTGCACTTAAACAATCCTGAGAGGCGTATTTCTCTTTCTATGTGTGCTGAAGAATGCAGCACACATAGAAAGAGGAAGTAAGAAGGAGAAATCAAGACATTTCTTCATGTTACGCCTCCCCTGAGAAGGCGTATCTTTTTGGCGCATTCCCAGGTCTACAACTTTTAGTGAATCTGGGAATGTCTAAAACCATGGGAGCCACGCAACGCCCATGGAATGCCTTTCCAGGGCAGAGTAACACAACGCATCTATTTGCGCTGCGTTGCGTTCCTCCAAATTTATGAAGTCACCCAGGACCACGCAAAATGGTCTTGCGTGGGTCATAAATCTCATTTTTGAGTAGCGTCGCTCTTGCACCACATTGCGTGGTGCAGGAGCGACGCAACTGGGCGCATAAATATGGCCCTTATTTCACTGATGTAAATTTTAAGTCCTTAAATGACCAACAGAAGAGATTTCTTTGCCTCATTTATTAACGTTTGACCTTAGCCAAAACTCGGGCGATGGCATGTATGCCTCCCTGGAGACATTACACCCCAACAAAGATGGATTTAAAGAGTCTGCAAGAGCGAGATGTGAGGTCCCAGCTGAAGAGCAGGTTGGTAGGATGCGAGGGAATTGTGCCCTTCGCCTCTCCCCTCCCCCCACGGTGACTGGGGTTTTAGCTGCCTAACATGGGGCCATCAGGTGCCCTTTCTATCATTTTCTTTCTTCCTGGGCTAATTTTCATAACTTAGGGGTGTCCCTATATTTCAAGAAAGCCATATGCATCAAGCTTTTTTCCGAGCGCAAACGTGGCCGATTTGCAGAATCGTCCCGTTTGCGAATAGAAAAAGCCCTTTTCTGATGCATGAACCCATTTCCATTCGCAAATTACGTAATTGCAATTTTTTATGATTACCTAAATTGCAATTGCATTTAGGGAATCGCAATTTGCGAATCCCTAAAGGCGATGATTCAAGCCTTTCCTTTTTTTTTAAGTTCAAAAGAATTTTATTAGGTAATGAAAAAATGAGAATGCAATACAAAGTATCCGCTGGGAAGGGGAGAGAGGCAAAAGGGGGAAGGGAGGGGAAGGAATAAGAGTGCGAAATACAAAATGTAAGAGAGAGTGTACAACCAAACAGTAATCATGAACAATTGAAAGAAAGTGAAGTAAAAATTACATTAATCATAACCTAGACATCTAAGTGCAAAAAAGTGAAAAACAAGCAATGTGTTAGAAAATTATGGACAGAGGAAGGGCATCATAGAGGTTTAGGAACTTCTTGTTGGTCAGGTGATGGACGAGAAAAACGAGCAACACAATTATCTAAGTATAACGTAATGGGGAGCCAGAGCTCCGCACGCTTAGCTGCTGCTTGAATAGGAAAAACAAAGGCATTGTCAAGTCTATGATTATAACAAACATTGTACCACCACGCTTTGAAGGAAATATTAGACGTATTTTTCCAATTAACAGTAATCTGTTGAAAGGCAATGGCCAGTAATAAATCAATAATGCGAACATACATATCTACATTATCCCAACTAGGAGATAAACTGCCCAAAAAAAGATGAGTGAGAGAAAAAGGGATAAAGGTATGAAAGATAACATTAATTTGAGCCCACACCTGTACCCAGAAAGCATGCACATGTTTACAAAGGAAAAGCATGTGGAACAAGTTAGCATTAGGAGAGTCACATGACCAACACTTATCTGAGGTATTGGGAAACCGTTTGTGAAGCGTAGCAGGAGTGTGAAGTAGTCTGTTATAAATAAAAAATAAGGATTGTGTCAAGGAAGCCGCTCTAGAAGTTTTACGTAATTTTATCCAAATTTTGTCCCATAGGGATATCGGCCAAGCTATTTCAAGATCGGTTTCCCACTGAGATTCAACCTTGGATTTGGGTCTAAGCAGGTCATGAGCGTGAAGGTGTTTATAAAGAAGAGACGCAGTAGGAGTGGTACGCAGGAGAGAATGAAGACGAGAGATAGGGGTGTGCGAAACAAGGGAGGGAGAAGAGACCGAGAGTCGCTCATGAACCGCCAGAACCGCAGTCTTGAGCAGGAGATATTTGGGGAGACAAGATAGAGGTAAGTCGAAAGAAGAACGGAGATCGGGAAAAGAGAGGAAAGTGGAACCAGAAAAGAGCTGCGAGATCCAAATCAATCCTCGAATCCTCCAAGATCTCCAATAAAAGGGCTTAAGGCCAATTAAGAGATGTTTATTATGCCAGATAGTGGAAGAAAGGAAGTCAGCGACGGTGAGAGGGGGACCAGGGGCAGCAGATAATAAGAGCTTGAGAGTATGTTTGTGGATAGAAGTAGGAAGCAAAGAGGGTTTGCGAGAAAAAGCCAAATACTCTGCAAAAGAAAACGGAGAAAGAAGAGCGCGCTCAACCTTAATCCAAAGAGGGCAAGGGGAAGTGGAATCTTGAAGCCAAAGAGAGGCTTGACGTAATAGAAAGGCCCGTTGGTACGCAGGGAAATCAGGAAAATTAACCTCACCTTCAGAGGCAGGACGTATAAGTCTGGCAAGAGACATCCTAGGCTTTTTGGAGTTCCACAGAAATGAAGATAGCGTTGAGTTGATTTTTGTAAAGAATTTCGTGGGGATAGGTACAGGAATATTGGAAAGTGTATAAAGAACATTAGGGGAAATCATCATTTTAATAGTGTCGAGACGACCCCACCAGGAGAGGTATAAAGGATGCCACCTTGTAGTGAGATCAGCAATCTTTTGCGCACATTTGGACATGCATAAAGAGACAGTAGCTGGAATGGAGGAGGTAACATATAAACCCAGGTATTTAATATGGGAGGGACACCAAGTAAACTGGGAGTCATGAAAGTCTTGTTTGAAAGTGAACTTGGTCAGGGGAAGGATCTCGCATTTGTCATGGTTAAGTTTATATCCAGAGATAGAGGAGTAATTACGGACTTCATTCAGAAAGGAAGGAACAGATTCTGCAGGATTGGAAAGAAAAAGTAAAATGTCATCTGCATAAGCAGCAAGTTTGATGTGAGAATCTGCAATCTGGAAGCCGTGAATGGCAGGATTCTGACGCAACCTAGATAAAAAAGGCTCTAGAGCAAGGTTGAAGAGAAAGGGAGACAGAGGGCAACCCTGGCGAACACCACGACCTAAATCGAGGTAAGGGGAGAGTTGACCGTTTGCAAAGACTGCAGCTCTAGGGTGTGAATATAAAGATGAGATAAATCTAGGGCCGAAACCGAACCAAGTGAGTGCATGGAAGAGATAGCGCCATTCAACCCGATCAAACGCCTTTTCAGCGTCAAGGGCGATTGCTGCAAGCGAGTATTGACAACGGGAGGATTTCGACAGGATGTTAAATAAAAGTCTAGTATTATCCGTGATATGCCGACCCTTGACAAACCCAGATTGTTCTTCACCGAGAAGGTCGGGGAGAAGATGATCCAATCGGATCGCCAATGCTTTAGCGAAGAGTTTATAGTCAATATTGACTAAGGATATGGGCCTGTAATTTTTGCAGTATTTGACATCTTTCCCAGGTTTAGGTATCAAACAGATATGGGCATCGGCAAACGTCCCCGAAGAGGCACCATGAGCAATAAAAATGCGAAGAAGGGAGTGCAGTCGAGGAATCAACAATTTAGAAAAATGAATATAAAATTCGACGGTGAAACCGTCAGGACCGGGAGCTTTGTTGGGTTTAAGGTGTTGTAATGCAGTGAGTAATTCCTTTTGTGTAACGTCAGACTCTTAAGAGGAAAGATCAGGGGGGAAATTAGATGGTGTGTGGATGGTGGAGAAGTAATGTGCAAGGGAGCTGGGAGAGGATTGAGTTTCAGATGTGTACAGAGTTTCATAAAAACGTGAAAATTCAGCAAGAATATCAACATCCGTACGTTTCAAGGCACCTTCAGAGTCATACACAGATTCAATATTTAACTTATTATGCTTAATTTTTAAATAATTAGCTAAAAGCTTTCCTGCTTTGTTCCTACCCCCATAAAACTTAGCAGTAGATTTCAGCAAGTACAGGGAGGCGTCTTCCGTGGACTTCTCATTAAATTTCATTTTTGCAGCAACAAGGGCAGTCAAGCTATCAGCAGAGTGAGAGGTGAAATATGCATGTTCCAATTTCTTAATGTCAGAAAGGAGATTTTTGGTGAACCTTCGTGCAGTCTTGCATTTGTCTGGGACGTAACTGATAATAAAGTCACGTGCAGCTGCTTTAAAAGCATCCCAAATAATATGATCAGGGAGAGTGGCATCATCATTAATCTGAAAAAATTCATCAAAAAATGAGGAGAAAGTAGTCGTAAACTTGGGATCGGCAAGAAGGGAATTGTTAAACCGCCATCTTTTGGAGCCGGTAGGTTTAGGGAATACATCAACACTTGTGAGGACGGGAGCATGATCAGAAAGTAAAATGGGGCCTATCTCAGAATGTAAAAGTGATTGGGCAAGATTATGGGAAACAAAGATATAATCGAGTCGTGATTGGGAGTGATGACAGGGAGAGTAAAAAGTGTACTCCCGTAGTTTTGGATTACACAGGCGCCAAGAGTCTATTAACTGCGAAATGGCATGACTGAACAACTTATGAGGTCTGTTAGGAATGTGCGGAGCCTTGGACAACCTGTCAACAAAGGGATCTAGTGGTTGATTAAAATCCCCCGCCAGAACAAAATTGTGATCCATAAATTTGGTTATGAGTGGAGAAAAAACAGCCCAAAAAGAAGGTTCACCCGTGGTTGGGCCGTAGACATTGAGCAAAGAAATTGGAACACCTCTTAGCAATAACTTGGCATAAGCCCACCGACCAGAAGTATCTGATTCATGGGTAAGAACCTGAAAGGGGAGAGACTTGCGACACAAAATTGCTACTCCATTTCGTTTGCCATCACCCTGAGAGTAAAAAAGTTCACCCACCCAACCACGTTTAAGCTTAACAGATTCAACATCAGTTAAATGCGTTTCCTGGAGAAATGCAATATCAACATTCAATTTAGCTAGGTGTGACAAAATCCGTTGACGCTTGATCGGAGAATTGATACCCTTCACATTCCATGACAATAAATTCAATGACATAACGATAATTTAGCCAAAAAAAGTATGAAAAACAAGATTAAAGAAAGAAAGATTCCTGAAAAGGAGTAAGGATAAAAAAAGAGGAAGATCAATGGAGAAGTGCTAAAGTAAAAGAAAAGGAATAAGTAAGTAAGAACAAGAGCAGTAGTAGGGAAATGAGAATGGAGGGCACTAGTATTGAAAGTGAAATAGAGAGTTAAAAAAGAAGAAAAGGTTGAAAAACAAATGCATCGAGAAAAACAGGAAATATGACTCTTACAGAAGCAAAAAATTCCAACTAGAGGTGAGAAGAAAAAATATAGACAAGTAAACAGAGAAAAGAACAAGAAGAAGGGAGAAGGGGAGGAAACGAAGGAAGGAGCAGCGGATGAACAGGGGAGACAAATAAGGAAATAGAGAAGGAACATACCTACAAAGGAAGGGTGCGAGATAGGGTTGAGGAGGGAAGGAGCCAGTTGGATGAGGCGACACACCCAGGAGCAACGTGGCAAGGACCGGGAGGCATCATCAAAACACGAAAACAAAATTACCTGTAGGACAAATGGAGAAGAAAGGAATAAGGTAAATTAGGAAAATGCAATAAGACCATAAGAAACATCGAAAGCAACGGACAAACCATTAAGCATATACAGTGAGGACTAGCATAGTGAACATCCGGAGAGTAGGAAAACTCAGATATAATCACAGCAAGGAAATAAAAAAAAAACAAAAGGTCAGTAGTCAACCAGGAGCAGAGGAGGATGGACCGGAGGCATCCATAGCAGATGATCTGTGCGCATTGATGAAGCTTTGCAAGCGCACTGGATCCTCGTAAGTGGTGGTACGATTGTTATAAGTCACTTTGAAGAGACATGGGTGGTAGAGGCCATATCGCGCTCCCATCGCCCGTAGATCATTTCGGAATCCTAGGAAAGCCTTGCGGCGGTTGGCAGTAGCCTTGGCATAATCCTGGGCGAAAAACAGGGACGAACCAGACCAAGTGAAATGTGGAAGGGACTTGGCCGCTGTCAACACCATCAGGAGATCTGTGTATTCCAGGAAGTAAAGGATGACCCCTCTAGGTTTTTGTGAGGGAGAAGCAGAGGAGGTCGGCCGACCCAGTCGATGGGCACATTGGATGTTGAGGGGTTTGTCTTGTGGCAAATGCAGGATCTTGGGAAGGAACGACTTGAAGAAAGCGATTGGGTCAGACCCCTCCGTCCCTTCGACTAGGCCGTAAATACGAAGGTTATTGCGCCTGTTTCTGTTTTCCAACTGCTCCACATGTTGCTGTAAGTCCAAAACTTGTGATTTCAAGTTTGAGACAACAGAGGATGTCTCTTGGAATGACTGAACAGAATTTTCGATTGAAGTAACTCTTGTTTCCATTTGTGACCAGTTATCTGTAAGGACTTGAAGCTTGAGGTTAGTCTCTTCCATAAAAGGACGTAGGGATCTTATTTCTTCTAACAATAATTCCATGGATACTGGCCCCGGATGCTTTGGAGGTGAGAGAGAATTTGACTTGAGCCGTTTCGTATTGGATTTAGAGGTGTCCTGCGTAGATCTGGAAGGATCCATTGGTGTGTCCGAAGCAGATGAGGTAAGAGAGTCCTCCAATTGCGAGAAGGCAGAAAAAACCTTGGAATTCTTCACAATGCGTGGTTTGGTCGAGCGGGGCAAATGCGACATTGGCTTGAGTCTGCCCATACAACAATCCGTGAGATTAGTAGCCCAGCCAAGTGCAAAGGATCAATGTGTGGAGAACACCAGACGTGGCACGCAGGCGAATAAGGGTGACTAAGCACAATGTGAGGGAGCAAATCCAACTCCAGACAACTTGAGTGGTGTTATCACCAGGGCGCTATAGAGAGGAGTATATTCTGGTCAATGCTGTCTCGAAATGGTTGTATACAAGGACCAAACAACTAGTGGAGTTGACCATAAACGACAAAAGACACTGTATGGTTACTTGTACATAGGGCCCATGCGCATTACCACATAACCTCCTTCTGAGCAGCAATCTCGGTCAAACTTCTGTGAATCCTCCTGAAGGGTTCTGGAGCAACCAAGTAAAACCTTATATGAGTGATTCTTAGCTGCAGAGTGCGATGGGGCTACTTCCTTGAGGTGATGAAAAGACACCAGAGTGTAACTCCCCGCGCGCTCCTAGTGTCAAAAATAAAGACTGGAAGGAGAAAGTGTGTGGTGAAAACAAGCGCGGGTCACAGTCATTTGCAAAATAGCCACCTAAGTAAGATGCACCACAATGTTGTAAATATGACGCGGTCACAGCAGGTGGTATCAAAAAGTGTTATAACTGTAATTCAAGTCGAGGGTCCGCAAGGAAACGACTCACTCGAAAAAAAGTATATAGCACCTGCTGTGTGTCAAAACGTGCAAGCGCCAGTATTTAGTGCCACAACGTCGATAAAGTTGAAAAGTGAAAGTCCTGCACCAACAATTAAATAGCAGCGCGACATCAGTAATGTAACGCGCATCATTCAGGGAGTCTAAAATGGCGGCCGTCACCGTGGAAAAAAAAGCCTGTCAGAACTTACAGGCGGCATTTGTAGCGTCGCGGAAAGAATTGAGGATATCCATCGATACCACCGAAGTCAGGACAGATTCCGACGCATTCTCAGCTGTGTTCTTCCGTGCTTCGCAAACAGGAACCGGCTGGTCTCTCGGTGCTGCCTCGGAGCCTCAGTCGGACGCCGCCATCATCCGCGGGCGCCAAGCCACGCCCCCGCATCAAGCCTTTCCTAAATGCAAACTGTACATTTAGGAAACGCTAATTATCATCAACTTCAAGTTGATGGTAATTTTCACATTCTTTGAAAAATGCCCAAAAGTGCATTTTTCAAAGTGACATGTAGCGCATACACATGCCCTTAGGGCATATGTGTGCGCCACATGTGCACACTTCCCTTTTTGGGGGGTGCCACGGCCCCCTGGCACCCTTGGAATTGCATTCGCAATTTGCGATTACTAATTTGGAATCACAATTTGCGAATACCTCGCCATTCATTCCTATGGGCCTCAAGGCCCAATGGAATAAATAGAGTATCATCACCTAATAGCGATTCGCAATTTGCGAATCACTGATAGGTAATGTTCAGGTACATGCATAAGGTTTTGTGATTCCCAAATAGCGATTCCTTTTAAAAATCGCTATTTAGGAATCGCAAATCCAAATGTTGATGCACGTGGCACATGCATCAATATTGGCTGTTGCGATTCCTTAATTGCGATTTTTAAGGAATCGCAGTTAAGGAATCGCAAAAACCTATGCATGTAGAAATCGCTGGAAAATAGCGATTTCTAAACATTCCTTAATTGCGACTCCCAAATTGCGAGTCGCAATTAAGGAATACCTCCCCATTCATCCCTATGGGCCAAGAGGCCCATAGGAATCAATGGGAAGACATTCTCAATTTGCGATTCTCAATTAGAGAATCGCAAATTGAGAATGCATTTTCAAGGGCGCAAGGGTGTCAAGACGACACCCCGTTGCACCCCTGAAATCGATCTGTGCACAAATGTTGCGCACACATGTGTCCAAAGGACATGTGTGTGTGTAACCTACGACTTTGAAAAATGCACTTTAGTGCATTTTTTAAAGTTTTCGCTATTTACCATGTGGTATGATTCCACGGTAAATAGCGGGCCCAAATAGCGAAATCGCTATTTTTAAAGGCATCTTGCATTGCAGTTAAGGAATCGCAATTTGCGATTCCTTAAATGCAATCGCAATTTAAGAAATCACAAAAATTTGCGATTTCTTAAATTGCGAGTGGCAAGTTGTTTCATGCATCGCAAAAGCTATTTTTGCGATCGCAAACGGCCGAGTTTTGCGATTCGCTCCGTTTGCGATCGCAAAAAGCTTTGATGCATGTGCCTGTATATCTTTTTGACACTTCCTAGGAACAATGAGGCTGCAGCCCCCAGTGCTACCCTGCTATGCAGCAGTTATGTAGCAGCATGCCAGAGGAAGGGTTGGCATAAATCGGTGCCAGGTTTAACTGGAGGCAGAAGTGTCCGCTGCGGCTTCCGTACCCATGCAACGGGTGTGGCAAAGCAGTGAAGATGTGAGGCCTGCACCGGGCCTGGGCCTCTGGTGAGGTAATAAAGGGTGCAGAATCGAGGCCGGGGGGGCTTTGTGTGTTTCACTCCCACTGACACTTCTCACCGTGCACCGGAGATGAACAGGAGGTGCAGCTATCCAACCCAGTCTCTCACACCCAGGGCACTAGTCCTAAAAAAAGAAGTGGGGGGACGCTCCAAGTTAGGTGGTGTCACCGGAAGTGACCTCACAGCCGGAAGTGACGTCACGAGATGGAGTCCCCACTAATTAACAAAGGTTAGAAGGCGATGGGGGCAGGTTCAAAGGGCAAAGGAGAATGTTTACGTTGGAATTAGTCACTGTATTGACACTCAAAGGAGCGGGGAAATTAAAGATGCGCTTGTTCGGTGCGTATTTATTGCCCACAGTAAATTTGCCTGTCTCCGTCTGAAATGCATAAACACATACTGACCTTTTCTAATATACGGCCACGAGCGCCCGTCTGTCATACTGAATGGCTCCATCAACGTGAAACAACTTAACCCCTTCAGCGCGGCGCGGATTCCCCCGCGGTGCTGAAGGGTTCGAGCGCGGGCGGGGCCATGACGGAACGGTTCCGTCATGAGCACAGCTCAACCGATGCTCATGACGGAACCGTTCCGTCATGAGCATGGAAGGGGTTAAAGAGCTCTGTTCGCCCTCTCTCGACAATAGAAGGTGGGGTTTGGTGAGTGCTGAGCGCGCGCGCAGGCTCGGGTACCGGCTCCATCTTTTGGGCAGGGTGGACGGCGTCCACCCGGTAAAAACCCGGTAAAATAAGTGGGGGGACGCCGTCCACCCGCGTGGTACCCCGACTCGAGCCCTGCTCACACCATTGAAAATGGAGACAGTTCTCCGCGGAAACTCGTGTTTTTCACTGCACATGTCACTGAATGTTATTCACATTTTCTATTACTCATGGAATTCTTTTCTTAAGCTAGCTCAGGCGAGGGAGAGGCGGGCGACGCATCAAGGGTAGATAGATCCAGTCAAAACACAGCAGCCCTCCGGACTCCCGCCCCCCAGGCGTCCCCACTGCAGGAGCTCAGCTCATCACCAAGGTAAGTCTCTCTTTTGCTGTGCACGTGTCAGGTAAATAAATCCGACCCCCGGAGGGATCATCAGCCGATGCGCGTGGAGTTTAAAGATAGGGAGGCTGGCGCACGCTGCTGCCCCCTGCTGCCACCTTGCGGTAGTTGCAGGCTTCCACTGAGGCACTGAATATCGTCCTTGGTTTCACGAGGGAGGGCTGAGGCCCCGCCATGTTTATTTATTGGGTACCGCTGCCGTCTACCAATTTACATGCTTTTGGGAACTGGTTAATGAGGCTTTTTTTGTTTATGTGTTTTTTCACTGGTTCCAGTACCCCTCTGGGTCCACACTCTGCCTCGTCCTTACATTTGTATTTTTATTGTTACTGCCACAGCGAGAGAATGGATCATTAATGCAGCTATAGAACACATTTAAAAGTATTTTTTATTTATATTTGCTCTTTGACGTACTTACAGAGAAAAGCTAAAAAATACCGGCTTTATGCGATTTTGCTTATTTTTGTAGCGGCCTGAACATCAAAATATCAGTGGTGCCGGGAGAAATCCGGTCACCTGGCAACCCTAATCACGAGACTGAAAGTTTGTGGCAGGATCAGCAAATTATTTATTTTCTCCACCCTCCATCCCTGACTGATGCCATAATAGCAATAGTTTAATTTATATCTGAAACCATACTCGCTAACTGTCAATCAATCCCATGCTGAGAATATCCAAGTATCTGGGAATACATCCTGCATTGAGACATTTCCCTCCTCATTCCCACCACTCACCCTTCATGTTCACATTCACCCTGCCCTTCATTTACACGTTCACCCTGCACTCACAGCGATCACACTGTATTCACACTCCTCATCATGCACTCATGCTGTTACCCTGCACTCACACCATTCCTCCTCCTCATACTCTGCGTTCACATGAGCCCACCACTCGCCCTGCAGTCACAGCGACCACACTGCACTCATGCCAGTTGCCATGAACTCACACTGTTCTCCCTCCATTAACTCAGCGGTCAAATGAGCACACCGCTCACCCTGCACTCACAGCGATCACAATGCACTCACATCGCTCACCACTTATGGTTACCCCCACTTTTTTCTTTTTGCACCCACTGTTTTGACTAGTCTGACTGGGATCCTGCTATTCAGGACCCCAGCCTATCTGCTTTCCCCCTTAAATTGACATGTATGTACTTTGCTACAACTAAAGATTGGGTACTGGGGTTCCCTTATCAGTCCCTAGTATATGTTACACATGTACCCAGGGCATAGGTACCCCGGAGGCTTCCAATGGGCTGAAGCATGTATTATGCCACCCATGAGAGGCCATACAAAATGGAACCTCAGGTCTGTTACTGCAGCATGTGTAAGCTGGTGCTTGCACCACTTACGACAGATATAGGTTCACTGTATCTATGTATATCACTACACTTAAAACATAAAAGTCACCCCTATAGCAGGCCTTAACAATCCTGATGGCAGGGTGCTGGGTTTTACGTGAGAAGGTGCTCCTGCATGAGCAGGGCCCCTCTGCAGTCTTCGGAGACCATTCTCCTTGGCTGTACGTGACACTACCAGACATAAAGCTAGAGGTGCATTATAACCTCGCGATAAATGCTATCTCGAAAACAACTGCAACGAAGTATGTCGTGTTTGGTGTCAAACACCTTGGAATCATACCTCCACACCAGTAACTGGTCTCCCTTCTGTGTTTTTCACTCTCTTGTTCTGTAACAAAGTCTGATGTGTGGGATCCTGAAAATTAAAGCCAATGGACTCCACCTGCAACCACCGGCTCAAATTAAGCACTTGTATTAAGCCTAATATTTTGAGACCTCTACATAAGGGCAGCCTTACGCATGAATATTTTACAACATCTCATTGGGTAAACTAAAACTGTACCAGAGGACAAAAATGGGTCAGTAGAATTTTTCTGGACTTGCAAGGAGTTGAAGCCCAGGAACAGTGTCAAATCAAAACTAAATATGTTTGTTATAATATGAGGTTTGTCAAACATGTATAATTTACAGGAAGTATCACTTCTTTTTCCTCTTATAATGGCTATGAGGTTATCTCCAACCTCATTTCTGGAAATGATTGTTCTGCTCCATTGCTGGGAGTGTTGGTTCCTCCACCCGAACTTTGGGTCTAGTTGCGGCCCTGGTTAAGCATCGAAATATGAACTGTGAAATGCAGAAGCGCCAGGAGAGTCACCTTGTTACGTTTCCAATGTTACATTTATATGTGAATACCACTAATTCATCATCGGGCCATGCCCTCCGTGTGCCACATCTACTCTGTGGTTCCACTACCACCCTCAGCTGCAAACATGCCAACCTCAGTGACAGGGGAGCATGTGGTCTCAGGCAAGCAGATATCCTAAGGTTTATAGACTTCAAACAGGAGCACCGGGTTCCATTCATATATGTGCACGTGAATGATACACAGAAGAGGAAAACTGTATTGTATTGCAACATTTAGATAGTGCTATTATCCCTATGTGGTGTGCTGAAGAACCTACCTGCAGGGGTAGCTTGTTTCACAGCATTGGGTGTGTAGTTGGAAGTGTGTTGTCTTTGTTTTGATCCTATGTGGGAGCTGTTTCCATGATGTGCGTGAGGACCACTGAGGTGTGGTTATGGTTTAATAGGACACCGATCATAGCAGTGTGATGAATGAAGAAGTGTGAGCGAGAGGTACGCACTTTATGATTTTCAGTACCTCGGCAGCTTTTAGCAGCTGTGTGGGTCCCTTTAAGGTATTTATTATGATCTTAGTCCACTTAGCTGGTTACTTCACTGAGTTGCCCGTTCTCAGATATTTTGTTTAAAGGTTGTGGTTGTGATCAGGCATTGGTTGGAAGGAGAAATGGTGGAGAGATATGTAGGATTAGGCTTTGTTAATGCCATCAAATATCTCATTGTCATTATGAGGTGTCAAGAAGTAGTCATGCAGTGGTGGACTAAATTAAAGTCCTCCGTTGGCCAGCAGCATATGGCCGATCTCATCAGCCATTCCATGCCTGTTCGGTTAGTGATGGGTGATTTAATTCTGTGAACTAGTACACTACTGGGGATGGGCAGGACTCATAGTAGTTTTGTCTCATATGTACACTGACGTGACTTTGCAATATGTATTGGCCCACTCATGCTCAACTCCATGGAAGGCACGTCTTTTTGGCCCTTGTGTAAACTCACAGTGGCCCATGCTAGAGGGCTTGATGTCAGGGAGGGCACTCTTATCCACTATGGAAGCACAGAACTGTGATACTGCGACATGTCGTGAGACTTCCTGAACGCGAAACACCTCATGTAACTGCACAGCCCATGTAACCGGGCACTCCTTTTGGGTGGTCAGAATTCATACCTGCAAACAGGGTAAGACTGAGAACCAAAAGCAGCCCTGGCAAAAAAAATGTTCAAACCTGCCTGCTCCCCCTTGTAGCGTTCTCTTCTCTTGCTTTCTAATCTTCTAGTCTCTGTCTCTCAATCCTGCTTTTTTCTCCCTTTCTTTCTCTTTTTGTGCCTTTTGTGCCCGCTGCCATAATCCAAACCAACGGGAAACAAAGGCATTAGCCATCAACTTTCCCAACTTGGCCTCTGATGACGCCAGTCCCCTGTGATAAATGGCCAATCCAGCCCTGTCTGCAAAACAGGTGCACTGGGACTAAGGCACACAGTTGACTGGGTAACTGCACGCGCCATACAACTCTTACCATCACCACCCAATACAACCCATGGGCCTAGGGTGAAGATGCCAAATACTTCAGTCCCCCAACTGGCTTTTTGATGCAGATGCAGCAACCTCAGTGCCCAGATACCTCTATGGGTGATCGTGTATATAAATGATTGATTGATTGAATGATTGATTGAGATGGAGGAAGTTGAGGTAGAGATTCTGCAATATTCCACTCATCTACATGCGCTTCATACTTGAGCTGCCCTGTCCTGATGTCACCTTCCTCTTCCAGTCTGCTACCCCTGGCTAGGAGTAGTTTCCTGATACACAGACCTGATATCCTTCTTGTAAACGTCTATGACACTCTAATCTCATTCCGCCCTCCCCATGCCTTTCCATTCCCCTTTAATCCTTTTTGTTACCCATCCTCATCTGAACATGTCCATTCATCACACAATGTTGTGAAGGTGAACAGTGAGTAACTACGTGGGTAAGTAGCGGATGCACAAGAGTAGGTCTGCACCAATGACACGTTTCTGGGACACCATTGCACTTCCACTTTCACACATGTACCATTGGTCCATAAAACATATACTGCTATGGATCAGTACAATTGCAAAAACAACAATTGATGGACAGAATGCAGAACAATGTCATACATTCACCCCAGTACAGAGATCTGGGCCTAAATCCATCGTTTTTTTGCTCACAGTGCCATTCCAGTTTGAACCCAGCCATATGCAAATCAGTCTTGACCCTGTGCCCCATGGGAACAGTCCAGCCCAAACTGCCAAGCCAGGTCCTCCCAGGATCAGTACAATAGCACTTGGTGGGGAGTCTAAAATATAAAAACCAAAAAAAGTATCCAACAACGTTTGCGGGTGACCCAAGGGCTCCTGGGGTTACTGATACTCACTGGGACCCATGAGGTCATTTACCATTGAGATCCTCTGTCCTTAGAGTACTCCCACCCCAAAGGTCCACGGACACGCCATCAGCACTGGACTCTCAAGGTAGGGAAGCGTGAGCAGTGCAAGGTTCCCTCAGCTAGGTGATATGGGTTGGAATCTCAAAACTCAATAATGCGCATACTAACCATCAACAAATCATCGTCCACTCAGAGCTTTTGTTTTCAAAGAAGGAGAAGCACTTTAATACACATACTAATTACTAAGCACAGACTCACAAATATATATATATATACAATATATAGTTGACAAACATATTATAGCAATCAACAATTCACAATCATAGTGAGAATAGTGGCCAGGTGTAGCAAACCATATTGTGGTAGCAAACATTTTTTCAATATCACAGGGGTCTGCGACCACAAAATGTATTTTGTCAGGTATTAAAACCATTGTAAGATTTAGTAAAGCTTTTTGAATCGCAAAATGGGTTTAAAAACTCATTCTGAATCTTAAATTGGAGATGTTGTTGAAGGGGCAAGTCTCACCTATTTGCGATTCAAAATGAGAAATCCATGATTCACTATTGCAATCGTAAGTACAGACTCCAGAAAGGAGGCTACGGATCGGTGGCTCCTCAGCTATGGCATCACCCCACCTGCCAGCAGCCAAAACAAGCATTTGCAATGCAATAGGTCTCGCATTTGCAGAGTTAGAGCTAGTGGCGCTGTAAATGACACTGTTTTTACAACGCAGCCTCTGCACTCCTCATGTGAGGGACTCGTGTTGCAGCTCTTCCTGTGAGCTGGGTCACTGATGCTGGGCAGAAGGGGGCATTTGGTTTATTTAAGCAATAAATACCCCAGATCTCTGGCTCTTTGGAGCAACATTACTAATCCCGCCTCCAACCTGACTCGAAAGACACGGATTAGGCACGATATCTGAGGGGATGTTGGGTAGAGGCAAAATGGCACTCTAAAGTCTATCACAAGTACAAATCAGTTATGGCCGTAATCTGGCACAGTGCATAAGGTAGAGAAAAACCCCCAAATCCCTACGTGTGTGGCCAGCAGACCACTCTGCTATATATACAAATCCTCTGCACACGTTTAAAAGTAAATACATAAAGTTTCATAAAATATCACAATGATGCTTGTCTTTATATTTTCAGATGTCTTTAATTCAACATCTTAAGCCTTCTTAGCCAACACGTATTTCGTCGCTGTTACAGGGGATTACTCCGCGACTTCTTCAGTTCTGAGGTCAGTTTCAAGCAGTCTCTTAGTGCAAATCAGAAGGCTGCTGATTTGCACGGCGAACACGCCACGGCCTGGAGATCCAAGGGGTTCTACCTAATACTGCTGGACGGGGCAGTTCTTCTAAAAGAAACTCCCTTACACTTAGAAGCACATTAAAGATATTCGGACACGAGACTAAATAGTCTACCTCTCCAGGCGCTGAAATTATAGGAACCCCTTTTGGGTTGGAATTATCACCGGAAGTAAGAGACTACTTGAAAGTGACCTCAGCCCTGAAGAAGTCACGGGTAATCCCCTGTAACAGCGACGAAACACGTGTCGGCTAAGAGTTTACTTTTAAACGTGTGCAGAGGATTTGTATACCCTGGCATGTTGGACAGACTGGTCTGGGAAGGGGCACACTGCCCAAAAGCAGCTGTATGTAGCTGCTGGCGGGGGGGGGGGTGGGGCGTCGGTGGGATGACCTGGAAGCGGGCAGCAGTGCAACTTGAGCAGGTCGACGGATCCTGCCCGTCTGCTACAAGCATTATTATCCGGTGTGCACCTCCCTGTGAACCTTTGCATCGGGTAATTCGACAGGAAGATGGGTATGCTGCAACTTTCACTGCTTCTGCATGGGGTGAAGGAGCCTGGTTCATCTTTCGGTGGCATGACCTGGTGGCGGAGGGAGGCTGAGAGGCTGCCACTAGGCCCGGCTGACTGTAATGGCTGCCACCACATTATAGCGCAGAACATGGCATTGTAGTGTATTCCTACCAGTACATGTATCACCGTTTGGTGCGTGTACAATTTGTATGCATGACACTGAAGTACACGTGTTGTGTCTGGCTAACATATGCATGCTTGGTTAAAATGTCACAGAACCCCCTCAGGTGTGCCCCCATATTCCGCAGACCTCAAGTTGATTAACCCGCACTTTGACTTGAGCGTCTCTAGGACCTTTTTAGTGTTGTGAACAGTGAGGACTGCAAGTATAACTACAGGCATACTGCAGTCAAACAGCATATGCTTTCCTTGTCAATTACATGGACATTGCAAGGCACCTTCCATATAATATCCTGGTTTTTAGTGTAGGTAAAATTACATTTCACTCCAAAGAGCAGATCGATAAGAGTAGAGTAGATACAACGGTTCTGTGAAAAACACACAGACAACAATCCGTTTTTTAAAACAATTCTTCCACATTGAGTTAGTAAAAGCAGCTTTGGGGTCACATTAGTGGTATCGACGTACTATACCAATACTATTCCAGAGCCGTTTTATAGAATAAAGTGGCAGTGTTTTGTAAACCAGAGGTACAGATTGGACATCAATGAAAAATACTTAAAAAATATAACTGAAGTTAAATATTCAGGCATATTCCCTGACTCTACACCTGATAGTGGAATAATTGAATAATCATTTTCACACTCAAATTCATCCAATTGCAGAATAAAGCAGAACAACGTAAATAGCATATTTAAACAGACACATGTTCTCCCTAGCTGAATGTGTTGAAGCAAAAGGAGGGTGCTAGTCGATAAGCCGCGCCGGTATTCCACTGCACGCCTACCTTACTCCTGAAGTGCCCTAACCTGTTCTTCCGTATTATAGGTGCCAGTAACCTTGCTGTGAGCACGCTGCATATGCTTTGCACGCCCGCTTCCTGCTCCGGGATTACACTTCTATAGTGACTACAACATGTCTTGCATACAGCACATGCGCGCTGACACTCAACCTAAAAATTTTAAATAAACGATAATAAACCCTTGCTTATATTTGTTTTATTTTTCCTATCGGAGCCGAGGCTTGCAGCCCGGGCCAGGGGGATGACAGGCTGGTGGAGGAGTGGTTGTACTGCTATTCAGTGTGCATGACAGTCTGGCCAGCCATCTCAAGACGGCTAAACCGTCATGCGCACCGAAGCTCTCTCCAACCTGAGCTGCGCTGCCAGGTTGGAGAGAGAAGGCAGAGGCTCCCAGTCTAACTGGGAGCTCAAATCATCGGCGTTCAGGCTAATCCTGACGTTGCTTTCAGCAGCATGACAGCAGCGCCAGGATTGGCCGCAGTGGACTCTGGGAGCCTGTGCCTGCAGTGGATAGGAGAGCGATGCGGCGATGCGGTAGGTAAGTGTTTTTTTTTTAAATTTGTCTCATCATCTGTCCATTCGTCTGCCCCTTTCCCCTTCCCTAGCCCGCTACTCTATCGACACACTGGCCGCTACTGCATAATAGATTCACAAAGGGAAACCTGTCTCATCTTTGAACAGCTTACTTGTTGGTAATCGCATTGGAGTTCAGAGGACAATTGCCTGCTGTAATGTAATGTAATGTAATGTAAAAATTATTTGTAAAGCGCGGCATTCCCCGGACGGTTTCTTGGCGCTATTCACTTTAATCAACAAGAGGCAGAAGCAAGAACGAGGAGAAAGAGATTTATGAATAGATACCGAGAAAAAGGTGGGTTTTTAGGAGGGACCTGAAGTGAAGATAAGAGGGAGAAAGTCTAAATTCCAGCGGTAGAGAGTTCCAGAAAGAGGGTTCCAGAAAGGAGAACCTGAGACCGCCGTGTTTTTTGCGCTTGAAGCGGGGAGTCTGAAGGAGCGCAAGATGAGAGGAGCGGAGATTCCTAGAGGGGGTATAGGGATGCAAGAGGGAGGAAATGAAGGAAGGACCGGTGCCTGCCAGAGATTTATGGGTTAGGCAGCCAAGTTTAAACTTGCAGCGCTCCGAAATAGGAAGCCAATGGAGGGCCTTGAGGAGGGGGCGGACGTGGTGGTGTTTCGGTTGGTGATAGATAAGGCGAGCTGCTTGGTTCTGAATAAGTTGTAGTCTGTTGATTTGATATTGTGGGATGCCAACGTATAGGACGTTGGCATAGTCGATTCGGGAGATGACTAATGCCAGTAGTACCAGGGTGAGGGCTTCAGTGGTCAGATAGTGGGCTATTTTTCGAATCTTCCGGAGCTGGAAGAAGCAGGAGGACACGGTGGCACTGACCTGATGCTGCATTGAGAGGTCTTGGGAGATGTAGACCCCAAGGCTTTTCACTTTGTCAGCAGGGAGGGGGGGAGGGCCGAGGGAGGAGGGCCAGAAGGTGGAATTCCAGGGATTGGAAGGGCCTCCGACAAGAACGAGCTCCGTCTTGTCGGGGTTAAGTTTAAGATGGTGTGTGCCCATCCAATTACTGATGTGACAGAGGGTGGACTGGAAATCTAGAGCCGCTTCGTCCGAGGAGTCGAGATTGAAGACGAGCTGAATGTCATCTGCATAATTAAATGCAGTGACATTCCTACCGCGGAGGGAGCGGATCAGGGGGGTAAGGTAAAGGTTAAAGAGAAGGGATGAACCCTGCGGGACACCGCAGGTGACTCTCGTCTGGTTTGCCGTGAACTGAGAGAGACGGACCGATTGATGGCGGTCTGCAAGGAAGGAACGAACCCAATTAAGGGCCGTCCCGCTAATGCCTGCCTCTTTGACACGGTCGACTAAGATGGAATGATCGACCGTGTCGAAGGCTGCTGACAGATCTAGAAGCACCAGGGCTTGACTGGTGTTAGAGTCGGCGCCTCTACGGAGTTCCTCCATAACAGAGAGGATAACAGACTCTGTCGAGTGGGCAGGTCTAAACCCAGCTTGCTGTGAGTCTAAGAAGTTGGAGTCCTCGATGAAGGAACTGAGGACGCTGGTCACGTGCGTCTCGAATACCTTGCTTAGGTAAGGCAGGAGAGAAATAGGGCGGAAGTTGCCCAGGACCGTGGGATCGGCGTTGGTTTTTTTTAATATGGGGATAACTTCGGCGTTCTTGAATTGGCTGGGGACCACGCCGAGCAGCAGAGAGTTATTCAAGAGGGCCAGTGGGGGGCCAGGGCAGGACAAAAAAGCAGTCCGGAGAATTGCTGGGGGACAGCAATCAGTGGGGGAACCGGATGAGACTTTATGAAGCAGGGGGAAGAAGACTTCGTCGGATATAGGAGGCAGCTGTGACAAGGAGTGAGAATTGAAAAAGGGAGCAGCCTCTGGGGGAGACATTGCTGGAGGGCTGGAGGAAATACTGTTTTTGATTTTACTGATTTTGTCAATGAAAAATTGGTTAAGGGAGTCACAGAGTGCCTGAGAAGGGAGGGGTTTGATGGTCACTGTCCGGGTGTGAGAGTTCCTCCACAATCGCAAAAATGTCTTTGGATTTATTCGCAGAGTTGAGAATTTTTGTGGAAAAATAGACAGATTTTGCGGATGAGATTGCGTGTTTGTATTCTCCGGATAGTTTGAGGAAATGGACTTTTTCTAAGGGGTCGTAGTTTCGACGCCAGCGGCGCTCAGCTTGGCGAAGTCCCAGTTTAAGGGATTTGAGGCTATCGGCGAACCAGCGATGAGCGTCGTGAGGGCGCTTAGTTCGGATAGACTTGAGAGGGGCGACTATGTTACTGGCAGATTCCAACCAATCGACGAGAGCAGCTTCCTGGGAATCTGGAGGGCCTAAGCCGGGTGGGACGGAGGATGTTAGGGAGGAAAGGAAAAGGTCAAGGTTGGCTTTATTCCAGTTGCAAGCCAGAAGGCTAGCGCCACGGCTACGGGAGGGCGGTGGGGGGACCACAAGAAGGAAAGAAATTAAGGAATGGTCCGACCAGAGGCAAGGGAGGATTGTGAGTGCTGTGATGTCAAGGTTGTAGGTCCAGACCTGATCTAGGGTGTGGCCTTTAGAGTGGGTCGCTGTGTGGACGTGCTGACGGCCATTGAGGCTACTTAGTAAGTCAGTGAAAGCCAGAGAGTGGGGGCTTTCAAGTGGATCAGAAGGCCAGTAATTGAAGTCTCCTAAAACCAGGAGTTTGGAGTTGTTGAGTGTGAGCTGGGATAGAAGGTCACCAAAAAGGGAGAGGAAATTGGGCATGGGTTGAGGGGGACGGTATACCAGGACGCAGGTGAGCGGGGACACCGAGGATTCGAGTCTAATAACCAGGCAGTCAGCCTGGGGGATGGTGAGTAGAGAGAGGGAAGAGAATCTGAGAGGAAGTTTGATAATAGCGGCTACGCCGCCTCCGGATTTACCACGATGTTTACGCAAATTCGATTATTTAAAGCAGCATTGGTTCTTTGAAGGAACACAGGGCCATATGGTACAAGGACTGGCGAAAACTATCACTAATGTTAGTTAGCAACAGTTTTCATACCGCCGTGTACCGCTGAAAACTATTTCCATGTTAGCGACGTATTTACAAGCCATCGCCACATGGCAATAGCGTCAGGGATCAGCAGCAAAAACTGCAACTATCATTAGCGTGATGGGGAAAGGAATTCCGGCGTTAGCAGGCGAAAACCAACGAAAGGCCCATTAGCGGTAAAAAAACACACATTAGTCAGCCCAACGTGAGTTTTTTTTGCCTATCAGTTGACCTCCAATAGAAAATAGGCGAAAAACAACAATGAAATGCAGAATGGAGTAGCCAGGGCCAAGTGCAGCACACATCAACAACCCCCTCAAGCCACCCAACATCCAGGATGACCAGGATGAGAGCCTGGATGCCTCGCAGGGGCCTGCGCCTTGAGCCTGGATGCCTCGCTGGACCTGTGTCTGGAGCCTGGATGCCTCGCTGGACCTGCGTCTGGAGCCTTGATGCCTCGATGGACCTGCGTCTGGAGCCTGGAGTGAGACGCGGCGGAGCTGTGGAGTCGATGAGCTGTGGCGGTAGACATTGAGGCGCAGCGATCGCCCGTACCTGGTGGTGAAGTCTGGCAGGTAGCATGGAGACACGTTGCTGACCTGTGTGAGAAGACCGCCTTGAGCCCCTTGGAGCTGTGAATGGTAGAGGCGCTCCTGCGCACCAGCGTAGGGAGGTGTGCATCACATACTAGGATCCACCACTACACTGGGGTGCACGGAGGAGTTGCGGTACCCGGACCTTGTGGAGGGTGAGGCCCCGGAGGTGCGCTGAACTTGAGTGGCAGGAACACTGCAACTTCACGCCTATGGGGGCCCTGCTGCATCAACTACATCGGAAGGTTCACCAGCGGACTTGTCGGCGACTGCTGTACCCAGGCTTGTGAAATCCCACCTAGCTGAGGCTCCTGCTGGCTGAGTCACAGATTTGGAGAGAGTGCAGCGTATTGCTCCACTGTGTTAATGTCCAGGTAAGGAGAAGGTGGGACGCGTAGTGGAGGAGGCCCGGGGGTCGAGTCGCCCAGGCCAAGCACCTGTAGATGACACCCCCCTGTGGCGGCTCATCTACTATGGCAGAAGAGCGTCGCCCCACTGCTTTCAAGCAGTGCAAGAAAAGGAAAAATAATCACATGATGATAACTTCCTGATGTAATCGTGCTATATTTCCTATGCGACCGGGAGGGTGGTTAGGGCTGCTCCACTCACGGAGCAGGGCATGGGCGTAGTGGCATTTCCACTCAAGTGCGCAATGACTGTTTGGTCGGCCCACTCAGGCCGCCCAAAGCAGTCATGAGCACTGTCCTGTTTGCAATGCAGGCTGGCAGGCAGGCAGACTGAACGCCTGGTCCCGGCGCCAATGACCAATCCCAACGCCGCATTGCAGCGTTGTGATTGGCTTAGGGGAGGCAGCGGTGTAACAAACATCCCCGCTGTGCGGGGGGTCCCCAGTCTTCAGTACATGAAGGCGGGCCCCCTCAGCTCATCTGTGAAGAGCTGTGTGTGTCTTGCTCTAAAGCAGCTGCAGTGTGCAGCCTGTGCTGAGCTCCTCGCACTGACCAAGGACTGAAGTGAAACAAAGTAACAACTTACATTGTGTCTCTTCAGTCAGAGCCACGAGCCAGGCCCGGAGCAAGGATGGGGGTGGGAGCCCTCAGAGAGCTCCTTTTCCACAGGGAACTGCTCCTCTGAGAAGGGACGAGGCAGCAGCACAGAGCTGACTGGGAAAGGAGAAAGTTTGCAGCTCCAGGAACAGACTGATCAGACGCATTGGAAGGTAGACAATCAGGGGCCAATCAGTGGTGCAGCCAGTGCAATGGCACTGGGGTTCAGAAGCGAGGGGGTGCATCTTGCCTGTGGAGACTGCATTTATTTCACTCGTTGGCTGCTCAGATCAGTGATTTTCCTCGTATCTGCCCTGCATCAACCTTTGTTTCCACTCGCTGGAGAGAAAGAAACAGGTAGAAAAACAAGCATGTGCAATGCAATAGATTTTTAGCTAATAGCATTGTAAATGACAATGCCTTTTATTTATTTGTTTAAAAAAACAACACATAAATAAAAGGCATTGTAATTTACAATGCCAATAGGCCAAAGTTTCGAAAATATGAGACCTATAGCATTGCAAATGCTTTTTCTAGTTTGTGGTGTACTTCGCACAAATATTTGTCATTGTCATGCTTGCTCGCTAGCGAGCACTGCATGTACTAATCCCGGATAGTTTTATATTGACACACACACACAACACTGTATGCACCGCACGCACACATCATCCCCAGTGAGCCATGTACTCACTCACTGCACACAAATAGTTTTACCTTGGCACATACACCTTTCCCAGTGAGCGATGTATGTACCGAGTCCGGATAGGTTTACATTAACTCACACAGCCCTGTATGCACTGCACTCAGATAGGTTTACATTAACATACGCATCTTTCCTAGAGAGCTCCATATGTGCTGTGTCTAGACAGTTTTACATTCACACGTCTTCTCTAGAGAACTGTGCATGATCTGTGACAAGAAAATGTTACGTTGACACACACAGCTTTCCTAGTGAGTACTCTACGTACAGTGAGCAGAATGTTTTACATTCACACACAAGCACTGTGTGTGCTGTGCCCACATAGTTTTATATTCACACACACATAGCACTGTGTGTGCTGTGCCCAGATAGTTGTACTTTCACCCACAGGGCACTGTGTGTGTTGTGCCCAGAAAGTTTTACTTTCACACACAAAGCACTGTATTCACACACAAGGCACTGTGTGTTGTGCCCAGATAGTTATGCATTTACACACAAGGCACTGTGTGTGCTCTGCCCATAAAGAGATTTACATTGGCATACACATCTTTCCTAGGAGTGCAATGTGTACTGTGCCCAAATAGTACCAAGTTGACTAGAAGCTGTCTCCTATTGAGTGTTGTATGTATTGCAACAAAATAGTTTTTCATTGGCATACACATAGGTAAACTCTGTATGTACTGTGCCATATAGTTTCTCACTTACATGCACTTGTCCTCAGATGTGAAGTGTGTACTTTTCCCAGAACATTCCTCATTGCCATGCACATGTCTTCTAGCCGGTGTAAAATGAACTGTGCCTGGATAGCTTCACAATGACATGCACACGTTTCTTGTGATTATACTGTTCCCAAATAGTTTTTCATTATCATTCACGTCCCCTACAATGTGTTTCTTGTTAACATGTATGTCGCCTTGTATGTGCAGTACGTCCTGTGCCCAGATTGTTTCACATTGGTGTGCACTTGTCTTCTGGTATGTGAAGGACTGCCCAAATAGCTTCATATTGGCATGCACGTCTCCACTGTCTAAGTGAGCTCTGTGTTCGAAAGATTTCTCATTGGCATATCCATGTCTCCTAGTGTGTTGTATGTTCAGTGCTCAAAGAGTTCCACATTGGCATGTATAGTGTGTAGTATGTGTAGTGACCTGCTGGTCGTATGTACTGCGCCAGCTAGTTTCTCTTGCACGTGTCCTTCAATGTCCTGTGCCCTCTCGACGGGCCCATGTCTGTTAGCATTGCTTGCCCAGCGCCGTGCCACTTGAATTAACCCTGTGACACTGTGCAAATGTTTTACACAACTCGTGATTCCTTTTGTGTGAAGGGTGTAACCTCCACCTCTGTTTCTAGTTGACGAACCTCTTGCTCGTTCAAGATTGTTTTATTACTTGTGTGGTAGAGCAGACGTTCATCAGGTCAGCTATGTCATATCAGACGCAAGTACAGAACATGCAGTTCACGCTGGCAAGCTTTTCTGATGAAAGCCATGGTGCCACAGCCGATGGGGGAGGAAGGGAAAGAACTGGGGCAATGGCAAACCTGATGCCCCGCATAAACAAGCATTTGCAATGCAATAGGTCTTGCATTTACGCAATACCTATTGCATTGCAAATGGTAGGCATTACGGACAAAGGGAGGGAGGGCGGTGGAGATGGCATGGGCAACGAGAGGGAGGGAGGGAGGAGAAGGCACAGACAACGGGAGGGTGGAGGAAGACGGGGAAGGCACGGACAACGGAGGTAAGCAACATAATGAGAAGGAGATAAATGGAAAGAATGAGAGTAAGTGAGACAGAGAGAGAAAGAGAGATGAAAGGTGAGAGAACTAAGAAGAGAAGAAGAAGATATTGAGAGAGGGAGAAAGTGAGAGAGAAGATACAGTGAGATCAAAAGAGAAGACATGTTTTGTGATCTGTTGTTCATGAATTTGAATGTCAACTAGGCCAAGTCATAGTTTCATCTTTTTGAGGTTGGTAAATTTGTACAATAATGCCTTTGAGACTGTAGAAATACAGAACAAATAAACACTTTATTATAAGAGGTGGCTTGAGGTGTAGAGGGTTATCAGAGAGTTCTGCAGACCAAAGGAGAGTGAAATAAGTGTACAGCGTTTGAGAGTAACAGCGAAAATATAAGACCACAAATTTGAGAAACCTCATGTCGATGGAATATTATATTAACAATGTTAAAATTTAAATATTTTGCAGACTCATTGATCTTTTATGGTTCAGATCTTTTTTATTATTTTATCCAGGAACAAATACTCTTACCTAAATCCAAAGGCCGATTAGGTAGAAAAGTGGGACATAACAGTGGGGGAACAAAAGAAGTAGGTGGCGAGGAAGGAAGGATATCAGGGGCGACTGGGAAAGGCAGGAGGGGAGGGATAAAATATCAGGGAGAACAACCTCTCTCACCAGAATTAACTTATTCGTAACGTATTCAGTGTCAGCAGGCTGGATCTTTTAGTGCGTCGTACCCACTGCGGTCAGTCTTTGTCTTGCTAATCAGGTTTTCCCCCTCATCCTGTAACTGATGTACTCATAAATAAAGAGGACACGTTCCCAAAAGTCCTGTGCCATAGAATGGATGCATGGGCACCTCATTTTGTCAAAGTGTAGCAACTTGTTCTGCAGGGAAGCAGTAAGCTTTTCCATCCCCTTAAGGTCCCACAGTTTATGCAGCTAAAGTGAGATGACAATGTACCTGTGCCCCATTTGGCTTTGATGACATGTTTAGCCCCACACAAAGCCATAGTCATTATCATTGCCTTTCCTTTGTTAGAGTGTAGAGGGTGTGTCAGCATTGGGGAGTGGCCCCGTGACAGTGCATTCAGTTGCACCTACGCTCGCCGAGCAAGGAGTTTTTATGCTTGCATTCTAATCAATTGTTATTGAGTTTTAGCATTTAAAAAAAAAAAATAATGGTTTTAGTTAAAATTGAATGTAAAGTTCTGATTTAATTCTGTTTTATACTGCACTGTTTTTGTCGTGGTTGAATTTGAACGGTAGTGGGCTGGGGAATTGAACCCTGAATCGGAGTGAAGACTTGAACCTCCATTTTGGGAAAGTTAGCGGTCTAGTCATCACCCTGGGATATATAATGAGGGACGCTGCGCGACCGCAGCCTGCCCCGTGACAGTGCATTCAGTTGCACCTACGCTCGCCGAGCGAGGAGTTTTTATGCTTGTATTCTAATCAATTGTTATCGAGTTTTAGCGGTTAAAAATTCTCTTTTTACGGTTTAGTTAAAATTTAATTTAAAGTTCTGATTTAATTCGGTTTTATACTGCACTGTTTTTGTTGTCATTGAATTTGAATGGTAGTGGGCGGGGCAATGGAACCCTGAATTGGGACACTCAGGGTGAAGACTTGAACCTCCATTGTGGGAAATTTAGCAGTCTAGTCATCACCCTGGGATATATAAGGAGGGACGCTGCGCGACCGCGCAACAGACCTGCCGCTGGCGTGCCTAAGGCAAGCATGTCTGCGCCCGTCCGCGTCCTGGAGGCGGATGGAGGCAGAAATGCTGCCAGGTCTCCCTGTGCTCATAGGGGCAATATGTCCCACAGTAGATATGATCTGCTTAACATCAGTAAATGGGTGAGCTATTGTTCCTTGAAAGCCATTAACCCCGCTGTTAATCCTCTCGTATGTACCTTTTGCAACTGGGCTGCCGGTCTCCATGTTAGTGAGTTCATTGAAGAAAGTGTGACCAGGTAGATGGATGGCACTTCTCGGGAGATATACTCTCGGAGGGACGGCCAACTGAATGCTTCATTATTAAATATTCGGTCTATTAAAAAACACGATTTACAACTATATGACCTTTTACTGGCGACCAACCCCGATTTAATGTTTGTAATGGAGACCTGGTTTAACGAGGGCTCCAATCCTACGATTGCCAGTGCCATTCCGCCAGGCCATTTGATTATAACCAAGGACCGGCCAGCGGGTAGAGGCGGTGTAATATACATAATTTTTTTAAAACACTTTCTCATGCTCTGTTACCTGTTGAGGATATAGACGGTGCGGAAGGCCATGGTTTTCTTTTCACCGCTTCTGCCCATCAGACAATTGCAGGTGTTCTTATTTAAAGTTTTTTGAGTCACTTAGCCAAGTCATTTCTCCGGAAGCTACCAAATATACAAGCACTGCTTGGTGTTAGGAGATTTTAATTTCCATATGGACAACCTAACCAAGTCTGATTCAACGAGGCTGCGGGAATCCTTGGAGATTTTTAACTTGGCACCCTATGTCCACCTTCCCACCCATGAAAAGGGGCATATATTAGATCAGATATATTCTAATGTTATAATTGAAACTGACACACTGCTTCCGTTGGTGTGGTCCGATAATTTTCTTTTAGGTTTCAAAATCCCCAAAGCTATATCCCACCCACAATCTCGTGGTAAGCCCCATTCATGTAGTTTCAGACCCTTCAGCCAGATTACTTCAGAGACCATGAGTGAAGCTACGAGTCAGTGTCCGATTCTTTTTAGCGGCGATCCTGAGATAGACGCACTCAGTTTGGAGAGTTGGCTAGGGGGCCGCGTCGCAGAGTTGGCACCCCTTACCACTCGCGTGGCCAAACTGACTCGTACTTCTGCGCCGTGTTTTCTGAATCCCTTAGGAGAAGCAGAAGTGCTTGCAAACGGCTGGAGAGAGTGTGGCGGAATAAGTTTAACCCTGCAGGTAAAGTCGATTATAAACAAGCTCTGAAAGCCCACTACAATAAAGTCCGCAAAGAAAAGAAAGCCTTTTTCTTCTCTAAAATTAAGGCAGCGGCACATAAGAGTAAAGACATTTTTTAAATTGTTACGGATTTCTCATCCCCTAGTGCAGTGAGCATCCCATTTACTCCTACATCTGCCTGGGTTCTCCATATTGCTAGCTATTTCCATGATAAAATTCGTATGATTCAAAAATCTTTCGACACTACAGCTATAGCTACTGAAGACGTGGCGAGGTTTCCACACCAGGCAAACTTTGGGGCTGGACCTTTTCTTACCCAATTTCCTCCTATTTCCCTAGAAAAATCTCTAGAGATAATGACCACGTTGAAGTCAGGCTCTCCGTCGGATCCCTGCCTAGCAAAAATTCAGAGTGTTGAATATTTCTTTACAAAAGAGGTTGGTACCTAGCTGCTGGAAAAAGGCCAAAATTATCCCCCTATTGAAGAAACCTTCTGCGGACCCAGTAGTAGCCTCTAACTACAGGCCAATATCTTTGCTGCCTTTTTTCTCTAAAGTTCTCAAAAAATACGTTAATCTAATGCTGACTGAGTATGTGTAAGCTAACCACATCCTCCATGATAGCCAGTCTGGTTTCAGAACACATCTGAGTACTGAAACAGCTCTCCTGGAAATTTTGGAAACCATTAAAACTCAGCTTGATAAAGGGGGAAGTGCAGTTTTGATTCTTTTGGACCTGTCTGCGGCCTTTAATACCGTGCCCCATGATCGGCTTCTGCAGAGGCTACTGGATTGTGGTATTGGGGGCACGGTATTCAAGTGGTTCGCTTCTTTTCTGAGTGATCGGCAGCAGGAAATCTGCCCCCCCTCTCTGCTCCCATTCCGCCTATGAAGGTAGGGGTTCAGCAGGGATCTACATTGAGCCCATCGCTCTTTTATATTTATAAGGCCCCTCTCGCACTCTTAGCTGAGTCTAAGGCGCTAAGATAGTATCATACTCCGATGATACTCAGTTACTTTTTATGTGCGATGAAGGTTCCGATTTTAGAGGCAACAAGATTAAAATTTGTCTGAATGAGGTTTTTTCTTGGTTACAAGCGAATCATGGCACCAATGGTGGCCATCTGACATGTCACCTCCCACTGCTCCGGTCAGTACAGTGAAGAATTTTGGGGTCAAGCTGGAAGCCACTTTAACAATGAAGGCTCAAATTCAACTGTCGCCGGTACGTGTTTGGGCACTGCTAAAAAACGTTCTTCCTCTGTTACTGGCCGAATACTGGAAAACGGTAGTGCAAGCCTTAATTACATCCCGGTTGGATTACGTCAATATTTTGTATCTGGGCCTCCCTGAGTATCTTCTGAACCGTTTGCAGGTGGTCCAGTATGCTGCAGCTAGAGCCATCCTCATGGTGGAGCCCAGAGCACGTATGACGATCAACCTGAAGGCCTTGCACTGGCTGCTGGTACGGAGGAGGGTCCAGTTTAAGGCGCTGGTCTTGGCTTTTCGGGCCTTTCATGGCACTGGTGCTTTATATCTTAGGAGATGGGTCCAGCATAATGAGCCGCAATGTGTCTTGAGATCCTCAGGGCAGTTTTTGATTCTTATCCCTAAATTAACCCGTTCCCGGGTAGCCGGTCAATCCTTCCAAGTACTGGCTGCCCGCCTATGGAATGGTCTGCCTCTTTTTCTCAGGCAGGTCCAGGACCTGCTCAGCTTTAGGAGACAGCTAAAAACTTGGCTGTTCCAGCAATAACTCCTCCGAGGCGGCTTAGGCCAGGGCTCGAGTGTCTGCTTGTCGGTGGTCCTTAGCACCGGGACACTCTGTGGAGTAGCCGTGCACTTTATAAGCACTCATTTTCATTTCATTTCATTTCAGTAGTACATAGCTAGAAAGACAGGGTATATCTGTTGCAAACATTTCATTGATATCTTCCAGCACTGCCTACCAGTAGCGTTTGAGTTTGGGACAGAGCCAGAGATGAGTCAGTGTGTCTGGGAGGCCAAAGTTGCGTTAACGGCCATTAGGACTGTTGAGTTTCCATTTCCCCTTTTGGCTGGAGTGTAGTGCCAATAGTGTGTAATCTTAAGCATTGCTTCTTTTCGCGAGGCACAGAATGAGGAGGTGTGCATTTTGTGGAATATGTCAGTCCATTTCTTTTGGATGAAGTGAAGCTCTAGCTCAGCCTCCGAGCTGCGGGACTAGAATAGTTGCACAATTCCCATATTTTGAATCATACACCCAGACCAGCCTTCTCCGGTATTTCTCACAGAAAAAGGCCAGTGCACTCAATCAAATGCACTCACTCTACAGTGAACGCGAGTCTGTCTGTCAGTCTCTCAGACACCGTGGAAGAGAAAGCTGCACAGTGCAAAAGGTTATGTTTGTGACTGGTTCTATTTGTCTTTATCGATTTAGAGAAATTTGGGGAAGACACCTTGGATGGTTTTTGCAGGACAGTAGGTTGGAGAAAGAAGTCTTTCTTAGTTTTGGGCTGATGATCAATAACCCAGGAGTTGGCGAAACTAGTGAGTCTTGAGTAGCGGCATCCTATGTTGGTAGGTTGGGTGTTGGCAGGAGATCCTTGAAGTGTTCTCTGAACAGTGGCAGGTTGGATGGGTTTTGATGCTCTACAGGAAGTCTGTTTGAAGGGCTGATGTCAAGCATTAAATGGATCAGCCCTCCGCTGAGTATTTTAAAGTGAGTTATTGGGAAGACAGTGTGGGGTTGGAACACAGCTTATTTTTTGGGGTGATTTTGTCCTTGATCGATTGTGGTGCTTATCAGTAATTGGCCTTATGAGGTAGTGGCGTGGAAGTTGAAAAAGAAGCAAGAGCGAGTTGTTAGCATCCAGGAAATACAACAAGGGACTGTTTAAATACATCTGTCCAAGAAGAGTAACAGATAGTTGCATGTGTTAAAAACCTTATCCCTGCCTGTTCTTTACAACTTATCAGAGTGTGGACACAAATGAATTAGCAAATTTAAAAGGCAGCAGACAGAGATTCCAAGACCAGGTTTGCTAATGTCACAGCTGATGGAAAATGTTGATAAACGTAATCTGACCACAAGAAAAGTGTCCATCCTCTTTAAGCCAATGTGCTGACCTAAATAGTGCACCTCATGCATTATACTCTTTTTGACCTTGTCCTATGTGGGAATATGCCTGGGGGTTTTGGGAGTTGTGTCAATGTGGATGTCTCTGTATGTGAGGGATTGACCTTCTTGGTGCTTTTTTTTTTGTTTGCATAAGAGTCCGCAAAAACATTTCTATGTCACAGTACAGAAAACAACAAGGATGCTGTATGTGTGATAAGGGAAGTGAAGGGGTTTGAAAAAGGTTATTATACATGGTCCAAAACAAAAAGTGCTTGTGGTGGGTCAGAGGTACGGATGTGTCCCTCACTCCAGCAAAATCCTCTCCTCCATCAGTGGCCTTTTTATATGAGTGTGAGTGTGTGAGTGTGTGTGCATGTGTATTTAGATGGAGAGAGAGAGAGATTCAAACATTTTAATCAAACAACACTGATTTGCTTCAAAAGGTAGTCGGACAATTTAAAGTGTGTGGCAAGGTGCAGTGTCTGTTTTTTCTGTGTCTTCACCCAATACATTGAGCAGCTGCAGTGGTGGGCACTAGGGGAGCCAGGACAAATAGCACTGGGGAACTGGCACCATCTGGCCTCTCGAGAGACACCAGTGAAGACTCTGGAGTAAATAAATACAACCTTTGAGGCTAGGAGTTCTGGGAGAGTATGTGGAAGAAGAAGGGCAATAAGATCTCAAGATGAGAGATCCACGTATGTAGAGGAGTGATGAAGAGCATAGTGATAGATAAGAAAGCACTGGAAGCGCTAATCAAGGGAGACAGCAAGAAAGTATGCAGGAAAGAAATCACGAGGTGCTATAAGGACAAGGTCAGCTGGAAAGCTGAGACGGAAAAGAGGGGTATAAAAGAGGAAGAGAGAAAAAAGAGGTAGGGAATGGAGAGGGTGAGAAAATGGATGAAGGAAATACAAAGCAGATAGCATAAAAAGAGCTGAGAAAGTTAGAGAAATACTGCACAGGACATAGGAAAGCATAGTGGAATGATTTCGACGGGATGGGAGAGAAAAGGTTGGAGATAAAAGTGATAGAGAATAGAAAGAAACAGGCTGGGATGAGAATGAAGAAAAGATAGGATGCTCAGAAATAATAGAAAGGAAGAGATAGAAAGCCGAAGGTAGGAAGGAGGTATGTAAGAGAAGGAACAGTGGATGCACGTTTGGCAAAACTGAACGAAGACTGGGCCCGATGTTGCATATCATGACAGGAGTCTGCATCACGAAACCCACCTAAAATAGGGAAAACTTCCCCGGTGTACTGATAGCAGGGAGCCTGTAGTGGATAGACCACCACCGATGATAGACCGCCGGCAGAATAAGCCCATCAACTCCACCATCCAGGCTTACTCATAACGTCTGTATTGGTACCAGTAGAGTAGCAATAGCCCCGCAGCCCATGCAGTATGGAGGGTCGCTGGCCTGAGGGCTCTTGACTGGTGCAGAGAATGGCGGGCCCCTTAAATGTACTTTGCAGGGGGCCCCCTCAAGTTTCGTTATGCCACTGAGGGGAGGGAGCCTGGCTGCCTACTTCCTGTTCCTGGAAGCAGACTCAGGAGAGCAGGAGCAACAAAGACACGGGACCCGGCCTCGAGGTAAGATTTTTCTCATTTAAATATGTACAACACCCGCTCACACACACACCCCGTGTCCACGCCTCATCCAGTGTCATCTCCAGCATTTCCCACCTCCCAGCTGTCCAGTCCCCCCCACAGCACTTTTTAATGGTGACAGCTGTGTGGCCATGCGCAGCGGGCGTACCACTGGTGTGCTAAAGGTATATATGAAGTTACGACGCATACCATCACTTCGCACTCCATTACAATGCATACTGATACTAGGCATATTGCAACAGTAGGGAAGATGTTGGTTAGCGGATATGTAAATATTACTATTCCCACTTCGGTGAGTGCAACCCTAAAACTAACCCTTGAACCCCAAAGCAAACACTGAACCCTAAAATTCATCTTTGAGCCCCCAAAACACACCCTAAAAATCATATTTGACCCAAATGCACACACCAAATTTCATAATTGACCCCAAAACACACTCCAAATTTCAAATTGTATCCATAATATACCCCAAATTTCATCTTCGACACACGAAACCCATACCCACCCAAGACTTAAAAATACCCCTTTACTGAACTCGCAAAGCGTTGTAATGGAATGCGATGTAAAGGCACCTGCGTTGTTGGAGTTGCATTGTAAAGACATTCCGATGTAATGCCTGCGGTGTAATGGACATCTCCCCTGCCAAAGGCAAGACATAGGCAAGCCCGTCCGTGTCCGTCTGCCCCTGGACCGCGCTCAGCACCAAGGACCCTTCCTCTTGGACACTCCACCTCTACGACGCTAGCACCCTTGTCGGGATCAACCCTGGATGCCACATCGCCTGCCAGGACTAACCTCTGCTCTGGACCAGACATCGCCATCACTGACGGCTACTAAATCACCCGCAAGGACCACCCTGAACGTCCAGGACGAGGCATTGTCATCACCTACAGAAGCACAGTCCGACTGACCATGCACTCTAATGACCCAACGGTGACCATGGAAAACCTCAACTTCCAGATCCGGACCAACCCCAACCCCATCCTCTGCGGCACCCTCATCTACATGCCCCTCGGGCCATGGACCCTCATTCTCCGATACCATCGTAGACCCCATTGCACCCCAGGCTCTTCCATCCACCGACATAATCCTACTTGGTGAACTCAAGTTCCACCTGGACAACCCCAGTGACCAGAACACCACCCCCTCCTGGTCAAGCTCCCCAACATCAAACTCAAGCAGCTACTCACTGCAGCAAGCCACATAGCAGGACACACGGTCGAGCACATCTCCTCCGCCAGCGGGAACTTCAACTACAGCCACACCACTGGACTCTCCTGGACCGACCATCTTATATGTTTACATCACGTCTTCGCCATGCCCACCGTACACCACCGCCATCATCGGCCCCCCCTCGCAGCTGTATCAAGGCCACCGAAGAACGTCTCATCAACTCCCTCAGCACCACCACTCCGCCAACGCTTACAGACGATGACACCACAGCGCGCAACCGCCACCGATGGATCTGCAACTGCGCCGACACCCTTGCACCCCTCAAGAATGGACCAGGCAAAACTAGCACCACGTTGCAGCGTATTTGCAAAGTGACGCATGTAGGCATATGCGTGACCTTGTGAAGCCCTGTGCCACATCATACCTGCATCAGGTATGATGTACGCAGGGTGTACGTTCCCACACGAAAAGGCCTCATAGGAGTGGAACCGTGAAATCCCTCAGATTTCACTGCGACAATTGTAGGACGGCACTGCGTCAGTACCTTCCGCCTGCCTAATGGCAGGACTAAGTGTGACGCAGTGCCACAGGGATAGGCTGGACCCATGCATTGCTGGAGTTCCATCATGCTTGTGACACTACTGCAGCAATGTGTGACTTTGGCACTGACAGATACATCAGGATTCCAGACGTATCTGTCATTACTTGCGTCATGGAGCACTGTCCAGTGAATACGGTGCATCCATGGTGCCGCAAGAAGGGCATAGTGAAAAGTGTTGCTGTCTTGCGCATCTCTGCTACACTTTTCATGACTGAGGCCCAGGAAAGCGCACTATCTTATTGAGGGTGCACATTCCTGCCCTGTAGTTTTGTCGCAGGGCAGCGCAGCAACATTGCTTGCAGTGCTGTCCAGCACCAAAACCTGCTAAAATTAGGCCCCAGGTTTTAGCTCCATTTTTAAGACCAGCTATTTTCTGGTCTTAAAAAACTTCCTCGAACTTCAGTTAGAGGCAGTTTTTTGGGTCCTCCTACCTTCAAGGATTCCACTGTACATATCGCAAAGTGGAGTTAGCGCCTGTTTTTGCACGGGAACGCCTCCCTTGCATGTCATCATCGCTAACAGAAGTGGCGATCCTTTCTATGGACGTTTTAGCCAAAAAACTGCCGCTAACAGAGGTTAGCGACAGCTTGTACATATGCAATGCAAATATCACCGCAAAACCGTCGGAAAAGTGCCGCTAAGGCGGCGTTGACTCCTTGTACATATGTCCCACAGTCTGTTTCAAAACAAGTTTCCCATTTGGAAATGGCAATAAAGGAAGGTGTTCTGTTCCTTGCAATCCACCACCCATGTGTTTATAGCCTATCACAGGGGGTTGCAAATGGCAACCTGTCTCATTAATATTCATAAGGCCGGTTGTCCTGTGACACCCTGCAACTGGAGGTTCTGCAACACGATTTATTAATAAATGGGTCGCATTTCAGAATTGGAGACTGGTTGAAAAACAAGCATTTGCAATGCATATAGGTCTCGCATTTGTGAGTTAGAGCTATTGGCTTTGTAAATGGCGATGATTTTTACCTACCGTTTTATTTCTGGAGTGAATGTATGTAGTGTGCAAAATGCCGCGGAAAGGTCCTGCACTTCGTAATTAATATAATGAAAAAGACGCAAAGTGTGGAATGTGTCAACAATTGCCTGGCACGTACCTCGTGGGTGAAGTGTCGCCACCCATGCACACCGTGGTGCTTTACTAATGCAAAACTCATTAATAAAAGTAGTGCTTACAGACTAACCAACGCAATCGGGATCGAGCATGTGAATCGGAATCCCGGCTTCTCTTTCATTTTCTAGACTATTTGACTCACTCTCCTGCGTCTTGGTTATCCTCCAAACACTGGGAGGCAATGAAGTTTGCCAAGGGGGCAGGGGCAGGGGGGCTTCGGGGGTTCATGAAAATGTATTCATTGCCTAGTTGTCAAAGGCCGCCCGGTGCTATTAGTTAAAAGTGTGCAGATTTCATTAAGATATTAAGAGTACTTTCCTCGCATCTATGGGGAAATCGACATTAACTAAACTAAATGCCAGAATGCGTGTCAGTTTTCACAGTGTTTTAGACGGTATAATATAATATATATATAATATAGACAACAGTTAATTGATGTTTGAAAGAAGGGTAAAGTAGAGGGATGTGCTATTTTGCCAACGGATGTAAAGATTCTGTAGTAGGGCAGAGGTAAGCGCTGCTCTCGGGAAGACAGAATTCTCGTGGGAAAGATCTTTTACTATTCTGTGGTTAGCGGAGCGGACAATGGAGATGTTTGTATGTTGTAACTAACAAGTATTGTAAAATCTAAACAAAGTCTACCGAGTAGTCTTGTAAAGGAGGGGTAGACTGTAGACAGGAGCAGGAGCTGCTGCAGCGACTGTTGACGTCAGGCGGACCGCGCTGGCATTGGACAGTTAGCCAGTGACATAGACGCTCCAGGATTGGTGCGTTAGTGTGAGTCGCGCTAGGGTTGGAGGCTGTGACAGTGACGTAGACGCCCAGGATTGGTGCGTTAGTGTGAGTCGCGCAAGGATTGGAAATTGTGACAGTGACGTAGACGCGCCAGGATTGGTGCAGGAGTAAAAGCTGTGTTGCTATTGGATTAAAGATCGTATTGTAGCAGGGACGATTAAAAGGGTTCACGAAAGGAAGGAAAATGTGTTATCATTCACCCGAAAAGAAGAAAATATCATTATTTAGTAAAATGCGGAATTGTTTGTGAAAGACAAAGAGATTGTAACTAGGGAAGGACAGTTACTTCCCCCAGCGAAAACCTCCGCATCCTTCATGGTTGCGAAATACGGGTACCATACTTGCATTTGGTTAGACAATTGGGCAAAGTATACAAAGGAAGATGGAGTTCTAGAGTTTCCAGAGGATGGGTCCTTTAATTTGGCAATATTGAGGAACTTACGAGAGAGGATGATGGGCTTAGATCCGCGACCTAGGCCTACACAGTTTGAGTCATTAACAGAGTGGGAAGATGAGATGCATGAGCGAGAAAAACAGAGAAATGGCAGTAGGTATCGGTATATGTTTGGACGGCCAAACGATCGCGAAACTCATTGTGATAGGATGAGAAGGTGGCGAGATGCGAGTATGACTGAAGGATTGTTTCCCGTTAGAACAGAAGGAGAAAGTGGAGGAAGGAAATGCCTAGAAAAGAAGAATCATGTAGAAACCCGGAGGTATGGGGCTAACGAAACAGATGACGATGTCCTAGATGATATGTTTTACAAAA
Source organism: Triturus cristatus (assembly GCF_964204655.1). Classification (NCBI taxonomy): domain Eukaryota; kingdom Metazoa; phylum Chordata; class Amphibia; order Caudata; family Salamandridae; genus Triturus; species Triturus cristatus. Next base: position 86,303,165 of record NC_140591.1, read on the forward strand.
GTCCTCCTCCATACAGGCAGGCATCAGAAACGCCGACCGCAGGTACACCAGTGAGGGAAACTCTGAGAATCATTAAAACAGAAGTTGTGACCTCAGAAGTAAGAAGAAGAAATTCTCTTAAGGAAAAGGGAAAGGAAAATACAGCTGAGAGTGAAAATTCTAAGGAATTAGCAAAAACCACATTAGAATTGACAGAGAAAATAAGAGAATTGACGAAAAATCTAGAAGCAGTTACAGTTCCTGTGACCATAGGTCCAGTTATGCCTATTTTTGAGAAGCAGAAAGACAGTGAGCATGGACTAACAGTCCCATATGTAAGCAGCAGACAGGAAGAACAGCCCCTGATGAGAGCAAAGGAGAATTCCTGTGAACATACTGTGGGTAGAGGTGAATTGCATATGTCAAAGAACCCATTTTACTGTTCAGATACTGCTGAAAGGAGCAGAATGGTAGGAGGATCAATACTAGAACCACAGAGATTGACAGAACCAGGGAATGTAGAGAAATCAGTGAGCATAACTACGGAAGAGTTGAATGTATGGCTGAAAACCTTGCAGGATAAAGAAAAGGAATCTCATACCGTTGATGTGGCGAGATTACGGATGGTATTGGAAGAATTGATTGTAGGGACCATCCCCATAGAAAAGCTGAAAAATTACCAAGATGAGGAACTGCTGTTCCTATGTAAAAGTGTCACTTGGAGAGCAAAGAATTTACATGACAGACTAGCAGAAATAGCGAGTGAAATGGGAATTGACATGGACAAGGTAAAGGCTTTACAAAAGCCCTACCGAGTGGATTTTACAGAAAAGGACATAGAGAATCTGAACGCTGCAGGGTGGATAGGGCAGATTAGGGACATAATCACGGTATTGAGGAAATGGGGAGATGTGGACAAATGGAAGAGCAGGTGGTATAGGAAGCGGGATGACACCTCAGACAGAACATTTCCAGCATTTCCTGTGAGAGAAAAGGAGAAGGTGGTGATGGAGTTCCCTATGAGAGAGATTCCAGGAGGGGGATATGTGCATGTCCCATGGACCAGACAGGACATTTTGTCATTTACAAATGACTTCCCTCGATTACGGGAAAAGCCGGTCGAGTGGTACAGACAGGTAGACAGATTTGTGAAATTGTCAAAAGTGCTGTGGATCGATTTGAATAGTCTGTTTGCTATAATAGTGCCAGCAGACTTGTGGGCAGAATGTAAGATAGTCATAGACTGGCCCACTAAAGAATACCTGAGAGATCCCAAAACAGGAGCCCCAGACCCGGAGGTCATGAAGAAATACGAACAGGTTATGGCCTTCCTGAAGAACAAAGTGCCTCCAAAAGAAACAGATTGGGTTAAAATAGATCGAACACATCAGGAAGCGAAAGAGTCAGTCCACGCATACTATGAGAGGCTAATTCTGGCTTTCAAACAGTTTAGTGGGGATGACAGTCTGGGAGAAAAGGACCTGAGTCATTTTGTGTACAGATTTGTGTATGGTCGGCGTCCCGAGATTGGGGACATGATCAAGCAGCACACCGTGGACTGGCAGAGCAAGAAAATAGATGAGATCCTGAGGCATGCTAAATACTTTAGTGATGAAATTGAGGCAAAGCAGCGGAAACTAAACGAGAAGGCAATGTGGGCACAAGTGAAGGTTGCAGAGAGACAGGAAGCTCAGCTGATAGCACAAGCTAATAATTCAGGCATTAAAACAAAGTTTGGTCCAGGAAAGGGAAAGGGTAATATAGAAGAAGCCAAGAAAAAGTTTCCCTGTCACAATTGCGGCAGATTAGAGCACTGGAAATCCGAGTGTAAAAATCCACCTCTTGCTAATGATGAAAATCCGTCATTAAATCCACAGGTGCAGTGTGAGGGGAGTGGCCCATCGTCGCAGCAGCAGAAGGCTGTTAATCTACAGAATCAGGTGCCAAAACCACCATTACCACAGAGCCGTACACAGAGATATAGTAAAGAAACGGGATTCTACAATGAAGAACAGGTAAACAAACCGCAACCCGCGAGCGCTGTGTCACAATATTGGATGCAAAATGACGAAAGTGAGCCAGAAGAAATTTATTGACGGTGCCGAAAAGAGGAAGCAGAGTGCGTACTTGGCGCATCTCTAGAAATAGATCAGACAGGACCATTTGTAAATGGGAAAGTTAATGATGAAAACATTACTTTTCTAGTAGACACTGGAGCTACACGATCCACTGTCAGATCAGCCGATGTTAGAAATCTTCCTCTTTCGGATGAATCAATCCAAGTAGTTGGCGTGTCTAACACCCAGATTAAAACGTATTTTACTGACCCTGTAAAGGTCAGAATAGGGAAATTTTCAGACGTGCATAGATTTGTGGTGTGTGATACCAGTCCCGTGAATCTATTAGGAAGGGATTTGTTGTGCAAGATGAATTGCACCATATTCTGTACACCAGACGGAATAGCCTTTGAAACACCAGATGAAGATGTTCTGTACAAAATGACCATAGCTAACCGAGAGTGTGAGGTCGCTGGAACCTATGCAGTATTCAATCCAGATGAATTACCCCCAGAATTGAAACAGACAGTGAAAGCAGCGGTCTGGGACTACACTGGGGAAGATGTAGGCCTGATGAGAAATGTAGACCCAGTGAGAATTGCTGTAAAGGAGGGAGCTGTTTACCCAAACATTCCACAATACAGACTGACCCCAGAAATAATAGCAGGGGTAACCCCTATGATTGAGAAGATGATCCAGCAAGGAGGGTTGAGGGAGATAATGAGCAGTCCATGTAATTCGCCTATTATGGGACTGAAAAAGCCAAGTGGGAAATTCAGGATTGTGCAAGATTTGAGAAAGATTAACAAGATTGTCGTCTCATGTTGTCCAATTGTTCCAAATCCCTCAGTGATTTTGTATCAGATCCCACATGATGCGGAATGGTACACAGTAATTGATTTGTGTCATGCTTTCTTTTCCATTCCGTTGCATCATGACAGCCAGCCACTTTTTGCATTTCGGTTTGGAAACCGTATTTTGGCATGGTGCCGAATCCCACAGGGGTACACAGAGAGCCCCTCCATTTTCAATCAGTTGTTAAAGAAATCTCTGGAAAGTCTTACTATGCCTGAGAGTTCAGTTTTAGTCCAGTATATTGACGGCCTACTGGTGGCGTCAAAGACACGTGAGGCTTGTGAAACAGACACCATAGCTTTGCTAAATCATTTGGCAGATGGAGGGCTTAAGGTACCTCCAACAAAATAGCAATACTGTAAGAAGGAAGTGACATACTTGGGTCATAATATTGAGAAAGGCCTGAGAAAAGTAACCATAGACAGAATCCGAATCATTAGAGGAATGAGAGCTCCTATGACCCAAAGAGAGGTGAGAATGTTCCTAGGGATGGTTGGTTATTGTCGTCAGTGGATAAGTAATTTTTCCCTAATTGCCAAACCATTGGTGAAATTGACAAAAAGTGAGGTAAAAGACCCCCTTGAACTGAACAAAGAAGAATTGGCAGCATTCAGACAGCTGAAGAATAGTCTTTGTGAAGCCCCTGCACTGGGTATGCCAGACTATGAAAAGGAGTTTGAGCTATACTGTAGTGAGAGAAACGGATGTGCACTTTCAGTGTTAATACAGAAACATGGAAGGCAAAGGAGACCAGTGGCATATTTCTCGTCAATGTTACACCCAGGGGCAATAGGTCTGCCAGGATGTCTGAAAGCAGTAGCGGCTACATGCCGAAGTCTAGAGCAGAGTGAAGGAATTGTGATGGGGTATCCAGTAAGAGTGTTTGTACCCCATAGTGTGGCGATCCTATTAACAAGGAGTCGAACACAGTTCATGTCACATAGTCGGCTGACTAAGTATGAAAAGGTCATTCTAGGTGCAAACAATGTGAGTCTGGAATGATGTGTGAATGTGAATCCAGCTACACTTTTGCCTGATGCAGAGAGAGTGGAGATAAGAGAGGAGGTTGATCATGATTGTCTGGATGTGCTTGATTACTGCACGAAACCTCGTCCTGATATAAGAGATCTACCACTGCCAGAGAGTGATCATGTGTTTTTTGTGGATGGATCCTGTTTGAGAACGGGTGAAGGAGTGTTGAGCGCAGCCTATGCAGTATGCACAGTTTCAGCAGTTATAGAGGCGTCGCCCTTGAAAGGAGTTAGATCCTCTCAAGTAGCAGAAATAGTGGCATTAACCAAGGCATGCAAGATTGGGAGGAATGCGAGAGTGACTGTGATGACCGATAGCCAGTATGGCTTCGGAGTTGTACACGATTTCGGCCAACTATGGCTGCAAAGAGGTTTCCTGACCTCAAGTGGAACTCCCATAAGGAATGCAGAAGTGGTTGGAAAATTGCTTGAGGCAATACAAATGCCCAAAGAGTTGGCTGTGGTAAAATGTGCTGCTCATGGACAAGGTAGTGATTACATCACTACCGGAAACCGTTTTGGCAATGACATGGCTCAGTATTGTGCCCGAAACAAGTATTCAATTAATCGGTCAAAAGAAAAGGAAATGTCTTCTTGCTCCATAATGTTTACTAACGTTGTGGGAACATGGGATGAAGTGAGGCAATTGCAGGATGAGACAGTGGATGAAGAAATGAGGCATTGGGTAAAAGCAGGATGTGCACCCAGGGAAAAGGATCATGTGTGGGTCTATCGGGACGGAAGACCAGTAATGCCTGATAGCATGATGTCAACCATGGCACGGATGTATCATGGCCAAGGACATCTGGGAAGGGATGCCATGATAAGGGCCTTTAAGCAGACCTGGTATAATCCAAAATTCAGGCTGATTGCAGAGAGTCTCTGTCAGAGATGTTTGACATGTCAGCAGTACAATCCTGGAAGAAAAACAGTGGTGAGTCTGGGTACCATAGGTCGGGAGGGGGGACCTTTCACCAGAATGCAAGTAGATTTCATTGAAATGCCTCCTTATAACAAACTGAGGTATGTTTTAGTGGTAGTTTGTCTGTTCTCTAGATGGGTGGAGGCATACCCAACCAGAAGAAATGATGGAATCACAGTGGCCAAGCTATTGTTGAGGGAATTCATCCCAAGGTACGGGTTCCCAATAACCATTGAATCAGACAGAGGAGGACATTTCTACAATGAGATCATGAAACTAATTTGTGAAGCATTGGGTGTACAACAGAAACTGCATTGTGCCTACCGACCAGAGGCTTCTGGTGTGGTTGAGCAAATGAATGGTACTATCAAAAATAGAATAGGAAAAATGTGTTTAGCCACAGGTTTGAAATGGCCTGATGTCTTGCCTCTGGTTTTGATGACCATTAGGTCTACTCCAGATAGAACCACAGGTTTGAGTCCACACGAGATCATCATGGGACGCGCCATGAGACACGTGTTTGTGCCAGTCAACAAGCTGATGACCATAACTGATGACATGATTTTGGATTACTGTAAAGGCCTGGCTGACGCAGTTCATTCTGTGTTTCACCAGGTTGGAGCGGACGCCACCACACTTGAAAAGAAACCAGCCCATGATTTGAGCCCAGGGGACTGGGTGAGGATAAAAGTACACAGAAGAAGAATTGCCTGGTTCCAAGGTGGGGAAGACCAAGACAGGTCATCTTGACCACAACAACTGCTGTGAAGTGTGCAGGACTGAAAAACTGGATACATGCCAGTCACACTCTGAGAGTTCCAAATCCAGCAGACAGCATTGGAAAAGAATACTTTGACGAATCAGAATCAAGTGATGAGTCAAGCAATGAGAATATAAAAACAAAAGAAAATCCTAAAAGGGGGGAGAATGAGCTACGACTAGTTCAGACCCCCAGAGAAGAAATTCTGAGGAAAAGATTGCAGATTTCAGATACTTCAGATTCTGGAGATGAGCAAAACGCTAGTGGTGAACACAGAAAGAAGAAAAGAAAAGAAAAGAAAAGAACATCCAGTCAGAAGTAACTTTTACACCAGATGAAAGAGTAGAAGAAATTCCACCTGAGAAAATACTGGAAGAAGAAGAAGGGACAGTTGCAGAAAGAGAGGGACAGATTGCGGAAAATCCCGGAGGAGGTGTAGGGAACTGCAACACCCAGCTAGGTGAAGGGACAAATAGTCAGCAAGAGGATTGCGTGCTGGAGACCCGAGGAGGGACAGAAGTAGGGCCAACCCAAGAGGTAGAAAAGGAGACTTCTGAAAAAGAAAAATCAAATGAAACAGAATCTGAAGACAGTGAAACAGAGATACCAGGAGGTCGAGTTCTGAGAAAGAGAACTTGGATCGAGGAAAGAAACGGCAAAGACGGCAAAACAAGAAGGAACGCCAAAGGAGATATTTGGCCAAATAAAATTAAGAAACTAAGATACAGATTGACACGAGCTAAACCCTCAGAGGCTGAACAAGTGAATGAAGTAACCAGTCAGCATCCAGAGAAAGAGGGAGAAACAGAAGTGTCAGAAGTAAACAAACGAGCAAGAAAACCAAACCAGAAGTATAAGTCACCTGAATGGATGTACGTGGCACTGCCTGAACAAGGAGAAGAGGCAGATAGTCAAGGAAATCCAGAGGAGACTTAGCTGAAATTGATAAAAGAAGAAGAAACTGGGGAAATCCTGAGTTATATTATCCGACATTGGAGAAGAAGCGGAAGATCAGGAAATCCTGCATGTGGATGACGAGAAAGAAGTGAAAAACGACGAAAGGCCAAGCTGAGTAACTTCAGGCGATCCTTGTAGGAATACACAGGATTGAATAAGAAAAATCGAAGTATTTGGACAACCTGATAAGTTTTAGCTCTTGTAGGAAAGCTATAAGAGGCGTAGTAGAAGAGGCTAAGTCAAAAGACACGGTTAGATCTAACAAGATGGCTAACATAGATGATAATAAGAGGAGATGTACCTTCATGAGAAGATGGTGCAAGACATGTTGCTGTTGTACAGGACTATTAATGCTTCTTTGGAGCGTACTCGCTCTTTTGATCTCTTTCAAAGTAACTTTAGATACACTAGCAGGACATACTGAGAATATGACTAATATAGTGAAAAACTCACAAAAGGTAATACCGGTTAGAACAAGCACAGAGCATGTGCATGAAGATAGGTCAATAAATAATTTCTCTAGTAATGTGTTTTCGAAATTGTTGTATGAATATGTTAAAACGATGGAAGTAAGGGATTGCTACGTCTGCATGCAATTACCTGCATCCGTTTCAGAAGGGGTGACTTATCATCACCTCCCAGCAATTATGGAATAACATGTAGCGTCTTAACTAGTATATTTTATCAAGTAGGAAAATTCGAGTATAATATGTCTAACATAGATAATATTCTTGGACGATTGCCCATGAATAAAGAATTAAATCCAGCTAAAGATGCTAATGTATTAGGAGAAATGTTTATAGAAACTAAAGGACTAACACTAGAATATATTTTTAAGAACAATTTAACTTGCAGTTTGAAACCAGAAGAGAAAAAACATTCTTGGATATGGTTGAGGAGAGGAGGTTGAAAATACACAAGAATGCAGAAGGACATAAAGAAGGGGAAAACATTTGGGCAATAGATGGGAACAAGGAAACGAAAGGTGATGTTAGACCAACAATAGCTATAGATTCACCACAGAAAGGCAAATTACGCATCATGAGAGAAAGATCTCAATATGATTATATATACATAGGGACAAGAGAGTGTCATGATACATAATTCATTGCATCCGGATGGGGATTTAGAGGTGGAGAAGACCCAGTTTTTCCTGGATTGTATTATATTTGTGGGAACAAGGCTTATTACAGGTTGCCTGACCATTGGTATGGCACATGTTATGTAGGCCTGGTCTTTCCAAAGATCTTTCACATGGATAGAGTAGAAAATAGTGGACCAAATAACCTACTAATGCGTAGCAGAAGAGAAACCTGGTTAGAAATTGTAGGTGATATTTTTGGAGCCTTGATACCAGCAGTGGGAATATCTTTGAATCCCCGCCGACGTTACGAAAGAGCGCTGACTGCCAGCGCGAATTAGACAGTGGACACTAGAACTCCTGAGGCACAGCCGGGAGCACGCTTGTATTTTGTATTTTGCACATACTCGCATATTTTAAATTTTTAAACAATCTTTGTTGTAATATTACTGGATCTGTAATTCCCTCTCTGCGCCCCCTTACCTTCTTGACCAGGGCTTCCCCGCGCAGCTGAATTGAGCGCTGCTGAGGGTTCGAACTTGGCGCCATCTCGGCAGACCAGGCGACGCCCACTGCATCTGGCCACGCCCCCCGCCGACGTTACGAAAGAGCGCTGACTGCCAGCGCGAATTAGACAGTGGACACTAGAACTCCTGAGGCACAGCCGGGAGCACGCTTGTATTTTGTATTTTGCACATACTCGCATATTTTAACTTTTTAAACAATCTTTGTTGTAATATTACTGGATCTGTAATTCCCTCTCTGCGCCCCCTTACCTTCTTGACCAGGGCTTCCCCGCGCAGCTGAATTGAGCGCTGCTGAGGGTTCGAACTTGGCGCCATCTCGGCAGACCAGGCGACGCCCACTGCATCTGGCCACGCCCCCTCGCCTCCTTCTCTGACATAATATGTGCACTCACCGGACGCGCAGCGGACGAGCGCAGCGGGCGCGCCGCCAGCGCGCCGAAGGCGCGCCAAAGGCGCGCCAAAGGCAAGCCCGTCTGCGCCCGTCCGCGACCGGCCGGGACAAGGGGCCACATCTTTTTCAGGACATAACCAAATCCCTTCCCCACCTATTCATTATTCTCGCCATGACCTACTGGCATATGCAGGCAAGGTGGGTAACACCGGACGGCCTTGTTTTAGAGCGGAACCAGGCCTATCCAATGGACCCTTCTCTTGCCATGCCTGCCATTGGTCTAGTATGGGTATTTCTTCACTGGGCACTCATTCAACTCATGCTACCAGTAACATGGCTCTTAGCTGTTTATATCTCAACGCCAGATCTCTACCCAAACACGCTTTAGATGTTTGGGACCTACTTACTTCTAAAACGCCGGACCTACTTTTCATCACTGAAACTTGGTTGTCCGACCATAATGCCCCAGATCTAGCTAATGCCCTCCCTGTTAACTACAAAATTATCACACAAGATAGATCTGGTAAGAGAGGAGGAGGGGTGGCAGTGATATTTAAAGAGCATTTAACCTGCCTAGTGGAACCAACAGCCTCCTATAGTGAATATCAGACTCTATCTTTCAGAGTCCTTCACGAGGGCCTTACCATACTGGCTGGAGCTGTAATATACAACCCCCCAGGACAACAAACCAATCTGGGAGCCAAACTGCTCAATCAACTACTGCCACTCTGCCTAAAATTCAAGAACTACCTCATTGTTGGCGATTTTAACATTCATTACGAAAACGCGGAGGCATTGGGAACCTCCCAATTAAAACAAGATATGGAGACACTAAACCTGAAGCAATGGGTGGTGGGCCCCACTGTTCTGCTTGGGTTTTCGGATCAGATAGAACCCGCTCATCAGAGCCTCACTAACCCAGCCAGAACGTTACCCCCTCCCTAGAACCTATTTACAATCCTACAACCACATAAATCTATCACCTAAGGACAGGGGATTCCTACTATGCATACCAAGATTTCACAATCGGCGGCCTCGCGATCCCATACGGATCCAGACCTTTCTGCCCATACGACAGTATCACAAGTGGCGGCCTCGCAGTCCCATACGAACCCAGAGCTCTCTGCCCATACGACAGTATCACAAATGGCGGCCTCGCGGTCCCATACGAACCCAGACCTCTCTGCCCATACGACAGTATCAGCACAATCGGCGGCCTCGCGATCCCCTACGAATCCAGACCTCTCTGCCCATACGACAGTATCACAAGTGGCGGCCTCGCGGTCCCATACGAACCCAGACCTCTCTGCCCATACGACAGTATCAGCACAATCGGCGGCCTCGCGATCCCCTACGAATCCAGACCTCTCTGCCCATACGACAGTATCACAAGTGGCGGCCTCGCGGTCCCATACGAACCCAGACCTCTCTGCCCATACGACAGTATCAGCACAAGTGGCGGCCTCGCGGTCCCATACGAACCCAGACCTCTCTGCCCATACGACAGTATCAGCACAATCGGCGGCCTCGCGATCCCCTACGAATACAGACCTCTCTGCCCATACGACAGTATCACAAGTGGCGGCCTCGCGGTCCCATACGAACCCAGACCTCTCTGCCCATACGACAGTATCACAAGTGGCGGCCTCGCGGTCCCATACGAACCCAGACCTCTCTACCCAGACGGCAGTCTCAGCACAATTGGCGGCCTCGTGATCCCCTACGAATCCAGACCTCTCTACCTAGACGGCAGTCTCATACGACAGTTCATCCTATGATCACCATAACATACAAAAAGGGAATCAGTCTCACTATTCATCAGATCACACAAGGATTGCCAGTTCGGGCATAGCCTGTTCTCAGGTTTGAGGGGCTCCTCTTTCCCTTATTCAGTTACCACTTACCTGATCAGGGTTAACATCTGTTCATGTAGCCGCAGCTGACTAGAAGAATAGGCTACCCTCTTATACAAGAACACACAGCACATGTTGGTTCACTACAAACTGGATACTTTATTACTCATTGCATATACAATCACATAACATTACGATATAACACATAACCTGCAAAGAAAAGTGAAAGATTAAGTTGTACACTCTAATAAGAAAGGGTCGACATCACCTTAGTAGTATGTAGCCTGCACTCAGTGGTCATCTAGGCTCCCTTCTCGTCTGTGCCTCGGCTCGCCTGGAATCACCCTTCTCCGAGTCACTGGGACCTCTTCCTTATCGGCTACTCTCTCCTCTCTGGCTATTCTGTTAGGAAAGCATCTGTCTCTCAGTTCTTCTCCGCCTTCAAGATGGCGTCTGTCTTCCCTGGAATAAGTAGTAGCTTTACTGCTAACGGCTAGATGCCGCCTACGGACTGAACATGTAACTGCCTCAGACTTTCACTAATATAGAGGTGCATTTCCTCATGGAAAATTCCGGCCCGTAACCTGCCGCCCACCAAATTCTTGTACCTCCCCGTACCAAGGACACGTTCCCAGCCGGCCGGCCTGATGTAGTGTCTTCGGCATGAAGAAAAATACAATCCTTCGATAAGGGCCGGCCTGAACCGGTTCTCTCCAAGCGAATAACACCTCATAACTAAAACATTACTCTTGGCCTAGAAGCATCCCAAGCTGCCGAAGCAGAAAGAAAGATGGAGTCTCTCCCGTTTGAGGCCTACCAGGCCTGAATTCAGCACAGCTCCATGAAATACCCTCACTACAGGACAGGTTATCCCTAATACTAACGAATCTATCCCCTAGGCTATGTGTGCAAGCCCTGATCTATGGGGAAGAGCACAGAATCATGTCGAAGTGCCTAGTAAATAGGCTCCATTCACTACTCTAACCCTTAGGCTTGAATGGTAAGAGACTGAAGTCACATTCAATCACTTGTTAACACAAGAAGGCCAGGAAAATCGAGCAGAACACCCACTCACACGGCTGGCCACACATTGGACCTATTATTTACCAATATTGCATCAACTCATGTATCCGAGGTTCAGCCTCTGTCTTGGTCAGACCACTTCCTTATATCCTTTCTACTTGATGTCTCTTGTAAACCCCAGAAACCCAATAAAGCTCAAAGAATCTCCAAACGAGCCTGGAGACTAGTCGAGGAATCGAATTTCGACACACATTTTCAGGAGGTCAAACTTGAATTCCCTATCGACTCTCCCGTATGTACGGATGTCGCTTCCCTCGATGCCGGTATACTACAAACCCTAAATAAAATAGCCCCTACTCGGGTAACTAGGAAAAAGGCCCCAACAGAAAAATGGTATACCCCTCATCTTAAAAGTCTTAAAAGGGAATGCCAAAAGCTTGAACATCTCTGGAGGCAATCCAAGGACAAGAGAGCTGAACTTAAACTTAACTATATCCACAATCGGAAAAAATATACTCTAGCCATCAAGCACGCCAAGAAAGATCATTTTACTCAGCGTATAGAGGAGAACAGTAACTCCGCGAAGGAACTATATAAGATAGTGAAAGAACTGAGTAAACCTGCCAGCACCTCTCAAACACTTACCCCTACGGTTGAGGCCTGTAACCGCATTAGTACCTTCTTCTCAGAGAAAATCAAGAAAATTTACTCCAATTTCTCCCCCCGATCTGTTAATATTAACACCATACCAGACTCAGATACCCCAGATATGGGAACTATCCCCTGTCTAGCAGATTTTGAACCACTCTCAGTGGAAGATGTCTCAACAGCTATGCAATCAGTTAAATCGGGCTCTCCTTTGGATCCCTGCCCTCATTTTGTGTTCTCCAAAATTGCACTCACACTCTGCCCCTTGGTCACTCAACTTTTCAACAAATCTCTCAAAACTGCCATATTTCCTACTGTCTGGAAGCATGCAGCCGTGATCCCTCTCCTGAAGAAATCGGGCTCCGATATTGCTAACCCGGAGAACTACAGACCCATTTCTCAGCTCCCATATCTTTCTAAAGTCCTGGAAAAATTGGTCAATGTCCAATTGACCAAATACTTAGAAACTAATTCTCTCCTGGATCCCACCCAGACAGGCTTTAGAACTAATAACAGCACTGAGGCCACGTTGCTGGCAGTTTCGGACAGTATTAGGTCCTCCATAGATCAAGGAGGATCAGTGGCACTAATACTGCTCGACCTGTCAGCGGCATTTGATACGGTCTCCCATCAATGTCTGTTGAACATACTCCGCCACAAAGGAGTGAAATCGAATGCTCTGAACTGGCTGCATTCCTTCTTGAGTAACCGCACCCAGACTGTACATTTGGGCCAATCTCAGTCCAGCCCTACCTCCAATGACTGCGGGGTCCCTCAGGGCGCATCGCTGAGCCCCACCCGCTTCAATGTTTATATGTCATCTTTGGCTGACATTGGAAGAAAGTGGGGCATCGGCATGTGCTCATACACAGACGATACGCAGTTAGTGGTGGCCCTAAACGAAAAACCTGAAATTATTAAAACTAAATTACAAGGCTGTCTTGCAGAAATGGCTCAATGGATGCACTCCCACTGCCTGAAGCTAAACGCTGGAAGATCGGAGATTCTCTTATTCGGGGGAGCCAAGCGAATCTGGGACGCCACGTGGTGGCCTCCCACGTTGGGCATGGCTCCTACCCCCAAACAACACGCTAGGAATCTGGGAATTATCATGGATGATGAGCTATCCATGAAAGATCATGTGCGATCCCTCTGTGGCAAGGGTTTCGCCATCTTGAAACTTCTAATGAGGCTATTTCCATGGATACCGTTGAACTGCAGACGCTCAGTCACCCAAGCCCTACTGGTCAGTCGTCTTGATTACGGGAATGCGCTATTTGTAGGGATGAATGAACACCTTTTTTCTCGCCTACAGGTACTGCAAAATGCGGCCGCCAAACTGATTTGCGATAAAGGCAAGTTAGACTCGGCATCAGAATGCCTGAAAACCCTTCATTGGCTCCCTGTGCGCCAGAGGGCCACATTCAAACATCTCTGTCATGCCCACAGAGCCCTGCACAAGACCGGTCCTATCATGCTCCAGGACAAAATGGAATTCTACGTACCTACCAGGAACCTACGCTCCACTCTATCAGCACTAGCAAGGACGAAACGCATATATAAAGCTAGAACGGGCGGCCGCTCCTTTTCTTACTTAGCGGCCAAGAGATGGAACGAGCTTCCAGATGACCTCAGACATACCACCAATTATCTCCTGTTCCGTAAAAAGCTGAAAACGCACCTTTTTCCCTCTTCCTACTAATATCCTTCTGTTATAACGATCAGCTGTGTCCATCTGGCTTAAGCGCCGTGATATCCCTCGGGATGAGTGTTGCGCTCTACAAATACCATAAATAAATAAATAAATAAAATAAATAATATTCGGAAGCTGTCCACCATAGTGGATCGTTTGTCAACAAGCACAGCTGGAGGATTTCTATTGGTAAACACTGAATTAGTTGCCATGCGTGCTATGAATATGCAAAATCGACTTGCCCTTGATATTTTAGTGGCAAAAGAGGGTGGAGTCTGTGGAATGCTGAAAGTTCAACATTGTTGCACTTACATTCCTGACGAAAGCAGAGATCTAAAAGTCTATATCAAAAATATTACAGAATTGCATGATGAAATAAAACCACTGAAGGTTGAAAGTATCTGGACTAGAATTAGTAATAAGATGGCTGCTATAAAGGCTTTCTTAGATAAATTAGGTAGTACTATAATAGGGAAAATATTATTTCCGTTAACCTGTGTGATTTTCGTATTATTACTACTTAGATTAGGATGTATATGTTGTAGATATAGAAGAAATAAAAAGAAGGTTAAAAGAGAAATTTACAAGAAGAGGGAAAAGAAACCAGAAAAAGATCTCAATGAAATAGAAATGGAAGAGTGGAAGGAGAGTATGTATGATAAAACCAAGAGAGAAGATGAAAGGGAAACAGAATTTTAATTAAGCAAAAAGACATTTCAAATTTCTGCAAAAGGGGAAATAAATTGAAATTTGGTGGGTTGTTTTGGTGGTGATAATATCACCAAAGGGGGGATTGATGGAGCGGGTAAAATAAAAAATTTTGGTATACCCAATCCATTTATATATGTTTATATTAAAAGGACTAAACGATTAATTTTAATGATTAAACAGTGTGCTGTGATGAACTAACCTACCTTATTAACCAAGAGAATACACGTGGGAATGCATTTGCATGGCTAAAATAAAAAGTGAACTAAGTTTGTACGCATATTAAAATTATATGTTTAGCTTAAGCAGTTTAATGTGATTTGCGTTTTAATAAACCAGCATTAACGGCTTTAAATGTTGCATATGGCTAGATAAATGCATACACATAAGGGTATTAGTAAGGGAATAACACTGTTTTAGTCATTTCTATGTATTAATTACGATTCTTGTGTCTCTTTACTTAAGTTGACTATTTCGGCCTACTAAAAGATGGCTGCCGACTGAATCCTCACTAAAGTACATGACTTCATGCACTGAGCAATGGAGGAAGGCGCCTGCACTGATTACGTATTGTCCTCTCCTTGAACCTCCGAACCAGGTCTATGAAGACTACTCTGGGCGAGATGCCAATGTCCCTGAACATGGAAGAAATGTTGCCATCTGGGAACCAAAAGCCACCTATTCATATAGACTGATACTTTCTTGACCTGGGAACGACTTTCCCATGCGCCTAATTTATACATCATCCGTATGTGAAATTTTGAAAATGTTGCTTAAAGTATTGGGACGGGGCTGAATTCAGCCAATCGATGACCTGGAAATAATGATAAATGCTACATGTATATGTAAATTTTGGTATAAATATTAGTAGTCCAGAGAGGGAAATGAGGTTACCACCCAATGAGCTTGAGACGCACCCTGATCGATGCTACTCTATGCGGCACTCCACGCTGACAGCAGAGGACGGGACGGTAGAATCTCTGATGAATTTCTGAGGACCAGTTTCTGGCTTAGAGAACGACAATTAGCCAGAATAGGTAATTATGACAAAAGATAATATTGCATTTGTTAGGATTTTAACCTGCAATTTAATTAGATAAAGAAAAATCATTGTTTGAAGAACTGTGTCGGGTGGTTATTTCTTGTAATGTTTATTGATTTAATATAAGAATTGAAGGGTTATCAATCAAATTCCAACTCAACTGAATGATCCGATCGTCCTCCGGATGGAGGAATTGTTAGGGAAATTTAATAGATGTGGTTTCCTCCATCCAAGTTGATAGAATTGTAGTTCGGGATATTTGAAGATCCCTCTGTAGGCACGGATAGGATTAATGTGGAATGAGTGTTGGTGTTATGGGCCCCACCAGTGTGTGATGTGTGTATGTGCGTATGACTGAGGAATCATTCCGTCCGTGGAAGCAGGAGGAGATTTTGTGTTTGGAACTGCACCACCGGCAGGCAAGAAAACACGAACGGGAGTGGGGGGTGTGCGGGGAGGGTGAGAATTCACAGACTGAGAGAGGGGGCGGTGGGATGGGTAGACAGGGAAGAAAATAGTGTTAGGAGTAAAGGGGCCAATAGCCGTGGAAGGATACAAATTATGAATGAGGTGGGACTAACAAGCCTCAATCGGAAGGCAGCATTTAAGACAAAAGCCAATGGGCAGAGAGTGGGCTGAGCTTCCACGAGGCTTCCACACTACACTATATACTGCATGCAGAATGAGTTGGCATGGGAGCTGCTCCCAGCTGGTCAGGCCACCAGTCAGCCATCCAGATGGTTGAGACTTTACCTATAAGCATAAGCTCAGTTTTGCTAGGATTTAGCTGGAGGCAATTTTCCGTCATCCAATTTGAGATGGCGAGCATACCAGCTGAGAATCGCATTTTCTCATCTTCTAGATTTGAACTGATAGGGAACATCAGCTGAGTGTCGCCAGCTTAAGAAATTATTTCGAATCCAAACGGTTCGACAATTATGGCCAGAGGGGTCATATAAACATTAAAGAGTGTAGGACTTAAGCAAGAGCCCTGAGGGATACCCTTGTCTAGCCAAAATTTCTGGGACAAATACGGTCCTATCATTATGGTCTGCCATCTATCTGACAAAAAGTTTATGAGCCATTTAAGGGCTGAGCCTCGGATGCCCCACGAGTGTAGTCTCTCCATAAGCAGTCAATGAGAAATGGTATTGAATGCTGCTGCGAGATCTAGGAGGATCAGAACCATTGATCCCCCCCCCGCATCCACTACCTGTCTCACAGAATCAGTAACTGCCACAATGGCTGTCTCCCTACTGAAACCTGGACGAAATCCAGATTGTGAGGGGTCTAAGATTATATTAGACTCAAGGTAGGAGCTTAGTTGCCTATTCATTATAGTTTCCAATTGCTTGCCCAACAGGGGTAGCAAAGATATAGGTCTATAGTTGCTAAGCACCTGAGGGTCGGCAGTGGGTTTTTTCAGGATAGGTCATACATAAGCTTCCTTCCAGATGGAAGGGATGGTACCTGATTGAATCGAGCAATTGAAAATTTTAAGAATTTCCGGCGCACAGCTGGGAGAAAAAAGGGTCATGGTTTTTGGGGGACATAAATCACCAGGTGCACCAGATTTTTCGGACGATAGTAAATTAGTAATCTCGTCAAGAGTAGTTATTTCAAACTGGTCAAGAAAGCAAGCAGATGGTGTTACCAAGTCATCTAGTTCAGTTGTAAATATTCGGTTCTGAGGTTCAGTAGTTGGAAAGTTCGCATAGATCAGCGAGATTTTATCATGAAAATAGCTGGCTATTGAGTCACAGAGTTCCTGAGATCCGACTGGTAACTGTTTGCAGGCTTGAGGTGAAACAAAGTCTTTAACTACATTAAATAGGGCTTTAGAAGAGTTATTGGACTGATCAATTTGATTCAGAATGTAGGTTCGTCTGGCCATTTTTATGTTCTGATGATAGCTAGATAAAGCTAGTTTATAGGCTTGTCTATCCTTTAAGTTTTAACTACTTTTCCATCGTCTCTCCAGTGTCTTGCAGTTGGATTTGTCCGTTTTCAACTCGACTGTATACCAGGGAGCGGATTGCCGCCACTGGGCTAGGCTGTGTTTTATTTGAGGAATAACCAAGTCCAGTGTTGTCACTAACTCAGAGTTAAAACCTTCCAGCAAGCCGGAGACGTCAGTGTCATTGGAGCCACGTTCCCTCGAATGGGGGTGGAACACCTCATTAAAGGATTCCAGCGTAAGTTTATGCCAAGGTCTACGTGATTCCTTCTTCTTCCGTTCCAAGTATCCGATTGGAGTCAAAGCGGACGGGAGTAGATAGGTAAACATGACCATAAAGTGGTCAGTCCATGTTAAAGGATAAGGAGAATAGCTGCTAAGGTGCTCCATATTAGTGAAAATCAAATCCATGGCGTGACCAGCCCGATAAGTGAGGCCAAGAACACTTTGAGAGAGACCAATTTGGTTAAAACTAGTGATGAGCTTATTTACCTCTGGGTTAGCGAGATCTTCTCCTTGAAAGTTAAAGTCTCCCAACAAGATAAATTTTCGGGAGGCTAAGACCTGCATAGCAATGTGTTCGATCAGATAGTTGGGAAAATTTGCTCTTGGGCCTGGAGGTCGGTAGATTAGTGCTCCATTCCAGGAGTCCGAGGGGGACATGGTAATTTTAAAAATCCCTAGTTCCAAGCTGTCATTGCCTAATGTGGACATCCACTGCGCCTTTAGGTGGTTTTTAAAGGCTACGGCAATGCCTCCCCGGTTTTGCCCATCTATCTAGATGTATACATTTGTAGCCCTCTGGAATGGTCAAGTTGATCGATGGATGGTTAGTCGGTGTTAGCTAGGTTTCAGTAATGAAACAAAGCTCGGGGGAGTGGGAGGAAATCATACCCCATATTTCAATTGGGTGTTTAGCTAGGGATCGTACATTACACAAAATGTATTTGGGGCTGGTGGAGTCTTGGCCCGGTTTGTTTAGTAAGTCATAGGTGCATGAAATGGCTGAGTTGCTCTGAAAGAGACAGGTTCTAGAGATTACCGGTCCTTCGAGAACAGTAGGAAACTTAGTTAAGCAACATATATTGGGAGAGTGGTTAGTTAGTCCTCTCATCCCAATTTCACGTAAGGTTTTACTGGAGTAGGTCAGGCAGGTTGTGAGCGAGGTAGCATTCCTAATTTGGGCAGCGTTTCCTTCCTACGGACTCGTTCGTGCGCGGACAGGCGCAGACGGGCTTGCCTTTGGCGCGCCAGCAGCGTGCCAGCTGCGCGCGTCCACTGCGCGTGCGCGCTAGCACTGTCATTTGTAGTGTCAGGGCTAAAACATCTGGCACGCCAAACAGTGTTTACCCCCAAGATGGTGGCTGTGAAAAGTTTCCACGTCTTTCCCCGGTTAGCGCCTAATCGGCTGAGAGGGTGAGTGCGTGATTAGCAAGCAAAGCACAATTAAAAATAACAAGGTGCAAGTTTTAAAAAACCAAGCTAAGTGCTGGCAGAAAGCTTAAGAGAGATTACCGGCTTCCACCTCAGGAAGCGCTGTCTTTTGTAGTGTCGGGGCAAAAATAACTGGCCCGCAAATAGTGTTTACCCCCAAGATGGCGGCTTAGAAAAGTTTCGCGTCTTTCCCCGGTCAGCGCCTAATCGGCTGAGAGGGTGAGTGCGTGATTAGCAAGCAAAGCACAATTAAAAATAACAAGAGGCAAGTTTTAAAAACCCAAGCTAAGTGCTGGCAGAAAGCTTTAGAGAGATTCCCGGCTTCCGCCTCAGGAATCGCTAGGTCCAAAGGGGAGAAACTTTTGTAAACTATTATTAAAGCAAAATATTTATGCATGGTTATGTTCTGACAATGGTATTCTAGTAAAAATCTCTCTCTCTTGGTTGAAATCTCAAACCCAGAGAGCAGTCATCCCCCATATTTTGCCAAAAGACAAGCCAGTGACCTTGTAGCATAGGCACACCAGACGTGATTCAAAGTGACAGGATGTAAAGCACCTCTCTTCTTTCACAAAAACACCGAAACAATGAACATTACAAATATCAGAATCAGCATTTGAATTATCCACATGACAATAAATGACCAAACCATCCTAAAGCAAGATGCAAGTTATGGCTGTCAACCTGTGCACTAACTAACCAATCAGCAAAAGGAAATTGCCCCCTTTATATGGAATATGGCTTGCCAACCATCCTGAATGTCACATGCCTCAGCACCAGAGTGCTCAATCATGAAGTGGTATGGTTTCCAAAAAACTTCCCTTGTGTCCCACAGCACAGGTGAAGAAAAAGACTTCTCTCTTCCATTGCTGATGTGAGCTGCAAAGCCCATGAGACAACTAAATACTGGGCTCACCCAACACCGTCACCTCTGCAAACTATTCGGGGGAACCATCCTTTCCTTCCCGGGTGCTTCTGCTCAGCGATTCCTGGATGCCTTCGAGGAACACACCAGGCCATAGGGAGGTGTTAGGATCTAAAAGGCACTACACAGTATATCTCATCACAGATCTTGTGTTGTTGTATCCCTAAATGTTAATGGTGTGGAACATTTGATGAAATGAAAAGAAATTCTGTCCTGTCTGGCCACTAAAACATTGGGTATTGCTCTCATTAAAGAAACTCACCTTTCCATGAATTAATACGATAAACTGAGAAGGGGCTCGATAAAGACGGCGCTCACCAGCAGTAGAACACACCAAACATCTTACTCCCCTCACCACTCCTCTTCAAGACACTGTATGGTTGCAATCCTCGTATGAAAATCTCTACAGGATACAGTTAAGAAGATCTGGCTCGACCCCTTAAAGATAGGCCTGTGCCAAGATCAAAACTTTGGGTTTCGATTTGATCACTGACTCAGTCTGTGCCCCCCGTGAGCATATATCCGCTTTTTTCTCCACTCAATGGGAACTCCTCATAGAGTTTAGCCCCATGAGGACCATGACTGGAGATGACTGTAACCTGGCCTTAGTCCTCATTATTGGCTCTGGCAGAAACAATGGGAGAGATAGGGTGATGCGCCTCAATGTCATGGAAGACCTGGGGAGTAGTGGACCCGTGGTGGCTCTCGGAATTTACAGATAAAGCATTTACCTTCTTATCATTCATACATGTCACATACTGTTTCATTGGCCACCTTCTAGGTTCTCATTCAGTTTTGAGATCCCTGTCTGACTGTTCCATCCTTGAAGATGGAATCTTGGACCACTTGCCGCTGCTCTTAATGCTATATTTGGTCCAGGTCTTGCCTACATCCAAGAAGTAGCAATTGAGGGGCATATTTACAAGCCCTATCGCCAAAGGAATGTCACTTTTCTCAATGTTCCTGTGGCGATCGGCGCTTCGCCTTATTCACAAGGCAGCGTTAAGCCACTTAACGTGGCTTAACGCCGTCTTGTGACTAAGGCAACTTTTCATGCAATGCTTAGTGTGAATGGGGTGGGCAATGGGTGTTGCAGTGGGCGTTCCACAACAACACCCATTGATTTTGATGCTGCCCCATATTTAAAAGAATGGCGTAAATACGGGGCAGTGTCAAAATTAAGCCCAGTGAAATCCTGGTCTTAAACAGGCATTGTGCAGCACATGTAGAAACAGCAAAACGCCATGTATGATTATTTATGTGCAGGAAGATGTCCCTTCCTGCACATAAACAATCATTTAAAAATGACGAGTTGTAACTTCTATGTGTGCTGCACAAGCAGCACACATAGAAGTTACAAATCGCCATTTATAATTGTTTATGTGCAGGAAAGAACACCTTCCTGCACATAAACAATCATTTCCCACAATGCAGGCCTGCGTTGGTGCTAGGAAGCTAAATTTAGAGCCAGCGCAGGGAGAAATGCAAGGATGCACCACATTGCTGTAAATACAGTGCAGCCCTTTGTTCCAAAGTGACGGAGCGTGGCGTTAGCCTTCTTGGCTTAACACCGTGGTCCTCCACTTTAGTTGTAAATATGCCCCTGAACGTCTTCAGATACAAACTGCCATCAGATAATCCCTCCCTGAGGAAATAACTGCATAACTATCTGGAGGTGAAGAGGGATTCAGTCTTACCGCCACAGATATTCTGGGCTACCAGAAAGGGGGCATTAACAGGGGCCAAGATGCAGGACTCAGCCCTGCATCGCCGGAAATTAAGGATTGACCAGACCACATTGGAAACTGAAATCAAAGTCCTTGCTCCCTCTTATATTGGGTTACAACAAACAATTGATGGACGGAATGCTGACAATGCAAACATTCTCCCCCAGTCAAGAGATCTGGGTTAAATCCATCGTTCTTTTGCCCACTACACCACCCCAGTTTAGACATGGCCATATGCAAATCAGTCTTGACCCTGTGCCTCATGGGAACAGTCCAGCCCGAACTGCCAAGCCATGTCTTCCCTGGACCAGAATCAAGCATCCTAGGACCGGTTTCTGGCTATCAGCCGTCATCAGCCAGGATAGCTTGACTCCAGTGGCGTAGTGAGCACGGGTCCCACGTCTGGGAATACCCATCCCACTTAGGGCGAAAAGCGTTACACCAAACAATTGATGGACGGAATGCTGACAATGCAGACATTCTCCCCCAGTCAAGAGATCTGGGTTAAATCCATCGTTCTTTTGCCCACTACACCACCCCAGTTTAGACATGGCCATATGCAAATCAGTCTTGACCCTGTGCCTCATGGGAACAGTCCAGCCCGCATTGTCAGCATTCCGTCCATCAATTGTTTGTTGTAACGCTTTTCGCCCTAAGTGGGATGGGTATTCCCAGACGTGGGACCCGTGCTCACTACGCCACTGGAGTCAAGCTATCCTGGCTGATGACGGCTGATAGCCAGAAACCGGTCCTAGGATGCTTGATTCTGGTCCAGGGAAGACATGGCTTGGTAGTTCGGGCTGGACTGTTCCCATGAGGCACAGGGTCAAGACTGAGTTGCATATGGCCATGTCTGAACTGGGGTGGTGTAGTGGGCAAAAGAACGATGGATTTAACCCAGATCTCTTGACTGGGGGAGAATGTCTGCATTGTCAGCATTCCGTCCATCAATTGTTTGTTGTAACGCCCCTCTTATATTGGAGCAGCCACTCGGAATTGAGGAGGGACAGAGAATGGAATGATTTTGATCTTATTACACTCTTCATATCTAAGATAGAATGTAAGAACCAAAATCAAAGTCCTGAGCCACGGTCATAGGATTAGTATCAATGAATCCGCGCAATAGTCTTCTCAAGTAGTTTTCTTGATGTTTTATTCCAATTCTCGTGAAGTATGTACTTCAGTTTTCCATCTTAACAAGTAGCCATATGTTGAGCTAACGCGTGTTTCGTCTTTGGGTATTAGTTGGCGCCAGGATTCGGATTTGGAGCGGAGTACTCTCCGTCGAGAGCTTAATATTATTTAGGGCGGTAATTGAACTTATGAGGATTGTTTCTTTACTAAGGAGGCTGCATTGCTGTTTTTAGTGATTTCGCTTTTTGTGACTACAGGGCACTATTTGCCTTTGAGGACGGCAATACTTTAGTGTGGCAGAGGCTGTGAAGGTCACGAGCGCCGCAGGACGCGGCTGCGGCCGCGAGTGCCGAGCTCCAGGAGCACGGTGGAAACACGGTGAGTGCTACAGTGAGCACGGTGACCACTGCAAGCGGCGTTAGAGCGGCACACAGCCCACAGCCCGCAGCCCGCAGCAAGACTCGGAAAACTCAGAAAATACTGGAGGAAAAAAAAAGGGGGGCGAAGAGAGAGAAGAGAAGAGGCTGCTGAGGCCGCTAAAAGCACGGTTGAGGTCCTGAGGAGGCCCGCGAACAGAAGATCGGCAGGCCACATTCACATCTACATCCAAAGGCCGGCATTCGCTGGTGCTTCGCCGGCATTCTGCGACTTCTGCACCGCTCTCTCTCATCTCCTTGCTCCCCTCCCCTTCTCTGCCTGTCTGGGGGCTGGTCCTGAGCTCATGCTGGCACAGACTCAGGCCACCTCGAAAGCGCCGTCACTCCTGTGGTCCCTGCTTGAACCCTCTGCCGCAACAGAGTAAATAGTGGTACAGCTGCACAGCGCAGAGTTAGAGCAGAGAGGAGCGACAGTGGACGGTCTTTTGGGACTACCGGGCCTAAGCCCTAGAGCAAGTCAAGACTTAGAGCAGGGAGCAAGGGATCAAGCAGGCCTGGCGCTCTGGCACTCTTCATCACTCTCTGTTCCTCAGCTCCTGTTCGGCATTCCCAGGAATAGAAGCGTTTGGAGCTCCTCCTGCTGAGCCCCTGCCGAGCCCTAGCTAGAGTGCTAGAGTGCTGTAATCTATCCGCAATCTATCGGATCCAGGCGGCCCAATGAGGTTGGCAAGAACGAGAGAGGTCATGCCACCCAAAACAAGGGGGAGGAAGGGAAAGAAACAAAATCTTAGCGCTCAGAACGCCGAACAAAATCTCATCATAACTGAGCAGGACCAAAGTGAGACCATAGCATGGTCGCGACTTACCAGCGCCACATGCTCCCACCAACCCAAGATCTACACTAAATTCAATTTCCTAAGGGATGCAGGGTCAGTTCGTTATTCTAGTCATGCAACCCTCAAAGGCCTGCAAACGCCACTGCTACCCCTACAAACGCAAGCACCTGTCCCAAGCCTCTTGTCCCTAGACAGAAGCGGGGCAGCACAGCAAAAAGCCCAGCAACCCGAAATCAAACATCAACCGCCAATACTACCGCCAACACATCCCGTGCGGGCAAAAGAGACAGGCAGCACATCTCCAGCGGCTACTGTAGGAATTCCTGGCAACTTTGGATGCTGCCTAACAAAAACCAGTCGACAGGGCAGTTCTCAGAGGACTCCCAACTGTAGAGCACAAGCCCCAAAAAACAGCTGTTCCACCATTTCAACTTGATGCCAGGGATGGAGACTGAGCTACCAAAAAAACCAAGGATTAGAGCGAAGCCAACGCAGACTCAAGGAGAGACGATGGGGAACAAAGAAGTGAAATCAACTCTAGCCCCATAACCAACTTGATGACAAAAAGCCACAGCCCCACAACCAACATGATGATAAGAAGCTATAGCACCCCCATCAAAATAACAGATCGAGCAAGCATAAAATCATCACCAACCCCACAACCCCCAGTTCAACCCCTAGTTATGTTGTGTTATGTTATGTTACTGATTTTTGTACCGCGCACAGCTGCCCCAGCAAAGGGGCGTCCTGGCGCCAAAAGGTGAACACAACAACACAGAGTGCAGTGGGATTACTTAATTTTATTAAAAAGAAACGTTTTAATGACCCCTCTAAACCTGGTTAAATCTTCCACAGCACGGATGTCAAAGGGAAGAGCGTTCCAGAGCTTGGCAGCTACCACTCGGAAGGAGCGGCCACCCGTCCTACTCAACCGAAAACGAGGAACAACAGCCAAGTTCTGGCCCAAGGATCTCAACGAGCGAGAAGGGATGTACGGAGTAAGGAGATTCGTAAGAATAGGAGGGGCCAAGCCTTTCAAAATTTTGAAGGCCAGGCAAAGCACCTTAAACTCAATACGCCGCACAACAGGCAGCCAGTGAAGAGTATGCAGTACTCCGGACACTGAGCAACGTTTGGGCAACCCAAATATTGCTCTTGCGGCGGCATTCTGCACTCGTTGTAGCCGCAGAAGTTCAGCCTTGTTCGTGCCTGCAAGCAGCGCACTGGCATAGTCTATTCTGGATAAAACCGAGGCCTGGACCACCAGCTGTCTCGTGCTGGCGTCAAAAAATTTGAGCACCGGCCTAATGCTCCTGATAATGCCGAAACAAGAGGCAGCTACCTTCTTCGTATGGCAGGTGAAACTAAGTGCAGGGTCCAGCCAGACCCCGAGGTTCTTTAACTCCAATACAGGAGAGGGGGTCATACCTAGCTCGGAAGGCCACCAACTATCATTCCAACATCCAGGACGCTTACCAAACACCATCACCTCTGTCTTCTTAGTGTTCAATTGGAGACAGTTCTGATTCATCCAATTGGCCACCGAGCGCAACCCCTCACAGAAGTTGAGGGCATCCATAGCTGAGTCCCCACTTAGTGTGACCGCCAGCTGCGTGTCATCCGCATAGGAAACCATTGTCAGGCCCCAGCTTTTGACTACAGCAGCCAGCGGCCTCACATAAAGATTAAAAAGAGTGGGGCTCAGAGATGAACCCTGAGGAACCCCCAACGTGAGCGGGTGAGAGGTGGACTTGCCGGGTGGTATCGCAACCTGGAAGGATCTGTTGGAAAGAAAGGAGCGAAACCAGCCTAATGCCAAACCCCTAACCCCGGCTTCCTCTAGCCGCCGCATCAAAATGTCATGGGACACCGTATCAAAGGCGGCACTCAGGTCTAACAAAAGGAGTGCCGCTGTGTGTCCGGTGTCCAGCACGGAGCGCAGATGTTCAGCCATATATAGCAGGGCAGTCTCCGTGCTGTGGGCTTTACGGAAACCATTTTGCGTGGGGTCCAAGATGTTAGCTTTATCAAGATGGTCCGCCAGGATCCCATTCACATGGGTTTCGATGACTTTAGCAGCCCACGGCAACAAGGAGATGGGGCGGTAGTTCTCAGGTTTAGTGGGGTCGAGGGTAGGCTTTTTCAGGATGGGAGTGACTACCGCTTGCTTCCACTTGATAGGAACAGTCGCTGAGCCAAGGGACATATTGATAAGGGAAAGCAAGGGAGCACGACATGTATCCTGCAGGTTTTTAAATAGGGCCGGTTTGAGGGGGTCTGCCGGGGAGCCAGATTTAATTTTTTGGCTCAAGAGATCAAAGCCCTCCTCTGATAGGGGGGCTAGACAGTCCAAGATCACATCCTTGAACTCAGGGCAGTCAACTGGCTTCGAGCAGTGCATGGCAGTAGGGAAGGTTTGATAGATAGCTTGCACCTTCTGAACAAAGAACAAGGCCAGGCGCTCACAATGGGAGTCTGTGCATATTTCAGCCGCAGGGGTCCTCTTAGTTATAAGGTCCTTTAGGACCTTGAAGATTAATTTGGAGGGGTTCGGGCTGTTCCGAAACTCCTGCGCATAGAAAGCGGCGCGTGTACGACACACCGCTCTGTGATATGACTTGGAGGTAGTGAGGTAGCAGATCTTAAGCGCGGGATCATAGGCTTTCCTCCATCGCCTTTCCGCTTGCCTACATTCTCTCTTGAGAGACGCCAGTGTCTCATCATACCACGGGCTATGGGCCTTGGTCCGGCATTTGGAACGTACACAGGGAATAAGAGAGTCCAAGGCCGAGCCAATCCAAGTGCAGAATGCATCATACCCACTGTCCACGTCAGCAAAGAGGGGAAGGGGACTATTTCCTAATAAACGGTAAAAATCATCAAGCTTTAATTTACACCACTGGCGGGACAGAGATGTTTTATTCTGTGCCACGAAAAGAGGATCTGCCACAGGGAGAACTGCTTTCACCAACATATGATCTGTCCAAGCCAGCTGGACCGGGTGGCCTAGAGTAATCTCCTCTAAGGAGGTAAAAAACGGGTCCAGTATATGACCACCAGAATGGGAGGGGGACATCACTCTCTGTGTAAGCTGCAAAGCTTCCAGATCTGCTAGACAGCTCCTAATGGAAGCTTGGGAGGGACAATCAAAATGCAAATTAAGGTCACCGACCACATTAAAATTTGCACAGCCGAGAGCTTCTATACTAATAACGTCCGGGAGAGCAGCCCTAAATGCCGCATCGCAGCCCGGAGGCCGATATATTAAAAGACCTGAGAAGCTAAAGCAATGAGATAGAGAAATTCTGAAACGAGCACATTCACAACCTGGAAGTGTTAATTCTTTCCATTCACATGGAAATCGCCGTTTCACCGCCATAGCAATCCCACCACCTCTCGAACCGCGATTGAGCGTTACCACGGTATACTCAGGGGGGAAGGCAAGGTTTAAAATCGCAGTGTCATCGTCTTGTAGCCATGTCTCAGTCATAAACAGCACATCAGGGGAGTCATTGGTGACCATGTCAAAGATCTCCGCCTGATGTTTAACCAGAGATCTGACATTTAGGCTATATATGCTGGCCGCATTCCCCTCCAACGCGCTAAACTGCCGAGATGAAATGTGGCTGGAGCGAATGCGAGCTGGGGGCGGCAGGTGCCAGCAGCAACAAGTGCACCGATAAGGACCCCTTAATGGTGCTATAGGCGGAAGTGGACAGACGAAACAGAGGTCACGAACGGTCAGTAAATCAGCTCTACCATACCTGTAAGACGGCGTAGCCATAGTGATGATGTAAGAGTCTGCCGCGCCTCGCGCCTCCTTAGCGCTGACGAGCGCAGACGGGCAGGACTCTGGCTTGACTCAGGCGCGAGTCAAGCGCTACCGCTGCGCGTCACCGCTGCGCGCCAATGCGAGCTTTAAATAGGCAAAGAGGCGGAGCAGCGGCGCTGGAGCGCTAACCCCAGAGCCCAGGATGTGCAATTAGCCCTCAGCAAGATGGGGGCGGCGCGTCACGTGACCCCGTGAGCCCGGACCCGCAAAATGCGGTGATAAAAACAATTATGGTGCGAGCAAGGGCCGGGGGGGGCGCAGCTTTCCTAAAAGCAGGGGCAACAAACCAAATGAAATCAAATCCAAAACCAGGGATGTTTAAAAGTTCCTTAAGCAGGCCACGACAGTGCGCGCAGCGCGAAGCCCTCACACAACGTGGTGGTTACCTTTACAAGGCTGACCCACCTGCTCACTCACCTTAAATAGGCAGAGAGGCGGAGCAGCGGCGCTGGAGCGCTAACCTCAAGGTAGTCCACTTAACCAACAAGGAAGAGCATGTGCGGGGACACTGGACCCAAACTAAAAAGAGGAAGGAAGGGCGACCATATCCTATTTAAATACACAAGAACGGGAAGATATGCTTGTCACCTATACTCCAGATCAGGAACAGGAACAAAGGGAGCACTCTCCCGAGGAGTTTCCTCAGGACTCACTCTCAGCAGAACAAAATAAAGAAGCGCAAAGGAGAATGTGCAAAGAAAGGAAGAAAACAATGGAACTTGGACCTAGCTCTAAATACGATACAACTGGCCGTCGAAGCACTGCGATATCAGTCAGAAAAGATGGCGATACAATTAACATTATTGAACACACTGGCAGTCTTCACTGCAGGCATCGACGACAAACTGGGAAATCTGAACGGCCAGATAATAAGAGCGCAATCAAACACACACCTTAGCTGCAACTGCGACCAGGTTGTTGACAAACTATCCACCCTGCCCTCAATGCTAAGTGGCCTGATAAAGGACATCAAGTGCATACCAGCAGGAAACTCATGGAGGGAATAATCAACAGCCAAACAACTAGCAACACGCATAAAGGCAACCCTGAGTTGGATATTGAGAAGATGGGAATGCCCGGTGACGGAGGGCTACCAAAACTCAATGCCAAGCAACGTCACCAACTGAAAAGGAAAGGACACAACCAAAAGCTCCATACAAACGTAACAAAATAACTCCCCATCTTTTCAGGCCCACAGAACAAATGTGACACTAACTCCGGAGACGCAAGCTTTATAAATCAGGCACAATTACTTCCAACCACCTTCAAACAACCAATGGAACAGGGAGCGGCCTCAAAACAGCCATTAGTAACTAGGGCACACGCGGAAACCAGAAAAGAAAATGGACAAGGATCCCCACTAAGGGCCAATATAGAACAGAAAGAAGTGAAAAGACAAGAAATCACAACCACTCCCCATATAACAAAACCTGACAGAGGTTACAACCAACAGCTAACACACTGCCAAGATTTGAGGGGAGAAACAAGGGGCCCATATAGCGAAACTGCTCTCTTTCAGCAATCAAGCGGAGAGGCGTGCAACTCTGGGGTCCCAAGGCTGACCAAAATAAAGCAAAAAGTCACCAATATGAGCACAAACACCGTACCCAGAAGAGAAGCCTGTGGAACGATAGACAGGCCAAATCAGGAGTCATCGCTCAGAGAACTTAAAAGGCCTATCACACCAACTAATGTTGGCCCCAGTTGGAAGCTACCGGAAAAAGGGGCACAAGATGGGGGGCAAGAACTAGAACTAAAATAAACATCCCATATGTTTACAACACCTAAAGCAAACACAAGGAACTTTATGGAAGAAGGATTAAGCAACCAAGCGGAAACACAGCTCGAAAAAGCTATCAGCTCCATATTACCAACTGATCCGATGGCCATAGTAAATCCACAGCCGCCGGCAACACAAATAGCAAGAACTAGACAACAAGAAACAGAGGTCTTGGTCTTTTCTTCTCTATATACCTCAAAGGGCCACCAGGATTCGCTAAATCAAGGAAATATCCTAAAACTAACGAAGTCCATTCCAACTTTTGCTGGCATAAGCTCAAAGGATCTACTCTCTGAAGAGTTCCTACATACTGCTTATCCTCAAAGACCAGAGGCAACAAAGACAACTTGGATCACAAACAGAATCGCAGGCACAACCTTAGCTGAACAGGGCATATTCTTAAACTGGGGCATAGACATTGCCCCTTTCCAAAAACCAGCCTACCCATTTCCATTACTGAGCAATGCTAGCCTAGTAACAAAAAAACATCAAGTACATCCAAACTGCGTACTTAGAGGCGCGCGGGGAAGATCGCAACAACGGAGTATCAGCAGCCAGAGGGACCGACCAGAACTACCGCCGAGGGTAGTCCTCTTTTCATATCAAGGTCTCACCATGGAAGCACTATCCCGCAAAATAATTATACGCACAGAGGAGAATTGATGCAACTCACAAGATAAAGCCTACAGTAGGGCAAAGGAACCTCCCCTCAGACTATGCTCGTGGAATATCAATGGCTTGGGATCAAAAATAGAGGACCCTGATTTCTTGAATTATGTTACAACCTTCGTCATAATCCTGGTGCAAGAAACTTGGCTTATGGACCCACAGCACATTGAGGGTTACATATGTTTCGCCACACCAGCAACAAGGACCGGTAAGATTTGGCCACTGCTCTGGCGGGCTGACCACCTACGTTTCTACGACGAGCATGGCCTCAGTAACCCTCATGGACTCGATGTCAAATGCAACACTAACAGTCACAACTAGTATCACCGTCGACGAAGAAGAAACGGAGGTGTGCATAATTAACTTGTACGTCCATCCTAAACGCAAAGCGAAAGACTCGACTAAGCTTACAGACCAACTGGCAAAGTATGCCACAGAGATGGAAAACCCTACGTTCATCTTGACAGGGGACCTAAACCATTGTCTCATCGGCTCGGCAGATGGGGAGGAGGTATTGGCTCTAACTAGAATCCACAATATTCCCACTGCACGGAAAGAAGAAATGCCGCAGCAGTCGCTTCCTCGATGACCTAGAACATCTAAACCTTTGAGCACTAAACGGAAGATTTCCGGAAGACTCACCCCCAGTTGAATCCTTTTATTCTGCAATGACAAGCTCCACGCTGGATTACACCTTTGTAAGTCTCGCGCTGTTCCCATACATCCTTGGGTTCAGAATGGGGCATAAGGGCGATAGTGACCATCGCCCTCAAGAAATTCAACTAACAGCCACCGCACCTAGATCAATTAGGCCAGATGTGACCTTGGGGCCTATTTACACTTCAAATCTAAAAAGGATCAAATGTACGACAAATAATTCAATCTCGCAGGCAGAAGCTGCAATTCAACTTTTTAACTTGCAAGCTTCCAGCACAGATGATCAAATTGCCTACTGGGGTCATTTTACTGCCATACTACTAGAAAAACTTGCAGATACCTTCCCTACAAAGGACAACACTCGGAAAGAATGCGGAAAAAACAAAATACGGAAAGATCAGAGAGCACAACTCAAGTCACTCAAGAAATAAATAAATAAATTTGACTCTGCGCAAGCTAAGAAGATTCCCAGGGAACACTAGTGCACGAGCATCCCTGAATGAGCAAAGGGCAGTGCTAAAAGGACTGAAATGGAACATCAAGAGAGACCGCGAGAACGAAATGTGGGCAAAACTTCTACATGACACAAATCGTAACAACAGTGCCCGTTTCTGGAAAACTGTGAACGGGATTATGCACCCACAACATAAGGGCATAGGGTATCATATTCCGGAAGCAAACTGGATAAAATATCTTACTAGCCACTTTAATAACCAAACAGAAAACGCAGGAGCCCAAACGGCCAACAGCTGGATCCCAGAGGGTCAAGCTGAAGCAAGTATAATTAAGACAAGGGAGCAGGAGTACCCAGCCACAGGAAACAAACCATCAGGCGCAGCGAGCCACTCGCTGTCACTCTCAATTAAAAAGCAGATCGTCAAAGAGAGGAAAGAAGGAGCCCCGGGACCGAATGGCATCCCACCTGCCCTGTTTAAAGCGAAGAGTGAAGTCTGGGCAGATATCCTTCAACCTCTCTTTCTGGAAATCGGGCTGCTAAACAGAATACCAGAATCCTGGAGGGGTCCCACAATAGTCCCAATTTATAAAAAAGGAGATAAGACCGAGCCCAACAACTATCGTCTAGTAACTCTGATTGACAATGAAGCGAAATATTTTGCGGGCACCATATTAGAGGAGCTAACACTCTGGGCTGAGACGAATCAGATAATACTGCTGAATCAGACCGGCTTTCGCAAAATGGCTAGCACATCCACAAATATCCTCGCAATCTCTCTAATAATCGATGCAGCAAGAACCTCCAAGTTACCTCTACACCTGTGTTATATTGACTTTAGTGCTGCCTTTGACAATGTAGAGAGAGGCAGACTGTGGTGGAAACTGGCGCGATGGGGCTTACCACAGACTATTCTGAACATGCTGCTGCTTCTACACACGGACAGCTGGGTGCAGGTGAAACTAGGCAGCGGCACCCATCTCTCCTCAAAAGTCCTCACCACAAAAGGACTGAAACAGGGTTGTGTACTTGCACCAACCCTGTTCAATCTATTCATGGCTGACCTTCCAAAGGCGCTCGATGCTTGTAACTCCCATTCTCCAAGGGTAGGAGGGAAAACCTTAACCAATCTCATGTACGCAGATGACGTAGTTCTGCTTAGTCATACTCACGTCGGTCTTCAACACCTACTGACGGAAATGCAGAACTACGCAACAGAAAACTACTTAAGAATACATCTGAGCAAGACCCGGACAATATCAATAAACAACAAAAAGAACTTACAGAGGAATTGGTTTCTAGGCGGCACTAAAATCGACCCAGCTAGCGAGTACAAGTATCTAGGAGTCACATTCGACAAGGAAGGGTCGTTCGGGCGCCAGAAAGAGGAAATAAGAAGGAAAGGTCTGCTGATCGCCCTGACGATGAGAAACTTTGCAAACCAATTGATGGGACCGGCTCTGACCCCGCTCTTGAAGGTAGTCCAGGCCAAACTTCTCCCCTTGATAACTTATGGCAGCGAGGCAACGCAGGGAAGAGACGCTAAGGAGCTGGATAACACGCAGGTCAAAGCTTACAGAACTATGTTCAGTCTTCCGCCCTATACATCACCTGTCCAAATAAGGCTGGAGTTTAGCCTTCAACAACAAGTCTTAGCCAGGTGTGGCGCTTACATCATCTGCTGGTACAAGATAAGAAGTGCCACCACAAACACGCTAAATTACCTGTTGTGGCACGACATAAAACACAGGGAGTTTTCTCAGGCACAAAGCTACCTTTAGCTAGCCGTGGAATCTACTAAACTTTCTGGACTCTGGGATGCGCAACTCAGCTATCTCAACTTTAAAAAACTAGTCTGGAAAAACATATAACAAATCTCCTTAGTGGAGGACAAGGCGAGCTTCTCAAACAGATCTCATGCCTGGATGACCCTTAACTCCTACAAATCACTCGCCCCACAACCATATTTTAACCAGGGCTATCCTAGGGCCATGAAAATGAACTTCCTAAGGTACAGACTGGGGATCCTTCCAAGCACCCAGCATCTACCACCATGGCTGAGGACAAAAGGCCAAGACACTTGCAGGCTGTGTAACATCAATAATGGCGACATTTTACATCTAATTTGCCTATGCAAAGAACTGCAAAAGCGCGGCAACAGCTCCTAAAAGAACCTCTTAAACAGACAGGCATCCGCACTAGGAGGCAAGCAGTGCTGGCCTGCTTAAATCCAGCAAACATCCAACTAAACTGCAGATTGGTAAAATTCCTGATGTTGGCCGAACAAAAAATGCAAAAAATACCAAAAAATGCTCCACAAAGCCTGTCGCTGTAAGCTGTCCCACAAACGGTTAAAAGGATTAAGTGGGACCACACTAAGGATGCGCGCCAGTAGCAGACGGATAAAACTTGCAACAAGTCGAGATAATATGAACGATGTGACAAATGGGCAAGCATGGCTGGAGTAAAGAAAATCGGAGACAGCATCCAATGAGCTAAAGGCTTTCCTTAACAAGTATAATTTAACTGTGATTTTAAACTGCAATGCATTTTCTACTTTTGGCTTTTAACTGGTTTTAACAGAGATGTCTCTGTAGCAAATGTAAGAACTAAAAAGACAGTTAAGGCGGATGAATGTATATTGACTGTCTATTTAAAAAAAAAAATGTAAAGTGTTAAAATTGCAATGGTTTTAGTTAACTATGCAAAATAAAAATAAACTAAACTAAACTAAACACTGCCCTTTCTCTTCTATAAGATAGAATGCAACTGGATGTGCCTAAAATGGTGACCTTATCAACAGCGTGAAAAAGCGGGTAGGTTGCTAGTGGCCCAACTTTGGCAAAGGTAATCAAAATATAACATACTTATGCTATTGGATGACACCAACACACTCATAACACACCCAGTTGACATCACAACCGTGTTTGCAAACTACTTCCAGGATCTACATCACTCTGATTGCCCAGACATGTTTTGTACCTGATAATATTCTCTGATGCCAGATACCTACTCATTTTCTCAGCAGAAATGAGGGCACTGCAGGAGGGCAAAATCACAAAGGAGGAAATTGAGGATGTAATCTTTGAGCTCCCTCGTAACAAAGCTTTGGTAGTCAAGGGTCTGCTGATCAAGCTCAGCAGGATGGTACGCGCCTCCGAGGCTTTCTGGAGAAGGGTACCGAGGTCGCCAACCCATTTCGGGAGACAACAGGTGGGGGGGTGCCCAAGTCGGAGTGATCCCTAGCTATTGCTGCATGTCGGGAACACTCCAGTATTACGGAGCGACGCATGCCGCATACTCACTGGTGACGGACAAAGGGTGACATTTCTCCCCACTCCTTATCCCTTACATTATTGGTCCGACCGGACAGCGCTCTTACCGAGCTATTCTTTTTCTTTTCTTTTCTTTTCTATCTGAGGAACGCTCACCGTCCACGGATCCGGGAAGGGCTCATACCAGAAGGGACAACGTCCGTCGATAAAGACCACTGGACTGAAAGCCATAACCTATCTGTCATTCCCTACAATAAACCAATGGAATCCACCTCTGCAGTCCGTGTTGCTTTAGCCCAGGCCCACAAATCCCAAAGTGCTCTGTTAGGGTGTATTGTGGTCGAGCAGCCTTAGGCTTACCTCGGAGGACTGCAAGACATTGGCAAATACACACAATGATCAATAATTGATACACACAACTCAAGAAGCAGATCCACACAAATTTATAAAACTAGCAAGTATTTTTCTATATGTTTAGGCATCAGAGAAAAATCGTTCAGGTAAGTACTTTTTAAATGATTTTTGTTCACTTTAAAAAGTGGACACTGCTGTTTCTGAGTTCTGCTATTTTATCCTATGGAAGGAAGGACAAGTTCTGAAAGCAGGTCTAGTACAGCAACTTACAAGACTAATCTCCAGGAGTTAAGGTGAGTGGTCGGCAAGGTCCAAGGCAGCACACGTAGTACACCACCAGTGGCATATGGGTGGGAAATAGCGTTGGGAGCCCAATATGTTTCTATAGAGATCTGTCACTTCGAAAAGAGGTTGTAGGCTCTGGCTGGAAAGCCAGTTTGGGTGAACCAACAGGGTGATTCGAAGCTTGCGATGCTCGGGGACGTAGGGACATCTGGGGTCCTCTTCCTCGATGGCCCGGGTACGACGGATGCAGAGGTGTCTTTACGCATATGATTTTCTAACTGGGAGCTGTTGCGGTCAAGGGGGCCTGCATGCAGAGGATGCAGGCGATGTAGGGGAGTCCATGAGGGGTGAAACCATGATAGACTCAAGCTCTGGAGGGCTGGGGACCTCGTTGAAACTGGTGGCCCACTTCAATTCAGGACAGAGGTGACGGGTGCAGTGGTGGCTTCGGATGTCGGGTTTTGGCGGTTGTGGAGACTGTGAGGATTCGGGATCTAAGGCGCCTACCTAGCGTCTAAACACTACAAGTCCCAGCAGCCCCGGAACCAGGAAGTGGGCGTCTATATAGAGGACGTCACGCACGGCAGAAGGCGTGCGTTATTTTGAAACCGAGAATCCTATGACCGCTTTTCAGAGCTTGGCGTCCAGGCGGGAATGGTGATTGGAGCACAGAGGAAGGCGAACCGGAGGACTCCACTTTCCCCGTCCCTCGGAGCTAGGCGTCCAGGCGGGGAGCGTAATTGGAGGAGTCGCGGCTACAGAGGAGGAAGCAGGTGAGAGGTAGGAGCGGAGCTCGGCTGAGCTCACTGTCCTTCGCCTGCCCGATCCTCGTAGACTTCTAGACCCGCCTTCCCTTTCAGACACAGGCGGAGGCTCGGACGAGCCTTTTCGAATCGCGCTGATAAGAGCGCGTTTGTATTTTCAGCTCGGAGGAGCTTTACATTTCTGGCAGCTCGGAGGAGCTTTACATTTCTGGCAGCTCGGAGGAGCTTAACTTTTCAGGCAGCGCTGAGATAGCGCAATACTGTTTCCAGCTCGGAGGAGCTACAAATTGCAGAACCGCGCGGAGAGAGCGCGATATTGTTTTCCAGCTCGGAGGAGTTTACCGGTGGTGTCAGTGCTGGGGAAGCGAGACACTGGGGGTCTGAGCTCAAAGGAGCTAACCAGGTCAGGCAGCGCTGGAAGAGCGCCATACGCCTTAGAGGAGCAAGACATTGGGATTGCCTAAGGAGCACTGGCTAGAGAGATACCTCACCCGAACCTAGCGTGTTGATACTCACCGGGTGAAGGAGCGCTACATCGTAGGAACTCCAGGCGGCGGTGCTTTCACCGTGGAAGCCTACTTTTGATTATCTTGGTCACATACCCTAAGGAGGGGGATAACTCACTCGTAGCTGGGTCTGATGTAAGATCCATGCGTGAATAGCAAGGGGGACAATCGCATGAGGGCAAGGTGTTGGGTACAGAGGAGGGCTCAAACATATCCTATGTGAAGAGTCTGGTGTGGTGTACGACTGTGAGTGGAATCACCGGATGTGAGGTCCACGCCCTCAGTAATTATAGTAACCACCTGTACTAGTGAGACCTAAAGAGTGTAGACTGTTATTAGTTGTTATTTGTTGTGTTTTGTCTTTTCGGATTCTTGTCCCTGCTGACCCTTCCCCCCATCCTTTCCCTCGCCTGATCACCTCTGGGCTCTGTAACCGTTAGTTGGAGTCCGAGGAAATCAGGAGGTGGACCTCTATAGCATCACCCGGATCCTGAGGAGTTCTGCCACCTGACAGAGACCTCTGAGTCTTTGCTTTTGTAGGTCCTGCAGGATGCAGGGAACATTTCCGCTGCTCTTCTGGAGGTCTTGGTCTTTGTTGAAGGCAGGCAGTTCTCCCAAGATACGGGAGTCAACAGCTGCAAGACAAGTCAACTGTGGCGCAGTTTTCAATGAGAGATGCAGACAGGCCGGCTGGATTTGTACCAGGTCACTTGCATCTTCTCTCCTCTCTGCTTTTGTGGCTCTTCATTTTCCTCTCTCTTCTTAGGACATCAAGATCTGCGTCTCTGGTGCCGGGGACTCCCTTAAATACTGAATTTAGCATTTATGGGGTGTGCAGGGTAGTAGCCAATTGGCTACTGAGCCTAGGGGTCACTACGCCCCCTATATGACCACTTCCTGTGGGAAATGGTCATAGCCCAGTCCCAGAATTAGAGTAAGCCATCACAAAGCTGGCTGCTTCTGAAAAATCACGTTCACCTCATAGTAGCCCACCTTTGGGGTGGGACTGGCCTGGAGGTAGCACGCCTACCTGACTAGCTATGTTTCCCACTTGCCCAGGTGTCAAAGCCGTCCCGAACAAAGAGGGCAGCTTCCTCTCCTGTGAGGGGGGAGCCAAATTTGCATTCCAAAGGCGGCAGCTCTTTGAAGTTTGCTGGCCCATGAAGGCTAATCAGCAGGCCATCCTATGGGAGTGGGTGGACTGGCTTGTGTTCTAGGTCTCGTGAGAGCCAAAGGGTCTCCCTCTAGGAGGTCAGAACAGTGCAGCAGGTGGCAGGCTGGCAGAAACCAGTCAGCAAGGACACCAGAGGCTGGTAGGTTTTCAAGGGGCACCTCTGGGTGCATGCATTGGTAAATCTAACTCTATCATCAGTGGGGGTTTACCAAAATGAGATGTTTGATACCAAACATCCCTATTTTTAGTGAAGCCATCATGTAGCTTGGAAACTCGTTTTCACCAGCGTCCAACACATGTTTTAAAATGACTTCCCTGTCCACTTGCACTGGCAGTAATAGGACTGACCAGCACAGGGGCACAGCTGCTCATGCAGGTATGCCCTCACGTGAATTTCAGCAGCCTGCCTTAGGGCTGTCAGACATGCTGTAGGGGACACTTGCAAATATCACATGCAGTGTTAGGGGACATGCGCACAGGGATGTGTGAAATGTTGTGTTTTCACTTTTGTCCGCACCAAGGCACGCAGCCTGCAATGGCATTCTTGCATGTGCTTGGTGAGGGGTCCCTTAGGGTGGCACAATTTTTGCTGCATCCCAAAGGTGCCATCTTTAGTACCTCAGGCTCAAGGTACCAGGGTACCATTTGCTATGGCCTTACAGAGGGTGCTAAAGTTTTGCCAGTTGGGGGAGCACTTGTACAGTTTTGGGAAAGAGTTCTGGCATTGGGGACCTGTTTAGCATGAACCCAGTACACTGTCCGTCAAAATCACTTAATTTACTAGGTAAAAGGTGGGGGTGACCATGTCAAAAAGGAACCCTTTCCTACAGCCACCTTATGTGTGATCACACATGCTCACACATAGCTAGGCATCTTGCAATGTTTTAAGTTTTGCTTGTTTTTTTCAAAGTATAAGAAGCCATTCCAAGATGACCACCTGTGCACAGGCATGTTGACACATGGGCAGCCATCTTTAATGGTTTGTTATGCTTCAAGAATAAAACGCATTCCAAGATGGTGACTTATGCATGATGATGTGAGTGCATACATGAGCAGCCATGTTTAACTGATTTTGGCTATAAAGTGAGCCAAATGGAACAAGCATTGGCAAAGCCAACACGCTGCACCGGCATTTGAAAGATGCAGTCTATTGGGTTTGCCAATGCTTATTGAAGGTTTGTTATTGAAACAAGTGCTTAAAATCTACAACCTGCAATGGTTACATCCACTCATATTGGATGTGGTGCTCAATTGTGATATCCTGCTGAGATTCTATGAACCTATTTTTGTTTAATTGTGCGACATATTAAAGGTCTTCTTCCTAAACTTGCGCCAAAGTCGCATTTATCAGGACTAGAACACTTTTGATGTAATCGTTATGCCCTACTTGAACAAAGTGACGTGATCCTGCCAATAATTGCTCCTGCTCGGCAGCCTTAGTCATGTTATCGTCAAAAATTGCCAACTCCTGGAGGCGATTCAGTCAGAGTCTGCGAAGCCGTCATGCGTTCCGTCTGCTCTCTTGTCCGGCACCGGGATCCGGCCTCGTTGATTCGGAATAACTTGCTAGCGTCCCTAAAGCAAGGGGCTCGTGACATTACTTTCGACGAGGAACTTAAAAGGCATTTCACAAAATAACATTTCAAACCCGTCCCTTTCTGCATGAGCTCCTTCCACCGGTGTCTGCTTCCTCCGGTAGCGAAATCGAACCCACACCTGGGCTCTCAGGCCGCCATCGATCATCGCCAGTGACTGAGAGGCGAGGGTCGCTCGCTGCTCCGTGCAGCTTTGCATAAACAAGGGCCATATTATCAAGACAGGCGATAAAATTATCGCCGCTTTAGCGGCAGGAAACGGCGATAATGGGCTTGATAATACGCTCTATGGAATTCCAATTGACGCCCATGTTAGATGTGAAGGACTCTAACCTGAGCTTCAAATGGAATTCCATAGAGCGTATTATCAAGCCCATTATCGCCGTTTTAGCGGCAGTTTCCTGCCGCTAAAGCGGCGATAATTTTATCGCCTGGCTTGATACTATGCCCCATAGTTCGTGAAAGAGGGTGGCGCGAGGCTTTCTGTGATTAAAGGTGCCAGCGAGTTCACTGTGGGCGGGCGCTGCATTACAAAAGAAGCGCGTCTCCTGAAACAAGCTCTGACATGCGATGCTCACGTGATAGTGTTCCGAGGAGCATGGCTTCTACCTGCTGTACTTCAGGGGGCTTTCTCTTGAGGATTACTTGTGCCTGATTTATATGACGCATAAAGCAATGAAGGCAAGCGATGGAACATCAAATGATTCCCCTTGCTGAGCGTCTGTGAAGCGGGTTGGCCTCTCGAGCTCCCATATCAAGCGCATAGAAGCGGGCGCAGTCACTTGCTGTGCTTTCTCCCGGGCAGACCCACACACAAAGTGTCACCGTTGTCAAATAGCGCAATGCCCACTGCCCTGATGTCTGCGCAGCGCAACTACAGGCAGAGCGCTGGAGACGTCTCTTTTCCGAAGGTTTTGCACAGAAAAAAGTCTGGCACAGTCTGTGTGTTCTAAAGATTGAGCCTTTTCGGGTTTTGCCGCATTGAAATTCAAACCCAATGATATACAGTCTGTGTGTTTTTACCTGTGCCCTGCTCAGGCCGGTACTTCGACCCGGGCACCACTTGCACCGTGGAAAGGGACACTTCGCTTTTTTGTCTGAGCCGGGGTAGGTATGCTGTCAGGTTGACACTGGGCTGGGCCGCGCCTACACCCTGGAGGGTTCTCCTCAGAAGGGGCGGGACTCGGCGCCGAATTCC
Source organism: Triturus cristatus (assembly GCF_964204655.1). Taxonomy (NCBI): domain Eukaryota; kingdom Metazoa; phylum Chordata; class Amphibia; order Caudata; family Salamandridae; genus Triturus; species Triturus cristatus. The sequence continues at coordinate 86,343,625 of NC_140591.1, forward strand.
CCATGGCCATTGGTCGCCCTCCTCAGGTAAGCTGAACCCTCCTGCGCCCTGTCTGAGATAAAGGAGCGGTCCCAGGGGAGGCTCCTTTAAATAGGCAGACATTCCCCTCTTCCCTTCCCTTTTTTGATGGTCTCTCCTGGTGTTTTCCTTACCTGAGCCACCCTTCTCCGAACTTGCTCCCTTTTCTCGTGACACCTTTCCTCGGGCTTTGTCTCGCTATTTCCTCTTGCGAAGTTCTCCCCGCAACGGCGAAGCAAACTGTGCGTTGTTCTTTCCCCTCTTCTGTCTTTACCTGTTCTTTTCCGCTTGACACGCTTTCGACTTTCCCGGCCGACTTCTTTCCTTCTTGTGATTTCCGCCCCCCCCCCCCCCCAAACTTCTTGAGTAAAGACAGTTTAGAACCGAATGACCGAAAGAACACTGCGCCCCCTTGTTGTGCTTCTGCCGACCTTTGGCCTCTTACTGTGGCCACAACACTTGCCCGAGTCTCCGATTTCCTGAATTGGAAAACATCCCGGCGAGCTGGTGTCGCCGCAGGATGAGAAGTTATCTAAGCAGGCGTGACAAAGAGAGAGAGGATAAACTGTAAATTACAGAGAAAAAATAAGAGATAATTGTAGCAGAGATTCACGCGTGGACGAGGTAAGCAAAGGTGTGGTGTTTACTCGTGGGCGAGCGCTGCATCCACAAGACGGGCACACCGTGGCCCGCCACTGGCAGTTGTTGACTTGCGAGTTGTGGCACCAGCAGGCCTCGAATCGATTCGAATCGCAGCTCAACCATATTGTACCAAACCATGTGATCTTTATCAAATCACTAGCTCTCCATGTAATTTAGCTCTCCGGCGTTCCAAAATAAGTAGCGCTTAGAAACAGATCAAAGACAGCATTCGAAGCACGTGCCCATTACCCTCCCAGCACTGCATTAAGCACTCCGCTTGTCTTCACTTTACCTCTCTCTTTACTTGTTCTGTTTCCGTTCAACCCTAACTGCTGCCAGTCACCGCCTTCGTGAAGGGCGGACAGATGGACGTTTCGTGGTCTGGAAAACAATCTCGTGTATGAGGGGAAGGTAAGTGAGCAAACGAGGCAGATATGAGCCTTTGTTTAGCAATTAACCATGTATTCATGTATTTTTTTCTTCACTAAATTTGGTAACAGCAGCGTAAACTATTGTGCGCGTTTTCATAAAAATACCGCAAACGACATGAGTCATTTTTATATAGCACATACTGCAACTTGAACTGCCAGCTGCCGATAGAATAAGCGCGTTACCAGTGCCACACTTCAGTGCACACTGCGTCCGCCAAGGAGAGATTGCTGGCAGGGCCAGACTGGTCCTAGCGGGCACCGGGCAATCCCCCGGTGCGCCGCACGGGTGGGGCCGGTTTTGGGCCCCTGGGGGCCCATTTTGTTACAGGGCCGGTTGGCCCTGTAACAAAATCGGCCGAAAACCGGCCCTGGCAAAGAGCTCGGCGGCACCCCCAAGGAGGGGGGCGGCCGAGCACTTTGCCAGGGCCGGTTTTGGTTCCCAGTCCGGCCCTGGTTGCTGGGGCCGCTCCTGTGGGCTTAATACAGACCTCAACAACAGGCACTCAATGCGGGGTACCATCTCACCTGCTGAGAGGGTTACGTTCTTCGTGTGACCCTAGGACCCCTTACACACGTAGGGAACGGGGAGTGGCTGTGTTGTTTGCTGTTCACTGCTATTATCATTTTGATCAATCCTGACTTCAGACACGGTTTAGATTTGTAGACTGAGTTGAAGAGCGCGGAGGGTGGAAAGCTCCGAATGGCACATTGGCCTGGAGGTTCCGTGTGTGTTCAGAGGGGGTTCACCTCACCTTCCCAGGCTCTGGTTTTCATACTGCTAAGGGATGTGAGACGACGAATGCGTCCCACTGCGCATGCGCAGGTGTTCCACGCGCTATAAAAGCACATGGCTCATTCAGATCGGATTTTTGCAAGAAATCATAACCAGAACCGCATTTAGGATCCTCAAAAGAGACGGCACGGGCGCGAATGCGCACTCTCAGTCGGAGCCGCGGCCCATCCAGCCTTCCCGCGCTTCCCTGTCTGCCCCTGGGCGGTCTCCAGCTTCGCCTTGTTGAGTCAGCGCCATTGTTTCCTTGTATTGTCCTCCGGGACTTCACTAATTGAGGACGGTTTGGGCTCCACCAGTTTTTGTGGGCCAATCTAGCCTGCATTTACCACAATTCAGGAGAAAACACCCTTTTCAGAACGCACTTCCCTGCATGTGGAACTGAGCGCAGCGCTGTTTGGAGCAGGAACACGCACCCCTGTCATTTGCAGCCCTTCGAGTCGGCATTGGATGCATCGACCGCTACCTAAAGCTTCGTGGGTGTCAACCATTGTCCAGTATCCGCTGTCTGGCGGAAATGAACATACGGCTGCTGTAAAGGTGCCCCCACTTGTAAAGAGCGACCCGCCATTTGGAATCCAGCAGAAAGAATGCGGTTCTTTTCAATGGAAGTCTTTGGTCGGACACGGAATCTTTACGCCCAGGGCATCCAGGGGTGGAGGAGACGCGCGCCCTCTTGTTCTGAGACTTCTATAGAAAGGAGGCGGAGTCACAGAGACTTCCCCAGAACTGAGCCCAGGCTGGTGTCTCTTATCAGAAGTCTTTGTTTCAACTTGTCCCCACAAAACGTGCGCGGACCTGCAAATGCACGGGGGTTGGTCTTACTCTAAGCATTCCAAAGTTTCTGGGCCGGGGATAAGGGATTACATTAGGTAAATCCCCACAAGAAAAGATTACAGGTTTTGTTCAAACAGAAAGCCGGGACACTTTAGGTGAAAAATATGCTAGCTGCCATGTAACCTAATTTCATGTGTCACACAGCTAGCCGGCCACGACTCTCTGCTACCAGTGTACATCGGAGGATGTCTCATTGCACTCTTGCTAACATATGTATGTGCCTTCTGCTCCCATAATGCCACGGGCTCTTTGCTGCAAGCTAGGGTTGGTCGAGCATGCCACACGTGAGAGGGACCCACTTGGCAGACGCGGGCCTTGCATGTCTGTGTGCGGCTCTTCAGGGATTGAAACATTATTGGAAGGAAGCGTTCTCACCACTGCAGGAAACCGTTCATCAAACGATCTATACAATCCCTCGAGTCCAAGATAAGTGCAACACTCTGCGGCAATGTAAAGCTCCATTTCTGACAAAGTTCCTACCCTTGCACGAGCCTTTTACACTGAGTCAGAACTGGAACCTCCCCTTTTCCTCAAGGCCACGAGGCAGGCAGCCAATCAAACCATAAGCGTCTGCGAGCCGCAAACATGCAATAGGCCCCCAAACATGCCATAAAATGTCATGTCAAATTCAGACGCCTTTTTTTCTTTTTCCTTTTTTTGGCACAAGACTAGAGTGGTATATGTTTCTGAAAATATTTAAATTTCCTGAAGTGACAAACACAAATTGCAATGTCAGGTTGATATTTTTGACGAGTTAAGAATCCACAAACGAAGAATACCTTTCAGGGGCCATAAAACACTGCAAACAACTGGATGAAAGGCACTGAACGAGGTACATGGAACCGCTGCCTGAGCCCTGCAGAACAGAGATAGATGTTGTGAGAAATCTGGAAGTTGGGCAATTTACAGAGGGGTATATCAGATTCTGGGCCTATGAAAAACAGCATCCGTCGATTCAGTACATCCGCAGAGTTTCTGCTCCCAAATAAAGGTATTTGGAAACAAACCATATTGTAATTTGGATTTTGGTGACGTTTCTGGTCACAGGTGTGAACAAAGGGGGCTTCCTTCAAAGTGGCTCTTGCAAAACCTCAAAATAAAAGCCCGTTTTGATGGTATCAATGACAAATAAGGATACTATATAGGTCATAAAAGACAACAATATCAGACCTCATCAGGGCAGGGCAGGAAGTGATCAGGGGATCTTTCCGCTCACCTGACACAGAATTTCAATGTCAAGATTGCCCTCTTGTGATCAAAATCTTCAGAGATCAAATTAGGAGAAAAGGATGAAAGATCGAACAATAGAAATATTAATCTCTATTGGATTAGAAAACTATTTACCAAATAAACTCCTGGAAAATAGAGTCCCCTAAATATTCATGAGACCATGGGGGCCTGGGATACAGCCTTAGACATGTCCCCGGGATAGAACTGAACAGAGCTCTTAAATCAAACTTGTATACAGGATTTACACATCCTGCCAACATTTATGCAAAATCACTTGTATCTCTCTTTGTCTGTCTCCGTTTCCCCTCTTTACCCATCTCTATATGTGTATGCTCTGTCTGCCTCTTTTCACTCTACCCCTCTGCCTGTCTCTTTCTTCCTCTGTCCTTATCTCTGTTCACTCCCTCTCATCACAGCTTTCTTGCCATGTTTACTGTGGTTCTTCCTGCTTTCTCTCTCATTCTCCAACTCCCCCTTTTTTATTTCTTCCCACCTCTCTTTTTCACTTCCTTGTTATTCTTATTTCTCTGTAACTCCATAGGACCAACGCCCTCTTTTTCTCCTTCCATCGCAGCCTCTCCCCCCTCACAACCATTTGCCCCGATGTCATCCATTTTTTTCTTGATTTTTTGGCATGATTAATGGCTTTACACAATTGCACGCTTTACAAACTGCTATGTCATTTCTGAAGCTGTCGCAAGCCGAGAGGCGTCATGGTTCTTTCCGGCTACCTCACTTCTCTTCCGCTTTGTCTCTTACTTAGCTTTCTCCAGCTCCTGTTTTCATCCACTCCTCCATCCCCGTATTTACTCCCTCACATATCTCTCCACACGCACGCACGCGCACGCACACACACGCACGCACACGCACCTTCTATTGTACAAGGAGCACAGATAGGTTCATGCAAAATGTACAAGTCTTTTGCGCAATCAAATGTTGCATTTCGCACAGGTTTATAATTGTGAACATTGTGATAAAATATCGAAGTGCAACATTTCCCCAACCAGGCTAACCTTTAATGAATACATTTTAGAATTCACTTTGAAGGTGGTATAGGGCCAATGTTCTCATAAACCCCTGCACATGAACCCATTTTGTGATCTGGGGCAAATCACCTTTTGTGATTGTACCACCATTCCATCGCTCCCAACGACCTCCTCATAATCAGCACTGAATATTGAAAATGAAGCGAGTACATGCTATCGCCCTCTCTAATTGGCTGAAATCTTTCGGAGGAATGTTTACTTTTAATCTCTGAGTGTAAAGTTTTCCACCTGCTCTGCCACCCTCCACTCGCAGATAGCAGCTGCTGCCTGCGGCCTCAGGAGACCGTGCAGGAACCGGAAGCTGAGCTCGCCGCGCGGCTGGAAGGAGCCGAGTCCTCTGGGCTCTCTGACCATGCAGGAACCTGAAGCTGAGCTCGCCGCGCGGCTGGAAGGAGCCGAGGCCTCTGGGCTCTCTGACCATGCAGGAACCTGAAGCTGAGCTCGCCGCGCGGCTGGAAGGAGCCGAGTCCTCTGGGCTCTCTGACCATGCAGGAACCTGAAGCTGAGCTCGCCGCGCGGCTGGAAGGAGCGAGTCCTCTGGGCTCTCTGACCATGCAGGAACCTGAAGCTGAGCTCGCCGCGCGGCTGGAAGGAGCGAGTCCTCTGGGCTCTCTGACCATGCAGGAACCTGAAGCTGAGCTCGCCGCGCGGCTGGAAGGAGCCGAGTCCTCTGGGCTCTCTGACCAGGCAGGGTCCTGAAGCTGGGCTCGCCGCGCGGCTGGAAGGACCGAGTCCTCTGGGCTCTCTGACCTGGCAGGGTCCTGCAGCTGGGCTCGCCGCGCGGCTGGAAGGAGCCGAGTCCTCTGGGCTCTCTGACCAGGCAGGGTCCTGAAGCTGGGCTCGCCGCGCGGCTGGAAGGAGCGAGTCCTCTGGGCTCTCTGACCATGCAGGAACCTGAAGCTGAGCTCGCCGCGCGGCTGGAAGGAGCCGAGGCCTCTGGGCTCTCTGACCAGGCAGGAACCTGAAGCTGAGCTCGCCGCGCGGCTGGAAGGAGCGAGTCCTCTGGGCTCTCTGACCTGGCAGGGTCCTGCAGCTGGGCTCGCCGCGCGGCTGGAAGGACCGAGTCCTCTGGGCTCTCTGACCTGGCAGGGTCCTGCAGCTCTCTTCTTTACTGGCTCACAGAGCCCCTTGGAGACAGCTTGAGACTGTTCAGCAGGCGAGACATTGAGCAGTCTCGATGAACTTTAAAGATTCAACCTGCCTCTGATATCAAGGAATGTCTGCAATCTGTTCTCCTAACCTTCTTTCTCATCAATTCTAGAACCAATTCCACCCTTTAGGGGCTGCAGGCTTCTACTCGGCATTAGTGTATACCCGTGATATTGTCTAGTGGTCTCTTCTTCACGACTCGTAATGTTTGTAGATACAGAAAATAAAGCAGCGGGAGATGTAGGTATTGAAGAAAGGATGCACAGTTCGTCAAGTGGGTAAAAAAAGACCCCAGCGGAAGTACAGTCTCTTAGGTCAGAAACCGGTGAAATGGCAACTAGACAACATATCTCCATGCCAGTATTCTCTGAACGTCAGAGCATCTCTCAAATGGGGTGAATGTGGCCCAAATAGCTAAGATTCATTGGATTGTGGTTGAAAGGTAGAGTTTCAACGAGGTGTCATTTGCCGACACGGGTGGGTATCTTAAACTCTTCATATACCAATGTTCTCTTAATCATCTATAACGAAGGTGAACACAAAGGCAATAGGTTCATTAATGACTGAGATAAAAAAACATATAACAACGTGAATCTATTACAGGATGCACGCTAATGGACAGCATCGCACAAATGCTCCCTGCATTGAATAATAAATGTTAGCAATTACGATGTCCGGGACAGTATCGTAGAAAGTGATATCTGGGACGTCTGGCTTTCTTGTACTTTGACAAACATGCCAACATTTCAGAAGAGCAAAGTGGGAGACTCTTTAAAATAAATCGGGAGAATGGGGCCCTGAATCGGGTTCCTGTCATGTATGGGCTTTGGCTTGGAAGTGTGCTGCTGCAGGATCGCACATTTGAAACGCAAAAGCACGTTTTTTTCTTACCTTTCAGAGGCATGGAGGCAATGGCAGGCAGAGAGAGGGCGATGCAAGTTTTCTGCACTCACTGGCCTGGCAGTGCACATACCAACCCCCCCGCCCCCCCTCCACCTGTGTGACAGACCATTAGCTTGCTAATGGGGCTTTGTTGGTTTTTCCCCCCTTCTAGAGCCCCTGCATCGCCACTCTGACTGTTGCTGGAAGAATTAGCACGTTGCACAATACCAAGCCCGAGGAATCGGGTTTCTAGATGCTTGAATCGGGAGGCGGGAGACTAGCCTTGAAATCGGTAGCCTCCCGCCTGAATCGGGAGGGCTGGCACGTCTGCTTTGACTTGCCAAACAGGATCCCCCAACCCATAAAGAAACGCGGGTGTGAGACATTGGAAAAAACTCTGAATTCTGCAGGAGCCCGCCTAAACGTGTCAAGAGCAGTCTGGTATTTGCAACAGGCCCAGACCCATAAAGGAATGTTTGTCAGCCATGCTTCTGGAATGTACCCATGACGTGCTCAAGGCATGCATGGACTCGTCCCAAGCAGCAGCTCACACACAGGAAGGGCGGACTCTGAGAAATATTGAAACATGTTTGCACAGTTCCTTTCGTATTTTTGTTGATTTCGTTGTATTTTATTTAGTTTATCCCAGGAGCTTCTATGTGCTCAGATGTTCTTTGCTCAAACATTGAACTTGATTTGATTTTGGAAAAGTTCATGTTTCTCACTGAGCATGGCATTCCATGGACTCGAATACATCTTGTGGGGATTCTCTGCACATGTTCCTATGTAGATTGTCCACAATCCACTACATCGGGAATACAAAGAGCTGAGAATGGTTACATTAGAATTATCTGAACTGTGAGCCGCAGTGTGACTTTTACAAATATTTAACATATGTTATCGGTGGATCCCGTTAGGTTGCAAATACAAACATAATAGTTCAGGACACTGCCCTTTCAAAATTTTGCAAAAAGAAATGTGCCCTAATCTGAAAAAGGTGTATCGTCCTTGTCAGAGCACATTTTTTTTGCTTCCCCTTTAAAATAAACTGAGAGGAAGAGATGTTCAGGCTTCACGCATAGTGCAGATATCATTCAACAAATGCCCCGTGGGATGGCGCCAAATACAAAAATACAGAGTTGGACTTAATAGTTTTAGTTACATTTCGTTCTGAAATCTGTAAGAGTCTGGATGCACTTCTTGCCCCTCCCTTGTCTAAATCGATAGGTAAATATTGGTTCAGTTTCAGCTGCATTGGAGTAATCCATGTGTTCATACGGCAAGAATGGCCCAGTCACGCTTTGACACATTCATCATGCCTGCCAACTCTGAGCTTGACGTCCCAGAAACAAACATTATTTGCACTATTCCAGACTTGAGAACAATAAAGGAAAGCATGAACATATATCGTATGCTGACGTTACCATGTGCAAGCCATTCTGTTCTGCTCTATGTACTTTCTCGACTGGGTAGTGGCTTGTACCATCGCCTCTGGTAGCTCAGCGGTACTCAAATTGGTGTTTTTGAAACCACGCGTGACAGATCTGCAAGGCTGAAACATGTGAACTCAATATCCCCTGGGGAGTGGGCTGGGATACCACATCCATACATGGCTCCAAGCAATGCGCAGCCTTGCGGACACATTCCTAACCGTGCCTTTCCAACTGCCCCCATATATAACAACCAGGGGGCTTATTTACAAGCCCCGTTCGCCACTTTTGCGTCATTTTGTAACATGGGAAAAGTGACGTACCAGTGGCACACGGGGCTTGTAACTATGCCTCCAGATGCGCCTCACATACACCGCGCGGGAAAGCATGGTGTGCGCTTTACCCAGGAAGTGAGCCGCTGTAGAAGTCGGCACAGTCCATGGAATGGGCAAGAGGGCGCCTGGGATCCTTTCGGGCCATCATCCAGTGCACTGTGCAGTGCACTGCAGCCTGTGCTGTGCACTAGCTATGACCTGTCCGCCCTGTTATTCACTTACACTGCTCAATACACCTGAATCCCTTTGGGTGTCACCAAGCTAACCTGCATCACAGGACTGGGATTCTCTCGTTCTACCACAGGGGGGCGCTCCCGTGCGGCAGTCACTCAGTAGACACCTCCATTGCAGAGACTGACAAGAGTTGCATTCAGCGCTCCATTGGCTTCTATGGCACCGTCTTTATTTTAAGCCCAGCTGCACATTCCAACAGCGCCAGCACCACGTTTTGCAGCCACCACTGGACCACAGTCTGTAGCGACAGCCGTGTGTCACTTTCCAACACAAAAACTGCACAGTCCCAAAATAAGGGCCAGCCTGCATGCGAGCACAGGGCAGGGGGAAACCATATCAGCTATATGCTGAAATGCAACGAACATGCTCTGTGGAGCTGCGCATAACAACAACAACACAGTCATTGAGCTCTGACTTAACAGCAAAACCAATTCCATAGGAGAAGGTGCGGATGACGAACCAATCCAAAGAGTCGCAAGCCAGTACCAATGACTCGTGTACCAAGGAAGAGCGTCACATAAGTAACATGTATTTACACTCTCTATAGTGCATGATAGCAACTTCCCACCCAGCCCCGTTTCCCATTTCTATTCTGAAAATAATCCCGAGGCCATCGGGGTCCACCCACCATGCCTAGGAGACCAGGCCTGTGTACATTTGTTCTGCGAAGCACACCATGGGGCCACACAATGTGCTGCTAATATGACAGGTCGCGCTTTGTTCCCTTCCCTGCCTCTGCGCGTGCACGCTGTTCACAGTTCCACCATCAGCTATTTGTCGTAAGACGCTCAAGAGACACGTCTGCTATTGTGCTTGGGAACAGTGACAGGCTGAAGGCAGGCATGTTCGTGAAATACAGCTGCGATAAAACTGGCCCCTCCGTTCTGCTGTCATTCACCGTGACAGCAGAACCTGCAGCGATGCATCCCCTGGCCTGCTCTGAACTGTGCGCATGCGCGCCACGCGCACAGCTGTCCAGCCAATGGGCTCCTTGGAGAGAAGGGAGCGGAATGCGCTTAGTGCATATCACGGATGAACATGAATCCAGTATATCAAGTATTAGACACTATGCTGTAAAGAACACTGTAATATAGTACGACGTTTCAAACACAACATCTGTGCTACTGCTTTGTGATTCTGTAAATTCCTATTTCTGAGATCGGATTGGTGGGTCTGTATCGCAGCAATTCTCGAATTAAAGAGTGCCTTTTTTTGCTTTTAGGTACATTGTGAGAAGATAGAGGCTTCCCAGCACCCCCGCACACGTCATGCCAGTGGTTCAACCCAGCCAATCTCCACCCCCGCCCACCCTGGACCTGGTCAAAGAGAGATTGACCCATGGCTGTGCTGTCCTTCATTCCACCGGAGTCTGTGTGGTTCCTGGTCAGATTTCAGTGGGGTGAAGAACAGTAAGCATGGGGATACATCAGGAATGGTTGCTACGTCCCAAAGGCAAGACAGAAGATGGTCAGCTCCATGCACCGAACAAAGAGGCTTTCACAAGCGATTGAACCCCTGATTGAAACTAAATCATGTGTATGTGGACAGGCCTTCCTAAGTGGCACGATAGTACATGGTCTCCCAAATGATTTCACATTGCTTTTCCCTCTGTACCCCCTCTAGTCATGCACCCCTCCATTCAATGATCATCGCTTACCATGATCATAATTGCTAAATGCATCGAAATGCTGGCCACATTTTCAGGGCATTCTTATGAAAGAATTATAATGCTGTCAAAGTAAGAAAAAGGCAAAGTAGGTCAAGATGAATCTGAAGGGTATGTTAAAAAATCTATCTATTATTGTGTGAAAATGAACCAGTTCATATGGAAAAACGAAGTGTGGGGTCTGGGTGAGAATTCCTATAAAAATTGGTAAAAAATGGAGGGCTTCTCAAAAACAAAAATGGCATAAGCCTCAAATGTGTATTTTTCCATTTTTTTAATTTCTTTTTTTAATAATATACATTAACATTGAACCATACATAATGTGTGATCATTAAAATAAAATGTGTTGAAAAAATGACTAATTTGCTTGATAAAAAGTCTTGCAGCTTCTTCTAGAGTTACGATACATGAGCATGTTGCTAATTTTATTACATCAGTATTGCCCATCTTCTGCTTAAGTGAAATGTGAATGAATGTGGGCTGTGTTATTTCATACAAATCCTGAAAACTTTCTACAAAATATAGCAAAAACTATAGATGTCCGGTTAAACTAAGTCTAGTGAAGGGTAACATCTGTAGGGGTGGGCATAACTTGGAGACTTTCACTCCATGTAGTTCTGTGGAGTTACCCCAAAACTCTGTGGGATTTTAAAGAGTTCCGTGAGCGGCAGAGTTGTGATACGTTGCTCTGCTCGCACTGATTTTTAGCACTGGGCGCTTGTCTCGCACTGTAAAATCAGCACGAATGGCACCACGCAATGCACCAGAGGGTGCTGCTTCTTTCTGCCACTCAAGTATATTTTCTACTTGGGTGGCAGCTTTCTCACCGTGAGCGGAGGCTTTCTCAATGCGAGCTGTAGCGACTAGCTGTGACTGAACATGTGGAGAAATCTCGCCAGGAGCCAGTATGGCGCTTAGTTTTCTTGCTTGCGCTAAGCTGCACTAAAGAAAAACCCTGTCACACAGTGGTTGGCAGAGGTTTTCAGAAACTACGTACTCCAAGCAGAGCGTGGAGTGGGCAAAGTTCTACAAACTCTGCTGGAGGAGTGGAGTTTACCACCCACCCCTAAACATCTGACAATAGAGCAGGGCTAACAGCCAAACAATGTACTGGAAAGTAAAAGGAGAGCCATTAAGGAACTTCCGAAGATGCACATTGCAATACTTTCTAAGCATAGACTCATCACATCATTATTCTTATTCAGTTCCGTGTGTACATCTAAAAAAGGCAACATGTGATACTGCCAAGTGTCAGCCACAAAACTCGAGAGTGTATGTAAGTCAGAAAGTTATACATTTTACCCAACTGTCACTCATTTTCGGGATGTGCAAAGTAGACCAAGTTCTCTTCAAAGCAATTTGGGAAGTTTAAAAACAAAAGGTGGTTGAAAAAAGTGGAACAAGCATTTGCAATGCAATCAGTCTCGCTTTGGGACCTTATATGTATTTATCTATGCAGCACATTAGCCTGGGTGCTGAAACATCTACTGTTCTTTAACATAGAGGGAAAGTAAGCACTAAACTGCGTGACACACCAGGTATGGGAACACATGGAGAGAAAATTGCCTTTCAGAGGGAAATGGTATAGTCGAAAGCTCTGTTTTTAATATAAAAGCAGGGCCTTCGGTGGTCATATCACTGAAAATACAAGATTTGAAAAAAATATTATTGTCTACGGGTGCTCATGAAAGACAATTTCTATAGACTGGAATCTAGAGAATGCTAAAGCAATTCTGGTATTTTACTGACCTCTGCTGGTCGTTTTCAATCAAGACAGTTAAATAGAGGCAGTTGAACAGAAAAAAAGTCCCTAAGCGGAAGCAGACGAGTCCTAGGGTTGATCTCCAGAGGCCACAAAGTACATACACATATAAGTATATACTAAAGTATATATACTAAAGTATATTCTAAAGTATATTCAAGAGGTCTCGAATGCTCAACCTAAACATTGGTGTGCCATTTGTGGCCATTTTTTGCGAACAAACTATTTGTACACCAGGACCAGGGGTTTCAAAATCACTCATTAAGATGGTGTTGCAGATAAGCAATAAAAAGTGAGGCTTTCATACTTTGTCAGATCAGCCTCAATAATAAAGGCCTACTGCCTTTGTCCATACCAACCAAACATTAGATGTAAACCTACTGGCTTTAACATAGTCGTATTTGCCATCAATTATAAAAAGCCAGAGATATTGGCTTTAGCACACATTTTACAATTACATTTAACAATAAATATTTTACTCAACTTACACATTTGACTAAAATACACATTTCACTCGAATGCACATCTCACGATAAAAAATAATTTCAAGTGTTTACACTTGGTAGTAAGTCTTTACATAAGGAAGACTTTAGAAGCTATTGAAATTCTACCTAACCAGGAGTCACTAAATATTAGCCATGGGAGACTTAAAGTACTGTAGTACGTCACATGTCACGTGACGATGAGTGACGATGATATGTACACGCACATACCCATCCTGACTCCGAGTCAGCGGGAAAGTTTAATAATGTTCTGGAGGCCGCCATGTACGGACAGCAAGTACAGTGTTCCTGATACCAGTCTGCCGACTCAACATTAGCGGCTACCTTTGCTCACCATCAATCCCGCTACTGGCCAGCAAACTCCTACTATGGCCTGGCCCCCTGCCAACTATGCCTCAGCAGCACACGAGGCTGCAACGATCAATAGGTTAAACCCTGGTCGCTGCCGCTGCCGACTGGCTTTATCTGCTGCATAAAATACCTTACTGCATGCCTCAATGTGCCTCCACCACTTCGTGGCCCTAGCCAACATCGGCAAGCATTGACACCAGACAGTGGCATTGTCCTGCCACCAAGGGGCAGCACTAAACAGGCCGAAACCGGTCCTAGGATGCTTGTTTCCGGTCCAGAGAGGATCTGGTCTTGCAGTTCGGGCTGGACTGTTCCCATGAGGCACAGGGTCAAGACTGATTTGCATATGGCCAGGGCCATACTGGGCTGCCATGGGGAGCAAAAAAACAATGGATAACCCCAGATCTGTGACTGGAGGTGAATGTTTGATGTGTTTAGCATTCTGTCAATTAATTGTTCTTTTTACATTTTTCACCTCAAGTGGGATGGGTATGCCCAGACATGGGTCCCATGCTCTCCATGCCACTGGAGACAAGCTAGCCTGGCTGAAGAGGGGTGAAATCCCGAAACTGGTCCTAGGATGATTGTTTCTGGTCCTAGGAAGACCTGGCTTGGCATTTTGGGCTGGGCTGTTCCCATTCAGGGTTGAGACTGATTTGCATATGGCTGGGTCCTAACTGGAATGGCATGGTGAGCAAAAAAACGATGGATTTGGGCCCAGATCTCAGTACTGGGAGTGAATGACAATGTTCAACATTCGGCCCATCGTGTTTCTGTGTTGCTATAGTCACTAAATAATAGCCATGGGAGACTTTAAGTACTGTACGTTTAATGATATTTACACACACATACGCATCCTGAAGACTAGAGCTATATCAGGGGTATAGTTTAACAAAGTTCTAGAGGCCTCCATGTATGGACAGCAAGTACAGTGTTCCTGCTTGATTGACTATTTATGCCTAGAACATTTAGTGCCGGCTACATTTAGACCAATGGCATGGAGTAGCTCCATGATGACAGCCTTGTGATTGATGACTCATCCTGTCCACTGATTGTCCTTAGCTTCCTCGCTGTGGACATTTTGCTGCTCTTTGTGTTCATAAGGTCTCTTTTAGGGCTGCAGCAACGACTGTAGGTTGTCCAAGCAGTCATTCGTCCACTTGTTTGGGTATCCGGCCCCCTGGCCTGTCACAGTCTTGGATCTTATTATCAGGAAATGACATGTGGCTCTGCAGTTGCGCGTCCACCTCACTTGATGACCTTTTCCTACTCCAGGCCAGTGCCATCATTCCGAAGCACTCTGGGAGCACGAAGCACCGCCACATGCAACCCCTTACCACAGAAGTGAATACCAGCTCTTCTTGAGCTGTCGTCTGCCGCCATGGACATTGATTCACCAAAATTCTAGGGATAGCAATGGTTACATCACCTCCCCTTTGACTCCCTGATGACATCACCTTGTTGACCCTTCAGCACGCTCCTCAACACCTCCTGTTGGGTATTGAGGTGCCAGGGCCAGGCATGGCCAGGCATGCCCAGGCAAGGAAAGTTGTATGTATTTTTGGGTTCTACTACCTTATGATGTGTTTTTTTTAATGGCTTGGATAGGTTTTTTAAAGTATCAATTCTCTTTATTTTTACACAAAGAACAGGTGCTCCAGAGTAGCACATCCTCCCTGCTTAGTGATGGGCCACACCATATAAATGGGAAAGGGTGGGATTTATGCCTGTGAATGACGGACTCCAGGCCTCACACAGGGATGCAGACTCCGACGCCTGAATCTGTGATGCTGACAGCGTCAATAGTCCTGCAGTGGATACCACCATAGACAACAATGGCAATGAAGCGCTTTAGAAAGGTGAGCCCTGCATTGTGCGTCACATTGCAGAAAGTTGATATTCTGCCTAGCTTCCGTCTTCTGCTTCAGAGCACGGTGGGGCATGCAGCCTGGGATAGACCGCCCAGACTTAAAAACATCGATTTGTTTAGAGATACAATCGTATCTCTAAATAAATCAATCTAGTTAATATTTTTTTAGGTAAACGTGTAGGAATTTCAGAGGGGCAGGAGAACCCCCCTCCTGCTCAACTATTCTGTTGTTATCTGTTAGGATGGATAATGGCCCTCTAACTGCTGGATGAGAGAAAAATGCAGCAATGGCCCTTCAAGCCTCTGGGCCTTGGTGCCGCTGCACCAGCTGCATCATTGTGAGCCCTGTTCCTGGTTGTAGACTTGAAGTGGACACGCCCCTTCAGATACATAATGCCCCCAGAAAGTTCTGCTTCCTGTTTATGCCCATGTATGGCACTCGGCCCACAAGCTTCCACAGATGGCACTATTGGCACACTTTCCCACCATATGGCACACATTGCACACATTCTTGCACTCTTGGCCTGCAGAAGTCCACTTCCTGTTCATACCCACAGATGGCATGCACAAAACACATGCAACTCTTTTGAACGACTCATTGGACGAATTACTAAAATGGGGAAAAAACATTTAAAAAACAAATTCAGTAGTCTGTGAAGATGCCTGACAGCATTCGCTTGTCTGGGCAGTTGCGGCTCGCACAGGTAATGCTGTGGGGCGGTGAGGCGGTTCGTGTGAGGTGGGGCCGGGTAGGTGGTATTGGAGTTCAGCATATGACGTGAAAGTGGAGAGTAAAGTAATAAATAAATAAAACCACTTACCTTGCGCTCGCCGCATCGCACTCTCCAACTTTCCTGTCGTATGTCGAACTCCACTACACCCCCAACCTCTCCCGTCCTGCCTCACTACCCCACAGCGTTACCTGTGTGAACGGTCACTGTGTCTGGGGAAGAACCAATAACATAGACCTTCCACTATACCATAACATGCACATGGCCAACATAGCAAGCACGATCTATCCATGTTCAAGGCTGCTAGTCACCGAGCTCCGCCTGGTGGAACCTCTTGTTTCAATAGCAGTCACTTGGAAAATAAATTGCCGCCGGACTTTGCCCCAGGGTTCACATGAACAGAATGGGTCATACATATATTGTGTCATTATCGGAAAGCCAAACTCATGCCTTATGGACACTGGTGCTACAATATAAGCTCTAAATCCTCAGAAGTTCCTGCTCTACCTCTCTTGGGCAAAATGGTGGATGCAGTTTTAATTTGTAACATGTGTTCCTCATTGTATAACTGACCAGGGGGCATATGTATGAAACACATTGTTGGACCTGTCAGCCCTAGGGTGGTCTCCCCGTCTATTTTTGTATCGTGCCTCATTTTTTCCACCCTTATTTTTATGTTGGACTAGGTCTCCGGGCGCCTTTTCATTGCCAATCAGTGTTAAGGTGCAGGTGCTCCCTTTTCCCAAGATGGCTGCCACAGACCCCTGCTACTGCAGGGTGGTCGTTTTTCATAGTAGCACCCTAGCTGCCAGGAGCTGGCTGGGACCCACAACAATGTTGCGACACCAGCCCGCCTTTTTGTCCCATAGGTAGAGTGGGGAAGCTCCTGGAATGTGCTGGAACCTTCTAGAAGGGAGGTGGGGTTTTACTTTTGCCGCCTTGGCTAGAGGTCACCTGACCTAGGGCTACTTAAGAGTGGGAGGGAAACTTTTGTGGTGAGTTGGCCATTGAGGTGAAGCAGAGCTGGAAAAATCCACCAGGAGTGTAGGCGGTAGGGCCTAGCCAGGGACTTATGCCTCTGAGAGTGACAGGATTTAGGTACTGCCTCTTAAGTGAGTGAGGTGCCCTGTGAATCCCACTGATCTTGCCCAGTAGTAGGAGGACCCAGAGACTCTCTGCCAGCCTGACTAGGAAGGATCTAGTCGCCCTCTCCCTTCCTACCCCCTGTAACGGAACCCCTTAAGGGCGCCAGATACATCTGCGCCACAAAACTTCATCTGTCAACTGAGAACTGAAACCTAACTAAGAACTGAGACTGCATGACAAGAGCGAGCTGTAAGCCTTGAATGCCAGAGCTGAGACTGCGTGTCCAAGCTGACCTATCGAACTAAATGCTAAGCCGATTGCCAAGCCACCGGGGATCGATCAGGTACTAGCGCTGTGACCCCCGCGCTCGTCGCCCTGGTCTGGGACCCCCAGCAGCGTGCTCCGCTGAGCACCATATCCCCATCCTTAATTTGAGCCCCCCCCTGCGACGACGAAGCTAGCGCACTCACCCCCGCGGCCTGGAGGCCTGGAGAAGTGCCCTGCTGTGTCGCGAGGCCCAGGAGAAGCCCGGGGCCCCGTCGCTGCCGTCGCAGCCGTGTGAGGAGGTGCGCAAGGTCGGGGCCGAGTTCCCCCATCGTCGTGAGGACGGACGCCTGCTGACGCCGAGACGGAGGTAAGCCCGGAGGCCGAGATCCCCCCTGGTGCGCCCCCTGCTGGTCTGGGAACCACACCGCACTTGGCCCGGGTTGTCCCCTCCGTGGGAGTCCCCTCCCCTGCCTGCGTGACGGAGAGACCCCGCCGAGGGATCCTGTCCGTGCACCCACCTTCTGCGATACTGAACGCGGTGCCCTGTGAACTGCACCGGAGCATAGGGACTTGCTCCTCGAGTCCGGTAACACTCCCCGCTGGAAGCCTTCCGAAGTACTGACTGACATTACCCTCGCGTGGCGCTTCACGCCACCGACTCCGCTTCCACGTCCTGAGAGACCGGGACTGCGAGCAGCACGTTGTGTTATATGCTCTGCGCGAAAGTAAATACATGCCAAGGAATGCGAGCAGCACGTTGTGTTATATGCTCTGCTCGAAAGTAATTACATGCAAAGGGTTACGAGTAGCGCTTTGTGTTATATGCTCTGCTCCGAAGTAGTTACATGCAAATGGTTACGAGTAGCGCGTTGTGTTATATGCTCTGCTCAGGAGTAGTTACATGCAAATGATTACGAGTAATGCGTTGTGTTATATGCTCTGCTCCAAAGTAGTTACATGCAAAGGATTACGAGTCACGCGTTGTGTTCTATACTCTGCTCAAACGTATTTATATGCAAATGATTGCGCGTAGCGCTTTGTTTTATATGCCTTGCTTCACAGTCTTAAGTGCCATTGATTACGCGGAGCGCTCAGTGCTACAGGCTCCATGTTGATGTACCCAATGTCACCCATTACGAGTATGGTGCTGTGTTAGACGCTATTTAGTTAACAGAATTTTTCCCTTTGGGCTAGAATGGAGGATAATGTCATATATACAAGTCTAATAACGTTCACTCACTTTTGCACTCTCAAACAAAATAACGAACGCCCCCAAATGTAATGTTGGAAAAAATCGGTAAAGAAAGTCTATTTCGTAAAAACCATTGGTTGAGATTTATTGACAAGTTAAAAAAAGCTCATTTTCAAATTACATTAAATAAAATAGTCACAGACAAGTGACTAAAAATCAAATCTCAAAAATGACAATAAAGAGACAATGTATGTACGTTATATCTAAAGGCACAACACAATAATGAATTATCACTTTTGGTACAAATTAAAAAGACAATAAAACATATATACAATTGTATGGTAGGAGGAATAGTAGCAGACAACAAAATTATGTCTTGGATGTGTGAATTCGTAATTACAGTAAACAGAAAAAGTCTGGTGACAGTGCACCCTTGTTACTTGGAGTTCTGTTCCGCAACAAATTCCACCCCACAACCTATGCGTCGACGCGTTTCGGTGGTATACCGTGATAAAAACCACCTTCCTCAGGACTGACAAATTTAAATCCTCCACAGCATAACTCTAACAATAATCCATTTCTGTCCCAATAAAAATTGCTGACGAGTGGCTTTAAGGATAAGGAGAAGCCTACTAGCGATGAATCACTTTATCTTGGATCAGTAAGATAGGGCCTCACTTCATATACGAGGTCATGTTCATTGTTTTGGTATTCCAAGGCGTTTATTTAAAAAGGAGAGTGTCTCCAATGTGTTCGATAGCACTTCAGGGATGGTACGATCCTGTGTATGGATACTTTGGTAAGTCAGTTGTTAAGGTACCAATACATCCTTTATGTGGGCCGTCCTATTGAGGCGAGAGCGTAATTTTCTGATCCGCCCGAAATTCTGGGTACGGCTCCGTTCCTCGATGTGCGCGAATACCAAAACAATGAACATGACCTCGTATATGAAGTGAGGCCCTATCTTACTGATCCAAGATAAAGTGATTCATCGCTAGTAGGCTTCTCCTTATCCTTAAAGCCACTCGTCAGCAATTTTTATTGGGACAGAAATGGATTATTGTTAGAGTTATGCTGTGGAGGATTTAAATTTGTCAGTCCTGAGGAAGGTGGTTTTTATCACGGTATACCACTGAAACACGTCGACGCATAGGTTGTGGGGTGGAATTTGTTGCGGAACAGAACTCCAAGTAACAAGGGTGCACTGTCACCAGACTTTTTCTGTTTACTGTAATTACGAATTCACACATCCAAGACATTTGTTGTCTGCTACTATTCCTCCTACCATACAATTGTATATATGTTTTATTATCTTTTTAATTTGTACCAAAAGTGATAATTCATTATTGTGTTGTGCCTTTAGATACAACGTACATACATTGTCTCTTTATTGTCATTTTTGAGATTTGATTTTTAGTCACTTGTCTGTGACTATTTTATTAAATGTAATTTGAAAATGAGCTTTTTTAACTTGTCAATAAATCTCAACCAATGGTTTTTACGAAATAGACTTTCTTTACCGATTTTTTCCAACATTACATTTGGGGGCGTTCGTTATTTTGTTTGAGAGTGCATAAGTGAGTGAACGTTATTAGACTTGTATATATGACATTATCCTCCATTCTAGCCCAAAGGGAAAAATTCTGTTAACTAAATAGTTTCTGGCGCTCTATCCCTTTGGACTTTACTGAGCCCCTCTCCTTGTTTTGCAAGGCTGTGTTAGACGGCCTGTTCAGAGAAAGACCTCTCTTAGCGTGCACAGCGCTATATTCACCCGCACTTAGCCATCTGCTGTGGGTACATGAATGAGGTTAGGCACTGCATATATATCGCCAAGATTGTCGTATTCACTGATCGATGGTATTATGATGCATGTATCGCCTTGTTATTTCCTGAACTGCAACTGACCAGCTATACTTGGATAAACTTGAAGTATTTGCATAATTTAAACGGTGTGGCGTCCCTTATTGTGTGTGTCCCTAGTCCATGAGAAGCGTGTGGTGTATGGTTGCTTAACACATAGCCCTCTGGTTGCCCGACCGGCTCGCGCCACGTTACCGCCCATAGGGCGTGGTGACCCCAGGTTCCTACATTGGTGGCAGCGGTGGGATCCTTGGGACCTGTGACCATACAGCACCCTTCCGTGAGGCGAAGGGCGCCACAATTAAACGCCTATCCTACATTTTTGTTCCAGAGCTCACGAACCATTGTTTGCTGGATTATTGGTTCCACTGTCCAGGTAGAGAGTGCAAGAAGCCTGGTTAGCTATTAACTGTTGCCTGTACCCTAGGAATTTTCTCCTTAGAGTCTAGGTGCCCACCTGCCAGAATGGAATTCCGGTTAGCTGACCTCGAGGGGTATACTGTGAAGCAACTAAGGGAGTTCGCGCAGGAGATGGGGGTGCCTGGGATGCGGAGGGCCAAAGGACCGGAACTCCGCACCGCCATTAGGGCATGGGTAGAAGCCCACCCAGAAGGGAGAGGGGACGAGGGACAGGAGGCGCCAGATGCACCTCAAGAGGAGAGCGCCCAGGAAGTCCTGGACATCTTGAATGTAGACATGTCTGAAAATGTGCCCCCAGGGAGACGTTCTGGGGCCAGTAGTAAGATGGGGTCTAGGAGGAGCGCGTCTCCGGAGGAGTATGAGGACAGAAGGGAAGAGAGGCAATTGAGATGGGAACTAGCCAAGTTGGAGCATGAAAGAGAAAGGGAAAAAGAAAGGGAAAGAGCCAGATTGGAACAAGAAAGAGAGAATAAGAAAAGGGCAATGGAGGAGAAGAAGCTGGCGCACGAGCTTCAGTTAAAAGAGCTGGAGTTACGCGCCCTCCAATTGAACGCGTCCAATAAGGACAATGGTGGCAGCATACCCAGGGAACCTCAAGAATCGAAGTTCTACCTACCCAAGGAAATAATAGCCAATTACACAGTGGGGGATGACATCATGAAGTGGTTGGAGGCATACTGTGGTAAATAATTTTCCTTTACCTGGACTGAATTTGATACAGAAACATAATAAAATAGCTCAGTAAAATGAGAGGCAGAATCCGTGGTATTAGAGGTTCGGAATGGGCTTTATTCCAATAATCGATTATAATCGGTTGCTCCAAGTTCCATCACCACGGAGGTTCAGGAAGTGAAGTACATACATTATTGACATGAAATGGCTTTTATAGTACATACATTACAATGAGGCGAATGCAGTAGGCGTAACAATTGATAAGGAAAATGACGATATATCTGCGTAACCAAAAATGGGTGTAATAAGGAGTAAAAAGGAACGTAATTGGTTATGATGTCACCTATAGGTGGATCCATAAGATAATACTTGGCATAGATGCGCGCGCAGCAGCATGACGTGTAATTGACGTGTAACTAGGGGGTGAAGGGGACTTGACATTTAGCTCTACATGTGGAGACAAGAAGTCTGAGGGGTCAAGTCAAACTAATCCCAAATCATATCTAACATCCTATGTTTAAAGAACTATGTTATCCATAAAGAAGGACTCTCGAACAGAATCTATTCTATACTGACTGTGCGTGCGTGTACAAGCGTCTAAGTGTCTACACTAAATGCGAGGACAGGAATCTTCCATAGTAACAGGACTATGAATTACTTGCATAAGGGCAGAGAAGCCGGGCCTTTTGCTCGGTGGCTGGAAGAATGTTTACTTAAACTACTAGGCAGGAATGCATCGGCTGAGGGGGAAGCAGATAACTCGAAGGTGAAATACAGTTCTTGGCAGAGAAGAGGCTGATGTCAGGCTTCGTGAGCCGCGCAGAGAATGAGACAAAGTTCATGGTCACAGATGCAGGCTCAGACTGGAGCTTTCAGAGGCAGAAGGCAAGAAGAGTTTTGATGACAGAATCAGGACCTACTTGCCTGGACTGTAAAATGGCATAAGTGAGCCATATAAAGCCGGTGGCCTTTTGTACTTAGGAATGGAATATCCGGCCTATTCATGGCGGATCTGACAGAGGACATGTTGACGGTGGACGCACATGTATTTGCGTCTTCATAACTGGAACTGGAGGGAACATACATGTACTTGTGACATGCACATAGAACCGTTGGGGTCCAAGATAGGGGACATAACCGACCAGAAAAATCCATATTTCCACATTCCCTCCTTGTCCCCTACTTGCCCGTTAAGAGATATCAATCTTCATTAATCCATTGATCTGTTCATATAGCATCATTTGTTCTTCTTTCTTCTTCCGGGATCTTGAATGAAATCTTGGTGGTGGAATATACGATGTGGCACACAGACCACAGATCGCTGGACCACATTGTAGACATAGACAGCAACTGAATAGTATGAGAAGGCCAATACCTAGGAAAGATAGAACTCTCCATCCCCAGGCTGATATCACACTCCAAAACCAACTGGACCAAGTCCAAGTGCCTGGGTTCTGGTGTATCTGATTTACAATCTCATGAAGGCGAGTTATGGCTTTATATACTGATGGCGAATTTTCTGGTATGAATACGCAGCAGCTTGATCCGATGACCCTACAAGCTCCGCCCCTATCAGCCAGGATGACGTCAAGGACAAGACGATTTTGAAGCACAACAATCCGCATAGCAGACTGCTCTTCTGTTAAATTGCCTAAGGCGGAAATAGTTTCATTCACTACTGCTTCAAGGGTTCTAGTTAATCTACGTATTAGTTTACTATTAGTAACAGTACCTATATAGGGAAAGATGCCTTTATTGAAATCTGTGTATTTTTCCCATGCTGTTTCAGTGTAATCGACAATCGGGAGATCTCTCCGCTCTCTATTGTGTACTAAATGAATATTTCTATAATAATCAGGAGGAGCTAGGAAAACAGGTGGCAAAAGGAATGCAATGTAGCAGGTACCATCCCAATCTAGAGGTAGACGCATATATGCAGTCTGACCACATATAAAGTAGGAGTGGCGATAAGCTCTGAATGAGGATTTGCCTTGATCACTGAATTCTACTGTAGTAGTGCATTTACTATGGCCCATATGTATGGAACCAACCTTTCTTACACACAATTCACCCTTCGCTGGGAATACTGACATGGTGGGTAAGACTAGTTCAACTTCGGATACGACATTTAGAATCATGAGATTAGGTGTAAAATTACCTAATCCATATACTTCATTTTCTAGATCAGTTCCTGTTCTTTTGGGGCGACCCTCCTTGTCAGGATAGCAGACCTTGAGTAAAACTAGGTTCAGGTTTCCCCATACCCACTGATCTTGGTAAACTGCTGTGTCTGAGTCTATGGAATTGATTAAACTAAACCATGCTCCACAGGAGCCATTATGTGTAAATGGGTGCGGAAAGAAAGGCAAGACTCCTTCATAATTCTGATAGGGAGGGAGCCGGCCACACACCCAACAATTAGTTGCATTACTAGTCTGATGGGAATGATGTAACATACTAATGAAAGTGTTATTGCGCAGCGCAAGTCTATAAGACAATTCATGCGGGGGTAAGTTACTAAAAGAATGTTCTGCGGTAACATTGTAAACAGGTCTAGAAATAGGGTAATATATGTGCAACACTATGCTTGCAGTAATTATTAAAAGACTCAAGAAAAACAATATTAATAATGTCACTATACAGTGGCTACGCAGTGATTTACAATACGCCTGTCGTTTCATCATTGTTCACAATTGTCCATGATTCAGGTCTAGAGGATACATGTCAGAGACAGATTCAACCGCTTCACCTAGGAGAGGACTTAAACAATCAAATCGTCTGACGTTCTAGGCCTCAACTTAACTTTATAGAGTTCGCTTTCAGTTTTTTCAACCAAAGGAAGTTTTGAATCAGTCTGTGAGGGAGTGCAGGGCACAATGTCTATATCCGAGGATTGTCCATGAAATTTCTTGATATGACTTGAATGAATCCAGCCCTTGCGGCCCTCGATCTTCACGGCTGTTCTTGTGGTCAGCAGAACCAACTTGGGTGTCTTCCACCTGGGCTCCAGCTGAGTCTTTCGGTCGAAATTTTTCACAAACACGAAATCACCCGGAACTACGTCATGGGGTTTCACCTCAGTGTTGTCGGGAAATGCTGCAGCAACCTGTGAACGACAAGATTGTAGTGCAGACATCAAGGAAGCCTAGTAATCTGTCAGCATATTACAGTCAATATCAGTTATTTTGCGTGGTATAGGCGTCCCCCACATATTTGGTGGTCTGCCGAAGATCACCTCATACGGGGATAGCCCTGTTCTAGAGTGTGCTACCATTCTCATGTAAAAGAGTGCAACTGGTAATGCTACTATCCAGTCGACCCCTTTCTCTCTGCATATTTTGGACAGTCTGATTTTCAGTATCTGATTATGTCTTTCTACGAGACCTGCTGCCTCGGGGTGTCGAACACAGTGGAATTTCCACTGATATCCTAGCAGAAGTGAAACATGTTTCATTAATTCGGATGAGAACGGCTGGCCGTTATCTGAGTAGACAACACGTGGTAAACCGTATCGTGGGAAGAATTCTCGAACTAACTGTTTGGCAGTAGTCGGGGCAGTGTAATCTGAAACCGGGTATGCCTCCGTCCAACGGGACAGAGCGCAGACAACTACGAGAACATATTTGAATCCTCGACATCGTTCCATCTGGATATAATCCATCTGGAGGACTTCAAAAGGGTGATCAGGAGGATGAAATCCACCCTGTTCTACGGGAACACTTTTTCCTGGGTTGAACTGGCAACAGATCATACAGGTACGGACTTTTTGTTTGGCTGCTGCTCGTAAATGTTTATTGAACCAAATGTGTTGAATGCTGTCTAGCATAGCTTTTTCTCCTAGATGTGCTGGACTATGTATAGTGTTAACTATAACTTGGACCATTGAATCAGGAAGGAACCATACAGACTTTTCTTTCATCATCCATCCTTGGTCCGTTTGGATCCCTCCTAATTCAGTCCATTTCTTTATTTCGTCTGGTGTAGCATGTGTCTGTATGTCAATTACGTCAAGAGTAGGATCTTTAACTGTCATACAATGTGTCGGCATCGGGACTATTGTCTTTGTCATGTCGGGGGTTTGAGTTTGAGCAGTCTGTTTAGCTGTTCTGTCGGCTAAATCATTGCCTTGAGAAATGATATCAGTAACTTTCGTATGAGCTTTACATTTCATAATTGATATTGCAGTAGGTAGATGTATTGCATCTAATAAGGCATGAATGAGGGGTCCGTGCTGAATGTGGGCACCGTGGGAAGTTAAATAACCTCTCTCTCGCCACAGCACGCCGAAGTCATGTACGACTCCGAATGCATAACGTGAATCAGTGTATATGTTGACTTTTTTACTTGTGGCTTGAATACAGGCTTGTGTCAGAGCGATGAGCTCTGCGGCTTGAGCTGACAAAGTATTAATACGATTAGTTTCAATGACTTCTGTATCTGTTGTGACTGCGTAAGCAGCCACTAACTCTCCTGTACTTGTTCTCATACATGAACCATCTACATACAACGTCAGGTCTGGATCTGACAATGGGACATCTGTCAAGTCTTGTCTGGGTTTCGTCGTTATAGTAATAACTTCAATACAGTCATGAGCTAGTGGGTCTGTTCCGGTTACTGGCAAAAGTGTGGCAGGATTCAATGTGTTACAGCGTCTGATTTCTATGTGTGGCTGAAACAATGTAAGTTCATACCCTGTAAGTCGCGCTATAGTCAAGTGTTGTGTTTGCGTTCTATTCACAAGGACTTCTACTGTGTGTGGTACTTGAACTGTCAATGGATGTCCTAACACTATGGCATCGCTTTGTCTGATTGCTAAAGCTGTCGCTGCTACTGATTTCAGGCATGCAGGCAAAGCCTGAGCTACGGGATCTAATGTACTAGAAAAATAAGCACATGGTTTGTGTGCTCCTGCTTGTTCCTGTGTGAGTACTGACAAAGCAGTACCTTCGCGTTCTGTAACAAAGAGTGTAAACTGTTTTCTGTAACATGGCGTTGCTAAAACAGGTGCTTGACATAAAGCTTTCTTTAGGCTTTCAAAAGCTTGTGTATGTTCCTGAGTCCAAGGGAGAACAGTCGATGTGGCTGCCTCCTGGGTTGTCAACTGAATGAGTGGTTTTGCTAGAAATGCATATTGCGGGATCCACTGTCTACAGTATGAAGTGAGGCCTATGAAAGCCCGCACCTCCTTTTGTGTCTTGGGTATTGGCATGTTAGCTATTAACTGAATGCGGTCTGGTGTAAGCTGCCTTCCCTCCTTGGACAGCGAGTGTCCAAGATAAATAACTCGCTGGACACAGAATTGCAGCTTAGAAGGGGACACCTTGTGCCCCTTTTCGGCTAGAAATTGTAAAACTGTCAGTGATGCTTTTTCACATTCAGGTTCGCTTCGGGCGGTGATCAGCAGATCATCGACGTATTGAAGCAGAGCAGTGTTAACTGGCATGTGGATACTGTCAAGTTCTCGTTTCAGTGCTTGGCTATAGATGCTGGGGCTTTCTGTAAATCCTTGAGGTGCGCGTGAGAATTTAAAGCTACGTCCATTTAAACTAAATCCGAATAAATATTGGCTTTCCGGATCTATTGGGACGCTGAAAAAGGCATTCTTGAGATCGATTACAGTAAAGAATGTCGCTTCGGAATCAATAGCTGTCAGTAATGACGAGATATCTGGGACCACAGGGAATTGTGGCACAATGCATTTGTTTAACTCGCGCAGATCAATAACCAATCGATATACTGGCGGGGCCTTAGGATCTGTTCGTTTAAGAATCGGAATTATCGGGGAATTACATACATTGGAGTCTGTTTCTACAACTACTCCTTGGGTAATGAGCTCGTCAATGATTTGTAGGAAAGCCACTACAGCATCTGGGGGTAACTTGTATTGTCGCATTCGTGGTAGCACCACTCCTGCCTTTAATGTGACTCGATATGGTGTAATATTCATGCAACCAACATCAGTAGGGCCTTGTGCCCATAGACGTGTAGGTAAAGTCTGCAGTCGGGGATCCATGTCTCTAGATACATAGTGACCTTTAAAATCACGTAAAAACAATCTTACTCCTTCCGGAGAACAACATATTATAGCTCCTAGAGCTTTTAATGTTTTTATTCCTAACAGGTTTTCTGGACATGATTTAGTAAGCAATAAATCTGTAGTTCGGGTCAGAGGTCCTATCGTAAGTGGCAGAGGTTGTGACACTTCATTAACAATAGGTTTTCCTGAAAAACCAAGGGAAATATTTTGTGAGCCTGACAGGGGTGCCCCTGGAACTTCACTACGTTTTATAGTTGTTCGACTTGCCCCTGTATCGAGTAAAAATGTTCTATCTTGACCTAATAATTCACTGTGTACATAAGGTCCTTCTTGATCTACAGGTATCTTGATAAGGGGTAAGTCAACTTCCCTCTCTAGGCTAGTTCATGCGTAACGCTGATACTCAGGGTATTCATACTGTGCGGTCTGATACATTTGTCGTGTTGTTGTCTGTGTGGCAGCAACAGGCAATGGTGGTGCAGCTGGCACAAACTGTATTGGCTGTTGTGCGGCTGGCATGGCCTCGGCATGCTGCAGAGCTCCTTGTTCATTCTGATCTTGTCTAAGTGGCCGTGATCTTTCTTGTGTTTTACCTATGCTGATATTATGTTTTAAAACTGGACAATCGTGTACATAATGACCTGGCTTTTTACAATAATTGCATGTCCCTTTTACAGGTCCTGCTGAATCGGAATGTGTCATACCCCTTTTATGTCCTTCAGCTGGAACTGTCTGGGAAACTAACATTTTCATTTTCGTGTCTTTCATGCGTCTGTGTTCATGTTCTTGTTCCTCTCTAATTCTATTGTGATGGTACTGTAACATTTGTAACATTTGTGATGGAGTGTTACCTTGCCAGGTACTCTCGAATTTTAATACTCTATTCTTTACTGGGGGCAGGGCATTTTCTACTAATTTTGTTACAAACAGATGTGGGTATGATTCGCTACTTGCTTTTATGCCACTATTTATACCAAAACATTTTTCAAATCGGGCATAGTAATCACTAGTGTCTTCATCTTGCTTCTGTTTACAGGCTGAAATTGTACCCCAATCTTCCTTTTTCGTAGTTAATAAGCGTGGCAGTACCTGTACTAATAAACCTGGTAGTGCTTTAGTTTTATCCCCAAGTCCTGCTCCTGCAGTTCGGGCCTTTTCTTCCGCTTCTAACACTGACCATTCTATCTTTTGGTCTCCTACCTCCCACTCTTTTTCCTTGAGTTTCTCATAAATGCCAGCAGGCATCAATACCTTTAATATTGTCATAATGTCGGGATAGGTGTACTCTCCCATGAGTAACATGTCTTTAATTTCTCGGTGAAAACCCGCTGGGTCTTTGTCATGACTGGGTACCACTTTCTTCATTTGTAACAACTCTATTTTCGATATGGGCGTATATACAAATACGCGTTTGAACTCGTTGTCCTCGCCCTTTATTGGGTGCACTTCTCGTAAGGGATTCTGTCTATCCATGTGATACGTGGTTCTCTCCTTGACGGGCAATGAGACATGTTCTGAACATACAAAAAGAATATACTGCTTTCTTGATTCTAGAATTTCTTTAATTAATTTAGTACCTGCACCTCTCCATTTATTCATAAGTAATTCAGTCAGTATGTCAGGTAAGGGACCAGGGTCCGAATGCTGACTTCGATATAGTATAATGAGTTGTTGAATCATATAAATCCCAGCTAACCTCTGTTCATCTGGGGTAAGATTCAAGAATGTGCGTACTACTGTATCATCACTATATTTTCCGGGACTGTCCACCCAATGGACAGCTGCCCTGGCTAAATCTTGTTCATCCATAGAATCGAGAAAATGATAACCCCTTCGTTCTCGGAGTAGTTTGTCGGCGGTTTGGAACGAATGCTCGTTAGACCTTATATGGACTATGGGTGTTGGGAAACCCCTGTTATTGTCTGGACATATCGGGCGTATCGGGTCAATAAGACATCTCGTACTATTATAAGATCTTCTTTTACCTACATAGGCTATAGTTTCTGACTGTCCTGTGGGCGGTCCTGACCCTTCTTCCTCGCTTTGTTCGAAACCGTCTACCTCTAATCTCTCTTCGTGTAGGCGTTCTATTTCTTTACGGATCTTTCGGCACATGGCTATTATACAATTTTGTTTATCATGTCTCCCTTCTGATATATTCTGGCTCCATCTTGTAAGAATTTGCATTGCTTCCGGGTCTACCCCCGGTCGGTCTTGATTTCTGATCACACAGTTTATGAGGAAACGTAACAGTTCCCCCTGTATCTCTACTTTCTGGTATTCCATAGCTCTGTTAATACATTCTGGATCTCGCCCTGTTTGGACAAAATGGTATATATTATCTAGATGCGCAGTCATTCCTGGTAACTTCCCTAAATACACTGCGGCTCGTCTGATACGCAATGACGCCAGGGTCATTTCGTCCTCTTTACCGGGCACAGGATCATATCTGCAATCTATAAGAAGTTCCTTCAGCGTACGGGCACTTATGAGTTTGGGTGTACGTGAATGTGCTGACTCTTGAAAAGTAAGTTTATTTATTCTGGGTGGCGTAGAAAAGATATTGGTAGCACCTCCCGTGGCCCCATCTGGGGTGTCGGGTGTGAAAGGATTCGTCGAACGTGACACAGCAACTACAGGTGTGGACACAGCTATAGAAGTAGCTGTAGGAGCGGATGCAGAAACAGATGTGCTTGCCAGAACTTGTGACTCGATTTGTTGCTGTAGGGATACGGGTGCTGGATCTGGGCGTTGGACCTCCCTGGTATGTGGTCTATGCGGGGCGGAATTAGCATATTCGGGAGCTGCGTCATCTAAATATGAGGAAAGAAAAACGTCTTCTGCTGTTCTAGGATGCCCCTTAGGATGTACCTTTATTGGGAACAATGGGGGTGGCAAGTCTTTCGGTATTTCTGGGGTAGCCTTAGGTAATCCTTCGGCCAGAAGGGGATACATACCATTCATAAGGGCATTTCTTTGTCTGTCTACTTGTTCTGATTTCACTCGGATACCTTCCTCATTTAATAGATTTTCTCGAACTTTATTGGAATTCTCTTTACTCTTCTCTTCCTGTCTACGTGCTTTTTCTGTTCGTCTATGTGATTCTTTACGCCATAATTCAATGGCATCTTTCTGTGACTGTCTGACTTTCCTTTTCCATAACTCTTCTTCTACTTTCATGATGCACTCTGCATCCCAGGTTCCCGCTGTGGGCCACCTCTGACTTTCTGGTAATTCCTTGGTGTAGTCTACCCATAAATCAAGAAATAATATGGCGTCTAGGCCATGTTTATGATACATAAAGTGCCCTGGAGTGTCCCTAGGAGGAATAGGAACGGCTTCTTCGAGAACCCCTTTTCTGGTAGTGATCTGTCTTAATTTCGAAAAGAGCGGCATATTGAGAACTGACCTTATACTTGATTTTGACCAACTGACCTGATACTTGATTTTGAACAGACTTAATACAATAAACACGATAATGAACAGTCATTCATACCACAATATACAGAACATACTTAAACACATTAAACATTAAACATTAAACCTTTAACTGAAACAACAATGATGATCGTCTGCATAACTAATCACCAAGCTTAATTCTTGACAATAACTAGATACTTCGGAATACTTGATATACTGCTAAACAGTACAGATACACTGCTGAAACAGTGCAGACCGGATTTGTGTACCCAAACCCGTCTTGACCGGCACAACCTATGTGCACGTCAGAAATGCCTCCCCAGCAATGGTACTCACCGGGTAGCTTCGGAAACGGAAGGCCTCAGTAACTTGAACTTGAACCGGACTGGACTCGACTCGACTCGTCGGACACTGGGCTTGACTTCGGACTGGTGGGTCTCTGTATACCTCGGATCTTGCTCTCTCAGCTAGGCTCTGGTCGGGATACTTCGCACTTCTCACCGCCTCGTCTGGGTGTTGATCGCAGTCTCAGTCGCCCCCGCTTGACCGGAGGGAGATACAGGAAATCCTGCTGGTACGCGTTATTGTCCGTCCAGCTGTGGCAGGAGACCGGGCCTGCAACGCACCGCCGGCGCGTGAGATGAGAAAGTGTCCCTGTTCGGGCGCCATTCATGTGGTAAATAATTTTCCTTTACCTGGACTGAATTTGATACAGAAACATAATAAAATAGCTCAGTAAAATGAGAGGCAGAATCCGTGGTATTAGAGGTTCGGAATGGGCTTTATTCCAATAATCGATTATAATCGGTTGCTCCAAGTTCCATCACCACGGAGGTTCAGGAAGTGAAGTACATACATTATTGACATGAAATGGCTTTTATAGTACATACATTACAATGAGGCGAATGCAGTAGGCGTAACAATTGATAAGGAAAATGACGATATATCTGCGTAACCAAAAATGGGTGTAATAAGGAGTAAAAAGGAACGTAATTGGTTATGATGTCACCTATAGGTGGATCCATAAGATAATACTTGGCATAGATGCGCGCGCAGCAGCATGACGTGTAATTGACGTGTAACTAGGGGGTGAAGGGGACTTGACATTTAGCTCTACATGTGGAGACAAGAAGTCTGAGGGGTCAAGTCAACCTAATCCCAAATCATATCTAACATCCTATGTTTAAAGAACTATGTTATCCATAAAGAAGGACTCTCGAACAGAATCTATTCTATACTGACTGTGCGTGCGTGTACAAGCGTCTAAGTGTCTACACTAAATGCGAGGACAGGAATCTTCCATAGTAACAGGACTATGAATTACTTGCATAAGGGCAGAGAAGCCGGGCCTTTTGCTCGGTGGCTGGAAGAATGTTTACTTAAACTACTAGGCAGGAATGCATCGGCTGAGGGGGAAGCAGATAACTCGAAGGTGAAATACAGTTCTTGGCAGAGAAGAGGCTGATGTCAGGCTTCGTGAGCCGCGCAGAGAATGAGACAAAGTTCATGGTCACAGATGCAGGCTCAGACTGGAGCTTTCAGAGGCAGAAGGCAAGAAGAGTTTTGATGACAGAATCAGGACCTACTTGCCTGGACTGTAAAATGGCATAAGTGAGCCATATAAAGCCGGTGGCCTTTTGTACTTAGGAATGGAATATCCGGCCTATTCATGGCGGATCTGACAGAGGACATGTTGACGGTGGACGCACATGTATTTGCGTCTTCATAACTGGAACTGGAGGGAACATACATGTACTTGTGACATGCACATAGAACCGTTGGGGTCCAAGATAGGGGACATAACCGACCAGAAAAATCCATATTTCCACAATACGAGGTAGCCTTAACGGCCCATGGGGTACCCGAGAGTAACTGGGGAGGTGGTCTCTACCGGTATATACCTCCCAACGTTAGGGACACCCTGTTATATTTGGCCAAGGCGGATCAGGTCAGGTATGCCCCCATGAAAGAGGCCTCGTTAAAGCAGTTTGGCCTTAACCCCGAGAAGTATAGGCAGAAGTTTCGTGGCAGCCATAAGCTGTCCACCCAGACATGGGTAGATTTTTTTGATTACGCGAGGAAGGCACTAGATGGTTGGGTGCGTGGCAGCGAGGTGCAGGACTACCAAGGGTTGTACGATCTTTTTTTAAGGGAGCACCTCTTGGATAAGAGCTTTCCGGAGCTACGCCAACATCTGGTGGACCGCAAGCTGATGGATCCTCGAGAGCTTGCGGAGGAGGCAGATATTTGGGTGAGCACCCGGGTGTCTCACAAGGGCCCCGGGGGAGATGGCTCGAAAGGTGGACAGGGTTTCCCCCAGAAGAAAGAGGGGGGAGATAGAAAGGTGGAGTTCTCGAAAGGTCCCCAAAATAAGTTTGGGAAGGGAGTAGGAACCCCACCCCCGTCCAATTCCACAAGACCCACTTACCCTGACAGGAGTCAGCAGCCAAGGATTGTGCGGTGCTACGAGTGTGGGGAGATTGGACACTACAGAGGAGATCCCAAGTGTCGCAGGCGACCCCCAGCCCCATTGGGCGGGAAAAGTCCCGGGGTAAGTAGTATAGCGCTTGGGGTGGAGCTGCCCTTAGATAGGGAAGGGGAGTGGACAGGCCTGACGCTGGTTTCACTCGGGGATAGAGAGGTGGTCCCCGTAGTGTCCCTGCCCCCGAACACTGCTAAATATCAGCAGAGGGTGAGAATTAATGGGGAGGAGGTGGAAGCTCTGAGAGACACAGGGGCCAGCATGACCACTGTCGTGCGGCGGCTGATGTCCCCAGACCAAGTAGTCCCCGAGGAGTTCCATCCGGCCGTATTGGCTGACGGCAGTTTGAGTCACTATCCAGTGGCTCGGGTTCCATTCGAGTGGGGAGGAGTCAAAGGCCTATTGAGAGTTGCTGTGAGCCCTGCCTTGCCTGTGGGGTGTTTGATAGGGAACGACCTGGAGCACACCAAGTGGAAGGATGTCGAGTTTCACGCTCACACCGAGATGCTGGGATTACCAGGGTGGACTTGCGTGAGCACGTGGTCCATGGCTGCCCGGCATGGAACTCACCCGGGGTTGGAGCCTGGAATTATGGCCCAACCCACAGCCAAACGTGGAAAGAAGAAGGTGGTGGAAGACATGCCCCGTGAGTCGGATGGGGAGGCCGGAGAGGTGCCCCCGGAGTCCGCGGAGGTAGATGTCGTTCCTGTGGAGGACTTACCGACCCTTGCTGACTGGCATGTGGAAGGGGGGCCTACCCGGGAGGAATTTTGTCAGGCACAAAGGGCGTGCCCCACTCTTGAAGGCATGCGGCGGCAGGCCGAAACCCAAGTGGCCAGTCAGGAACTGGGAGGTTATCATGTGTATTGGGAGGATGGTCTCCTATACAGTGAGCCCAGGGTGCCGGTACATGGATCTTCGAGGGCCATAGTGGTCCCCCAATGTTACCGGGCCTTCCTGCTGGAGTTAGCGCACGAGATACCCTTAGCCGGACACCTGGGCCAGGACAAAACCTTTGCACGGTTAGTCCCCCATTTTTATTGGCCCAGGATGAAGATTGCCTGAGACACCTTTTGCAAGACCTGCAAGTCTTGTCTGGCTAGTGGCAAGACTGGGACTAAGTTGAAGGTCCCGTTGGAACCGCTCCCCGTGGTCGGGACCCCTTTTGAGAGGGTCGGTATCGATATTGTTGGGCCATTGGACCCTCCGACCGCAGCGGGACACCGGTTCATCTTGGTTTTGGTGGACCACGCCACAAGGTACCCAGAGGCTATTCCTCTGAGAACCATCACTGCACCGGTGGTGGCGCGGGCACTGTTGGGAATTTTTACCCGAGTGGGATTCCCGAAGGTCGTGGTGTCGGACAGGGGCACGAATTTCATGTCGGCCTACATGCAGGCCATGTGGAAGGAGTGTGGAGTGACCTACCGGTTCTCCACTCCTTACCACCCCCAGACTAACGGACTTGTAGAGCGCTTCAATAAGACATTGAAGGGGATGATCCGAAGCCTACCAGAAGGCTTGAGGCGGAAGTGGGACGTCCTCCTCCCCTGCTTGTTATTCTCCTATCGGGAGGTACCGCAGAAGGGAGTCGGGTTCAGCCCGTTTGAATTGCTCTATGGCCATCCCGTTAGGGGTCCCCTCAGTTTAGTGAAAGAGGGGTGGGAGAAGCCTTCGCAGAAGCTTCCCCGAGACATTGTCAGCTACATGCTGGCGTTCCGCAGCCAGATGGCCAAGCTGTGGAAGGCAGCCACAGAGAACCTGGAGGCTAGCCAGACCGTGATGAAGGAGTGGTATGACCGCAACGCTCGAACGGTCGAGTTGGACGTTGGACAGAAGGTGTGGGTTATGGAACCTGGGGAGCTTTGTGCCCTCCAGGACCGGTGGACTGGCCCGTTCGACATTGTGGAGCGGCGAGGCCAGACCACATACGTTGTGGATGTGAAAACCCCCCGTCAGCCCCTCAGGGTGCTCCACGTCAACCGCCTGAAGCCGCACCATGAGCGATCGGAGCTTGCTCTCCTTATGGTGACGGATGGGAGCGAAGAGGAAGAGAGTGAAGCTCTTCCTGACCTTCTAGCGGTACAGGAGAAGGATGGTTCGGTAGAAGGTGTAGTCCTCTCCCCATGCTTGACCCCAGAGCAACAGAGGGACTGTCGCCATGTCCTGGGGCAGTTCGCCTCGTTGTTCTCCCTCACGCCTGGAATCACTCATCTGTGTACCCATGATGTGGACACAGGGGAGAGCCCCCCGGTGAAGAACAGGTCTTACCGGCTCTCCGACCGAGTGAAGGATAGCATCCAGCGTGAGGTGGCAAAGATGCTGGAGCTGGGGGTGATAGAACCTTCCAGCAGCCCGTGGGCTAGTCCAGTGGTGTTGGTGCCGAAAGCGGCCCCACCGGGTACGACGCCAGAACTTCGGTTCTGTGTGGACTACCGGGGGTTGAACTCTGTCACGAAGACAGATGCTCACCCCATCCCACGTGCAGATGAGCTGGTGGACCGGCTGGGAGCAGCCCGGTACCTCAGCACCATTGACCTGACATCCGGATATTGGCAGATTGCCATGGCCGACAGAGCACGGGAGAAGACTGCGTTCTCCACCCCAGAGGGCCACTACCAATTTCGAGTGATGCCCTTTGGGCTCAAAAATGCTCTGGCCACTTTCCAGCGGTTAGTGAATCAGGTACTATCTGGCCTGGAGTCCTTCTCAGCAGCCTACTTGGATGACATAGCTGTCTTCAGTAGCAACTGGGAGGACCATCTGCAACACCTCCAGGAGGTATTGCAGGCGTTGCAACGCGCTGGCTTAACCATTAAAGCCAGCAAGTGCCAGATTGGACAGGGATCTGTCGTGTACCTGGGACACCTGGTGGGCGGAGGTAAGGTGCAACCCCTCCAGGCCAAAATTGAGACCATCTTGGCTTGGGAGCCCCCCAAGACCCAAACAGAGGTCCGAGCTTTCCTCGGCCTCACTGGGTATTACCGCCGGTTCGTCAAGGGTTATGGTACCATCGTGACCCCCTTGACATAGTTGAAGTCAAAGAAACAACCTCGCAAGGTCATATGGACAGCTGCATGTCAAGAAGCCTTTGATACGCTGAAAGATGCGATGTGTACTGCTCCAGTACTAGTAACACCCGATTTCAGCAAGGAATTTATTGTACATACCGATGCCTCAGAGCACGGCATAGGTGCGGTGCTCTCGCAACTCAACACCGAGGGCCAAGACCAACCTGTGGCCTTCATATCTCGAAGACTCCTCCCTCAGGAACGGCGATGGAGCACCATTGAGAGAGAAGCCTTCGCGGTGGTATGGGCTCTGAAGAAGTTGAGACCATACCTCTTTGGCACTCACTTCCTTATCCAGACCGACCACCGCCCCCTTCGCTGGCTCATGCAGATGAGAGGCGAAAACCCCAAGTTGTTGAGGTGGTCCATTTCCCTACAGGGGATGGACTTCGGGTGGAACATCGGCCCGGAGTTGACCACGCCAATGCTGACGGTCTCTCCAGGTTTTTCCGCCTTAGTGAAGAGAACTCCCTAGAGGTTGGGTAGCTCTCCCCTCTTTCGGCTGGGGGGGGGACATATGTTGGACCTGTCAGCCCTAGGGTGGTCTCCCCGTCTATTTTTGTATCGTGCCTCATTTTTTCCACCCTCATTTTTATGTTGGACTAGGTCTCTGGGCGCCTTTTCATTGCCAATCAGTGTTAAGGTGCAGGTGCTCCCTTCTCCCAAGATGGCTGCCACAGACCCCTGCTACTGCAGGGTGGTCGTTTTTCATAGTAGCACCCTAGCTGCCAGGAGCTGGCTGGGACCCACAACAATGTTGCGACACCAGCCCGCCTTTTTGTCCCATAGGTAGAGTGGGGAAGCTCCTGGAATGTGCTGGAACCTTCTAGAAGGGAGGTGGGGTTTTACTTTTGCCGCCTTGGCTAGAGGTCACCTGACCTAGGGCTACTTAAGAGTGGGAGGGAAACTTTTGTGGTGAGTTGGCCATTGGGGTGAAGCAGAGCTGGAAGAATCCACCAGGAGTGTAGGCGGTAGGGCCTAGCCAGGGACTTATGCCTCTGAGAGTGACAGGATTAAGGTACTGCCTCTTAAGTGAGTGATGTGCCCTGTGAATCCCACTGATCTTGCCCAGTAGTAGGAGGACCCAGAGACTCTCTGCCAGCCTGAATAGGAAGGATCTAGTCGCCCTCTCCATTCCTACCCCCCTTAAGGGCGCCAGATACATCTGCGCCACAAGACTTCATCTGTCAACTGAGAACTGAAACCTAACTGTAAGAACTGAGACTGCATGACAAGAGCGAGCTGTAAGCCTTGAATGCCAGAGCTGAGACTGCGTGTCCAAGCTGACCTATCGAACTAAATGCTAAGCCGATTGCCAAGCCACCGGGGATCGACCAGGTACTAGCGCTGTGACCCCCGCGCTCCCCGCCCTGGTCTGGGACCCCCGGCAGCGTGCTCCGCTGAGCACCATATCCCCATCCTTAATTTGAGCCCCCCCCTGCGACGACGAAGCTAGCGCACTCACCGCCGCGGCCTGGAGGCCTGGAGAAGTGCCCTGCTGTGTCGCGAGGCCCAGGAGAAGCCCGGGGCCCCGTCGCTGCCGTCGCAGCCGTGTGAGGAGGTGCACAAGGTCGTGGCCGAGTTTCCCCATCGTCGTGAGGACGGACGCCTGCTGACGCCGAGACGGAGGTAAGCCCGGAGGCCGAGCTCCCCCCTGGTGCGCCCCCTGCTGGTCTGGGATCCACACCGCACTTGGCCCGGGTTGTCCCCTTCGTGGGAGTCCCCTCCCCTGCCTGCGTGACGGAGAGACCCCGCCGAGGGATCCTGTCCGTGCCCCCCCTTCCGCGATACTGAACGCGGTGCCCTGTGAACTGCACCGGAGCATAGGGACTTGCTCCTCGAGTCCGGTAACACGACCCGCTGGAAGCCTTCCGAAGTACTGACTGACATTACCCTCGCGTGGCGCTTCACGCCACCGACTCCGCTTCCATGTCCTGAGAGACCGGGACTGCGAGCAGCACGTTGTGTTATATGCTCTGCGCGAAAGTAAATACATGCCAATGAATGCGAGCAGCACGTTGTGTTATATGCTCTGCTCGAAAGTAAGCACATGCAAAGGGTTACGAGTAGCGCGTTGTGTTATATGCTCTGCTCCGAAGTAGTTACATGCAAATGGTTACGAGTAGCGCGTTGTGTTATATGCTCTGCTCAGGAGTAGTTACATGCAAATGATTACGAGTCACGCGTTGTGTTCTATACTCTGCTCAAACGTATTTATATGCAAATGATTGCGCGTAGCGCTTTGTTTTATATGCCTTGCTTCACAGTCTTAAGTGCCATTGATTACGCGGAGCGCTCAGTGCTACAGGCTCCATGTTGATGTACCCAATGTCACCCATTACGAGTATGGTGCTGTGTTAGACGGCCTGTTCAGAGAAAGACCTCTCTTAGCGCGCACAGCGCTATATTCACCCGCACTTAGCCATCTGCCGTGGGTACATGAATGAGGTTAGGCACTGCATATATATAGCCAAGATTGTCGTATTCACTGATCGATGGTATTATGATGCATGTATCGCCTTGTTATTTCCTGAACTGCAACTGACCAGCTATACTTGGATAAACTTGAAGTATTTGCATAATTTAAACGGTGTGGCGTCCCTTATTGTGTGTGTCCCTAGTCCATGAGAAGCGTGTGGTGTATGGTTGCTTAACACATAGCCCTCTGGTTGCCCGACCGGCTCGCGCCACGTTACCGCCCATAGGGCCTGGTGACCCCAGGTTCCTACACACATTTTTTATTCGCAAACGCTGCGAATCGCAAAAAACAGCGTTTGCGAATAAAAAATCGCTATTTCATATGTATGACACACATTCCCAGTGCAAATTAAGAAATCGCAAAATTTGCGATTTCTTATTCTGCGAAACCAAAAATCTGCGAATATCCTTGCGAATTCCTAAATTGCGATAGTCTCAGTTTGCAAAATTCGCAAACAGGATATCGCAAACTAAGAAATCGCAAGTACATGTATGAAAAATTCGCAAATTACGAAATTGTGTAATTCGCAAATTAAGAAATCGCAATTAACACCAAGTGCATGCAGGTGGTAACCAGGTGCAAGGTACTTAAACCACCCCACAATGCAACAGATCCTTCCACAATGGCAGCACTGTTTGTGATAGCCAGGAGGCTGCGTATTTGGGCTCTTGCACAGAGGAGAATGAGACAGGAACATATCTTCAGGTTGCGCATCACTCTGTTCCAGCAGACTGAAGAGGACATCCATGACAAGTACAGGCTGCACCCACAGACCATATTGGACCTGATTGAGGAGCTGAAACCAGGGGCGGCTGGTGACATTTTAAAGTGGTGGGCGTAAAATGATTGGTATACTTCACCGTTGCGAGCGAGCGTAGCGAGCGAGCCCGAACCCCTATGAGGAGGGTTCGGGGGAGTTCTCCCCCCGAGAAAATTGTGAAAAAAGAGAAGAGAAATGGTGCATTTTCAAGCAAATTTGAGAAAGCAGGAAGGTTAATAAAGCAATTGTGAAAGTGCAGTTATAACATTAATAAAGAGATGTCATATAACATAGGTAGCTGCTTATTCAGTGTATAACCACAGAGCTTCATAACAGACTTCGAGATACAATGCATTTCTGAGTACCTCACTCACAGATGTTTTTTATTTAACAAACTAAACTGGTTGCAAAGTAGCAGCATTCAAAATTGTTTACTTTTTGTAAATGAAATCAGCACGTCTTTCTCTAAGAGCAGCAAACTTTTCAATAACTTTAGTGTTAAAGTCCGGGATTTTCTGAACTAGCTTGCTCTCTACAGAGAGCATTGCCAAAGCATTGAGTCTTTCCTCAAGCATGGTGTTTCTCAGGAATGTCTCAATCCTCTTTAAGGCTGAAAAACATCGTTCTGCCTCGACTGTTGTCATAGGAGTGGTTATGACAATTTTAAGTAAAGCCACTGTCTCTCCAAGTGACTTTTCCATATTAAGTTTATGAATTAAAGCCAGCAAAGACAAGGCACTTGTGGCCTTCCGGTACACAGGCATTGCGTACAGTACAGTCAACTCAGTTCTCAGCTCTTCTTTATTGAGCATAGGATAAGCTCCCACAGCCTCATTCAGAGCACGCTCCGGGAAGGATTCATCATATTTGGCAAACTGTTGACTTTGCAATAATGTGGCACTCACCAAATGTTTTGTGAAAGAAAAACGCTCTTTTGCCTGCACAATTACAATGTCACAGATCTCCTTTGCAATTCGGACCAGAGTGGTGATGTTTTTCCTGCGGTTTGAAAAAGTAGAATGCTCTGGCAGTTTGCTGTCTAAATTGTCAACCCCATCTCTCACTTTGCTTATGCTTTGTACAAACATAGTAGTATATACTTGCACTTTGACAGTATCTATCTCTCGTGCTTGTAACTGATTGTATAACAGGTCGACAGCTACCATTATATCATGAAATAAAAACAGTAAGAACTGAAACTCTCTGTCTTGTAGTGTTCTACCAAAGCCATGGGCTTCAATCTGACTTTTGTAATCAAACTCATCATTGGCTTCTATGGCTTCAAAACATTTCAGAAGGTCCTCTCTATGTTCATAGATTAGGTTGACTGTACGGATGTTAAAGTTCCAACGAGTTGAGGATCCCCTTGGAACGCTTTTGTCTACAATGTCATGAAGTGCTTCTGTTCTTTTGGGGGAACGCGAGAAGAATGCTGCCATGCCTCCTATATCCTGAAAGAAAATCCGTGTCTCTGTGATCTTTGATACTGCCTGTTGCATAATAAGATTAAGTTGGTGAGCGTAACAGTGCACATAATGAGCATTAGGGTACACATCTCGAATTCTCTTCTGAACTCCACTAAGGCTTCCACTCATTACGGACGCACCATCATAGCTTTGCGCAATAAGTTTTTTTTTTTGAGGCAGCTCTGGAAAAATTAAGCTCAGTTGACGCAGTATAGCTGCAGTAATGGTTTCTGCACTAGAGTCTCTTAAATGTGTGAAACCATAGAACCTCTCCACAACTTGTCTGTCATTGTCAATGTATCGAAACACTAATACGGACTGTGTTTTAGTGGCCACATCAGTGGTGTCATCAGCCTGAATAGCCACAAAGTCTGTGTTTTGCAATTCTTGCACAATATGGCTTCTCATAATTTCGAACATACACTCAAGAAGTTCATTTTGTATTGTTTTAGAGGTGCCCTTAAAGACTGTAGCACGTGCTAAATGTGCTTCCATATCCTTGTCTATGCTTGCTATTAAATCCACAAGGCCTTTGAATATTCCAGGATTTGGGGAACCTTCCGATTCATCATGGCCTCGCAATGCCAGTTCAAAAGCACCACAGAAACGAATGCAATCAATTATTTTGGATAGAATCTGTCTGTTCCTATCAACTGCTTCATTGTGTTTCTGTATTGCTTTGCGGTATGCATCACTTATCTGCTGCTCAATCGGAGCATCTTCCCCCAACATTCCCAGTCTAGTCAGGTTTTCCATATGCTTTCTTGTGCGTGAATGCTTCTTTATTTTTTCAGACAAATGCTTCAAGTCTGTTACTCCTTGATTTGTCCAAGAAAACTCACCACCAAACAGCAAGCAGGAGAAGCAGAACAGAGAATTTCTTAAAGGGCACCCTGTAAGCCAATCAGCTTTTGTGTACCAGGCGTTTGAGAATGTACGTGTGGACATTTTTCCTCTGTCCTGGGAAGTTTGCTGTAGTTTTAGGTCAGGCCGATGAGGTCCCAATTGCTTTAAATCTATTTTCTCTTGAAGTGGCCGTGCCTGGAATGACCTTGTAATCAGCTCTTGTACTGTATTCATGATGCCGATGCTGGCCTTACCAATATATATTAAAGAAACCTGCCAATAATCAAAGTACAACATATAAGGTGCGGTGCAATAATATCAAATTTCAGTATA
The DNA here is from genome assembly GCF_964204655.1 of Triturus cristatus. Classification (NCBI taxonomy): domain Eukaryota; kingdom Metazoa; phylum Chordata; class Amphibia; order Caudata; family Salamandridae; genus Triturus; species Triturus cristatus. The sequence goes on from NC_140591.1 coordinate 86,385,926, forward strand.
AATACATATATCTTGTGCAGTATCGCAATAAATCTCCAACAGCTCCCCTTTGCACAACATGACCGCTAAAAATACAGCCTTACTGCCTGCTGCCTCTGTGTGCCATAGTGGTTGCTGAAGGCACTGAAACAGACACTGCTTGAGGGCCTTGAACAAGGCAAGGGATAGTTAGTGCTGTTAACAACCGTTATTGGCCAAATCACAGGGCTAAGGCTGTTAGTAAATTCCATCCACTGAGGGTACAATGTTCAGAATGTGTGCCTACCCCAACCACCATGTACAGTGACCACACACATAGCTCTAACTCCAATCTAAAAAAAAAAATAGCATCAGTTTCCTTACCTTTAACTCTGGGTCGTAGCCGGGGTGAAAGAGCAGCAAAGGAGGTCTTGTTCGTCGCCGGAAATATGACCAAAAATTTGGTAAGGGTTGTCAAGCTTTAGAAGGTGCTGAAAATAAAAATAACGTGCTGTAACTAGACAAGCATTGCTTTTAAAATACAAGTAATCCCAATGAATTTTACCAGCGTCAGTTCTTCAAGTTAATATAAAATAACAACAGTGTTCTTAAAATATTTATTTTGTTTGATGTTCGGGGAAACCAGACTTTTTTTTAGTCTGCTACGTTAAAATTATCCATTGGAACCTGCTTACATTTAAATGTAATAATGATATGATCTTTAGCTTTCAGTATCTTTATGGAATACAATAGATCACAATTTTAAATTCAAATTATCCTTTAATCAATACATTAAGAAGTGCAGCAGAGAACCATAACTTGTGAAATAGTGTAAATATGTGCAAGAACCTATTCAAAATTACATTTGCCAGCGTTGTCAGGCCGTTCTCTGCTCGCCTGCGTCCTGCAGAAAGCCCTAGCTGGACCTAGGAATCTCATTAGCATAATCCTCCTGCCTGTTTATTGCCTTGTGAAATGCTTTAATGACTCCGCCGGCAGAGGCGGCGAGGCCCCCGGTAATGGCCAGAAACATGTATGGAGGCCCCCCCCCCCCTTCCGACCCTCAAAGCGGTTGCACTTTTTCACCTAGGGATCAACGCTTAAGCATTATGTGAGCACGGGGAATCGCGCCATAATTGTAAATCCTTCCCCGGGGCTATGGTCGTGACTGGCTCAAGCAGGATTTCCACAGTGTGTGACCTTGATCATATGCGTAATGTGATGGAACGGGCCTGCACTGGGATGTTCTTTCAGAAGTTGCGAGCTCACCTTCACCGCTCTGGGACGGCAGCAAAGGTGGGACAGGATCCAGTCGGAAGGGGGATTAACGGAAAGAAAGAGACTTAAAATAAGCGATCGCTGGAAGACGAGGCATTACCCTGAGAGAGAGGAAGTTGAGAGAGAAAGAGAGCACGCAGTGAGAGTGAGAAAGAAGAGGAAAGGAAAGGAGAGCGATAAAAAAAGAAATAACTGCGCGCACTAGGGCCTCTAGAACATGGAATCTCTGACTCTGGGTGGATCTTGTGGGTGGAGCTGCTGGTGCATTAAGCCCTCTGTAAATATATCTAAAATATCCAGAGTTACAGACACTCTAGCCTTCTTTGTAATCTTAACTAAGTTCTTGGTAAGGCCCATAACTGGCAAACAAGACGTATGTGCTGCCCACTCTCCACATCAACGAGCTCATAATTTATTTCTCCCCATCACATCTTTAACTTCTCCAAAAGAACCTGACTCTATAATAAATACATCATTTGCTTGCATGCGCTGTGGTCAGTGCCTTACCTGTGTCACCAGTTCTCATTTTTTGGCTCATAACAAATTTTCCATCCTCGGACTTTTAGCAAGAGACAGAAAGGCAGTAACGGGAGAAAGAAGGAGGAAGAGAAAGACAAGAAAACACGAACAAAGTGTGAAAGCTGGGATTAAAAACAGCCTGCAAGACTGAGATAAAGAGACAGGAAGCGTAGGGTGGTGGAAGAAAGAAGCATCAGGAGGAATTGAGACTGGTCAGCGTTGGTATTTGGCCTGTGCCCACTCTTGAGGGCCTGTTGTATGCAGTGGTGCTGTGGACCCCCGCTTTAGCAGCTTCAGCTGGGGGGGGTGTTCTTTATGGGCCTCTTCTGTCTGCAACTCACCAGACAAAGCTGATGAAAACTGCTATAAAGAAATGCAAGTCAACAGAAGAGTAAGCAGGAGAAAAGAAGAGCGAAAGATGTGTAAATAGAAGAGGGAAAGATGGAGGAATAGTGAATGGAAGGAAGGGTGAAATGATGTATGGATGAGTGGGTGAATGAATACATGGGTATATGGATGAGTGGGTGAATGGGTGAGTGAATAGCTAGGTTGATGGACAGGTGAAATGATAGGATAGTAAAGGGATGGCTGAGGGGTGGCTAAGTGAGTGGATGGACAAGTGAAAGGGTTGTGTAGTGAAGGGATGGCAGAACAGGTAAAAGGACGGCAGAGTAAAGGGATGATGAGTGGGTAAAAAGACCAGTGAACTGATGGCAGAGTGGATAGATAAATGGATGGGTAGATGGCAGAGTAGATGAAAGCATGATGGGTGGATTGGTAGATGGCAGAATGGATGGTTGGATGAACTGATGGCAGAATAGAAGGCATAGAGAATCGATGGATGGATGAATTGATGGTGGTGGATACATGGTAGGATGGATGGCAGAGTGGTTAGATGAATGGATGGCTGGATGGATAGACAGATGGATGGGAGAGTGGATGAATAGATGGATAGAATAGAATAGGAAAAGATTGAATGATGGTTGAAAGATGTAAAGGTGAAATAGCGGGTATTAGAAGATGGATGTAAGGGCAAAAGGATGAATAGATGGACAAGGCGGCTCTTCTAGGGAGGGTTGGACTCACTTGCTTCGCATGATTGGTGCCACTAAAAGTTTTATTTCAAAGTGGGGTTATTTAAATTGTCTGGTTACTCCCTTTGTTGTAGAGGGTGGGAGAGGCGTGCATCGGTCCGGCCTCTCCCAGCACAACCCCCGCGCTCGCTCTTGTGAATTCTGCGGGTTTCAGTTTCGCAAAACTTGTCAGGCCAGTTACTTGAGATTGGAGTGATCCCAGCGGCCGGAGAGGGAACACTGCGACATTCTTCGCAGCCCTGCCTCGGGGGAAAGAGGCAGAGCGACAATGAAGGTCGAGAAACAAACACCGCTCTGCCGAGGAAAGAAAGAGAGTCAGGCCTCGGCCACCACACTCTAAACTGCAGAGCGACGACCAGGCCTCACAGTTCCCTCCAGGGCGAACGTGTCTGTGTATCATGGATATTTGGAGGGCGCGCGGCAGGTGTGGAGGGGGTGACTTGGCATGGTCCAATCACCCCTTCCCAAGTTCCCACCCGTTTGAATTCGCTGTGAAAACACTGGTAGTAGTCCAACGTGAAAAAATAGCGTGAAACTGCGTCTCGTGAATCTGCAAGGAGCTTGACCCACCCGGACAGAGCGTGCGAGTAGTTCAGTGTGCATGGGCATAGTGTGAAAAGCTTGGCGTGCATGGGCAGTGTGTGAGGTGTTTGACGCGCATGGCCGAGTGTGAGAAACTTAGCGCGGACTCTGAGGGGAGCTTGACGACGGTGTGAGAAGCTAGCCTAGCTCAGATGTAGACGACATGTTGTGTCGGGAGCTTTATACTTACGGACACTATGCGGAGTATTCAGCACATAGCGCGTGTGGCTTGGAGCAGAGTGAGGAGCTAGGTTAAGGTTAGGCGTGGAGGAATGGCGTGAGGAGTTTGATGCACGTGAACAGCGCGGGGAGCTCGCAGACAGTGTAAGAGCTACAGCATGTCCACAACGCAGGTAACTTTGTACTCCGAAGAGTCCGAAAATCAGCTTACCCTTTGACAAGATGGCATTTTCATCTCCAAAAATATGTATTATTATTTAATTTTTTCAGTTGTATTTCTTTAGTACATATTTCTTATTGTTTTCTCATTATACTTACTTCAGGTACTTTTATGCAGTGATATCACGAGTTTTTCACGACGACACACGAGTCACTCAGTCACACGACGGGTCCTGACTCTGAACGCACCGCCGCCACGAGGTTATGAGCAGACAGTGTCGCACCACCGCGTGCGTGATGACGCGACCGACTGCTGGAGTGCGCACCTCATGGCCAATCACTGTCACTGTGTTCAGACATAAGCCACAGTGATTGGCCATAGGTGCGCGGCACCCAATTAGCAGTTACTCGTTGGTCTGAGAGACTGTATCAGGCTCTCAGCCAATCCAGAGACGCTGCATTAGCAGCGCCTGCCCTGGATTGGCGAAAGAGCACGGATAGGGCTCGCCCGGCTACCGAGAGGGGGGCTGCTGCATGAGGCAACCCTCGGCCTCTCGGCCCCCTCCTCTCAGTACAGTAGTCAGTGGCAGACAGTGCGGCGAATGCGCATGCTCGTGCTTGTCGTGAGACAAACTCGAGCATGCGCAATAAAATTGCGAGCCGCTGCCTGTCTGTCAACTCTCAACTGTCAGTGCTCGCCCCCCGGCCCCACCCCCTTCATGTCCGACGCAACGCATCATTTGCATTGCCATTGCTGCCGGTCTGGGGATTGATTTGCGTGCGTGTGTGGTAAGTGGGGCTCCGCCCCTGCGCCCCAATGGACGCACCGCCGCTGGCTGAAACCCTATTTGGAACACCGTACACGCAGGACACTAACAATTCCCACACATGTGCAGGTCCTGTGCTCCCTGCACCTCCTGGCCTCAGGGAGTTTTCAACGGGTCATAGCGGAGGTTGGAGGGGTGTCACAGAGTGCCCTGTCGCGCTTTTTCCATGCCTTTCTAGATGCAATGCTACAGAGGCTATCACATCACATATACTTCCCCACCACCCAACAGGCATTACAGCAAACAAAACTTGACTTCTACCAGATTGCACATTTCCCCCACGTTATTGGCTGCATCGATGGGACCCATGTGGCCATCACACCCCCATCAGCAACGGAATATGTCTACAGAAACCATAAATGCTACCATTCCCTGAATATACAGATTGTGTGCAATGCTCAGTATATCATCAATGACATTGTACCCAAATACTCTGGCAGTACACATGACTCTTTCATCTTTAGACATAGTGGAATACACAGACGTCTGAGTGCTGGAGAGATTGGCGAGGGATACCTGCTAGGTAAATACATGGCACACATCCATACATCCACTACATCTCCTGAGGGGGGGGGGGAGGGGGCATTGACTTACCTATTGTGTCTATCCCTGCAGGTGACAGTGCCTATACAGTGCAGGACTTCATCCTGACCCCGTACCTGGATCCAGCCAATGCAAGTGAGAGGAGATACAACAGGGCACACAGATCTACACGCTGCGTCATTGAGCGTACGTTTGGAATCCTAAAGAGCCGGTTCCGGTGCCTGCATAAAAGTGGAGGTGCACTGCAATACAGCCCTGAGATCTGCTGTAAAATCGTGGCAAGCTGTGCAATGCTCCATAACATGGCTATGAAGAAAGGCACCACAATTGATGTGACCGATACAGACACATCAGATGACGATTGCCCTGCTCCCCCTGGCAGACAAGCATCAGGAGTAGGGGCAGCTGCCGGACGTCAGAGACTGACTGAGATCACGCAAAACTACTTCTAGGTGAGCAATGATGACATGAGCCAAAAAATGATTGTAATGTGTGCTGTGTTTATTCACACTTCAAAAGCATTCACTGTTGCTGTACCCAGCACATGTTATGCACACAGTGCAGGTACTTCACAAGAAAGTGTTCAATATGCATTGCTGGGTTGCATCACCCATTGCTGCAAATTTGTCACTGTACAGTTCACCTCCTTCGGTGATGGATTGGTGCTGTGTGGTATCCAGGCTGAGTGCCCTCCGAGGGGTTCCTAGGTACTGCTCCCTGTCTGGCACTGCGCCTTCTTGCTCCAGGCAATGTAGGTGTGGTGCTACTCCTACTTGAGGTCTCCTCACTCTCCCCAGAGACCATGAGAGCGGTGCCACCTGAGTTGGCCGTCTGCATTTGCTCCACTGCACTGGCGACCTGTTCCAGCCCTCTTGCAATGTCCTGACAGCAGTGTGACATTTCCAACTGCATGGTAATGCTGCGACGTGTCAGATTGCTGGTGGTGGTGCAGAGGCGGTTCACGGCCTTTGTGTAGTTGTGCAGCCGTGCGTTGGCACGTCGGGCAGCCCTGTCACTGGCGTCTTGGTTTTGCTTCAGGGTGTCACAGAGGTCACGTATGGCACCTGCCATGGCCATGATGCCCTCCCCCATGTTGCGCTGTTTTTTGTTGAGAGTGCATAGCTGCCGATTGATGGAGCGCAATGATTTATATTGCAGGCGCTGTACTTGCAGCATGCTGTGTTCAAGACCTGCAAATACTGTGTGGTCCTCATCAGTGGCAGTGCTGCTCCTGGGCCTTGACCTGCGTCTTTCCAGTGCTGGCATGCTCATCCTTGGTGTTTCCTGCCTCCACATGTGTGACACACCCTGCCTTTCCTCTCTTTGATCACTCTCCTCCCCTGTGGGCTGTATGTCATTCTCCAATCGAGGCAGTGGGGGCACATGTGTGCGCTTCCTGCGCATGATTGTTGTGTGCTCTGTATCCTCACTTGAGTCCCCTTCATCATGCTTGGTACTCAGGATGTTCATTGTCACCTCCCTCTGCACTGTCATCAAGTGCCCTGGATTGTGCTGTGGATGTAAAGGGGAATACATGAGTTTGTGTGATTGTCTGCATTTTGCACTCAATAAAGTTTCTACAGTTTGTCTTGGCTAACTTCTGACACTGTGTTATTCCCTTATCACCGACCCACATGTTGCATTTGATTTCCTATGTGTCATGGACACGCTGTCATACATCTTACTACAACTTTCATGATGCATTGCTGGGTGTGCTGTAAGAATTGGACTGGAATGATGGTCTTGTTTGCCTCCTTGAGTCTGGCTACCACCCTCTCCTTAGACCTTTGCCGCATGTCGTACCATCGCTTGCGCAATTCTTCGAAAGTGCGATGAGTAACACCCACAGCATTACCTTTCTCTTGTATGTCCAGCCAGACCTTTCTTTTTCTTGATTCTGGGACTCTCAGTGCCTTTTTGCCAAAGAGGAGCTCATGGCTGCACACCATCTCCTCTATCAGAGAATTTGTGTTTTCTCTTCCTCTTTTCACCCTCCTTGCCCTCATGTTGCTTCTGGGACTCCATTGAGGTTTGTTCTCTCCTGGGCTGACTCCTCACACTCTCCAAACAGCCTCTGACTGTGGCTCAGGTAATCAGATGCAGCAATTCACTCCCACTTCCTGGTTGTGATGTCATCAGGCTGCACCTGTATAGCAGATTCCCGCTTTTGCGATTTTACGAATTTCGCAATTAAGGAATCGCAAAGCATGTTTCTGAGAATTTTTAGCGAATTTTAAGTAATCGCTAAACATTAGCGATTTTTTAAATACATCCCGATTTGCGAATCTCAAACTGCAAATCGCAAAATATCGCAATTTGAGATTCGCAAAACGGGAGTTTCAGAAATATGTCCCTAAGTGTCTATTTCCATATATTTCCAAAGGATGCATAGGATCTGGGACCTATAAAAGAAACAAAACATAAGCTAATACATATAAACCACAGTTATCGAGATTTACAAGCTCGTGAGGTCGCCATTTTGTCCTAAGTGTATGTGCCTGACTATGGACGGCTAGTTGCACGCCCTTGGTTCCTTACGAATAGCATGCCTGTATTTTGGCGATGTCGTTGTTCTTTTCTGCTTCATTTCAGCAGGACCGTTCCAGTGGTCCGGTTGCTTCTCCGTCATCTATGAAGCTCTGACCGCTCTCTCCTGAGGTAAGAACCAGCTAATTTCACTCTTCTGTGGCTTCACTGGCCACTCGAGCCTATTGCTGCTTGTAAATCTCGATAACTGTGGTTTATATGTATTAGCTTATGTTTTGTTTCTTTTATTTTAGTCTCTCTAACTAGTTTGTGATTGAGAGCAGGAACCTCTGGTCCTTTGGAGGGGTATTTATGACCCCACCTTAAATATGTTTGGACAATACTTCCTCGATTGAGCTGTTAATGGGTGGTAATTTGTTTGTCCTCTCTATTTTGTCTCCATCTATATTGGCGGAGACTTCATATCTGGACCCCAGTTAGGGTTCAGCATTGCTTGTGGTCGCCTCATTGTACCCTCTGATAAGAATTGAGGTATACCTACTCCTTGGTCGTCCCTCGGTCCTGAAGAAGTGTTGCTCGATCCTGAGCACTCACGACACGAAACATGTTGACCTCTGTCAACTATAAGCTACCCTGATACCTAGAATCACAAGAGTAGCCTCCCTGGTTTTACCTAGTCCCAGCCCTACATAACCTAATTAAAATCATTTAGGGGCCAGGGTCTATTTTAGCTTTTTCTAGTCCCCACACAATTTAGGAGTCACTGTCCTCTACAATTTCACACATAGTCTTCACATAACGGCGTTCTCAGATCAGAAGATCTCCGCTAAAGATGCCACCAGGCCCGTCGGACATTGCAGCGCCGGTCCACGAGGAGCGCCCAATGATGAAGCATGACACCCTAACAGGTGTGTGAGGGCAACAAGATCTGAAATTTAAATTTCCCTCCCATGACAGATTTAACAGCTGGCTAATAGTGATCCTTACTAATTTGGCCATTAAGAGGAACTGTTCTTTCCTGTTTTTCCTATGTACACACTAGAGAGCATCAGAACAGGACCTCTCTAAATAACCAGCTCTCCTGTCCCCTTTCGATTATACGTCCTCAGTAGGTAATCATGATACATTGGGGCATATTTACAAGCCCTATCGCCACCGAAGCTTCACTTTGTGTGATGCTCCAGTGGCATAGCGGCATTTTCGATAGCTACAAGGTGGCGCTTAGCTAGTTAATGTGGCCCAACGCCACCTTGGAAATATGCCCCTTTCCGCCAAAGTCTTCTGCGGCAACGGGGCGTGCAATGGATGTTGCAGTGGGTGTTCCACCGCAACACCCATTGCTTTTTGATGCTGCCCCAGATTTACAAGTCTGGGGCAGCACCAAAAAACTACCTGGTTTTAGGATAGTGATATGAAGAGAAATTATCCATTTCTACTCGTTTGTTTGCTCTTTCTATGTGTGCTACATGCAGCACGTATAGAAAGAGCAAATCACCATCCTTGATTGTTTATGTGCAGGAAGGTGTCCCTTCCTGCACATAAACAATCACCCCTGCAGCTCAGGCACTCTTAAAACATGGTGGCAGGATGTCTGCGCTGGTGCTAGGCAGCTTTTTTGCACCAGCAGTAGAGGAAAACACAGGGGTGCGCGGTGTTCTTGCGAATATGGCGCATCCCTGCATTTTAACCGCGACATGTTGGTGGAATCCTGATATCTGTTCTTCTATGAACTCAACAGAGACATCGGGAACCATAGAAGCTTCTTGTAACAAATACCCTTACGCGTGTTCGTTTCCCAAGATTTATCATTAGGGAAGGAAAAACAAATGACTTGGTCTGGGCAATACGAGCAGTGTGTGGCATGTGAATGTGGTGGGCATGCATTGGAGAATCCTGTAACCCACCCTCACCCTTGAACCCCGCTATATGGCAAAGGATTATCTGGTGTCCGGAACGAGGGGAGCTCGTTGGCACAGGCAGGCAGGTTTTAACTTGAATGCAGAGGCTGGTCAGAGCCCTCACCTCTCCTCATTATTCCCAAAAGTGGACAATGCTCAGGTGAGTGTCCCACAGAGAGGTCAGCGAAGGAAAGGCTGATTGGCTTCATAGTACTTTATTTACATTTAATAATGTATTTATTTAGGAGTTTTATATACTGACTCAGTCACGGGTCACCTTTGCCTTTTCACAACACTGACAAAGTGTCACCAAGCACATCTTCCTGGTTACAGTGCTGAGTCTAGCAGAAGTCAGAGGAATATGTCATCTGATAATATATTTCTAAACATAAACATGTATATTTTTTGGGGTGGTTCCGCAGGGTCAGTTTGGCCATTTATTCCATCAGGCTTTTCTCTGAGAACTGGAACACTCAGATATGGATTGATAATAAAAATGGCCATTCCAACAGATCGCTCCACGTATCTCTCTCTCCAACCATGCCAGCTCAGGACCACAACTATACCCAAAATCACAGATTGGACAACCCGGTGCAGTAACCAGCTAAGCAGACAATATCACAAGAAATACCATAAAGGGACCTGCAGAGCTGCAGAGCTGATCAAAGCTACCATCATGCTGAAAACCATAAAACTGTGCATCTGTCCCTCACACTTCATCATCCAACTCACTGCTACACGCTGTGTCCCATAACACAATAACCGCACCTCTGTGGCCACCACTCACGACATGGAAACGCTTCCCACACAGGATCAAAACAAAGACAACATCCTTCCAACCACACACCCTACACACATGTAGCGTGCTACTCATGTAGGCAAGCGCTTCAGCACCTCACACAGAGGTAGTACGCACAATATAAATGCTGCAATACAATAAAATGCATGTGGGCAGAAAGCTATTAGCACCAGTCCCTCTAATGTCACCGAACACAACAAACAGAGCAGCTGTGACTGCCTCGTTCCTATCACTGCCATTGAAAGCAGAATGAGGGCAAACAACAGCACCGAGCATTGTCATTGGCTGAGCCAAGCTCAGCAGTCCAGGCACTATGTTAATAAAGGAAATGATATCCCTGAAGATGAACTTTCTAATTCTCTTGTCATAGTCCTACAAATGCCTGACAAACCTGCATTGATGGCAGGGAAACATGGGACAGGAATAATGTAGCTTAAAGAATTAGCTGAATCCCAGAGTGAGAAATCACAGGGTTTGCTCCATTTATTCTGCACTGAGCGCATTGCATTACCCGTTGCTTTGTTTCCTTTTTATTGCTCCCACTGCCCGCGCTGTTGTTGGTCTTGCCTGGTTGGCTCCAGATGAATTCACGCCTGGCTTTTCAGTGTTTTTTTATGTGTTCTGCTTTCATTAGCTCCGGATGATAGGGATCTGTCTGTCAGCAGGATGAATGCACCAGCTTGTCAGTCCAAACCTGCATCACACCCGCCATAAATGACTACAGAACAAAAGGGCGGGATATCTTCTCTCCAGCTGACCAAAATCCATTTTGAACGCATCAGGTAAGCGCCTTCTGGATGTTCCTAAATCCAAATAAAGAAACAAAATCAGGATGTTGAAGTCTTTCATAGACTGCAGTGTATCTAAAACATCTCTGCCTGCTTTTGAGCCTCAGCAGAATTGTAACTCCTCGGTGGACAGCGGCCAAATGGACCCAAGTCATGTGTGACTCCGCTTCAGACACTTCCAGTGGTTTTAAGCAACTTCATTTTGAATTCTGTAACTTTTAGTTTCTCTTTTTGTATTTGGGGTGCGGGCTTGAAATTGTCAGCACACAAACTCCTAACACATAACACACACATATCACCAAACATCCTAGTATTGCTTACCGTAGAAGTAAAACTATACATAACATAGTGAGCCCAAGTTACCCCAGGGTGGGTGCACATGAACAAACATGGCCTCACAAACTTAATGAGGGCTCATACAGATGTGGTAATTGCAGTATGTGTAAACTCACAATTTCTGGAATACACGATTTTCAATATAATGGCTCAAGGAAGTATCATATCAATCAACAAATTGACTGTTCCACTAAGTTTGTGGTTTATGTTTGCGTGTGTAAATGTGCAAAAAACTATATAGGTAGCACTATAAGATGACTCAAAGATCGCATTTCAGAGCATTTTAGGGCTCTTAAGAATTTGGATTCTAGATGTCCCTTGTGACTCATGCCATTGAATGTACAGCACAAAGCAAACAGCTATCTTTTAAATTTCATAGCATTGAATCTATACCTATTGATGTCAGAGTTGGAAACCGAGAGCTTATAGTTAGACAATGCGAAGCTCGCTGGATCTTGAAATTACGTGCTGTGGAATTAGGCATCAATATTGACAATGGGTTCCAGTATTTTTTGGGATCATTGATGTTCAGATTGAAATAGAGACTGTATGTATTTATGGAACCTGGAATCTCTAATGAACTATTGTGTTAAAACTGTAAATATGTGTATGCTTTCCAGATGATCTGAGCGGAATATGTGTCTTCACCCCTTGACTCATAACATGAATTAGTAACTTGCTTTCTCTAGTATGTTTTTTTCTCCCATTTATTTTTACATCTCTCATTATTGTTCACTCTTATTTTAAATATTTTCTTTACAATATTGGTAGTTGGTTTGAATATAAACACTTTTATCTGTATACTATTTGATTATTAGTATTGTTTGTGACATAGCGTAACGCACTTAATAACCGTCTTGGGCAATTTACGTTATATATCAATATAGAGCGAAATAAGTGTATACTGAAATATTTTTAATAATGATATGAATTGGTCAATTATGGGCCGAACTTCCAGCTATGATGGCTAAGATGACAGGACTTTGCACCCAGAGACATTTTTTATACACAGCAGTGAAATGCGTATGTGCTAAGATTATTAACATTGACAGAAGCGTGTTATACTTGGGCTAATAGCCGAGTTTTCGCATTTACCGTCTAACTGATATTTCCTAATTTTAAGTATGATATAGGCTGTCATTTTTTTCATTAAATAGATTTTTTGCAATTTAGATACAAATACGTTTATTTATGTGTACTCTGTTTATTATTAGGATAATGTATTGGTTTACTTGTATTATCTATTATATGCATGGTGACATGTTCCAAAATGGTGTCCATGTTGGACTGATGCTACACCATCCCTTCACACTGGTCCCTCTTTTATTTTCATGGAGTGGTGACTCACCGTAAGATTGCTAGATGCTTTAAGGTAAAGGCATTTCACTGTGAATCAGACTTGGCATTTTTACAGTCTTTATTTCTGGTCTACTTGTAAGACGTAGCGTGTATTTTATTGTCCCGATTGGGGTATTGTGGCATAGCGGTAACACGACTTTACAGGCACATTTTGACAACGGGTTACACTTGCAATGGGTGTATAGGTTGGGGAACTAGTCCAAGATGCCTGGATAATTGAAATAACGGCTTAACTTAGCTCTAACATGTTTGGAATATTTGCATTTACATTGGCTTGAACTTTATTGGTAATAGCTTTGTTGCTCACATATTTGTAATATGGTCGTACGATGAATATATAATTGGCTTACTTTACACGTTTGGAGTACTGAGGATTTTGTATAAAGCTTTTTGACAGATGTTACTACTCTAGTATTCCCTTATATATTACTACAGGCGGTGAGTTTACATAGCGTTGTTACACTTAGAAAGTGCATGAGGTGTTTGGGGACTTTCTCTTAAGCACAAGAGTGTTATTTTGGTAAATATTGGGTGATTTCTTTATACACTCTTTGCGTGAATATATTATTTTTCTTGCCCTGTCTACCAGGGACACATTTCACTTTCATTAGTGTCCATCATGCCTTGTGGACTTATTAACTGAAGGTGGCTGACTATATATATATATATATATATATATTACTTGGTGAAGCACTCTGTGACTAATTACCAAAAATTGGTTGTATATGTTGTAATATGGCTGATTTATCTGTTTGTTCTAGCCCTGAGGAAGTCTATGGTTAAATCCATAAAGACGAAACACGTGTTGGCTTAATCTGTGGCTATATGTTGTTGATGAAGATTGGAGTGCTGATTAATATACAAACAAGATATAGAATAAAGTGCAAAGAAGAACTCCTTCGAAGACTACTGTGTGGACTTATATGTGCTTGATTACATGTGCTTGATTACATGACTGTTGCTCAGGATAATGACCTTTTGTCTGTTACATGTGTGTGGATCTAGGTCTCCATTCCTTGACAACGCGGGGTAGTCGTTGTACAATACCCTTGGAGCACTCTTGTTAAGAAAATATTCAGTGTTTACTTAAACTTCATGACCTTGTGAAGTCTATACCCTAGTTCCCTTTCCAACGGATTACAAACTCCTAATGACTGATAAGCCAGGGTGGGCTCGTAGGGTCAACTATGACATAGGGCCACTTGACAGCTATGTTATTGTCCAGTTATGTTTACCTTCAGCATCTCATTGAGGCCCACCCTCCATTCCATGGCTTAGTTTGACACTGAGGCCTTCCATTTTTACTTATGATTGACAAACAAGAAGATAAAAGGATTAGCCTACCAAATATTGACTTTCATGTTTTTAACATCGAATTGATTTACTCCAAACAGCTTAGCAATTTAAATATGATGTCCAAAAAGGTGGAATAACTTCTATGTTTTAGGAAGGGGGATTTATGTCCTGCTGCCCCAAGAGATTAGATGAATCTCTGCCCCCTCATTGATGCCAAACGCGTGCACATCTACAGTTCCTCTCTTCCAGGGCACACCTGAGCTGCAGTGCCCAGCAGACTTTACCAACACACTCTGCAGGCTGGAGCCAGCATTCAGAGAGCCTGCCTCAGGCTTATCAAGAGCAGGAAATAACACTTGTTGGGCTATTGTTGTTGGAATCAAAGTTTAGAGGCGAGAGGAGAATTAATGGGTTCTGGGTGGAGGAGGAAGAGGTGGGGGGAGGGGCCAGGCAGAGCAGGTAAGAATGAATGCGAACTTGAACTTTTTTAGACATTTAAAAAAAGCAGATTTTAAAAACCTTAGAATTTAAGGAAGAGATGGGCTAAGTTGAAAGAACTGTGTCCTGCAAATCTGTGCCAGGCTGGTTGAGTAGTTGAAACAATGGGGGCAGGCAGGGTAGGTCACAATTCACCGCACATCTGCGTTGTACGATGTCATTTCTCGCTAATAATGAAAGTAAGAAAGTGTCAAAGAGCAGCTATTAGAAGGGTAGGAGGAAGCACTCTAGAAAGAGTAAAGGTATCTGAGACCTAAAAGAAAGTACTGCGCTGGCATTGAGGGGTGAAGGCAGAAGGGTAAACAGCGGTGGGCTGATTCTGCCTTACTCTGCCAGGGCAGCAACCTATCAAGCTTTGTGTTTCTCCCTCGTGCAGAATGCCAGTCTTGGAGAGAATGAGCAAGGATCCGACTAGGGCTCGTCTGCAATTGAGAGCCTTTGGGACCTCAGGAGGGGCATGGTCGGCAAACCTTGTTCAAAATGTGGCTTCCTTCTGCTGATAAAATCTGGATCTTTAAAAGCTGTGTAATGTCTGTTCAGGTTACCACCTTTGGTTGCTCTTCCGTTCCTTAACCAGCTTCTGGGAGGTACACGTACAGCTGTAGGCTCTGTGCCTGCTTGTAAAAAGCTCATGTCATCAACTTTTATTGCTGCTGCATCTTTTATTTCCCCGTTTTACTTTTTTCTACTCATTTGGCAGGTCCTTGATACCATCATGTTGTCATCAAAATTACTGGAACTTCTCTGATTACCGCACTTGGGGTAGACGCACAGAATGCCTTGCTTCCTCTTGGGCTACTTTAGTGCTATGTAGCTGCCTATATGTTTTAGGGCTTCTTTCCCTTCTCAATAATACTACCTGTACTCTATAGTCAGGTTACTTAAGAGTGTTAAATTGGTTGTCCCCCTGTTCGCATCTGGGCGTACCCCACATGCTATATACCCTGATGATTAAACTGTGCTGAAGGGTTGGTTCTCTGGGTCCCTGCATATTAAGTATCCCTGTTGGATTTCAGTTGTCCATGTACTGTGCAAGCTGTGTCAGTTTCAAGTAGGAAAACTGGCCACTTTTAAAATGCTTAGTTTGCCTGTCTGCGTCTTTTCCAAGGTTCTTCACAGCACCTCCTGCTTCATCACTCCATGTCTGAGGCACATGTTGGAACCCCAAGCACCTCACCCAACAACGCCCATTCAGGTCAAACTGCAGCCAACACCCTATCAACCATGCAATCCGAAGGGCACCAGGAGCTCGATGCACACTTGAGCACTTGTGCCTCGCCAGAGATACAAAAGCGCTCTATTAGTGCTACAGTAAAATACAAGGCTTTAGAGGAAGAGATGTTTAGCATCTTTCAGGATTTTACACAATCAAATTAAGTCCTGGATTATTTCCAATGCATGTTACCAGGACGTGAAGGCTGTCAGAAATTAGTGGAGGTGCTCTCACAGCCATGTCACTGTCATGGCAGCCATCATGCAAGGTTGAGGTCCACACAGGCTCGTGGCTTTCTCTGAACTGAGAGTATGATGCCAGTGGAGACAAATTTGCCGCCTGTTGCAGAATGAAGCCCATCTACCCCACCTCATGAAAATATGTGAGGCACTTAAGGGAGGTTATGTCAGATTGATAAGAGATTAACATCCAGGGGTGGAGGCATGGGTGGCACAGCGATCATCCATCCATGGTAACCAATGAGGTGGAGAGACCTCGGTTTAGATTCTTTGGATTGGAGGGATCTTGTGTTAATAAGCCCCTAGCTTTGGAAAGCTAAGGAAAGTGTTGCTGAGATGTAAATGTAGGATCTAGTCTACCTTGAAAAACTCATTTTGGTGGTCCATATCCAAGGCCATTTCTGGGTGGTGAGGCACCCAAAGGGCACTCATAAGTGGAAGAGCATCCGTTTTGTATATATATGAAGGTGGGCCTTGGTGAGGGCATGTCTGCCTAGAAACAGTAAATGGCAATGTGCAGTTATCACACTTATCAGATTGTTTTATTGTTTACTGCTGAGAGGCAACTTCTAACTTGCAGCACAACATGGAAAAGAATAGAAACAAAAACTGAACAAAAGACAAGTTGCATTTTGAACTTGGGATTCAGGAGGCACCTTTTCTATAGAACATTCTATAGATCCTTCCATTAACTGTCATTACATTCATGGGTATGTAGATGAGTGCATGTGCCAGTATTTTCCCTTCTACAGGAATTATGTGTAACCTGCAGGACACTGATTTGACGCCCAGCCTTGATATCTCAGCTTTTTATCCTTCTAAGACTGATAACATTGCTATCACAGAGTTGACTAAAAAGAGCACCTGGTACTTACATTGTTACAAAGTGGCACAATATGCTGTGAAAAGTGCTACATAAATCCAGTCAGTATGTATGTGTTCAATAAAACAAAACAAATGTTGCAACCCAAGTTAACCCTCTGACATGCCGTGTGTCTGTATACTCCTGTGCTCGTCATTTATTCCAGCGTTTGCACATATCGTGCATAAACTCTTGCGCAGGACGTCACTTGACATTGCTGCTTGCATCCTTGATGTATACACAGGTCTTAATCCTTTAAATGCTGAGGCTCCTCGAAACCCCAATGCTGAGCTTGTTTTAGATGTTTGGGGGGAGTTTGTGCTTAAGTCTTCATAACTTTTTTTCCACAAACGCTATCCAGGCCAAATGTGTGTCCTTATTTTCCATATGTTGGGACTTCCAAATGTTCGAAGGCTTTGTGGATTCTCATGGAGGGGATTGAGAAAATAGCCAAAATACAGGAAAATGTTGTGGGCAAAATAGAAAAAGTGATCCGCAAGAAAGTGTGATGTTGGCATCAACAAAAGGATTGCTGCGCTAAGATCACCCTTTCCCCAGCTTTCAGAAACAGGCAGTTGTAAAAAATAAATTGGTAAAATAAAAAAATAACAAAAAATAAGTAGGACAAAATAGGTGACAACATTTTTATTCATCTATATTTGTTTGCCCCAATGGCTGGTTTACAAAAGTAATACACTGTTACGTCCGTCAGACCCTTCTGGTTGCAGCATAATGTTAGTATTTGTTGTTTGTGCCAAAACTTGCACAACCTAGAGCCAGCATCTGAAATGCATACTACAATCATTTTTCTTTGTATACAAACCATGATTCAATGTGGTAAAATCTAATAAATGAAGAAAACCTAGCATTTTTAAAAAATGTTTTTAAATGTGCCCAGTGTGAGTTTATGGATAGTGCTTTTTGCACAACCCTGAATTTAGGGTTAAGCATACTATCATGTGATTCATAAGGCATTTTCAAAAATATGTTCTTTATTGCACAGTGTATTTAAAAGGAAAAAAGGAAGAAAATTCAAAAGATATTAACAAATGTTTACAATATGATGATCTCACACTTCTCCCGATAAAAACGATATCCCACTCATGTGCATCAGACTATCGCCTGTGACAGGAAAATCCTCAAAACACAAAAAACGGAAACATCAAGATTTTATATCAAGACCCGGAGACCAATATTATGCAATGAATTCTTTATTGCCACCACTCAGCAGCATATTTAAAGCTTCTAGAATATAGAACCTAAACAAACATTTCAAAGTTAATAAAATCTCCCAGCAACCAGTCCTCTTCCTTCTTTTATTGCTGCTGCTCCTGAAGGTAAGTATACATTTATGGATTCCATATTAAGATAGTTTTATGTTGAGTCTTGAGCTTTTTGTGTGCTAAGATCGAATAGTGAGGTGTTTCTTCTACTTGACTGTGTAATTAGTAATGAATTTCTAGTTTATGAAGAGCAATGTTGGGTGATTTTTAAATATCCCTTTTAATATAGCCTAATTCGGTTTAACTACCTTGCTGCCACTCTGGGCTGGGAAACTTTGGGACCGCTCTCGGAATTAATAGTTTATTTATTGTTTGAGGGCTCTTCGGGGTCTGGCCGAAATCCTTTTTATTCACTGGGCCTAACCATCTTTCTCGCCAGGGCTCACGAAGTAACGTTGCTATGGAAACTTCGAAAGCAACCTCTTACCTGGTGCCAAGAAAACCTTTGTGACGTGCGAGCGCAGGGCTTGCACTCAGTTCTGCTCACACAGTGTAGAGCGCGACCTGCTCCGCAGCTTCTTCTTCTTCACGTTCTGGGACTCATGCATGTGACGTCTCATACGTGCGCATGAGTCTCTAGAGCGTGCACCTTTTTAGGTCTCGCCTGAGACAGCGCTTTAGCGCTGCTCTGGCGAGACTTATAGTAAGCACTTTTGGAAGTGCAAACGAGTGCTTTCAGGCCGCCAACTACTGTGCATGTGTGCCGGGCGCGCGCACCATTTGGCAGCCTGAAAGCACTCGTTGTCTTTCACTTTCTCGGCCGCTTTGATGTTTCCGCTTCAGTGCGCTCTTGTTGTTATTCGGCCGCGACTGCTTCCATCCCCCCCCCCCCCCCCTTTGCTCCTCAGACCGGCTGGATCTTGCAGGCTGATCTCGCTTCTTTATCAGAAATGTTATCGCTTGTTTTAATTTCAGGCTGGAACTAACGAGCCCTCTCTCCCTATCTTGTTCTCCACCCAACAATGCCCAGCCCCTTCGGACCTGGCACTGCCTCCACCCCGCCCAAAAACCCAGAACTGGTATAAATTACTCCGCTGGTGCCACCCGGAGCATGGGGGGCGCTGGGGCGGGGACTCAGTGCCCGGGCTGTCCTCGTGCCCACATCCCTAATAATGCATCCATTTGAATCAGAAGCCACAGTCCTGCAAACTGCATATCTGTCGTTTTTTTAATTTCTCCTTTCAGAGTCAATTAGCCGAGCAGTTGCCCAAATTTCTCCCCCCTTCACCCAATTTTCTGATTGTTTCTCTCTCCACGTTTTGCCCCTAACGGCAAATTACCAGCGCTATTCCCATCTACGCTGCCCTGTGTGGCAAAAAAACAACAACAAGCAGGCACACACACGTGTGTGCGCACAAACAGGCAGGCAAGCTCGCAGAAACGGACATGTCTGTTGGGGCGCGCCTTAGAGACCTGCCACAGAGGTGTTTTGAAATCCTTGCACCTGTGGACTGACTGCAGGCTGCCGGGTAAGTGTATCTAAATTGACTTTATTCTGCTTTTAAAATTCGCATTTTGTCTCCCGGTGATCTCTCCCTGGGCTTAATTTAAAACACGAGTATTTTTGTATCTGTAGTTTCTGCAGTCACATCGACCTCTGATCATTTGACAGATGTCTGCTTGGACAGGGGATGTCGTTACCAAATGCTTGCTGTTGTAGTTTGCAAAAACAATTGTTTCTTTGCATGTGTTTTCCTATTTTAAAAATGTTTTGTTTTGGTTCAACCTAATGTTGTATTCGGATGGGACCGGGGACCTTGATAGATTCTTTAGAAACATCAGAGAGTTGAGCTGGCAGGGGGTAAAAGAAGAGAAAGGGGCTCCCTAGCCAGTAACATGTTTGGATGTATTGCAGATATGAAGACTTCGTTTAGGTAATGTGGTGCCGTGATCACCTGCATGTATTAGGTCCAACTAGGTGTACATACATAAAGTAGAATAAAACATAAAAACAACGGTCGCAAATAACACACAGAGCTTTATTTACACGTTTGCCTTCACACGTACTAACTAATTTGTGGAGTACTGCCCCACCCTCTCGCCAGTCACCCTGTCACGCCCACTTCCTAATATGCCACAAGGCTCACTCCCACTGAAGCGTGTGCTGTTCCAATGACACCCCACCCCCACTCTCATATGTTCCAAGTGTTCACCCCTCCCCCCCAAAGCAGCACCAGGACCACTATTCGCAGAGTAACCAATACCTGACTCCCAAGCCAAGGCTCCCTCAGCAGTCACCCCTCCCTCCCACCCTGCTCCCACTCGCGCGTCCTTGATTAATCTAGGTTTCGCTCACTTTGGGTTACTGTTTTCCGACTAAAATGAACTCAAATGTGCACTGTTTTTGAATGGCATCCATATAAACATTTACATTGCATTTATAAAGTTATTTTTTTCGTTTGCGTTAACAAGGTAAGTGCACCCCGATAATTTGTTGTTATAATCAGCACTGTATCATTGTCAGTTATTTGACACGTCCCATAGAGCACCACACTGCACAAACATGTTATACTTAGCTGTGACACATGAACTTAACATTCATGCAAGCGGCCCTGCTCACAGGCTTCACAAACTGCTGTGTATGTTGCTAGGGGTAAAAAGCAACACAGGATTTACATAAAAGTGCAAATTTTGCATCTTTTTTTAAACTTATTTTTCGACACATTACAACATCACAACACCCTCGGGGTCTCGCTGCTGATGCATTAAGAGCCCCTGCAGCATCATGGACGCAGTTTAAATGGACTCTTTGTTCATTTTCCAGGCTGGCACTAATTTCGGACATAGGGCACAATGCTGTCTTGTACTATCCTGTCCCTTGACAGCACGCTGGGGAACGGTGCATCTTCTTACGTCACAGGGCATGGCAAATCTATAGCAACAGCCTTGGAACAGCCAAGACGCAGCACATTTTATATTCCAGTAGTGTTACAAGAAGCTTGCCAGTCTCCCTGGAATATGCTATGGACAGACAAAGGAGTAATAAACAAGCATTTGCAATGCAATAGGTCTCGCATTTACCCGAGTTTAAGCTATTGGCATTGTAAATGATAACGCCTTTTGTTTATGTTTTAACCCCTTCAGTGCCCATGACGAGCTGGACTCGTCATGGGCTGCGGTGGCGCTGTGCCCATGACGAGTCCAGCTCGTCATGGACTCCGCCCGCTAATGGAAGGCGCGGCACTGGGCGGGGAAAGGGGCGGGCATGCAAGGGGTTAAAAACGAAAACAAAAATAAAAGACATTTTATTTGCAATGTCAATAGCTGAAACTCGCGTAAACGCGAGACCTATTGCATTGCAAATGCTTGTTATTTTGGTTTGTAAGCGGTACGCTGGTTTCAATTTTGGCACCGCTGAGAGCCCATAGCCGGCTGATTGTGGAACGCTCAGGTTCAGGTAATCGGCGTTTCATTTCCAGTCTGTTTTTCTAATACGAATTTGACACGATTACCAGTTAGTGAGAGTTCGGCTCTGCTTTATGGATTTTCTCCTGCAAGTAGGCCGTTTTGGACTTGCATTTGCGAAAAGTGATTTTGAAGAGGATCTATATTTTGAGAAGAGCATATATACATAATAATGCATTTGAAACTATTGTTTATTATTATACTTTAATATTATACCTTATATTGCTTTTTGTAGCTAAACTATCTTTTGAGGTATAGTAGAACATGGAGCAAGGCGAAGGCTCAAGGGATCTCTCTTTGGAAGAGAAACTTAATAAAGCAATAGAGAAGATAACTACCTAAGTATCATTAAGAATGGAACGGAAATTGGAGTTACTGGCCACAAGATCATCCAAGACGGATGAAGAACATTTTTGGTCTGCACCTGAGGCAGGGGCCACACATAGTTCTGCCAAAAAGGCTTCTCTGAAGAGAAAGCATGTATCTGGCAGCGATTCGCTGGGCAAGAAGAAGAAATCTACCTTGGTAGAACAGGTTTGCTGTTTAGACAGGCAAGAGGTGGATGCTACTGGCATCAAGGAAGGGCAAGGTAAAGGCCCACTTTATGAAAGGGCTTTAAGAGCAAAAGAGCGTAGACACAAAGTGGTGGTCTGCGATGAATCCTCTGGGAGTGCGGAGGTGGAACTAAGTTGTACATCGGATTTTGAGTCAGAGGACGATGAGTCCTATGCAAGGAAGCTGCCAGCGGAAGGCACCATGAGTAAAGATGAGGGTTCACTCTTAGATTCTTTTGGTCAAAATATATTTGACCCTTTACTAATTAAACACCCTCTATCCCCTGAGTGGACACCCTCAGATCACGTGGCAGAATATATACAATACTGGATACGCAGGGAGATACCAAAAGAGGGACGTGTTAGGCTAAGATCAGAGTGCCCACGACTCTCCATTGATAAGGTGTTGGCCACACCAGAACTTGACACAAAGATTATAGCTTTTATTGCAAAGGGGAGAAGTGACCCCAGGAAAGGTATTGATAGAGGGCTGAGATCCTGTCAGGACAGATTATTGGATGTGGTTGGACTACTGACAAAATTTTTCAATGCGGCCGAACAGGCATATGTTTCAAAAAGTAGTACTGATATCGATGAGTTACATCTGTGGGTACAGAGAGAGATCTGTCTAATAGGTAACGCGAATACAGCGCTTTCTAATGAAAGGAGAAAGGGTGTTTTGCTCAAGATAGATCCTAAATTGGTTTATCTCGCTAACAAGGAGGAACACCCATCAGCTAATGGTCTTTTGTTCGGAGAGACATTTATTAAAGACCTGTCAAGGTATGTGGGTGCCTTCAGCTTATTGCAAAAAATCTCAGAAGGATATCAAAAGAGTTTTTAATGAGCATGTTTTTGGTTCAGCCGGGAGAACGAGGAGCCGGTTCCCTGGCCAAGGACAAGGTATCACCAGAGGTTTTTTCTCACACGGCTATAGAAGATATCAGGGAGAGCAGTCCCTTTGTGGAGGAGGAGGTTTTTATCCCCAGAGACAGAGAGTGAGGGGAAGATATAACCGTGGAGACAGAAAAAACAAAGGATCACCTGGTAAGTCAAGACCCTTCTGTTATCCTCTTAAAATTGGGCGGCAGACTTGCCCAATTTTATCAAAGATGGTTGTCGATCACAAGAGATCCTTGGGTTCTGGAAACTGTTCGGGGGTTTCGAATAGAATTTGTAGGTTCTCCGGTTCAGGACTGCTTGCCAAAATATTTTACTTTTGCAAAAGATTAAATGAATCTGATAGGCATAGACATTCAGGAGTTAATACAGAAAGGGGCTCTTGGGAGGGAGAGAGATCAAATAGACAGATTTTTAAGCAATATCTTTTTTGTAGAAAAGAAAGACAAGGGAATGCGTCCAGTAATAAACCTGCACACACTGAACGACTGGGTAGCTTACAATCATTTCAAGATAGAGGGGGTTCATCTTTAAAGGATGTGCTCTTAATGGGAGACTGGATGACACGTTTGGATCTGAAGGAAGCCTACCTCACTGTACCAATATGGATACATCATCAAAGGTTTCTGAGGTTTGTGTGGAAAAGAAAAATGTGGAGGTTTGTATGTTTGCCTTTCGGCCTGTCGTCAGGACCATGATGCTTTACAAAGGTCCTTCGACCAGTAGCAGCTTTTCTGAGAGAGAGAGGCGTGCATCTGATTATTTACTTAGACGATATTTTGATTATGGATCAGGACAAGAGAGATCTATTATCTCATATGAGGCTAGGAGTGGGCTTAATGGAATATTTGGGTTTTGTAGTGAACAGAGCAAAATCACAGTTTATACCAAGTCAACAAATCCAATTTTTAGGCTTTGTCGTAGACACAGTGGAGGGTGTTTTGAGGGTACCAAAGGTAAAATTGAAAAGGATACGCTAGGAGTTAAGAAATATATTCAAGTCAGATTGTGTTTCTTTGAGAATGTTAGCACGCATTGTTGGTCTATTGTCTTCTTGTTTCCGGTCCAGGAAAGGCATGGCTTGGCAGTTCGGGCTGGACTGTTCCCATGAGGCACAGGGTCAAGGCTGATTTGCATATAGCTGCGTCTGAACTGGGGTGGCAAAGTGAGCTAAAGAACGATGATGGATTCAACCCAGATATGTGACTGGGCGTGAAAGGTTTCAGCACTCCGTCCATCCTCTCTTTGTGTTTGCTTTGGTCTATTGTCTTCTACAATTCAGGCTATTTTCCCAGGACCGTTGCATTACAGGGCATTGCAGAGACTAAAGGCTTTTCATTTGAGGAATGGTTTGAAATTTTCAGAGAACGTATGGATTTCTGAAGAGGCGAAATAGGAACTAACCTGGTGGCTAAGGGATATGGAAGCATGGAATGGGTGTGTAATATTTGGGGAAAATGCAGATTTAATTGTGGTAGCCAAAGCAAAGCCTGAAAGGCTGGGGTGCAAGCTGTGGTCTGCAGAGGACTGGTGGTCATTGGACAGAGCAGGAAAAGAACTTACATATAAATTGTTTAGAACTCTTGGCAGGTCTCATATGCGATATATAAAATGTTTTAAGGATGAAACTACCAAATGTTCAGGGATTTTTAGGATGGACAATGTGTCTGTGGTAAGGTATGTAAACAGACTGTGAGGACCACGTTCAAAAGGTTTGGCGGACCTAGCGAGAGTGTTTTGGGAGAATTGCATGGAAAGGGGTCTTCGTGCTCAGGCAGAACACATTCCAGAGACTTCAAATTCACTAGCAGATTGGTTCTCGATAAACTTTTATGACTCGAGCAATAGGACACTAGACATTGGTGTATTTCTGAATTTAACCTGTTGGGGGGGCCATTTCAGGTAGATCTCTTTGCGAACAGAATCAATGCTCAGGTGAAGAGATTCTTCAGTTGGCACCCGTAACAGGATTGGGGAGGTCTCCAACCGTATGCCTTCCCCCTTTTTGCTATGATCAGCAGAGTGACGGGTGATTTGCAGGTGGAAGGAGACAGTGGTTGTGAGCACCCCATTCTGGAGTTCCCAAGCATGCTACCCTATAATGTTAGAGATGAGTGTGGATTTTCCAGTACTTCTTCCGGTATTTCCGGGAATCTAGAGGGTTCCTCATATGGTCCAGTGGAATCAGGTCAGCTTCAACTGGTGGCATGGAAACTTTCAGGAGAGTCTAGAAATAGCCAGGTCTTTCATCAAAGGCTTTGAGACTCATCGAGGAGTCCTGGGCACCAGGAAGGCCTACAGATCGACCTGGAGTAAATGGAGTAGTTGGTGCATGGAAAGGGATTTGGATCCCGTATCAGCAAATGTAGTTCAGGTGCTAAACTTTTTAACTGATTTGTTTTCTAATGGTTTAGCATACATAACTTGCATAGATTGGCTATTTCAGCAGGCCACATTTTGGTTAATGGGCTAACCGTTGGCCAGTAAGTGATGGTGAGGAGACTGTTTAGAAGAATTAGGTTTACTAAACCTTCAGGTGTTAGATATAGCACACTTTGGGATGTTTCGCATGTTCTCCTTTTTCTAGAATCTTGGAATGTTAATATGGACTTAAGTTTGAAAGAGTTAACCTTCAAATTGACGATGTTGCTGTGTTTGCTTTCTTTCCGTAGAGAGTCTGATGAGCGTGCTTTGGAAATCTCAAGTTGATGTTTCACACCGGAAGGTGTTGGTTTTCATATAAATCACAGAACAAAGACTAATTCTTCAACCATATTTTATCCATATTTGGATGAAAAAGAGAATTTGTGTGTGATGCGTTGTATGAAGGGATACAAACAAAAAACTAGGTTGTTAAGACCCCCTTGGGTGGGACAATTACTGATTTCTTTCAGAAATCCGCACAAGGCTGTATCCTCTCCCACTTTGGCATGGTGGGTGAAAGAAATGATTAACAAGTGTTGTATTGACATTAGTATGTTTGGGGCGCATTCAGTTTCTGCTTCTAATGCCTGTATGATGGATGGAAGTCTGCAAGACCTCTTACGATGTGCTGATTCGTCTACTGATTCTCTGTTTAGACGTTTTTACTTCAAACCTATTTAAAATGCAGCAAGTTGTTTTGAATAAGCTTTGAGCTTGCATAATATTGGCCTTCGGGTCTTGACATAAAATGTAGATTTTTGAAAAAGCCATGGTGGGCTGAAAATCTGGATTTTATTAATGACACAGAGGCTAATATTATCCCTCCCTTTTTGTCACCCAGCCCTGATGTTGTTTATTCTTTATCAATACAGGACAAGTTTAAGAAGCGGCTGGAGTATTTTGAAACAGCCTTTTATCAAATTACAGAGTTTTACAGAGGATGAATTTACCCCGAACTAAGTTTGAGGATTCAACGTTAGAATTTTACTAAGGAAAATACGTTTTTTCATCAATTCGCAGTCCATAAAAGAAGGAAGGGGACTGGTTGTTGGGAGACTTGGTTAACTTTGGAATATTTGTTTACATTCTATATTGTAGAAGTTTTAACATGCTGCAAAGTGGTAGTAATAAAGGATTCATTGGATAATTGGGTTATCTCTTGGTTTTATCGATACACTTCTCATCCACTGGGATCCGATCGTGGTTATAATATGTATGTTTGCGAGCACACTCATCTAAGGTTCTTCAACTGTATATTGTACTACGTCCTACAGTATCATGGTCCTCTGTGTTTGTTAAGCATATATCTTCTATTCCTTTTGTACGAATTGACACTTTTGAATGTATGTATACTACCTCAACCAATTTTTTTCTTATACCGTAAAGTGCTCTGATACCCTCGTGGGTCACGTTCGCTCTATATAAAACTTTATAAATAAATAAAAAATAAATAATATTAGCCTCTGTGTCTTTAATAAAATCCAGATTTCCAGCTCACCAAGGCTGTGGAAAATTTACATTTTACCTTTCAAATTGGCCCGTTCTGCGGATGTTGGGTAACTACAGAATTTTAGCTCTAACTCACCTAGGGAAACCTACCAAACTCACACATTCCTGAAACCGAGTCACCAAGGAAAGACCAGGGTGGTGTGACTTGTGTGGCTTCCGCTACATTTTTGTAAGTGGCGGCTCCTCTGCAATGGCGGTGGAGCGTCACCCCACTGGTTTCAGGCAGTGCAAGAAGCAAAAACATGTAATGATATTAACTTTCAGTTATTATAATTTTATGCTTGTGCTGCATTACGGGCGGGCGGCGTGTGGGCAGGACCTCTCTGCTCTCGGAGGTGGGCAGGAAAGGAGTGGTTTGCTGACTCCTAAGTGCACAATGACTGTTTGGTCGGCCCTCTTGGGCCGCCGAAACCAAGCATGCTCACTTTCCCCGTTCTCCATGAAGGCTGCATTACAAGACCACTTCTCTAGCCCCCAATCAGAACGCTGCATTGCAGCATTGTGATTTGCTATGGGGAGGCAGCTTGGCTGCCTGCTTCCTGTTCCTGAAGTCAGAGGCAGGAGAGTAAGAGCAGAGACAAGGGACCCAAAAGTTATTTTCTTTTTTAATTTTGCTCAATCCCGGTCACAATTGCGACCAACCCCCCGTGCACAACTTCCCCGTGCGCAACCCCCGCCCCCATGCTCGACCCCCCTCCCCCCGAATGACAAATCTTATCTAACGTTAAAGAATTTCTGAGGGAAAGATCCAGAATCTGAGGGGATGCAGGAAATTCCTTCCACTCAATGTTTCTCACTTCTTCCGATGAAAATGGTGTCCCTCTTGTGTGGCTGGGCCAATCGATACCCACACAAAAGGCCCAAAATATAACAAGGAAATATCAAGGATTTTCCGGTTAAATTATAATAATCCACATTTGTAATAATAATCCACATTTGTAATAATAATCCACATTTGTAAAGCGCGAACAATCACCCGTAAGGATCTCTAGGCGCTGGGGGCCATCGGGAAGATTAAGCAAGCTATTGCCCAGAGTCACATGGTGCTGGGCTAATCTGCCGCCGGCACCAGGGATAAAACCGTGATCCCCAGATTCCGGAGTCAGTTGCCCTGGCCGCGGCGCCACACCTCTTGACCCATTCTGGCAATATGGATAACCAATATTTGGACCCGGGCCTGCCTGTCACCCAGGCAAACCTAGCAATCCCGGACATTTCTGTAAAGTTTGCACCTAGGAAAGCCCAAGGTGGTGTCAAGTTGCATGGATCCCACTACTGTTTCTTAAACTGAAGGCAAACATGGGATTGTTAAACTTTAGCTAAAACCGCAGCGTTTCCTGACATTTCTGGAAGGAAAGTTCTGGAATCGGTAGGGATCTTATGCCCAGCGTTTCCCCACTGCTCCTGACAAAAACGACACAGTTGGACCTATCACCAGCAATAGAAACTGGTCAAAATGTGGACCATGTGAAATAAATGTGGGGTCAATAAGGTCTTCACATGGTTACAGTTTTGGTCCATTCCCATTATTTGCGTAAGGTCCACTTACCCATGGGAAGTAGCTTATCAATCAATCAATCAATCAATCAATCAATCAATCAATCAATCAGGACATTTGTATAGCGCGCTACTCACCCGCAAGGGTCTCAAGGCGCTGGGAGGGGGGTGCCGCTACTGCTCGAAAAGCCAGGTCTTGAGGTGCTTCCTGAAGGAGAGATGGGCCTGGGTCAGACGAAGGGGGGTGGGGAGGGAGTTCCACGTCTTGGCCGCCAGGTAGGAGAAAGATCTTCCTCCGGTGGTGGTTCTGCGAATCCGTGGGACGAGGGCGAGGCTGGCGGAGCGTAGCTGGCGGGTAGGTGTGTAGAACGTGAGGCAGGTATTGAGGTATTCGGGGCCCGCGTCGTGGAGAGCCTTGTGTGCGTGGGTGAGGAGTCTGAAGGTGATCCTCTTGCTGACGGGGAGCCAGTGCAGGTCTCTCAGGTGAGCAGAGATGTGGCTGTGTCGGGGAATGTCCAGGATGAGTCGTGCAGCTGCGTTCTGAATGCGCTGGAGTCTTTGCTGTAGTTTGGCGGTGGTCCCAGCGTAGAGGGCGTTCACGTAGTCTAGTCGGCTGGTGACGAGGGCCTGGGTGACTGTCTTCCTGGTTCCAGTGGGGATCCACCGGAAGATCTTTCGGAGCATGCGGAGGGTGTTGAAGCAGGAAGATGTAATGGCGTTGACTTGCTTGGTCATCGTGAGGGAGGAGTCAAGGATGAAACCCAGGTTGCCTGCGTGGTCCCTGGGCGGTGCCCAGAGCAGGGGGCCACCAGGAGTCGTCCCAGGCGGAGGGGAATAGTCCGAGGATCAGGACCTCCGTTTTGTCTGAGTTCAGCTTCAGACGGCTGAGCTTCATCCATTCCGCGATGTCTTTCATTCCTTCCTGGAAGCTGGTTCTGGCGATGGCGGGGTCGTCGGTGAGGGAGAGGATCAGTTGGGTGTCGTCGGCGTAGGAGATGATGTTGAGGTTGTGTTTGCGTGTGATGGCTGCGAGGGGGCTCATGTAGACATTGAAGAGGGTGGGGCTGAGCGAGGATCCTTGGGGTACGCCCCGCAGATGATCTTGGTGGCCGCTGCACGGAAGGGCGGGAGACGGACTCTCTGAGTTCTGTCAGAGAGGAAGGAGGTGATCCATTCCAGGGCCTTCCCTTGGATCCCGGCGTGGTGGAGGCGGGTGGTCAGGGTGCGATGGCAGACAGTGTCGAATGCGGCCGACAAGTCGAGGAGGATAAGGGCGGCAGTTTCACCGTTGTCGAGCAGGGTCCTGATGTCGTCGGTGGCTGCGATGAGGGCGGTCTCGGTGCTGTGGTTCGCTCGGAATCCGGACTGCGATGGGTCGAGGGATCCGTTCGTCTCGAGGAAGGTGGTCAGCTGTTTGTTGACGGTTTTCTCGATGACTTTAGCGGGGAAGGGGAGGAGCGAGATGGGACGGAAGTTCTTGAGGTCTGTGAGGTCCGCAGTGGGTTTCTTCAGGAGGGCGCTGATCTCTGCATGCTTCCAGCTCTCCGGGAATGTGGTGGATGTGAAGGAGTTGTTAATGATGTCCCGGAGATGGGGTGCGATGATGGAGTCGGCTTTGTTGAAGATGTGGTGTGGGCAGGGGTTGGCTGGGGAGCCGGAGTGGATGGTGTTCATCATGAGGGTGGTGTCTTCCGTGCTGACGGGGTTCCAGGTGCACAGGGTGGTGGTGGGGGGCGTTGGTTCGGTGGCTGGGTATGTAGTCTGAGCGCCGAAGCTGTTGTGTATATCGGCGATCTTGCGGTGGAATCGTGGGAAAGCAGGATGGTAAGACTTTGGCCACTGCCTGGAAATCGACAAGTTTTCTGATGTGACTAATGGCCTTTTCTGATTCATTCTTTGATGTTCACAGGTCATTCTGGGTAAGGAAATATGCTGTGACCCATGCAAGTCACCCCATCTTGGATTTCCCTATGTTTGCAGTTTTAGAAATGACCATGGGTGGTAGGGTTTCCTGGTTGCTGGGTGCCTGTAGGGGGATCTGCATGCACAATGAAAGGCAGACTGATGGCTTCACTAATGCACTGTCCTCGTTGTAAAAGGGCACACCGTCTCAGTCTGTGGCGGTCTGAGGGCTCTCATTTTCAGACAGTTATATGATTTATGGTTGTAATAAGGTCTGATGTATCAAAGGGTTGAACCCATTCTGTGTCTAATGCTTTGATGCATAAGGGCCTCAATATTGAATGGCATCCATTTTCAGTGCTTATCTTGTAAAAGACTGAGCCCCGGTGCCCAGAGCTCTGCTCAGCTGCAGCCGATGCAATTGAATGTAGGCACACCAAATGCCAAGGCTGGTAGTCTTAAACCCCACCTCATGCCTCTTAAATCCACTACCAGACACTCCATGCCCATTTACCCCACTCTTGCGAATTCCTGCTTTCTTTATTTTTAGCGTTTTTTCCATCTTTCTCTTCCTTCATCTTTCTGTTTTGTGTGTTTTTCTCTGTCTTTCTCTCGTAAACGTCTGATGCAGAAAAATAAGTTGCCCCCACCGGCTCAAATTAAGAACAGTGTTTGGTTCTTATAAAGGTGCCAGTTGAATACGGTTGTGTTTTTCCTTAGAACATCATTATTCCTCATCATTGTGAGCCTCACAAGCTTTGCACAATTGATAATAACAGATGGAGATAACTGCTAAAGTATAGTTTGCTGGAGAAAACCCTGCAGAAACCTACTTTCTGAAGAAGATTCTCTTGCAAGAAAATGTCTTGGCAGAAAATTTGTCACATTCACACAACTTTGTCCACCATTCAGACAAATTGCAAAGGTGTCATTTTTGCACATCTCCCCCAACAGAATTTTAGTTTCACGCGCTGCAGTCTCCGTGTTCAGTGGCCTAGTGTAGCGTCTTGTCACTTTGTATGTGAATTTAATTTGAGTTGATATTTGCAGCTTCATTAAAATCTTGAGGGTTTTTTGTGATCTATGTTCACCCACATCGAATGCTTGTGGAGAAAGGTGGGCGCCAAGTGCAGCGTGAAGAGAGCGGCAGTCTGCGTTAAGGAGAGGCCCAGCCGGGCGGGGCAGCGTCTCAGATGAGACGCCACGTAAGCGCGGGAAGCTGCTGCGGAGGCGTGGCCTGCCGCAGCAGCGCATGTCAATCATCTCACCAGAGAAGACTAGAGCATTTTCCTGCCCACAGCCAGTCCGTCCACAACCAGGAGGCGGGGCTGACGGACACCGCCATAGGAGAAGGCAGTAACCTCACATTTCCAAATGAAACACCCACTTTCTGGCATTTAAAGGGGTACTCCAGTAACACGTAGCCGAACCTTACAAATACAAAGACTACAAATTATATTTTCATGTCCTTAAAATCACACAAATAATTTAAAAAAATAAAGAAACAGTAGCAATCTGCCACATGCTTAAAGTATCAAGGAACTCATGGAGTGTTTTGAATGACTACCCTTTCTTCCAGGGCACAAGTCCTAAACAAGCATTGGCATAGCCAATAGGTCTCGCCTTTTGGACCTTATAAGTGTTTAGCTATGCAACAGTTGCATAACTAAATACTTATAAGGTCCCAAAAGCGAGACCTATTGGCTATGCAAAGCGGCCATGCGGCCGCGAAAGTGAAAGTGATTCGCGATCACGATCAAACATCAAAGCGGCCGTGCGGCAGCGAAAGTAAAAGTAATCGCGGTAAAGCACGGCGCGCGCCTGCGCACATGCACTGTAGCTCTAGGCTGGCCATGGTAGCACTTTTTGGAGTCCTCTCAATAAGTCTCGCCAGACCAGCGTATGCGCTGGGTCAGGCGAGACCTAAAAACAGAAGTGGGGTTGAAAGACAGGCAGTATGCAAGTGACATCATGGCACGTAACATCACAGCGCTTGATATCGCACGTGGTTTCACAGGAAGTGGCATCACAACCTATGACCTCACAGGAAGTGACTACAAGAAGTGACATCAGATCTTAAAACCTCACACGTGTTTAGTAGGTCTATAATGAGTACATTTAAGCGCATTACAATATTTAACAAACAATATTTTGCATCAGGGTTGTGCCAAAAAAGTAACACAGACGCAAAATCTGGTCTGCAACTTATACATTTATTTTTGTTAACTCTGCCACAAAGTAATTGGCAATAAGGAGAAACATGGCAGTAAATCTGTTCTGCTCAATTGGTTGCAAAGTCTTCATTTTAAAATTCCTAATGGGGTTAAGTCACCTGCTGCAGAGATCTCTGTGTACCCAGTATATCTCAGTGAATAATAATAATGGTAAGACAACTCAGTAGGTTAACACCTCTTGCTAGAGAGAGCTGTTTTGTCTAGTCCTACGTTTGAATCAAAGTAGCATACAGGGTATTTTATCCTGCTAAGCACATCGTGTAATGTGCAGATGACATCTTTTGTTTTTATGTAGATAGGTAAGTTGGTTACTGCTTTTAACACAGGGATCCTTTTGTTACTTGCAGTTCACAAGTTTTAATATAGCACAGTGAGCTATGAAGGACATGTGTATACTACACCTTCCAGCCTTCACTGTCTTATGTAACACATCCTGTACATTGATCACACACCAATATGATTTATAGTCAATGTATAAATTATGTAAAGCGCCCTGACATATTAATATAAGATGTAAAGCGCTCTGGCACACTGCATTAGGAAGAGTAGCCATATAAAGCAAATTCAACAAAATAGTGGCATTTAAATTGTTATTTGTGTACATACTGGGACAGAAACATATCTGACATTCTTACAGTGCATGCGCAGCTCTTACATACAGGGACTAAAAAAAGTCAGAACCATGCCTATCTTGAGTACTTGTATAGTAATAAAAAGCTGTGTGCCTTTGTTTCTCCTCAATTACATTTCCATCTGGGTGTGAGGCTCCAGATAGCTTCCAGCCATGA
The DNA here is from genome assembly GCF_964204655.1 of Triturus cristatus. Lineage (NCBI taxonomy): Eukaryota > Metazoa > Chordata > Amphibia > Caudata > Salamandridae > Triturus > Triturus cristatus. The sequence continues at coordinate 86,419,337 of NC_140591.1, forward strand.
TACTGGAACAAAAGGAAGCCCAATGGCTCCTTAACTTTGGCCTTTTTTTGTGGGGCCAGCTGGAATTTAATATAACAAAGCCCCCTCGCCGTCTGCATGCTGCAACTTGGAACGAAAGCAGACAACGTGCAGGTGCTGCTGAATGGGTCGCAGTGTCGGATGAGCTCAGCATATTTAGTGGGGCCATAGGCACCATTTATGGGATACCAGGGATGCAGCTGCGACCCATGGCTTGTCTTGCGACCCCTGGCACTGCCTTTGCGGCCCCTGGATTCAGAGGTGGCAAAATCAGTGTCAGGAACACAATGGCATTTCGCCCTCATGGACGTCTGTTGGAATGCCACTTTCCTTGTTTTCTGTCAATTTTTATTACACTAATAATGAATAATATTTCATTTTTCACTATTAGTGCAATAAAGAATGGAATTCAATTTGCTGGAATATGACTCTCCCTGGCAGTTGAGGTCAGTAAAAAATGCTTTTAAATTAATGTTATGTACATGTTTGTGGGGGAGAGTGTGTTTATGTGAGAATGAGTGTGTCTATGTGTGAATGTGTGTGTGTGTGTGTGTGTGTGTAACATTGCATGAGTGAGTGAAAGTAATAATAATAATACTTGGATTTGTATAGCGTGGTGAATCAATCATGAGAGTCTCTAGGCGCTGTCCATATGCACAAGGAGATTTAGTGATTTGCCCGAATCCCAGGACGTTGAGCTGATGCCGAGACTTGAACCTGGATCCCAACTCTTAAGTCGGCAGCTCTGGCTGTTACGCGTGATGTTGCTTCCGCTACCACAGGCATTTTGGCGAATTGACATGAGTGGGCCCGACTTCTTGGGAGGGTGGGCGGTGTCCACCCAGTGAAAATAGTGTGTGGACGCGGTCTACTCGTATGTACCCAAAACTTGTCCCCTGTTCACAATCACATGATATATAACTATTTTGCTAATATAATAGGTATGGATGCCATAAATAAACCACCAATGTGCCTGGAAACAGCAGGCGAGCCATCCACTCAGTGACCTATGTGGAAACAATCTTTAATAATTACCTGGAAGCTATAGATGGTACTAGCTCCAGCTTAGAAAGTAGGCATTACTGATGACTTGCTTGGGAACAGAAAGTCAGAGAGCATTTGATTATCATGAAGGAAGAAAGGTTGCAGCTAGTGATGTAATACCTAGGGGTCTATTTACTGAGATTTTATAAAATATTTGCATCATAAAAGTGATGCGAACCAACACGAAATCTTTACTACCTATTTACTTTCCAGCGCTAAACTTGTTTAGCATTGAAAAATCACTTGAAAGTAACGCCAAGCAGCGCATATTGCTGCTGTGCATTACTTAGCGCCAGGGGAGAGTAGCATGGGTGGTGCATGGGCACCCCCATGCTACCACCCAAGCTTTCTGACACTAAGCCCTATTTACTTAAAAAAGTAGACAAGGATTAGAGTCAGAAAATAAAGCCCATTTCAAGTCGACGCTATGAAGGAGAAATGCTTTCATTTCTCCTTCCTTTTCCGACATTGTATGTGTTCTGCACTGAGCAGCTCACATACAAAGTGGGAAACAGTTTAAAGTTAGTCTGAGCTTAGTATTTTATACTGGAAGGCTATCCTCCGAGTACAAAACCTAAGCTAGACTCCCGCAGACACCTGTGCACTATGGTGCAAAGGTGTGTGCGTGGCACACAGCAGGTAATTTCAGTGCCGGCACTAGGGAGAGGGGAGGAGAGTGCCATATTTCTGAAAATATGGTGCTCTCTTCTTCTCGCGCAACGCAGTGCAGCTTTTTTGCCTGCTGCGTTGCCTGAGATTTTAGCAAATCAGTCACAATGTGTTTAAGCAGAGCCACAAAAATGATTAAACCAGCATTAATTGAAAGAGGTGACTTTGGTGAAGGTGAGGCAAACATTCCACACAAGGCTACAAAGAAAATATGAAAGTATATAGCAATTTGGGATTGTGTTGACAGAACCTGGTGTGATTTCGTACCATGACTGACCAATTGGTCAGAGACCAATTAACAATGCAATGCAATAAAAAAGGTGCAAGAACAGATATTCCTGAGTAGGAATCCTAGGCTTATAGAAGCAATCACCATTGCCAAAATGCAGAAACAATCTTTGAGATGCATAAAATAATTAAAAAGAAAGAAAGAAGAAGCTACAGCTGATGGCAACATTCCAAAAAGGTGGAACAGATTTCGCCAGGAATTAAATCTTCAAAAGAAATAAAACCATTGAATAGCAAACAAAGATTAAATGAAATACAAGAAAACAAATACAGTTATTGATATACAAGCACTAGAAAGTAAGACATTCCATGTGATGGGCAAAAGATGTGACAAAATTAATGGCAAAGGCCACTTTGTGCATATGTGTAGGTCTTCAATGAGATCATACAGGAAGGTAAATTACACAGAAAAAAATGAAAGGGGTGAGAAGGCACTAGAGATTCAAAAGATAGGGCTCAATTACGACTTGGCAGTCAGTGATGGTCCGACCGCTGATGGTCCGTTGGTATGACCGCTGTATTTAATGTACATGGTTGGAACGTCACCAGTCTGATGACACGCCGCCACAACTGCCAGGATCTAGTATCCCAACTGGAATGGCGGTTGTCAATGGCGGCAATGCTGAGGCAGGCTCCGCCGATCACATTATGACAAGCCTTTCCTTCAAGCATTACTTGATGGAAAGGCATGCAAAGGGGCCCCCAACAAGGCCCCTGACCGAATCTCCCCATGGTGGTACGTGATGGGGCCACATGATGTGCCCCCCAAAAGTGCATGGTCGTGCGTACGCTGCCCTGGAGACGCAGTCACAATGGCAGTATGCGTTTAAGACTCTCTATGGGCCAAACATTCCGCTGCCGCACCACCAGCCATGGATTACACTCGTTATCCGGTGGGCAGGAGACCGCAGACTTGTTGGTCTTCCTGGGACGGCCGCGTCGGCGGTCTGATGGGAAGACCGACAAACTTCTAATTGGGTTCATAGTCCTGAGCATTGTAAAAGAGGTACCTCAAGAAAAAAAAAAAAACAGCACCAGGTTAAAAAAAGTAGGTGTGAAATAAAAATAGATAACAAGCGAGTGAAATTAGACGTGGATTTTGTTTGTTATGAACCGATTTACTTAAGGAAACATGGAAGTTATTGTTGCCAGACAAGTAAATACAAATAAGTGGTATCAGATGGGATGGGTACAATGGTGGAAGCATAGACTTACTGGGTTTTTGGGAAAATATAAATGAGTTCAAGGAAATATTTGGTGTTTCTGAAGTGTATGTGGCAGAAAGAGAACTAACAAAACTAGTTTGGAAACAAAAGTACAAATTGTTTATAACATTAAAATCTGATGTAGCGAAGAAGTGTTAATTGTGTAAAAAGAAGTTGATGGGTTGCAAAAGATACACAACAGACTATTTGAAAACAAAATGTTATAGTTAAAAGGAAATTAGCAACCCATCAAAATGAAGGCTGGTTCTGTACCAGTAAGACATCACATGAGACCAGTCCCTGTGTCTTAAGACAGGACGTAAATATATGCTAAAAGCATCATTGAGCAAATGGAGGGGATAGAGTGGTTTTCACCAGTAGTGCCATCCAAAAGAAGAGGTGGAATGTTGTGTTTCTGTGTCGACTTGCACACAGTAAACAAGAATATAATTTGGGCAGTTACAGTCTCCCGAACACCAACAAGCTGTTAACCACTCTTGAAGGAACAACTATTTAGTAAGCTAGGCTTGAAATCAGCCTATCACAAAACACACAATCACAAATCACCAAATACAAGTCCATCCAGATTCAAAAGGCATCACAACTTTTGAGACATCAGAGGGCACGTTCAGTTTAAGAGACTTCCTTTTAGTTGAGCAACTTCTGCATCCTTATTCCAAAGACTTGAGCACAATTTGATTTAAAAAAAAAAAGTTGTACAGTATTTCTAAAGTGATATACTAATTTATGGAAAAACAAAAAGAAACACAAGAAGGCACTGAAAATTTGCTGAACATACTCGAAAAGGCTGGCTTCACACTCAAACAAGAAAAATGGCAAACGTTAATGTGTGAGGTGGAGTAGTTTGGACTGATGCATTATGGGCAAGGCATAAAACCAAAAACATGCTTACTAAAATCAATTAAAATGGCACCTGAACCAGAAAATAAAGAGCTAATAATGTCCTATCTATAGTGAACAGAATACTATGCTAAATTCGTTATTCACTATAGCAGTAAAACACTGGCATTATGGAAACGCCTGACGAAAGGAAAGGTAGCTGAATTTGTGAAAGAACAAATGGAAGAAAAATATGACAAGCAAAAATCCTGAAACAATTTAACCCCCAAAAACTACAATACGAACCAGGGATGTCAGAAACTAAGGTTTGGGTGACGTACTTTCCCGAAAAGGCAATATTGAAGTAGTGGTATTTGCTTGAAGACAGAAAGCAAATATCCAATAATAGAAAAAGAGACAATATCATGCATGTGGGTGCAATGCATTTCAACACTTACCTGTGTGGCAGAAGGTTCAACATTCGCAATAATACCAAACCCTTACGTAGGGTGCTGGAAACTAGAGGAGCAGACAAATATCAGCCAGACTGAAATGATTGGCATCAACAATGCAGGAATTCATATACCACACAGAACATTTACCAGGGTGGATAAACAAGTTAGCCGATTGCCTATCACGGTTGCCACACTCCATGGAAAGGGAAGAAGTAGAGAATGAAAGAGACTATGAGACAGTAGTAACGTGTCTGGAAGACCTTGGAAATTGCAAAAAGTACACTATCAAGAAGGGACTGGGAAAAATATATAGTAAAAGAATAGGTGATGAGAGTACTAGCAGATGAGATAATACATGGCTGGTCCATGGAAAGAAACATTGACATTGGTATGCAGCTATATTGGAAGGAATACGAGGAGTTATCAGTGCAGGATTGCATTGTTTTAGGGGGAAACAAATTAGTCTCTCCAACATCTCTAAGAGGAAAAAACAAATAAAATTGGCACAGGAAGGGCACCTGGAGAAATATTTTAACCAAAGATACAATTAAGGAGAACTATTGGTGGCCTGGAATTGATAGAGATGTGGAGGAATGGATGGTTCGTGCTTAGCGTGCAATCAGAGTGAGAAGCGGTTGTGCACACAAAGTACCATAAGGACCGTAAGTAGTAGAAGTCCCAAAAAAGGTATAGAAAAGGTTGAGCATGGACTTCATAGGCAAATGTATGCTCTGCTCACGAGTCAAAGATATGCAACAGCCATGGTGGATCACAAGAGCAAATAGATTGAAATAAAGTTTATGAAAGCGATAACATCTGGAAGCACATTTGCTTTCATGGAGGAAATATTCCACAGAGACGGGCTGCCTGAAACAATAGCAATCCTCAATGAGGTTTAATTTATGTCACACATAATGAGGGAATATATCAAAATTATTGGTATAACTATTTAAAATCTACTTCTTACCATCCACAGAGCAATGTAATGGTGGAAAGAATGAATCTCACAGTAAAAGGGGTCATACAGATGGCAGTGTCCAATAATATGAACATAGAAAAAACAGTCTTGAAGATGCTGAAAGCATATAGAACAACATTAAAAATGAGTTTGGATCTTTGAACTTATGAAGGGACGCACCCATATTATCCATTGACGCCACAGTGGGGGTAAGGAAATAGGGCCATTAGTTGTGTGGCCTGCACAAGTAATGAGCCAACAATCCCCCCTAACTGGGAACCAAACAACTCATTGTAGCGCTTGACTCGCTCAGGGAAGCAAAGTAGCACAGTTGAAGGCCTACTTAGGGGGATTGGTGTCAGCTAGTAATCACCATTCACTTGCATGCAATAATAACACTCAATAAATGATTGTTCGGTCTGTGCTTTTTGTTTAGAAAAGGAAAAGAACATTTATTACACACACACACTACTTAAAACTACACAGTGATTTACAAATATGAATAAGGCTGGTGGAAATACCTTTGGCAACATTACATTTGACCCCAAAAATCAAAGTAACCTCATGTACCCTACAGCACATAACCACATGGGAGGGTGTCACTTTAAATCAGGTAAATGTTACCAAGCTTAAAAAACAGAATCACATGCATAATATGTCATTCCATCACTGACTTCAGTAACCATAATTCATTTGCTATCATTATAATTAATAAAGCATTAGAACTATGTGCACATATTATAATTAATTCAGCATTGCAGCCTTTCAGAAAAACTCATTACTGTCAGCAGTAACAACACCATTAAATAAAGCATTGCCAATAATGTTCTTTAAATAAAGCACCATTTAAAGCACTGCACATAACACTTTTAAATAAATCCTTGTACTTGCGAACGACGACCATGGTCAGGAGAGAGGGATGAGAGACATCTGAGCCTCTGAGGAAGAGTAGAGGGGTATACCTGTCATTTATTTATTTATTTTTTATTGGCATTTTATGCAAATACAAAACACTTCAACAACAAAACAACCAGTTTGCTGTTACAATAATTCAAAATGTGGGTTGGTTGCAGTACATACATTGACACATGATACAGTCGTTGATCACTTGGCGCTTACATCTTCGGTCCATTGCCACACTAATTACATAAATCTTTAACTACTCATAGAAATCAGTATGCAGGAATGCACATTTACAAAACCCAGAGCAGCATCTCACCATTCTTCAGCCTACGGATTTCCAGTCTGTTCCACATCAACAACTTCATTCTATACCTGAGCCCATGTCAGGAATGGTTCCCAGATGTCACGGGGTCGAGAAGTGGGGGGGGGGGCAAGCTCCCAAAAGACAGTTAATTGTGTATGCCCGTAGGTGACGTCCACTATCCAACCCTTGTGAGTTGGTGCCCTCCTCCTACCCCAGTGTAGTGCTATTTGGCGTTTAGCATATAATAAAAGCAAAGCATGCAATTTGCGTAGCTTGGGCGGGGTGTCTTTGACATAGCCCAATAATCCAAGGACACCTCACCGGTACGTAGGGATTTACGGTGCTCAACGTGGTGACCTTGTTTTGGGGAGTTGGGGAGGGGAGGCGGGGGGGGGGGGGGGGGGACAGCGCCACTGTGGTATTATGCCGCTGTTTTATGGCTGTAACATAGAGAAAATGATTCCTGCACTAGCCTTCGCTACACTGTGAGACAATTGCACCGTATACCGCCGCCGTACCCCCGGGTTGACGGCACCGGGCTGTGTTATATACGAAAAATGAATGTGTACGAACTGCGCGGCCAGCCCGAGGGGATGTAGGCTGAAAGCTGTGTCTTGTGGAACACTGCAATAAAGGTCTTTAAAATAAAAAATAATAATAATCCAAGGACAGGGGATGGGACCTCCAATCTTCCAACAATTTGGCTCACCGATGCAAACACTTTGTTCCAATATTCCGCTATCTCCGGACAGTCCCACGCTATGTGCAAGAAAGAAGCAGGGGAAAACCCGCATCGCCAACAGCTTTCATCCTCTCTGAGCCCCATGCGATGCAGGCCTATAGGTGTTCTATAAAATCTGTGCAAATACTTGAAATGGATCAGTCGGAGTTTATAGTTGGGAGAAAGCTCTTTTAACTGTCCACAACAAAACTCCCACTGTGCTTCAGTTACTGGGGTGGAGAGTTCTTCATTCCAACATTGGTAAGGATTTAGGCCTTACCAAAGGGGCAGATGTCTGCATGTGCGTGTACAGTCTCGTAACAAGTTTGCGAGGGGAGGGGGACTTCAGCAGGTTTTCCAACGCTGACAGGGTCTGAGGGGCGGCAGGGAAGCTCCCACAGAGGGCTCGACAAGCCGTACGTAGCTTGTGATATAAGAACAGCTCGGAGAAGGATACCGTCCGATCCCCGTCCGTAGTCGGAGGTGGTCTGAATTCGTTCTCAGGGAACAAGTCTGCAAAGGTGTGAAGGTGCATAGTCTGTGTTAACACCCTGATAATTCCATCCCCTACACAGGGCATCATTGGGTTCTAAACCAGCGGGATCGAAGGAGCATACAGCACAGGGATTCCCGCCCGCTTGCGCAGCTCCTCCAATGCCCAACGCAGCGTTCCGGCAGAGTCTATATCTCCACGTGGGCACTTTGACGGTTTATAAATGACTACTTTGAGCAGAACTGGTGCAACAGCCTCTAGCTCTACAGCCATGTGAGGCAGAAAGGGCGTTGGTAGCACCCAGAAATGCAAAAATTGAGCATGAGCGCAAAGTGCATAAAGGTGCATGTCCGGCGCTCCCAATCCCCCCTGTCGTTGCGAAAGTGTTAAAATATCCCAGTACGCCCTGGCCTGTCCACCCGCCCATGCCAGAGAGAAGAGCTGTGACTTGAGAATATTAAAAAAGTGCATTGTGAGTGGGATCAGAATATTTACGAATAGATATAAAAACTTGGCTAAAATGACCATTTTTGCTAAAGCTATCCTCCCAGTCAGGGACAGCGGCAATTTTGACCATATCTTTACTTTTTCTTCCAACCATATTAAAGCCCGCCCATAGTTCAGATTCCATACCTCTTGTGTATCCCGACTAATCCATATGCCCAAATACTTGACCTCCTCCGCTTCCCATTTTAAAGGGTATTCGGAGTGCACCTGAGGCGTACCATCCGTCAAAGGAAATATCACTGATTTTGCCCAATTAACAACAATAACGGGCAGGCCACCAAATCGTATCAACTCCCTCAAAATCGGGTCTAGATTTTCCCCTTGGTTGACGAGATAGAGAGCTACGTCATAAGCATATAAGGAGATAAGCAGGCTTCTGGTACTAAAACCTATACCTCGCGCCGTGGGTGCTGCCGGATACGGGCAGCCAGGGGCTCCATTGCGATCGCAAACAGGAGTGAGGATAAAGGGCAGCCCTGTCTCGTACCACGAGATATGGGGAAGGGATAGGACAACAGCCCGTTCACCTTGATTCGGGCTCTGGGCAAAGTGTATAGTAGTCGTATGCTTCTAATGAAAAGCGGACTAAACCCCATCCGACCCAGTATAGCAAAGAGATATGGCCATTCCAGTGTATCGAACGCTTTGGTGGCATCCAAGAACACCACCGCAGCGCGAACCTCTGGGTGCAGGTAGTGTAAGATGGAGAAAATAGTTCATAAGTTATGGGAGGTGGATCTTCCCGAGATGAACCCCGATTGATCCGGGAGTGCAATCATGGGGAGAAGCGACTGCAACTGATTCACAAGCAACTTGGCTAGGATTTTTACATCCACATTTATCATCAATAGTGGTCTATACGAATCAACCTCCGATTCTGGTTTACCGGGCTTCAACAAGGTAATAATCACAGCTTCCCTCATGGAGTCAGGCAATATCCCCCCCCTCTAGAGCTTCCTCATACACCGCCCGCAACCTAGGCGCCAATTCCGCAACGTATGTTTTATAGAAAGATGTGGTCAGACCATCAGGTCCAGGGGCCTTATCAAGCGGCAAACTTTTTATAACCTGGGCAACATCTTCAGCAGTGAAGGGGAGATCCATATATTCTCTGTGAGTGTTATTAAACCAGGCCAGCGCAATCGAGTTCAGAAATGACCGCAGCCCCTCGGGCATGTGGAGAAGTGTGGCTCACTTGTTAGAGTAGGCAGACCTGGAAGCAGAGGTCAGCCCGGGACCAGGGTTCAATTCCCGGCTCGGCTGGGTCTTGAGTCCATAAATTGTCCATGGACTTGATAATTCTCGCTCCAGTGCATACTCGATTCATGGGTTCACACTCTGCGACTCTGGGCAATAGCTTGCTTAATCTCCACAATGGCCCCTTGTGGTGGGATGCCTGGCTTTCACCTTGTGGATGCCCTGCTGGGTTATCTCACAGGGGAATACCAGGACGGGTTCCCTAAGCAAGCGCTTAGAGACCGGTTGGTGATTTGCGCTATATAAATATCTGCACATTTACATTTACATGTATCTTGGGTAGCAGTATAGAGTTGAGAGTAAAAGGTGGAAAAAGCATTTAGGATTTCTGCCTGGCCTCTAACTACAGTGTCTGGTGCGGTGTGTACTTCATGTATAAATGACGTGGATCTAGGTGGTCGGATCATACCCGCTAGTGTGCGTCCTGGCCTGTCCCCCTCTCCGTATGGCCTTGCCTCTGCATACTTACCAAGGAACTTAAGTTCTCGCTGTGCCTCCTCAGAGAAGTCCAGTAGCTTGGCCTTCCAGAGGCCAAGTACGGTTGGATCATTGGTGGAGTAAAATCTCCCCTCAAGTTCCTTAATTTGAGTCTCCAGTGAAGTAATCGTGCCCCAGATTGCCTTCAACACTCCCGCCTGTCTGGCGATACACTGACCCCTTAGCACAACTTGGAAAGCCTCCCAAAGGGAAGACTCAGTGGCTACCGACCCAGTGTTCAAAGCGAAGTACTCAGTGATGTCCGTCCGTATCTCTTCTTTAAATGCTTCATCAAGTAGGGCATATGGCGGAAGACGCCAGGTGAAGGTGCGCTGTGGTGAATTCGGAATGATTAGTTTCAGCAAGCAGGGAGCATGATCTGACAATGAGCGTGGTAAGTGTGCAATATCAACAGTCCAGGTGGCTATATCTCTAGATACTAGATACCAAGCTGGACCATGCGCTGTGGTGATCGGAAATACAGGTGCCCTCCCTGGTCTGGGGGTGTCTGGCGCGATATATCTATCAAGTCTCCGTCAGTGATTATAGCACGCAATGCGGCACTAGCTGCCAGATGTAATGAGCGGGAGGAGGGTATACCTGTCATTAAACACGGGGAGAGGAAGGGTATTGGGGATTTGTCACACTGGTTCTGGGGACAGTCAGACTTGGACAACAAAATGTATGTTCTCTGCAAGCTCTGGTTTTATTGTGTAAAACTATTGAAAAGTGTTAAAAAAAAAAAAATACAGTCTTGAACAAACATGAACAATGTGTTTATGTCTTTTTAAACAACCTTAGGCCTCATAAAATCCAGTCATAGAAACAGTCCCTAGAATGTGCTGCACTCCCAGTTCTTGAGCAAAGCTCCAGCCTTGAGAATGCTTAAAGCGGTCGTAAATCCTAGGGTTCACTTTTTAGTCATCGGTTAGATTTCCTTGTGGGGGCAGATACTGCATTCCAGAAGCTCCCCAATGCTCTCTTTCTTCCTATCTTGTCTTCGGCAGCAAAGCTCCACGTGTCTTGTTTCCTCACTGGGGAGGATATCTCAGGCACGGTTGGGTGATTTTATGCAATCATGGGCTCATTTTGCTCCTGGTGTTGAGCCCTGGCCAGTAGGAGCCTTTCTCTTAAGCCTCCTGGTCCATAATGTGCTTCACTTTTCAGGAAGCTGGTACTAGCCTTTCTACCTTTTCTCCTCTGACGCTTCTCTCCTCCTAGATGCAGAAGTCCAGTTCCTCCTCTAACTGGTCCTCAGGAGGTGTAAGGGACCAGCTTCCCATGGTCTTGAAGAGAGACCCACTGGTCCTGGGGTCATCTGTAGTCAGATTCCTTAGTCCAGGTGAGAATCAGGGGGTTATTCCTTCCAGTTTTCCATGGCTGCCGCTGTCCAGTCCTAGTGTCCAGCTCCAACAAAAATCACGCTCTTCAAGAGTTTTTCGTGGGAGTGGAAAGTTCTAGAAGCCAGGCACCCCTGGGCAACCCTAGGGTTCTACATCACCTCTCCTCTGTCTCAATGCTCCTGCACAGTATGCTGGGACAATTCAAGATGGCGCCATCCAGGAGTCATCGGTCACATCTCCTCTGGGGGTCATCGACTCAGCCCTACACTGACATCACTACCAGGGCCCTTCCACCAAAATTTTTAAGAGACGTCTCCTCCTGTGTTGGCTCCAAAGGTCTGGGCTCACTCCTTTGTTCAGTGGGCCTGGGCTGTCCCAACACTGGTACTGTGTGACAGCTAGTTAATGGATGCAGATTTTCTTCCCAACCCCTTCCTCCACAGGAGCTGAGTGAAGCACTGTTAATTGCTGCCTTTGTGCGGACGGTCTTTATTCCTTCTGCTGGAGAGCATTGTAATAAACTTGACCCAGCAACAACACAAAAGGCCTTGGCTCTGATCCTGAATTGAGGAAAAGAAATATGACAATTCTGGATGACCCATACAATGTACATATGGCTTCTTGGGACTTGCATAATTCATCTTGGTGCACACTTTTTGCCCCATTTTGATATGTTGATGGATTTCATAGGTCAAAAGGAAGCAAAACTGCGCTCTAAGGCAGATCCCCCCATGTGTATAATAACATGTCACTACAGACAAGACAACAAACCACACTGAGTTTCCCCTATGAGTTTCCACTAATAGGTCTTTTCACACATGCACCTTCACATGCATGGGCACACATGTGCACTCGTGTTCAGGTGTTACCAGCCAAGTGCCCCATACCCTTGCTGCGCCACAGCAGCCTCATCATAAAAGGTGGTCACTGACGGTCAAAAAGCCAAGTCTGTTTACAGTGTTTTCTGTGGGTTTACCACGGGTATGTCGCCAATCTTGAGGTTCACCCACAATTAAAAGTCCAAAAAGCAGGCAGATTACATGGGCAGAATCTATTTCATCATCATCATTTGATCTTTATTTCGGTCGACTTGACCATAAAAGAATACATTATACAACATTTTTTTAAAAAAAACAACGAAGGATACAGTGGTAATTTCCAGGTAATTGACCAGAATATAAAACAATCATTTGGTTAATAAAAGCTTAATACATTTAGTACGACTGTGCCACATTGCCGTTAAGAATTTTGAGACTGCAAACACAGTTGGGGCAGAGAGGTCTCTTTTTAGAATCCTGTATGCCGGAAGGTAAGTCCTGAAGCCCAGGTTTTTGAGGAGTGGGACCAGCCAGTACTGTCTTGCTCTTCTATATGCCGGGCAGAAAAATATTATATGCAAGTCACACTCCCTCGGATGCGCACACGCTGGGCATTGTAATGAATTCTCAGAATTTGACCAGCAAGCGGTGTGTGCTTTAAGAGGAAGGGTGCTGTACCTCCATTGCATGAAGAGCTTCCTGGTGAGCGGGGGGCCTATATTATCATACACCAGCTCTTGGCAATATAGGATTTTGGACTCTAAGAAATTACCTGTAAGGGAACACTCCTGTATGTTTTTAAATTGGAGACATAAACAGTGTTCATAATAATCTGTGGCTAAAGATTTCCTTGAGACTCTGGGACATGTGATTTCCGGATGAGACCATAAGTTCTGTCTTCCTAGTGCCTCACAGGTTTGTTTAATATGCCTGAGCCAGGGAAGTCGTGCAGGGTTACAAAGTTTGAGGATCTCCTGAAGTTCAGATCTAAATTCGGATAGTTCCGGTGTGGACCATAGCCTTCGCCAATACAGTAAGGGTTTGAGGCATAGTTCTTCTGAAATTGGTCTGAGGCCTAGGTCAAGTCTCAAAGGTAGGAGGGGGGTGCTGAGGGGGAGAGCTGTTAGCTGTCTAAGGAAATTATTCTCAGTCACCTGGATGGGCTGAGTGACAGTGTGTCCCCATATTTCAGCACCATAGATCACTGCCCCTTTTGCCTGTGATTTATATATTTGTAGGCGAGGGGAAAATGGTTGGTAAGTCAAACCCCGGGTCATCCTTACCAGTCCAACTATCATTTGAGATAATTTCAGGTTCGCCCTAGTGCGATGGGTGTCCCAGGACAAAGATTGATTTAGTGTTAACCCCAGGTACTCAAATGTGCAGACCCTCTCTAGCCTGGAGGGCCCGAGCGTGGGATTGGGGCGAGTGGTTAATGGGGGGTTGAAGATCATGTACTTAGTTTTTGCCGCATTGATCTCCAACCCCCGAGATGCACAAAAGAGTACAAACCCATCAAGAATCCGCTGAATGCCCATGGGAGACTTGGAGAGCAATAGGGTATCATCCGCAAATAGAATAGCGGGTACCCTCGTGCCTCCAAGCCTCGGAGCGTCAGTATCTTTCAACGCATTCAAGTGGCTAATCACCCCGTTGACAAAGAGGCAGAAAAGAGTCGGTGCAAGCACACAACCCTGTCTAACCCCCCTGTCAACGGGGAAGCGGGCTGTTAAGGCGCCCCCTCTCCCACACCTCACCCTTGCATAGTTTCCCCGGTGTAGTCTTCTCAGGATAACTAGGATGTCAGTTGGAATGCCCATGTCATCAAGAACAGTCCACAATTTTTCCCTAGGCACTAAGTCAAATGCGGCACGTAAATCGACAAAGACCGTATATAGGGTGCCACCCTCTAATAATACGGTCTTCCAATGAATAAGATTTAAACGAAAAATCTGGTCAATGGTCGAAACTTTCTTTCTGAAACCAGCCTGATATGTGCTCATGATGTTGGACTCCTCAATCCAGTCCTGCAAATGGTTAAGGATGAGTCTGCCGAAAAGTTTCTGGGAGACATCGATGAGACTAATCGGTCTATAGTTGGCTGGGAGCAGAGGAGAGCCCTTTTTAAAAATTGGGACAATCTCTGCGCCCAGCCAAGTATCTGGTAGTTCCATGCCCTTCAGAATGGAATTAAATAAAAACGTGAAGTAAGGTGCCCAGACTTCAGGTTCTTGCTTGAAAAGGTCGCCTGGCAATCCATCCAAGCCTGGCGCCTTTCCTGTAGCAAGGGCCATAATAGCTACTCTAACTTCTTTTAAAGAAAAAGAAAAGCCCGAAGTAGTGGTGACTTCCGTGGAGACAGTGTCGACCCCTGTCCCCGCGGGGGACGTGTATAAAGACTGGAAGTGGTCACGCCAGGTCTCAGCAGAAATGTTCGGTTCAATCGCAGAGACCAGTTCTTCTGTGCCAGTGTTTACACAACGCCAAAAATTCCTGGAATCACCTACTGCCAGAAATTTCGATAATTTCTCCCATTTATCTTGTTCCCATTCCAATTTTGCATTCTTAATTAGTGATTTATAGGCTGCTCTTTTCTCCCTGATTCCTGTCCGGTCCTGACCTGTCTTAAGTGCGGACAAAAGGTCACTCTTAGCCTTCCTGCAGGCTGAGTTATACCAGGAGGGAACTGAAGTAGGAAGGGCCCTTTTGGGTTTCCCAGTAAGAATTTCTGATGTAGAAATTATAAGATCTGCGTGTAACTGCCAGAAGTTATTGAATAATCCCGGAGTGCTTGAGTGCAGAATCAGGATTTGAACCTTCTCCAGGAACGGCACGAGTAGGGCGTATAAGTTTGGTATCATCCCTTCTTTAGCTACTAGATTCTCCCATTTTATTCTACGTCTGTTAGTAGAAAGGAGTAATCCCGGGTCGGATGAATCCCCATTATTCTCCCTTGGTTCTAGGCCAGAATGATGTAACTCGAGCTGCAAAGCATTATGATCACTATCAGCCCTTTGGAGTATCCGAAAGTCACTTATTTGCGACCAGAGGGCTAGTGGGACCAGAATGTAGTCCAGTCTCGATGTTTTACCCTCTCTATGGAAGGTGTAATTTGAGGGAATGTCTGACGGTAGCCTTCCATTGCAGGCCCTCAGCCCATGTTTAAGGGTGAGAGAAGTGATTTGTAACGCCAGGGGGGACCACGCTTTTGGTGCTGGAAGATGGGACGGTGGTATAGACCAGATGTGGTCTTCCTCCTGGGACAGGCCATCCGATATGCCCAAAAGAGGTTCAAAATGACAATTCAGATCTCCTCCTACTATATAAGGGGTGCCCACAGGAATTAAAGATAGGGCAGAATCGAGCTCAGCAATGGTAGTAGATTCTTGCGAATTACTAACTGGCCTTGAGTAAACATTAATTACCAGGAGACTGGACAGACCTGGCCACTCCAATAAAACTGCCAAAATATCCTCTGAGTTTACTATCACAGGGGATGCCCTGCAGCCAAGATGAGAGGCTATCCAAGTTGTGAGCCCACCAGAAGGGCGACCTTTGCCACTCCACTTTGCGTTTTTGGAAAAGGCAGCAAAGCCGATGCGGGCGGTGTCCTCCCGCATCCACGTTTCTTGAAATAAGCATATGTCCCTGTTTACTATAAAGTCATTCCATGCATGACAGTTTAATTTGTTGGACAAGCCCGCTATATTCCAAGAAAGGATATTTAAAAGGGAAGTGTGGTGTTTAGAAAGCTTAGGAGGTGGGGGGAGGTGATCCGTAATGAAGGCTTTTGGGTCGGTTGACACTACCTCTTGTACTATGGGTTCGATTGTGGGTGTGATGGTAACTGACATGCTAGATTCCTCATCAGTTTGTGACTGCTTTAGACCGTCACTCTTTATATGAGTATCTGAGTGTGGGTCTATTAATAGAGACCTTTTTATTTCCGGCACAACGGCCGTCCCTTTATTAATCA
Source organism: Triturus cristatus (assembly GCF_964204655.1). Taxonomy (NCBI): domain Eukaryota; kingdom Metazoa; phylum Chordata; class Amphibia; order Caudata; family Salamandridae; genus Triturus; species Triturus cristatus. The sequence goes on from NC_140591.1 coordinate 86,435,613, forward strand.
GTCAGTCCAGCGTGTCCAAACAACTAAAGCTATTTTGTAGGGGAAGATAGTTATCAGCAGTGGTTCTGGTGGTGAGGTATTCTAAATTTACATTAGGTCTCCGTCTGTGATCTCTTCTGGGAACCAGTTTCCATCCCTCTCCATCCAATTCATGTCTTGGGAGAGGATAGAAAAAGGACAGGGGCAATGTGTGGATAGATGTCCCGTGCGTGTTTCTTGGCCAGCTGCAGATGTATTTCACAGTGGCAGGGTCTCTAAAATTGATCACGGCGCAGTCACCCTGGATGCTCTTATTGGTAGTACCCACCCAGGGGACTCTTCTCACCATAAGAACCTCAGCGTGTATTCCCTCTGGAAGAGGTCTGTTTTTGGACAGCCAATGAGTAATTTTATTTTTTAGTGCACCTGTTGACTCTCTATCAGCGGGATTCAGTGGAGGAATGCCGGCTAGGATTACTGCGTAAGGGTTAGCCTGTGGTGGAAGGTTATACGTTGTGTCCTGCCGGGCCTTCAGATGTGGCTCAACATGAGGCGCATTGAAAGCATCTTGGGCTTTCTCCATTGCATGTGTTGGTTTACAGGTTAAAGGATGCTCTGTTGGTAATGCTGAGGGATCACAAATTAAAATCGGCTGAGGAGGTGTTGCAATTTTCCTGCGTGGGAGCAGGGATTTATCAGTGATTAACTCACTAGCCTTGGTAGATAATGACTGTTTCCCCTCTGCCCTACTTGAGAACCCCTTTCTAATTTCCAATAATAGTGTTTCTATCTTGGAGATGCGATCCTCCAGGGGACTTAGAATTTCCTTTAGGAGAGTTCGGATTTCCAAGAGAGAAAAAGGCTCAATTATAGAGGTAGAATTGTATTTGGAGGGTTGCTCGGGCGTTTTAGAGGGAGTTGGTGGCCTATTTTTTCTGGAGTGATTTAATGACTTGGTTTTGGAAATATGAAGGTTGGGGTCACTTTTTAGATTCCGGTTTGGGGCGGTCACCTTGCGGCCTCGAATAGAGCCAGCCTTCGTCTTTCTTTTAGGGAACGCTCCTTCCCTCATCCTCCGTGCAAGCTCAGAGTTGGGAGTAGATCTCTCGCCAGTTGCGTCATCGGCAGGCAAGTTGGAAGTCAGCGGTAGAGAGGGAGGCCTGACAGAAGGGAGAGGCAATATGCTTATGTCCGTAATGGCCGTCATATCACTATCATTGTTTGTTGGGACAGGACTAGGTGAGTCAGCCAGGACGGGAGTGCCAGTAAACCCCCCAGATTTAGGTGCATCAGTGTGTCTGGGGGAGGTGGCAAGTGCAAGTGGACCTAGCGAAGATCGTCTAACCCAGTCGATCTCTTGGGAAATTCGCCGTTCAAGAATAGATATTTCATCAATTAACAGAGAACCGGCTTTTGCAAAGTAAGTGTCAAGAGTACCTTTGGCCGGTCCTGCAGCGCGCGTAGATCTGCTTCTTGTTTCTATGGCCGACATCCTCCAGTGCAGTTTGAGCAGCTGTACAGTGTGAATGGAATGAGTGACAGGGCCTGGCTCTGGCTCGCCTGTCCTCGAACGGCCTCAAACGACCCGCTCTTTGCCCGGTCTTCGCTCCGCCCTTCGTTCCGCGCGCGTTCCGCTGGCGCGATTACTAGGGCCAGTTGATGTGATCGCGGAGAGTCAGGGGGAGTGGCTGGGAAGAGGACCCAGCTGCGCCGATGGTGCTGCGGGCGCTTGGCAGGCTGGTCCTCGCAGTCCCGCCCTCCTCCGTGGACAGGTGTTGAGTAGGCGTTCGGGGAACGAAGAAGCTGCTAGCTGGCAATCCGGGCAGACAAAGTTCACCTTCAAACTGGAGCTTTTATCCTCGAGCGGCACCCGCGAAGCGGGGGCCGCGAGTCGCTGAATTGACCAGGGGGAGTGGCTGGGAAGAGGACCTAGCTGCGCCGATGGTGCTGCGGGCGCTTGGCAGGCTGGTCCTCGCAGTCCCGCCCTCCTCCGTGGACAGGTGTTGAGTAGGCGTTCGGGGAACGAAGAAGCTGCTAGCTGGCAATCCGGGCAGACAAAGTTCACCTTCAAACTGGAGCTTTTATCCTCGAGCGGCACCCGCGAAGCGGGGGCCGCGAGTCGCTGAATTGACCAGGGGGAGTGGCTGGGAAGAGGACCCAGCTGCGCCGATGGTGCTGCGGGCGCTTGGCAGGCTGGTCCTCGCAGTCCCGCCCTCCTCCGTGGACAGGTGTTGAGTAGGCGTTCGGGGAACGAAGAAGCTGCTAGCTGGCAATCCGGGCAGACAAAGTTCACCTTCAAACTGGAGCTTTTATCCTCGAGCGGCACCCGCGAAGCGGGGGCCGCGAGTCGCTGAATTGACCAGGGGGAGTGGCTGGGAAGAGGACCCAGCTGCGCCGATGGTGCTGCGGGCGCTTGGCAGGCTGGTCCTCGCAGTCCCGCCCTCCTCCGTGGACAGGTGTTGAGTAGGCGTTCGGGGAACGAAGAAGCTGCTAGCTGGCAATCCGGGCAGACAAAGTTCACCTTCAAACTGGAGCTTTTATCCTCGAGCGGCACCCGCGAAGCGGGGGCCGCGAGTCGCTGAATTGACCAGGGGGAGTGGCTGGGAAGAGGACCCAGCTGCGCCGATGGTGCTGCGGGCGCTTGGCAGGCTGGTCCTCGCAGTCCCGCCCTCCTCCGTGGACAGGTGTTGAGTAGGCGTTCGGGGAACGAAGAAGCTGCTAGCTGGCAATCCGGGCAGAATCTATTTAGTTACAATTTGCAAGCAACAAAGTGAGCGTACAAACTGAGGAAGAAAATTACCAGAATAAATTAAGTGAGAAAATAAGGACAATATAAAGAAATATAATGACCGCCAAAGAACAAGACATGCGCATTTCCATGAAGGCAATATGGTGAGGGTGAACTTACAGGGCATTAACAAACATGGTCTGAAAAGCTATGGCTCACAGTTGAGGGTCAAAAAACACCATGGGTCATGGGATGAACTGGAGGATGGGAGCTAATGGAATGTGTAGTCCTGTGTAAAAGATGATTTCACTGTGCAGAAAGAGGGATTATGGAGGAAGGCCAAGTACCAATGTATTCTCACGATGTTTATATTTTATATGGAACTAGACGCAGACAGAGGAGTGAAAATGAAACCATACATGGTTTGATGACTGGAGAACAGAGTAAGGATGAAGGGAGAACAGACTACAGAGAGACAGAAAGGCATGTGAACCTCACAAGAAGTGGGAGAAGTATCTTTTGTATGGACTTTGTCATGTCTACTATTAATCTTGCTATGTTTGAAAAGGTGGGGATATATGTAGAGGTCTCTTAAATTCATATGGTGTCGTGTGCTGGTCTCTGGCGGTGTTCTAATCCTTGAACGCTTGTGGAGAAAGGCACATGCCAAATGAAGTGCGAGGTGGCAGTTGACCTGAAGAGAGGACAGAGCTTGCCCTCCCACCGTATTATAGTGTTTTGCACGTTTGTTTTACAGCGCTGTAGTTAAATGTTACCTCATTTACTAACCTCCATCTCTCAGTGTGTCGCTTCAGGATTCTATAGGGCATGTGCTGTGTGTGTCGAACATATCAGTATTGCTTGACAATACCATTCTTTCAACAGACACATCTCTGTGGACGAACCTCAGATATGCGCGTTGAAGGCATCCCATTTCGTGATAAATTCTGACATTCTATAAATGTGGGAACCAGCTGATTTACTGATCTACAAAATTCTAATCACTGTGAAAAATAAATTCAAGTACTATGCATGGAGCCTAGAAGAGATTCAACCATTAACAACCTTATGATGGCAAAGCACCTCAAAGTTAATACCACAACAAAGGGAATGTGGCAAAAGATGCTCCTGAATTCTAGAATAGATACCATATTTATTCTGGAGTAGGAGGTGTTGGACATTGAGTAAAGTAGGCAGTTATATCCAAAAGATAAAGCACTCTCCGCTCACTACGCCCCACATGCAAAAGTTGACTCCACAGTGAGAGTCGCAAAATAAATTGTTCAAAAAGTAATTTTTGGGCGGGTAAACATTTCAGACAGTAATTTGTTGCCTTGTTATTTTGCCTGAGGTAAGAATATCCTTCTGGGTCCGAGTTTCCAAAATAAAACAGGGCTATTCTATTAATAGGTGGAATTTGTTTGTTTATTCTCCATGTTCACATAATGAATTAAACGCATATTGTACACTGAGTATTGGTTAATTGCTTTCCCAAGATCATGGTAACAAGATAACAGAATATGAGACAGCTTACGACAACATGGGCATCTGGATTAGGCATGAAATGAAGAGTGCAAGGTGGTGGGGCGGGGTGCAGGACTGAATGAAGGTTGAAAGGAAGGGACAGCAATCCAAGGGAATGAAGGAGAACAGGGTCGGACTAGCCTACAGGGCAACCAGGCAGTGCCAGAAGGGCTGGATTGACAGGTCAGTCTGCTGGCTGTTTCTTGGCTATTTGTGGGCCTGTTTTATGGTCTGTGAGTCGGTTTTTACTGTTGATTTTCCTGATATTACCACCAACATTGGGTCCAGGAAGCACAAGCGCATCCAGTCTTCCATACTTTGCAAAACACCTATACAGCGTGTCTTTTCAGGTTCAAACTGCCTCGATTTGAAGACTTGGACCACGTTTTTAGAAATCTAATTCACTAATGGGGCCACTTTTATTCTGGTGCCTGGGCCTATTTTCTGTCCCAGTTCGACCCTGAAGGAGAAGGCTATAGAAAGCGAGAAAGAAAGGAAGGAAGAATATGTGGAGAGGACAAGTGTTTGTGGGGAGGGTTAGAAGGCAAGCGAAGGGTGATGACAAATACGGAAAGAAGGCATAGAGAGGCACTAGTTGTAGTAGAGTACAAAAGAGAGCACAGTGGTTCTTTTCCAGGAGGGGTACAAAGACCCTGGTGCCATACTGCCCATCCCCTCTTTAAATCACAGAAATAGTTGACCTAACGGCTAGGGCGGTACACCACGAATTTGGGGAATTGGGTTCAAGTCTCGGCAATGAGGATGAACATCCTGTGATTTTGGGCAAATCACTTAATCTCCCCCGCCTAACAAAAAAACCCCCAAAAAAACAAATGTGTCCTCATGTAATGCAACTGGTGCTATGTAAAGTGCTCTGATACCCGATTCGGGTCAATTTCGAGCTATATAAAAATCTGTAAAGTAAAATAAATAAATAATTAAGCATGCATGAATGAGTCTTCTGGATGAGCAAAAAAGAGGCCCCATATCTGGTCTCTGCATAATAATTAATACTAATCATAACTACTACACTTTGGGCCTGATTAAAAGTTTGGCGGTGTGGGAGCTGGACCACCACACCACCACCCCACTCCCACATGCCAAACCAATGTGCCCACCACTCGCCAGATTATGACTTTAAGAGTCACTGGCGGGTGGTTCTTTGGCGTTTCCACAGAGGTGCCGATGACACAGATACCACAATGGGAACGTCAAAGACAGTACCTGCAAGGCATGGAATGGTACAGCACATGCCGTGCAGTAACTGAGGTGCACAACATGTGCCCCCCTGTATGCATCCTATGGCCCTGAGGCGCAAGTGGGCCCTGTAGGGCCCCTCTTTGTTTCCTCTCTGCCTCAGTTTTCATAGAGTAGGAACCACCATGAAACCTGTGTCAGAAAGGAAACTCATAATATGCATGGTGGTACCGCGGCGGTCCGGTCAAGCATATAGCGGCCTCAAGATCACCGCGCCACCACCAGGGATCTCTGATCCCAGGCCATTGCGGCTGTGCAGTGGTGTTCTGACCACCCTAGTTGTGATAGGGCGGTCAGACCGGTGGTGTGGCGGTGGCCAGACCACCATCATCGCGCCACCATGAATCTGGCAGTACGTGGACCGCCAGACTCATAATAAGGCTCTTGGATAGCACACTGTACTTTTCGTCTGGCCTCTAAGCTCTGAAAAAAGCCAGGATTCACCTTGACAGTCACAATGGTTTCTGTACTATGTGTATTGCCCTGCCTTGAATCGGGGGATAACAACGTGATCAGGGATGAGAAAAGTGTCGATATTAAGGCAATATTTTGTTGTAAAATCAATTAAAATGAATAAAATCGAGCCAATACACTGATACATACAAATGATAAATCACAGTTCATAAACAATTAGCCCTTCACTAACAAAAAATTAATAGCCAGTTAGTGTCCTTCATATCACACACCAGAATTGTTGCAACCAAAATAAATGTACAGGGCAGTTCCATCTGTTAATCTTTTTTATATCAATATCAAGAATTGTAGCAGGTTTCCAGAATGCTTGCAAGTCATTGCTATTCAAGTAAAATGAAAGTCACTGCTCGTGGTCCATGGCCCTGCACAGATACAGAATATGAGATCCTGATTCATACCATTGGGAGCAAAGTCTGAAAACCTCTGTATTATTTGGAAATGATATGCATCTATTCCTAAACTCCTCTAATAGAAGCAAAAGGAATCTTACTCTAAAATTCTTGTATCAATGAACTGTGTAAAAGAATATGCAAACGGTGGATTGATCATCTCAATGCAATGCGCGTGCGCCACTTAGAATACTCTGAGATGTCAATCTATAAACACCGGTTTATGTTCAGTTAAAGAAAAGCTATAAGGGCATCCCCTGGCACGTGCACGTAAGGGCCTAACTCTAACTGTTTAAGCAGTGGTCTACATGTTAAAAAACACATAAGTGCAGGGTGCCAATTGTTTTTAGAAGACTGCCACCAGCGCTGCCAACTGAAAGGGCTGCTGAATACTAGGACGGATTAATCTTGAATCCACCTCGTGCCGCTTTCTCCCACCACCCAACACTTCCTTTCTCTTTATCTGGCTCTCGCAGGTTCTTTTTCAGCCATGCTTGCTCTCTATCACTGGTTTCCTACCTTTCTTTTCTTCCTTCTTTTTCTCTTTTGTGCCTTTCTCTGTCTAGGTCTGGCCCAAAATGAAAAGTAGGTCTAGGTCCCCAAAAAAGTCTGCAGATGCCTCACACCTGCAACCACCAGCTCAAATGAAGCACTGAACGTTAGTACAGTCCTTTAATCCCAGCCTGATCTTGTAATGAAAAGACCTGCTTTATGGTGAACCCAGGTCCAGGAGTACCTGACATTACGCTGGCACATTATTCAGCTGCTGATTCCAGCAGAAAGTGGAGGGGAATTGCAAGCTTGACTTTAACCAATACAAGGTCACCCGGTAAAAGTCTTAAGTTTGTACACTGCAACAATTTGAAAAGGAGCGTTTACTATATCATTCTGTTTCCATCCACAATTCAGGCAGTCCAATGTTTGAGAACATAATAATGAACAAGAATGAGTTTCAATTGTCAGGAGTCTTGAGAATGCGTTCAGTATCCAACTTTTATTCATTTTTCAACACATGATTTTTTCCAGTCAGCCCAGCCAACGCGTTATGTCCTTTAGGATTTCATCAGGGCTGTAAATTGAATTAAAAAATATATATACATCACTCGTAAATAATGCATATTTGACATCAATACAAAACACATAAAAAAATATCTATACATTCACCCACAGTGACTCCGCACACCAAGACTCCCCACCTATATCCAAATTTATCTCATGGTAGAAATAAAAAATATTGTTTGTACATTGTTATTCTCATTCGTGTAATACATACAAACGTACTAATAAAATACATTGCCCCAAACACTACAGTTCCCTGCCTATTTAATCACTTAAAAAAACCATATTAAACTTTCCTAAAAAAAATGTTTCTTATTTTTTTTATATATGTTTTTGCATTTATTTGATGTTGTGTAATGGAATACCCTACTCTGGTTCATAAATCTAAATATTGTTCTGCTTTCCAAGTTTCCCATAAAAAAAAAAATCCTTCCTACTATTAAAGTGCACATAACGATTATTAAATTTTCATACACACGTGCGTTCCAAACTTGTGTGATTTCTAAGTGCCATGAAGTATAAGCTCTTCTTTCAGTGTCTCCATAAGAATTAAATCACTTTGAGTGGTAAAGTACCCCCTACATCATCTATAATTGAAGCACAATAAAAATCAGCACAATATGGAGCATCTTCCTCCAAGACCGCATTTCATGTTCTGTGTCCAAAATATCCCTGGCATTCCCGTATATAGTCCCTTTAACCTCTTCTGTGCCCATGACGAGATAGTCTCGTCATGGAGCACGGTCGCGCTGTGCCCATGACGAGACTATCTCGTCATGAAACCCACTCGCGTGGGAAACGCCCGGCACAGGAGGGGGAAAGGGCGTGGCACCGAAGGGGTTAATACACTATTTACTCATGCTCCATTTCAATGCACTTGTTCTGTAACAACACATATTAAACCACCACCAATCTAGGTGTAGAGTCCATATTCAATTAGGCTTTCCTTGTCCACTGTTAGTAACTTTTGCTGAAACTATGACCTGAATACGCTGGTTATCAGACCATCACAAAATATTGGGTGACTTAGAGAAGTGTTCATCGCTGAATCCATATCATAGGAACTTCTAATTAAAGAAGAACCGTATACATGACACATATGAGCCCTGAAGAAGTCTCACGAGAGACGAAACGCGTTGGCTATGGCTATGTGAACATGAAATGTGAAATACAAGGAATCTTCATCCAAAAGCAATAAAGAAGAAAATCTTTACACTTTGTGTCACATGTTCTGTTATCAAGTGATTGTTGTTATATTGTGCATATACGAAAGTGTATAGTGCTGAACCTCTTGTGTTTGTGTATGTTGATGTAGGATTTGATCCTGCATTGTTGAGAGTAAAGAGGGGAGTACTCTCTGGTTTCGTGCACTATCCTTCACTAATTACGGTAACCACTGACATTTGTTGGGTGCGGATTTAATCAGCCTCTACCCTCACTTTTGTGCTTATATTCCATAAATTGCCTAGACATCTTAATAAATCCAGTATATCTATATGCTTAACATCCCCTTCTCTCAACTCACCTCCATCCTTCGTGTGTCAGGGCTCAAATGTCACGGGAAAGTGCCTCCAACCCATACTGCCAGGCTTCCGAGATTTAAAGAACTGACCCACCAATCCGCTCTCAATGTGCAGAGATGTCCTAGCGCTCGACCAATCACTGTGCTGCCTGGCTAACTGCTACTTTGAATATTCGTCACCAAACAGAATTTCCTTTCTGGTCCAATCTCCTTCCACTAATCAGAGGGCTCGCATCCGTAGAGAGGTGTGATACTCATTTTCTTAATCATCTCAGCGCATTACTCTACCACGTAATGCCACCAGACCAATTACAGCGCTAGTTGACTGATATAACGAAGAAAAACACCCCAAGCAGTTCCTCTCTGGTCAGCTGAATGTAACCGTGTATCATAGGGCTTCTTGCCCATAACCAATGAAACAAGCATTTGCAATGCAATAGGTCTCGCATTTTCGAGAGTTTGAGCTATTTTTATTGTAAATGACATTGCCTTTTATTTATGTTTTGGTTTCTGAAATAAAATAAAAGCCATTGTCATTTACAATGCCAATAGGTCAAACTCGCGTAAATGCGAGACCTATTGCATTGCAAATGCTTGTTTTTGTATGCATTCGTTGCACACCTGTACTTTGTTATTGTGTAGCTCTTTAATTTAGTTTCTATAACATAAAAAATGTATCTAGAAACCTAAAAATGTGAAACTATCATTCAAACAGACGGTTCCACATGTCCACTACCTGGGGAAAAACAAGTCAGGAAAATGCTTGTCTATCTAGAACAAATCAATGCTATAATTGTATTTTACAATAAGGGAGAAAAAATAAAATGCACCAATCTGACACTGATTTACTCTGATGTATAAAGAAACTAACTCAAACGCACACTAGAACTGCCAAACAAGACTCGTTATGCAGCAAGAGAATCCCAAATTACTCACCAATTACTCCTAATGACTTCTCGCAATAGCATTTTCTTGCACTTCATGCTTCCGTAACCGACTGTTCATTCTTTATAAATGTTCACAGAAGACACACTGCAGATGTAAATACATGGACACACTTCCAAATGGAAAAGCTCGGACTATCAGGAGGCGCGCCATTAGGACACGCCCCCCCACCCCCCCCCCCCCGGGTACCCGGCCACGCCCTCTCGTGGTCCTCACTGAAGAATGGAGCAACGCAACGTCGTGATGTCACTTCCGGCCGGGGCCCGCGACGAGGGGATGGAGAGGGCGGGGGCCTTTTTAGGGCAACTTGCCCAGGTCCTCGCCCTCTCTTCCTTACGGCGCTGGCCCCTGTATGCAGGGCAATCCGTGAATCTCCCACCCACCCATCCCTAGAGGTAGAGCTTGTTGGAAGTGGGAAAGAGAGTGGCGGTAAGGAGGCCACATAAATTGCCTTACATTGTTAAGGGGAGTCCCCCTGCATACTCCCTAGGCCAGCACTGAGGGGGAGAGACGGTAAGCTCACCCCATAGAGAATGGAGACACCGGCTGGGGACATGGGTGCCAGTTTACAAACAAGGGCATGGGGCATCCGCCCCTGGTTATTCCCTACGAGCCCCGATGGGCAGCCTGGTGGTGGAGGGGTGGGCCCCACAGGTGGCGGACAAGGACCAGATGGCAGGGGCTCACCTCTCAAGGACGCAGGTGGGTTGCGCCCTGCGTGGTTCTCAGTCAGTTGGGGGATGCGAGTCAGAAGGCCCCTTAGTGCTGGAGCAATAGAAAACATCCTTTGGGTATATAAATTGAGTTCTGTCAGACTTGCTGATGGATTATGATTTTAGGAGCAACTTATATGTAATTATTGTTTAGCAATTGAATTTGATAAATCCCTATCATGAGGAATTGTATTCATTATATATTGTCATGTTTGTGTGATGGTTTGTAATAAACATGGCCTCTTTTACCCACAACTCAGGTTGTCAAGTATTGATTTGTGGGTTTGGACAGGGGCGGGGCTGGGAGCCAACCTGGGGGGTCCGGGGCCTATAAGCAGGAGAATGTGATTTGCGCAGGATCACACATATCAGTAGGAGATGCAGAGATTCGGGTACAAGGCTGAAGTTTTCAATTAACTCATTCCGGAGCTATTGAGCATTATGTTCTGTCCGGCATCATGATGCACGAGAAGCACAGAGCAGGATGAAAAGCACCCAGATGTGCGCGCGGATGTTTCACGGTGTGTACAAAGGGAGCGGAAGTTAGTGGTCTCACATCTAGAAAAAGAACCTACTTCTTTAAAAGCACCGTGCCAGGCCAGGGACGAATCACCCTCAAGGGAGTTACACAGCAGTGTAGAGTTGTTTATGGACAGGCAAGTACCTAGCTTTGTGCATACACTGCGCACAACCCCAAACAATGCACGCGTCTAGAAGTGTAGAGACAGGGCACAAATCCTATTAAAAGAAGTGGGGGGGCGTGGCTAACTGCCGACGGGAAAGGCCGCTCTGTAGTTTAACTCCGTATCGCCACTCCCGCAATATCCGCACAAATATCGCCCAGGCCGGCCTGATTTATGCCCTGAAGCTGGGAGCCTGCTGTCCAGTGACCCGTGGCGCCCTGGTGTGAATTTGGGGTCGATCGGCATCGGCGATCGGACTGTGCTCCGTGGACCCGGGGAGCGAGGACCTCCTGGACGGCTGAAGTGCTACATTGCGCGGCCGGCGCGAGACGCAAGGTCGGGGATACGGCCTGGTCCGGCGTGGACGGCGACGAGCGAAGGTGAACTCGTGCCGTGAAAGCACCGAGGCGCGGCCAGACAGGGCGGTGGTGTGCCCCCATCACAGGGGACACGCAAGACTCGGCGGAGTAGAGGACGGCCCGGGGCCATATCGAGCGGTGCCTGAGGTGGATCGACTGTTGGGCCTTGGCGGCTGGACGAGTGGTAGTGAGCGGCGGCCCAAGGTGGAGCCTGGTCACCTGGAGGAGCTAATATAGTGCCCCAGTGCGTATTAAGGACCCCGCGGAGGTGATTGACAATTTAAGCAGCTACCCAGCTGGATGTGATTTGATGCTTGCAGTAGAGGGGATCTGATTGAATTTGCGAATTCACGGCTGGGGAGGTGACCGCAGGCTGTAACCACTGGTGGAGAGCTGGCAGCGACTGGCCATAAAGAGACCTCCAGTGGAGTGAGGTATTGAAGACCCGGGCCTATATAGCCCACTGGGACACTGATTTGACGCAAAGGAGGGGGTGAACCTAAAGCTACTGAGTCCCTGGCGGCAGGCGGAGGCCCAGCGGGGGAGGCCGGGGGCTGCGCTCTGCCACCGCAAATAGATCCACGGATTGAGGATTTGTGAAATAGTTGAAAGTGGTGAAAGGCTACGGATTGATTGGCCGGAGTGGTGAGATAGGCTGGGGCCCACGTGAGATTGGAACTGCCATGGCGCCTGGTACACTGGGTCGGCGGGGCGACGCTCAATGGCCGAGGGAGAAGGAAGCATCTGCAGAGAAAGCTGAATTCGAGTGCCGTCTGCTAGCACCTGCCAGATCTCGCCTCAAGTAAGGCACCTCCTGCGATAACTGACAGGCAGAGTGGGGGCTCTCGCTGCTGGCGGCGGGGATTAGCGGGGGTGCCCAGTCCATCGGAGGGGGAGTCGGAGGACCGGAAAAGATGGCAACCGGTAGGGCGAACCGGACGGCGACCCAGTCGAAACTGGATAAATTCGCATGGCAGAAGCATCAGACCGAGGACAAAACAGTAGCCGAGACACCGAATGACTCCACGGAGCCCTCGAATAGGGAGCTGCTGGAGGCAATCATGGCGGTAAGGCCCTCCCTGGAGGGGAGAATTGACACAGTAGCAACGGATGTGACACTGATCCGCGAGAACATGAAGAAGTTGACGGAGAGAATGGGAACGGTTGAGAGTACAACTAAGGATCTAGTCGCGGATATAGCCCGGCTCCAGGAGCAGGTCAAGGTGATCAACTCCTCCCACGAGGCAATGGCCCTGCAGCTGGATGACTACGAAGGGCGAATGCGCAGGAATAACGTCCGCATCATTGGGGTACCGGAACGAGCGGAAGGGCAGGCGGCGGACCTGTTCGTTGAGGACTTGGTCCTTAAACAGCTACAACCAAGGGGACTCTCCAAAAGTTGCACAATCGAGAGAGCTCACCGGGTGCACGGAGGCCGTCCGAAGCCTGGAGCGCCCCCAAGACCGCTGCTGGCGAGCGTGTTCAATTTCCTGGACCGCGATGTGATATTGCAGACGGCGCGTGCGGCCCCGCCACTCACCATTGAGAACAGTCGAATCATGTTTTTTCCAGACTTTACACTGAGGGTGCAGAAGCAGCGGCGTGGCTTCCTGGAAGTACAGCGGGCACTACGAGAGCAGGAAATAAAATATGCTATGATTTTCCCTGCCAAGTTGCGTGTGGAAGCAAACGTAAAATCCTGGTTCTTTACCCGGCCGGAGGAGGCCTGGGAATGGCTAGAGGGATGGCGCAAGGTGGAGAAAAAGAATCACAAGACATCCTCGGTAGCGGATAACGATGTGGACTGGCGCCAGCATAGGTGTACGCGAGAACCCTCTAGCACGGATTCACAGGAGCCGACAGGAGGGCGCTAGCCAGGCGCTGGGTGAGACATTCTGGTTTTGCTACCTACCCGGGGGACCGAGGGTCTCTGGGGAGTATGACAATGGGATTGAACAGCATTAAGATTGGGGACCTGGATTCATGGAGTGGGGTTGGGGCTGGTCTCGCGCTGACACTGCAGGGACTTAAGTGTCATTACTGCTTCAGAGCTGTTCCACCGCTAACATGCTTAATAATATGCCATTGAGGGTAGTGGTCACCTGGGGGTCTGAGCTGCTCGGGACTGGACTAGGTCCGGGAGGGGAGAAATAGGTTCAAACAAGTATACCAGTGAATGCTATGTGGTTCCAATAAAGGGAGGGTACTGGACCCAAAACTGTGGTACAAGAGGTCGGGGCGGGGATCGGGCGAAGGGGGGCGAGACACTATTGGTAGAAGCATGACCGAATAGGGAGTGGGGTTACTTGCATCCCCGAGAAATGTTAATGGGTGGGCGACGGGCACTCTGCATGTTTGGGGTGGCGGGCAGTTCTGGGTCCGCAATGCAGGGAAGCAGGGAGGGGGGTTTGTTCTTAAGGCAAAAGTTTCAGGTGAGTTCAGTTGGGAGGGAGGGCAGAGCGGGGAGTTGCATGTTGGCAAGATTTTGTATTTGTGCATACCAGCACGGATTGATGGGGTGTTATGTCCAGGCGACAGCAGACAGGATTTGGTGCTTCGAAGCTACCAAGGAGCGTCCAGTGGGTAGGCAGCTCTCTCTACTGAGGGGGCCTGGCGTTCGAGGGCCCCCGACGCAAGCCGACCAGTTACGACCAGAACTCCATGACAACGAGGAAAGGGCTTAGGCTAGTCACATGGAATGTCAACGGGTTAGGAGACAAGATTAAGAGGAGAGTGGTGTCTCAATATGTTCATCGCCAGGGTCTTGATGTGGTGCTCCTGCAAGAAACCCATCTGCAGGGAAACTCATGTAGGGCCCTGGATCGAAAGGGTTACCGAATGTTAGCACACTCTGGCTTCACTTCTGGATCTAGGGGGGTGGGGATACTCCTACGGAAGAACTGTCCGTACGTGCTCCATAAAACATGGACAGACCAGCTGGGGCGGTACGTAGCGTGCACAGGTACGTGGGAAGGGAAGGTACTTAATGTGGTCTCAATCTACGCACCTCCTGGCCTTCAACGGGGGACGCTGTCAGATGTGGCCACTTTGCTTCTAAGTCTTCCTATGGGCACATGTGAAGGGGGGTGACTTTAATTGGACGATAGACGGACTCGTGGATAGATCCCCCCCTAGACCGGACTCAACACGAGGGTCCCCTCTGCGTGACTTTGTGGAAGCCCTGGGATTGGTGGATGTCTGGCGTTGGGCGCATATCAGAGACAAACATTTCACGTTTCAGTCGGGGGTCCACGGGAGTCAATCAAGAATAGATTACCTGTTTACACATGCACAACATATCCACGAGTTTTCGGGCTCTCGATGTCTGGCACGTGGGATTTCAGACCATTCCCTGTATTTGCAACCCTGGGTATGCGGCGTCCACCGCACCCAGGCCCAATAAGGATTCCAACCTGGGCACGAAAAGGTCCCTCACATTAAAGAAACGTTGAGGACGGACACAAAACACTATTTTGCAGAAAAGACTGATTCGGTCACATCAGCGATAACGCTTTGGGGGCATTTGGAGCGGTCATTAAGGGCAGAGCTGGCTATAGGGCAGAACGCCATAGAAGAGTACTGGAGTTGGAAACTGACATTCTTCGACTTGAAGGGGTGAACTCCCGAGATCCGAATGCGGATACTCAACGACATGATTATAAACAGCTGCTGCTGGAGGAGGCAGGTGGGAAAATACTGGCCAGCCAACATCGTATTTATGAACAGGGGGAACGTACAGGAAAGTTATTAGCATGGTTGGAACGCAGAGAGCAGGCAGCACGATGGGTGCGTGCAATTAAGGGGGCGGATGATACCCTGATTACTGATCCGCGGGAGATCGCTGAAACGTTCGCTCAGCACTATAAAACAATTTACGAGGCCCCAACCGCCTCTCAGGCGGCGTGGGCGGCAGATCTTTTAGCAACAATTGAGATGAGGGGGCTATCTGAGCAGGATGGCTTGGTACTAGAGGCGGAGCTGACCGCTGAGGAAGTACATAAGGCCATATGTTAGAATCCAGATTCTCTGGTTGGCACAGGTAGGTACTTGTATCAAGCAGGGAACCTTTTCTCCAGTCAGGGTAAGGGGTTACACTCTAACAATAACCCCTGCTCACCCTCTAGGTAGCTTGGCGCGAGCAGACAAGGCGTTATGTCAGGCGTAATGGTTAAGCATTTGTGATCACATACAACAATTCAATGACACCCCCACAAATGGACTCCAAACTGGGTTATCAAAAATATACTTCTTTATGTAAGCAGACTTATCACAAGACCCAATAACGTGTAAAACGGGCCCACAATACTATTTAGATAAAGCGTTCTTTGTTACAGCTTAGTTCAGGAGGTCTGAGCGCTTCGTGCGCGTTGGCCGGTTCGTGTGGTGGTAAGAGGCTTACGAGCGGGGCTCACAAGCGTTGGCAGACACTCCGGGTGACGCGTGCACCTTACGGTGTGAAGGGGGCACAGTACCTTGGTCTTTGTAGAAGTTCGTCAGGGACGGCGCAGTGAATCCTCAGCGCGCGTGTACGGCGCAATGTCCTGTCAATCGCGGTGCGAGCTCCGGCTCGAAGGGGGCCTCAGTCGCGGTGCTCAGGGGGACGGTGCAGACGTACGGTGCGCTGGCTCTTCATTGCGGCGTTTGAGCCGTACCTTTGAGGACGGCGCCTTTGTTCTCGGCGCGATGCGAAGCCGGCAGCACGCTCCGGTGGGGAGCCACGTACCAACCACTCTATGAGCCACAGCCTGCCCTCAGCAAGGGTAGGGGGGCACGCAAAGTGGCACGATGCAGAGAGGCAAATATCAAGTGTCACAAAATCCTTCCTTTGCGTTGCGAGCTCCGGCTCGAGGGGCCTTAGTCACGGTGCTTGGGCCGGGCAGGAGGGCACAGGCTTGCTAAAGTACACGCCGAGTTGGGAGGCGCACACTTCTCTTGGCGTCAGCTTCACGGGGAGAACGGCGGTTCTCAAAGGAGGGGAAGTCCACTGGTCCTGGGACTTCATTCAGGGGGCAAGCTCAGTACAAACCCTTGGAGACCTTAAACAGCACAAGTTGAAGCAAAGTTTATCAGCAATCTTTCTCCTCTCCTTCAGCAGCAAGGCAACCACTGCAGGCCAATCCCCCAGGTCAGGGACAGTACTCCTCCTACAGCTTTCCCGGTTCCTTCACCTCAGGCAGAGGTTCGTCTTGTAGCAGGATCTGATTTCTTAGGAGCAGGGCTCCTACATTTATACTACATTTATTTTGTTCTCCCAGGCCAGGGGGGCCCTTGCCTAATTCAGTCCAGTTCTGGAGCACTTTGTTTACGCGATGCAGGCTTCTTCATTCAGGGTGCAGGGCAGAGTCATCAGACGCACCTCAGGGGGCGGAGCCGGCATTGCGGTGGCAGAGCACAGTCCTATTCAGAGTCCAGGTGCGCTCCTCCCACCCATCTACCTGTCAATCGTCCTATTCACCACCAGGCTACCTAGCCCTGCCCATCTGGGTTTCCCCAGCCCTGTCACTCACGCAAGCCAGACAGCAGATACACATCACGCAGAGGCGGGCTGAAATGGTTAGGCAAGCAAAGGCCATCTTTGTAAAAGTGGCGTTTGCGAACACAGAACATTAAAATAAACCTTGCTAACAGATATACTTTATTATTCTGAGTCCAGGCATACTAAACTCGATTTTCTACCATGTTCCCTGGGCCTGTTAGGATCATAGAATGTAACAATCTTAACAGCCCATTCTGGCCTATGAGAACAGGGCAGCCTTACAATAGCGAAAAGCGAAAATGGCTGTAATTCACTATTAGGACATGCCACTCACATCAGGGCTTGTCCTACCTTATGCTACAACGCACACTTGCCCAGTCAGCATGTCAGTACCAGACTGCACGCAGGTTCTGCAATAGCAGACCTTAGACACATTTTACCAGGCCTCTTCTGTGGGTGGCACAACCAGTGCTGCAAGCCCACCAGCAGCATTTGTATTTACATGCCCTGGGCACTCCTGGTGCACTTTACTGGGGTCTGACAGTAAACCAAATAAGCCAATTTATGGAATCCAACCAACATATACATTTTAAATAGGGAGCACTTGCACTGTGGCACTGGTTGGCAGTGGCACAGGGCTCTGAGCAGCCAACACCAGCAAAATACATGAGGCACAGCGGCAAAAAGTGGAAGGGAGACTCACGCCAAGGTGCCAGGTCCAACACGTGTCCCCTCCAGCTGAAAAGTGGGGAGAACTATGTAGTGTCTTAGATGAGCATAAGTGGTTCTTGAACATGGGATGGAATGTGGAACTCTGGGGTTGCTATGGGAGCTGAGCATCTAATGTAGAGCAGTTGCAGTCCTGAGCGTTGGATGGTGTCTCTGTTACCTTTATACTTAATAAAGGGACTTTCTCAACCAATCGGCCTGCTGAATTTATTCAAGATCATTCTTACATTTGGCGACGATGGAAAATTAAAGAACCCTACTCATTTGCTGAGACCTCAACAACATTTCAAGGAAGAGAAGCACCTTCATAAGACTTTATTTATCAGGTTCATCAAGTTTTTAACGCTACTTCTCAAACGACATTCAAGAATCTTGCAAGGATCTGGCGAGTCTCTGTCTCTACGTGTGAGGATTTCCCTACGCTACTCAGGAGTGTGTTCGTTTGGTGTTTTGGGTATTTTCAACGTTTTTGCCATGAGAGTGTAAACCTCGCCTTCCCAGATTCTTTCTGTGACCACTAAGGCTGGATGCATACGGATGTTTGATTTTTCTTCAAAGTCTTTAAGAGTCGGGATTTCTAAACTATAATATTTAAAGGAGCCTACCGAGTTTCCGTTGAAAGGGTGCGGTGGTGTTTCGTTTTGAATGTGTCCGCGTGGATGCATCCGGGAGGCGAACATTCCGTTCACTGGAAGCTTTGGTGAATCAGTCTGCGTCATCTCGTCTGCACGTCTCACCAACGTCAACCAGTACACGTCATCTCGTCTACACGTCCCGGGCTCACAGAGGATTGGTTGATGGTCAGGTGACGCTTACAGCTGCTAAGAGTGCTCGTGTGGGTTGCGGATCTCGTTGTTCAGCCTACGTCAGCTGGTCTACATATCCCTCATTCACAGAGGATTGGGTCTACGTCAGGTGACACGTACAGCGGTAAAGTGTTTTCAAGCGCGTCGCTTATCTTCCCGATACGCGCACCGTGACTTTGGTTAGTTCACGAGTACATTTCTCACTGAGCGCACTACAGTTGCTGACACGCACAGCTTTCTTCAATGTTCCTGTGTGTCATGTAGAGTTAACGCTGACACACACAGCTTCTCCAATAATCAGCGCGCTGACACGCACAGCCTCAAGGTGTACATTAGTGTGTCATTTTCATCGGCGCTGACATACAGTTCTTCAGTATTAATGTGTGCCATGTAGAGTTAACGCTGACACACACAGCTTCTCCAATATTCAGCACGCTGACACGCACAGCTTCAGGGCGTACACTGGTGTGTCATTTTTTCATCGGCGCTGCCGTATAAAAGTTGATTAGGTTATTGTAAAAAAAAAAAAAGGGGGGAGAAAGAAAGTGCACGTCTTCGAAATATTGATAATAAGTTGTGTGTTTTCTTCTCTCTTTAGCATACCACTGTAGTTTAACAATGCAAAACGTAACTGCACCTCCCTTTTTCTTATCATCCCCTGGTGATCCAGTTCTTCCATGGTTAAAGTGGAAAAAGGTATTTACTCATTATGCGAGGGTGTGTGGCACCTCCCTCAGTGCTGAAAGGAGAACTTCCTTGTTAATGCACTGCTTAGGTTCTGAGGGTCAGGAAGTGTTTGAGCATCTTCCTGACCTCTCGAATGGGGATGCTACAGGTCTAAATGAATTTGAGATTTGTATAAAAAAAATTAGATTTACACTATCTTCCAAAGATCAGTACTGTTCTCTAAAGATTTCATTTCGGAAGGAGAATGCAAAGGGAAGAGGAGTCGGTGGAGCAATATATTACTCAATTGCGCAAACTTGCTGCCACATGTAATTTTGCTGCATCTTTGGACGAACGCCTTCGTGATCAGTTTATGTTGGGCTGTAACATAGACAAAGCCCGTGATAACCTGTGGCAGAAGGACAACCCATCTCTACATGAGGTTCTTACAATCGCTAAAACTCATGAACATTCCAAGGCAGGTGTAGACACCATACGTAAAAATGATAATGTTAAGAAAACAAATGGTGAACGTGTTTTAGTTGTCGAAAAGGAAAAAAATTCTAAAGGTATTACCTCTGTCAAATCTGAGATCAAACCACTTGCTTTCAAGTCATTCTCTGGCAAGTGTTTTAGGTGTGGCAATCCAAGTCACATGGCCAACTTTAAAGGTTGTCCTGGGTTAAAAGCCTCATGTAGTGCATGTGGGAGAAAGGGCCATTTTACAAAATGTTGTAGATCAGGAAAAGATTTTTAAAAAGTAAGGGAAGTAGATCTTTATGAACCAGACTCTGATTCGGATATAACGAATATTTGTCAAATCAAATCTTCTGGTGGTGATGGCCCGATGGAGGTTGTTCTTATTAACGATGCTCCTATAAAGATGTTATTTGATTCGGGAGCTAAGGTGACTTTGATTCCAAAATCGTTTTTTGAAAAACATTTGGCAAAGAGGGTAAGACTGTCAAAGCCTGATATCAAATCGAGAGGTTATGGTGGGGAAATTATTGATCTGTTAGGGTGTTTTTGGGGCACCATTGACTTTAAAGGCAGAATCATTCCGGGAGATTCCCTCATTAGCTGGTTTCATCAGCGTGACTTACACATATTTTTGGATCCCAATAGGGATCCCTCTGTCTGTTTAAAAGAGTTACCGGCTGTAAGTCAAGTTGGGGTGGAATGTAAATCATGGGTCAAGGAATTTCCTGAGGTTTTTGAGGCAAAACTAGGATGTCTCAAGAACTACTACCATCACATCAAAGTTAAACATGATATACTCCCCAAGGTCGCTAAGGTTCGTAATGTGCCACTTTTGGTAAAAGAATCTATGAAAGTGGAACTTGACAAATTAGTAACCAATGGCATCATACAAGAGGTAGAGGCCACGGAATGGCTTTCTCCCATAGTTATGGCCCGTAAGGCCAATGGAGAGGCCAGGCTCTGTGTGGACTTGAGGGAATTGAATAAGGCGGTAATTGTTGATCACTACCCTCTACCGAACATCAGCGAGATGTTATGCTCGCTGAATAATGCTAAACATTTCTCCTCCCTTGATTTGATCTCTGCCTACCATCAAATAAAATTGCACCCCTTATCTCAAGATCTCACTGCATTTGTAATGCCTTTTGGCACTTTTAAATTCTTAAGAATGCCTTTTGGCCTCATTTCGGCTGCCTCAGTATTTCAGAGGGTTATGGAGCGGATTTTGAAGGGTCTAGAGGGAGTGAGAATCTACCAAGATGACGTACTTGTGTTCGGAAAGGACACTATGGAGCATGATAGTAGATTGAGGGCAGTCTTAAAAAAGTTGGGTGATGCAGGTCTCACTCTAAGGAAAGACAAGTGTCGCTTCAATGTGGCAGAAATCGAATATCTGGGGCATCTTCTGTCATCCAAGGGTATTAAACCCAAACCTGACCTGATAAGCACTATTTCCAATTTAAGAACTCCCCAAGATAGAGATGAGCTGGTGAAATTCTTAGGGATGACTGAATTTTATCATAAATTCATTCCTAATCTGGCCATTGTCACGGAACATTTGAGAAATCTGTTAAAAAAAGGGTCTGAGTTTGCGTGGAATGACGCATTTGATGAAGAGTTTAAAAAGGTAAAAGATTTACTCAACAAACCTCCAGAACTAGGTAGCTTTGACCCCAAGAAAACTTCCTACTTGATGACTGATGCTAGCTCAAAAGGTCTTGGAGCAGTCCTTTTACAAAAAGGGGTAGGTGAGGACAAGACTATTTTGTTCTTGTCTAGACCTTTGAGAGATGCCGAGTTCAATTATTCGGTTATTGAAATGGAAGCTTTAGCGATCTATTGGTCCATACGTAAGTTACGTAAGTTTCTGTGGGGATGTCAGTTTTCTGTGTTAAGTGACCACAAACCGTTGAAAGAGGTCTTTTCAAAAAAAGGTATTGATCTGGTGTCTCACTGAATTAGAAAATGGGTGGTAGCGCTACAGGAATTTAACTTTGTGGTGAACTATCTTCCGGGAGCCAGTAATACTTTAGCAGATTGCTTGTCCAGATTGGGAAATGCATGTGATGAAACGGTTATGGATACTGCCCAAGGGGGGAGTGATTGGTTTGATGGTGATGAACTTAATGAGGAAGTTAATGTCTGTCTTGTTAGTGAGGGCATCGTTTCTGAAAGGGTCTGGAAAGAGTCAGTGATCAATGATGAGGTGTTGCAGAGAGTTATAGCCATGGTCTTGGGTCGGTGGTGTGATAAAAAAGATTGCAGTGATGAACTTAAAGGGTTCTGGCAGGTCAAAGACGAGTTAGCTGTGGTAGATGGCATTCTTATGAGAGGTAGCAAATTGATTCCTCCTCGGGAACTTTGGAGTTGCCTGCTTGAACGGGCTCATTCTAGTCACATGGGGATTGTTAAGACGAAGGAGAGAATAAGACAAGTTTATTGGTGGCCCGGCGTTGACACCCATGTGGAAAGGGTTGTTAGAAATTGTCTGGAGTGTGCCAGCAGTGATAAGATCTTGAAATGCAGGACGCAGCCCATGGTCAAAAGGGAACCCTCTGAAGGTCCATGGTGTGATATTTCCATAGATATACTGGGCCCTGTAAGAAGGAATGCTTGTGATCGGTATGTTTTAGTGTGTATGGATATGCACTCACGTTGGCCTGAAATTAAGATTGTAAACTCAGTGGAATCCCAGGTAGTAATCAATTTTCTAGATGAGGTATTTGAGAAGGAAGGCTTTCCCTCTTCATTGTTGTCAGACAATGGGGTTCAGTTCACTTCAAAGGCTTTTGAGGAGTTCTTGTCTTCAAGAGGTATTAGACACAAAAGGGCAGCTCTCTATCATCCCGAATGCAATGGGTTGGTCGAGAGGTTTGTAAAAGTCTTGAAAGAATGTTTACAGCAAGCTGTTATATCGGGCAACAACTGGGAACAGGCTATAAAGAAAAAAGTGAGGGAATATAGGTTTACGACTCATTCTTCGACAGGTGTGTCGCCCTTTAGACTTTTCCGGGGAAGAGTGCCAAACGTGGAAACTTATCCTTCTTGGGTTCTGGCAAAAAGAACATTAGTTGATGAGAAGGTTGGCTGTATTGAAGGGTGGAAGGAGAAGGACAAGAGAGTACAAGAGAAGCGTAAAGTTTGGTTTGATGGTCGCAAAGCTACAAAAGAAACAGTGGTGTCTGTGGGTGATTGGATAAAAATCAAGTCGCCCCGTCTCGATGCAGGGTGCTCCAAATTTAGCAAACCTTTTAAGGTCATCGAGCTCTTTAAGAATGCGGTTAAGACCAGTGACCATAGGGTATGGAATCTCAATAGAGTGTCTAAATGTATGCCTATGGGGGTATCAACCTCACGTCCATCTGATAACTCAACTTCATCTATGCCCATCGTAGATGTGAAAGTGAGGCCCCATAGGGATGTCAGACGTCCTGCTATGTTGCAAGATTATGTTTAGTCGCACAATCAAGTATTGCTGCAGAGAACAAGTGGTTGAATTATACTTGTGTTGGAGTTTCTTATCTGTGTTCATGCATATCTTGTGGGGTATTATGTTGTTGTATAAAGTGGGAGGTAATGTAGTGTCTTACATGAGCATAAGTGGTTCTTGAACATGGGATGGAATGTGGAACTCTGGGGTTGCTATGGGAGCTGAGCATCTGATGTAGAGCAGTTGCAGTCCTGAGCGTTGGATGGGGTCTCTGTTACCTTTATACTTAATAAAGGGACTTTCGCAACCAATCTGCCTGCTGAATTTATTCAAGATCATTCTTACAAACTACCCTACCCCAGGGAGTTCCTCATCACTAAGGCGGAAAAATCTGGACAGACCATCAGCATTGGCGTGATCTGTACCAGGGCGATGTTCCACTGATGAAACCCGTGCCTTGTAGGGAAATGGACCACCTCAACAGCTTTGGATTCTCGCCCCTCATATGCATCAACCATCTGAGGGGCCTGTGGTCTGTCTGAACCCGGAAGTGAGACCCAAACAGGTATGGTCTTAGCTTCTTCAGTGCCCAGACCACAGCAAATGCCTCACGCTCAATAGCACTCCATCTCTGTTCCCGTGGAAGTAACCTCCTGCTAAGAAAGGCTACAGGTTGATCTAGGCCCTCTTCATTAATCTGTGAAAGGACAGCCCCCACACCATGCTCTGAAGCGTCTGTCTGAACGATAAACTCTTTGGAGAAGTTGGGAGCCAAGAGCACGGGCGCCGTGCACATAGCAGATTTCAGGGCCTCAAACGTTTTCTGACAGGTGTCAGTCCAAATCACTTTCCTGGGCTGCTTCCTAGAAGTCAGCGCTGTCAAGGGGGCAACAATGTTGCCATACCCCTTGACAAACCTCCTGTAGTACCCGGAGAGACCTAGGAAGGCTCTCACCTCTGTCTGGGTTTTGGGCGACTCCCAATTCCGGATGGTTTCTATCTTGGGTTGAAGGGGCACCACCTGGCCGCTCCCAACCTGGTGCCCCAAGTACACCACGGAACCCTGCCCGATCTGGCACTTACTCACCTTGATCGTGAGGCCTGCCTTGCGCAGCGCCATCAACACTTCCCAGAGGTGGCGCAGGTGTTATTCTAAAGTGGAGCTGAACACAGCGATGTCATCCAGGTAGGCTGCGCTGAACGAATCCAGTCCAACCAACACCTGGTTGACCAACCTCTGGAAGGTGGCAGGGGCATTCTTCATCCCAAAGGGCATGACCCGGAACTGGTAGTGCCCATCTGGGGTGGAAAATGCTGACCTCTCTTTGGCCCCATCAGTCAAGGCGATCTGCCAGTACCCAGACGTTAAATCAAACGTGCTGAGGTAGTTGGCAGCCCCTAGCCGATCTATGAGCTCATCAGCTCTGGGGATGGGGTGTGCGTCAGTCCTGGTGACTGAATTGAGTCCTCTGTAGTCCACACAGAACCGGAGTTCGGGTGTGGCTCCCGGCGTGGCAGCCTTTGGGACCAAGACCACTGGGCTGGCCCAAGGACTGCTGGAGGACTCAATTACCCCGAGAGCAAACATCTTGGAGACCTCCTCCTTGATGCAGGCCCTCGCCCTGTCAGTCACCCTGTAGGCCTTGTGCCTCACAGGTGTACTATCCCCAGTGTCCACATCATGAACGCACCAATCGGTGGCACCGGGAACCAGGGAATCAGATCAGAAAATTGCCCCAGCAATTGGCGACAATCATTCTGTTGCTCAGGGTTCAGGGCGGAAGAGAGGGTGACACCATCCACTGACCCATCTTGCTCCTGGACTGACAGGAGGTCAGGAAGAGGCTCAGTCTCCTCTTCCATCCCAGCATCTGTTGACAAGAGCATGCCCACTTGGGACCTCTCCAAGTGGGGCTTGAGGCGGTTGACATGTAGGACCTTTAAGGGGTTCCTAGGAGACTTCAGGTCCACCACGTAGGTAACAGGACTCGCTCCACCACCTCAAAGAGACCGGTCCACTTATCCTGGAGC
The DNA here is from genome assembly GCF_964204655.1 of Triturus cristatus. Classification (NCBI taxonomy): domain Eukaryota; kingdom Metazoa; phylum Chordata; class Amphibia; order Caudata; family Salamandridae; genus Triturus; species Triturus cristatus. The sequence continues at coordinate 86,460,863 of NC_140591.1, forward strand.
GCACATGGCTCCACGGGGGCCAAGACCCATACCTTTTGTCCAGGCTGAAGCTCTACCAGAGTGGCATTCTGGTCGTACCACCGCTTCATCTCCTCCTGGCTGGCTTCCAGATTTGCCTCAGCAAGTTGCCTGAATCGCCTAGTCTGATTCCTGAAGGCCAGCATGTAACTATATACATTCTGGGGAGGTTTCCTGGGAGATTGCTCCCAGCCTTCCTTGACCAGACTTAGAGGTCCTCTCACTGGGTGGCCATACAAGAGCTCAAAGGGGCTGAGCCCTAGAGACTTCTGTGGCACCTCACGGTAAGCAAAGAGAAGGCATGGTAAGAGGACGTCCCACTTACGCCTCATGGGTCCTTCTAGGCCCATTATCATGCCTTTGAGGGTACGGTTTAATCTCTCAACCAACCTGTTTCCTTGGGGGTGGTAAGGCGTGGTGAACTTGTAGGTTACACCACACTCTTGCCAAAGGGATTTCATGTATTTGGACATGAAGTTGGTACCCCGGTCAGATACCACCTCTAGAGGGAATCCCACTCTGGAGAAAATTCCCATCATTGCACGTCCCACCACGGGGGCCGTCACTGTCCTCAGAGGGATGGCTTCCGGGTACCGGGTGGCATGGTCCACCAGGACCAGGATAAACCTGTTGCCCATGGCTGTCCTGGGGTCCAGTGGCCCCACAATGTCAATCCCCACTCGCTGGAATGGGGTACCGACCATAGGGAATGGCTGGAGTGGAGCCTTCTGCTTCCTTCCACTCTTTCCACTTGCCTGGCACGTCTGACATGTCCTGCAGTGAGTGTCTGAACTCCTGCGCATTTGAGGCCAATAAAAGTGGGTGACAAGCCTTTCAAAGGTCTTGTCCTGCCCCAAATGTCCTGCCAATGGCACATTGTGAGCCAGCCCCAGTAGGAAGGCTCTGAAGTCCTGGGGTACCACCAGCGCACGGGCTGACCCAGGCTCAGCAACCTTAGGCTCTGTATATAGGAGGTTGTTCTCCCAGTAAATGAAATGTGACCCAGACTGATCACCTGCGGCCTGGTCTGCAGCCTGCTGCCGCATACCCATGAGAGAAGGGCATTCTTTCTGCGCCTTACAAAAGTCCTCCCTGGAGGGACCTCCTTCCTGCTGCCAATGGGTCAGCTGAGGCAGGTCTCCCAGTTCAGCTATCTGTTCCCCTGTAGGCTCCAGGGCATCCCCCTCAAGGTCTGCTTCCTCCTGGACCGTGGGAACTTCAGGGGCCGGTTTCCCGCGCCCCCGGCTCCTTCTCTCCAAAGCCGGTCCCTGGGCCTCCCTCTCAGGCTCCAGGACCTCTTGAGCACCTCTACTTGCTGCCATGGATCGTGTGGTGACACACGCCCTATCTGGCATACCCAACATCTCCAGGTGAGCATTCCGCTCCACCTTAGCCCAAGGTGAGCTCTCCAAATCGTTCCCTAACAGACAGTCTACAGGCATGGCGGGCCTCACAGCTACCTGAAGAGTACCAGAGACCCCCCCCACTTAAAGGGAACCTGAGCCACCTTGCAGTGACTCTCTGTGTTGTCAGCGGCAACAACTGGATAGAATGCTCCTGGGACGACCTGCTCTTGAGACACCAGGTGACACTTGACAGCTGTCACACTGGCTCCTGTATCTCTCAGAGCTTCTACTCTACAGCCATTTATGGTATGTTTTAGTGTTCTCAGGCAGTTGGGTTTGGGGGACCACTTCACAGTCTCTTAATTTGACAAGGGACATCTCTGTGGGACCCCACCCACCTTGGACACCCATCTCCTCCCCCAAGGCTACACTAGCCACCTGCCGGGGTGGAGCACCAGTGGGTGCTGGTTTACCAAACAAAGGACATTTTAAATCAGAGGCATAATGCCCTATGTTACCACACTTGTAGCATTTGATGGGCCCCTTCTGAACAGGAGGACCTGTCGGGGCCCCGGTCGGTTTCTGGGGCGGGGGAGGCTGAGAACCTTTCCCTTGGTTCCCTTGGGGATTACTTTGGGGCCTTATTGGGAACTCCCTCTGGTTACCCCTGTCCCCCCCACTCTTCTGCTGGGGACCCTGCCCACCTTTGGCGGAATCTCCCATATGACCCTTGTGGACCCTGGTACTGACCCAGCGGTCCGCCTCCTCAGCAAGCTTCCTAGGGTTAGTCAGCCTACTATCAATCAGGTGTTGGCGTAGCTCAGGAAAACAATTACTGGACAAGTGCTCCCATGCCATTAAATCAAGAAGCCCTTGAAAATCATCAACCTTGCCACCTTCACCCAAACATCCAGTGCTCTGCAAAAAAAAGTTACATACTCCACATACGTACTGTTAGGAATCTTTGTGCAACCCCTGAACCTTTGTCTATACAACTCAGGGGTCAACCCATACCTAGTCATCAATGCTGCCTTCATATGGGGATAAGAATTATAAACATCGGAAGGTAAGTCTAGCAGTGTGTCCCGCCCCTCACTAAGGAACCGTCCCCACAACCCCGCTCCCCAATCTTTCTCAGGGACCCGGTGGGAAGACATGGCTGCCTCATAGGCCTTGAACCACTGTCCTATGTCATTATTCTTAAAAAATTCCTTAACCACCTCCTTGGGTATGTACACCCTTGACTCTGCCTGCACTGACGGTGTGCTGCCACCAGAGGGAGTAGACTCTAAACTTTTAGCCTTCAGATCCAATTCCCTCAACTTCATTTCATGCTCCATTTGGATTCTTCTCTCTTCCAGAGCCAGCTTTTTGCTTTCTAGCTCCAGTTGCCCATTCAACTTAAGTTTTGCCATCTCCATTTCATGCATCCTGGTTTCCTTTCTGTCTGCCAACTCTCCTGGCGACAGGCCACTTCCAAAACTCCGGACGCTTTCTGCTGGTTCAACAACTACCACATCTCCAGGTGCCCTCGACTCAATCCTGGCCCTCAGCGCCTTGAGTAGATCTGCATGGAGCTTACATCCAACAGTGGGGACTTTGAACTTTTTACAGAAGCCCTTCAGCTGGGCCTTGGTGTAGCTCTCTAGTCTCTCCTCTTCCCAGTCAACATCCTCAATTTCAGAGACGACAGATGCTGCTCTCTCCACAACGACTGAATCAGGCATGGTTTCTTCCAACAATGGCGATTTCCAGCAAAACGAAAATTAAAAAAGTATGTGGCTACGTTATGGGTCTGAACTCACTATGTGGTGTCTCAAAAAACTGCTGTACATCAATCACAAATGCAAATTCAGAATCCTCACCGCTGACCACCAATGTTAGAATCCAGATTCTCTGGTTGGCACAGGTAGGTACTTGTATCAAGCACGGAACCTTTCCTCCAGTCAGGGTAAGGGGTTACATTCTAACAATAACCCCTGCTCACCCTCTAGGTAGCTTGGCGCGAGCAGACAAGGCGTTATCTCAGGCGTAATGGTTAAGCATTTGTGATCACATACAACAATTCAATGACACCCTCACAAATGGACTCCACACTGGGTTATCAAAAATATACTTCTTTATGTAAGCAGACTTATCACAAGACCCAATAACGTGTAAAACGGGCCCACAATACTATTTAGATAAAGCGTTCTTGGTTAAAGCTTAGTTCAGGAGGTCTGAGCGCTTCGTGCGCGTCGGCCGGTTCGTGTGGTGGTAAGAGGCTTGCGAGCGGGGCTCACAAGCGTTGGCAGACACTCCGGGTGACGCATGCACCTTACGGTGTGAAGGGGGCTCAGTACCTTGGTCTTTGTAGAAGTTCATCAGGGACGGCGCAGTGAATCCTCAGCGCGCATGTACGGCGCGATGTCCTTTCAATCGTGGTGCGAACTCCGGCTCGAAGGGGGCCTCAGTCGCGGTGCTCAGGGGGACGGTGCAGACGTACGGTGCGCTGGCTCTTCGTTGCGGCGTACGAGCTGTACCTTTGAGGATGGCGCCTTTGTTCTCGGCGCGATGCGAATCCGGCAGCACGCTCCGGTGGGGAGCCACGTACCAACCACTCTATGAGCCACAGCTAGCCCTCAGCAAGGGTAGGGGGGCACGCAAAGTGGCACGATGCAGAGAGGCAAATATCAAGTGTCACAAAGTCCTTCCTTTGCGTTGCGAGCTACGGCTCGAGGGGCCTTAGTCACGGTGCTTGGGCCGGGCAGGGGGGCACAGGCTTGCTAAAGTACGTGCCGAGTTGGGAGGCGCACACTTCTCTTGGCGTCAGCTTCACGGGGAGAACGGCGGTTCTCAAAGGAGGGGAAGTCCACTGGTCCTGGGACTTCGTTCAGGGGTGCAAGCTCAGCTCAAGCCCTTGGAGACCTTAAACAGCACAAGTTGAAGCAAAGTTCATCAGCAATCTTTCTCCTCTCCTTCAGCAGCAAGGCAACCACTGCAGGCCAATCCCCCAGGTCAGGGACAGTACTCCTCCTACAGCTTTCCCGGTTCCTTCGCCTGAGGCGGAGGTTCGTCTTGTACCAGGATCTGATTTCTCTTGAGCAGGGCTCCTACATTTATACTACATTTCTTTTGTTCTCCCAGGCCAGGGGGGGCCCTTGCCTAGTTCAGTCCAGTTCTGGAGCACTTTGTTTACGCGATGCAGGCTTCTTCATTCAGGGTGCAGGGCAAAGTCATCAGACGCTCCACAGGGGGCAGAGCCGGCATTGTGGTGGCAGAGCACAGTCCTATTCAGAGTCCAGGTGCGCTCCTCCCACCCATCTACCTGTCAATCGTCCTATTCACCACCAGGCTACCTAGCCCTGCCCATCTGGGTTTCCCCAGCCCTGCCACTCACGCAAGCCAGACAGCAGATACACATCACGCAGAGGCGGGCTGAAATGGTTAGGCAAGCAAAGGCCATCTTTGTAAAAGTGGCGTTTGCGAACACAGAACATTAAAATAAACCTTGCTAACAGATATACTTTATTATTCTGAGTCCAGGCATACTAAATTCGATTTTCTACCATGTTCCACAGGATGTAACAATCTTAACAGCCCATTCTGGCCTATGAGAACAGGGCAGCCTTACAATAGTGAAAAGCAAAAATGGCTGTAATTCACTATTAGGACATGCCACTCACATCAGGGCTTGTCCTACCTTATGCTACAACGCACCCTGCCCTTGGGCCTGCCATAGGGGTGACTCACATGAGTAAAGGGAAGGTTTAGAGACTGGCAAGTGTGCGCACTTGCCCAGTAAGCATGTCAGTACCAGACTGCACGCAGGTTCTGCAATGGCAGACCTTAGACACATTTTACCAGGCCGCTTCTGTGGGTGGCACAACCAGTTCTGCAAGCCCACCAGCAGCATTTGTATTTACAAGCCCTGGGCACTCCTGGTGCACTTTACTGGGGTCTGACAGTAAACCAAATAAGCCAATCATGGAATACAACCAACATATACATTTTAAATAGGGAGCACTTGCACTGTGGCACTGGTTGGCAGTGGCACAGGGCTCTGAGCAGCCAACACCAGCAACAGCACAGCGACAAAAAGTGGAAGGGAGACTCACGCCAAGGTGCCAGGTCTAACACCATACAAGATGTTCGATCCGGAAAAGCGGCGGGCCCCAACGGTCTCCCGATTGAGTTACTTAAGCCAATGGCCTCCATGCTAGCACCTCACCTTCTCAACCTGTACAACGAAAGCCGCGAGCGCGCCCTTCTGCCAGACGACATACGAGAGGCGGCGATAGTAGTAATTCATAAGCCCGGCAAGCCTGCGGACGAGTGTCAGTCATATAGACCTATCTCTCTGATCGCAATTGAGGCAAAGATATTGGCCAAGTTATTGGCGAATCGACTGCTCCCCTACCTACCAGAATTGATCCATCCAGACCAATCTGGATTCATGCCGGGACGTAAAACAGCACGTAACTTGCGTAGGGTCAACGGGGTCATAGGCCGAGTGCAGACCTTGGAGGAAGAGGCGGTGCTACTGGCACTCGACGCACAAATGGCATGGGAGTACCCGTTTGCAGTCTTAGACCAAATGGGTTTTGGCCCTAAATTCAAGGGATGGGTCCGGTTGCTCTATTCACATCCCAGGGCCCATGTCGTGGTAAACAACCATCGCTCTACGACCTTCCCCCTCAGCCGAGGCACAAGACAGGGCTGCCCACTGTCGCCTTTGCTGTTCGCTCTGGTTCTCGAGCCCTTGGCGGTGTGGATAAGGGGGGACCCAGAGATTAGAGGCATGAGATGGACGGAAGACCACGAGGACCGGATATCGTTATATGCGGACGATAATTTGTTATACGTTGCCTCTCCAGCCCGTTCATTGCGGCGGGTACTCCATATATTTCATATTTTTGGGGCACACTCTGGGTATCAAATCAACTGGACTAAATCCCAGATGTATTCCCTGTGGGGAAACCCTCCTCGAAGCCCCCGAGGCTACGACATCCCGGTGGCATCCCAGGGTTTGCTTTACTTGGGGATATTTATTACACCCAATACCACGCTGTTTGCAGAGAAGAATCTCCAGGGGGTATTAAGGTGGTTTCGGGCGGATGTAGTACACTGGAAATCTCTTCCACTAACATTGCTGGGCCGGGCGTCCTTATACAAAATGCTGGCCCTGCCGCGCTTCCTCTATGCGTTATAAAATACACCCAATCCGATCCCAAACTCCTATTTTTCACAGATCGAGATGGTATTAAGAGATTTACTGTGGGACAATAAACCGCCCGCATAGCTTTGACAAAGTTAACCATGGGATGGTATGACGGGGGCATTGGATTGCCGGATCTGCGTCTTTATTACCAGGCCACGCAACTGACGGCCATTAACAGCTGGGTGTTTGGGAGGCATGATGATCCGAGCTTCCGCACAGATCATTGGTTGATGGGGAAAGGTGGCTATAATAGAGCTCTTTACACCAATCATAAGAAATTGGGACTTACTGGCCTGACGGCGCGCGCGGTGTAGGTGTGGCATGGAGTGCAGAAGCGGATGGTTTGGAGGGGCCGCCTATCGAAGGCTACCCCTCTATGGGAGCCAGATATACTGGGGAGACTGAGTACATCGGTGGGATTCGATAAGTGGGAGAAGATCGGAATCTTCAAAGTAAGCGACCTATGGGAAAAAGGCAAAATGGTAACATTCCAGGAGCTTCAGGCCAGATACCAGTTGGCTTCCTCGGAGGGGTTTCGCTACTTGCAGATAAGAATCGTCCCGAACTAAAAATGCGCCCATCCCGGACTCTTCCCCCCTGGAGGACAGTCTCCTGTTAGACCCAATGAACCGAAAGGCCATATCACTCACATACCGTAAACTAATCAACAATTGGGTGGACCCGATGTCAAAACTTAGGAGGGCCTGGGAAGGAGAACTAGGGGACTTGGCCAATGAGGACTGGCGGGAGGCATTATCATCACCCAGGGAGGTGGCTATCCCAATGCGTCTTCGCCTGGTGCAGCTAAAACTCCTACACCGAGTGTACTTTGATGCTATTCTATTACATAAACTTAATATGCGACCCGACTCAGACGGGAACATTCCTGCATATTTTATGCCCCCACATACAGAGTTATTGGACTAATGTCACCAGACAAATGGCTAGGACATGTGGCAAAGCTATACACCCGACACCCACGATGTGTCTTCTCCATATCTGGGAAGCGACGGACCTCACGCAAATTGAGCAACAATGGGTCACAGTGGGGTGGTGTCTGGCTAAGCGGAAAATCGCCCAAAGGTGGGGAATTGACAGCATACCACTACTGAGGGATTGGCCTAAAGACATGGATCATGCCATGCTCGCAGAGAAAACGGTATTTAAAGGGAGGGGATGCCCACGTAAATGGGACCATAAGTGGGGAAAATGGAACAAGTATAGGGGGGATATATGCGTCTCACCGACGATAGAGCTGAGGGGGAGAGACAGTGGGCAAATGTGGGGTGAGTGCAGAAGCAGTCACATACGGTGAGAGGCGATCAGAATAGCAAGAGTGATACGGCGACTCCTGACTCGGAGACATATAAGGGTTTATTGGAGGGGGAGACTGGTGGCATGTAAATTTAGTTACCCTGGACTCATGTGTGCTAGAGGTGCATTGAGGGAGTGTGGAAAGGGTAGGAACTAACATATCTACATTGTCTATGCAATTGTCTCTGCTGCTGTCTTTGTTTCTAATAAAAATTGTTTAAAAAAAAAAAAAAAGAAGTGGGGGACTAACCAAGTACGTGTGACTTAAAGCGCTCTCACGCCCTGCATTGGGATGAGTAGCGCTCAAGCGCTATAAAATAAATAAAACAAAATAGTGGTATTTAAATTATTTGTGTAAATAGTGGGACAGACCAACACATCTGACATCCTTACAGTGCATGCATATCTCTTAAGAACCTATGAAGTGATAAGCTGTGTGCCTTTGTTTCCCTGAATTGGATTTAGGTGTGAGGCTCACACCCAGGAGACTCCAACAAAAGGAGGCCGGATGGCCTCTTAAACTTCGACTTTTGTTATGGGTGCAGCTGGGATCTGATAAGCCCCGCCCCCGCCTGCACCACTTTACTGCTCGAAACCAAAACAGTCAACCTGCAGGTGCTGCTGAAAGTGTCCCGGTGTCTGACATTTACACAAGGCCAAGTTTAGCATATTTCTGTAGGGCCCATCCTCATGGCAGCATAGACGGCGTCCATCCTGTGAAAAGAGTGGGTAGACGCCGTCTACCCTGGTGTACCCTCAACTTGTGCCCTGTGTAGAGAGAAACTAACTCAAGGAGAAACATGCCAACCCTCTGACAGGCCCTTGTTTGAGCTCATTTCTAGATTACAGCCCATGCATTGGCACCAGCAAAGCTGTACATAACGTGCCTGGGAGCCAAAACCATACCTGCCTTGTACAGGCACTAGCTTGTTAGAGCATTAAGAGATCATTAAGCCACGTGTGAGTTGCTGCCAGGAAGACTGAATGCCTCAGTCTCAGAGGCACCAGACTGTACTTACATTTGCCAACAGACTAGTGCACCTCTGCACGAGGGCCTGTCTAGAGAGCAGCATACAGCCTCTTTCTCAAATACATCTATTCTTCTAGAAGCACGGGTAACATAACAGACGCAAGTATTAGTGGGGTTTGACCCCCAAGGGAGGTCTCATTGCTCCATGTATGCATGAATTATTCACAGCCTTGAGTACGTGTTCGTTGGAATCTAAAGGATGTGTTCTCTCTTCTCAACTGTAGTGTGTGGTGCTGTGGCATTGTGTTTTTTTAATTATGTAGCAGTGGCACTGCTATCATTAGCTGGGAAGATGCAGTTTCAGCAGGGCACAGTAATGCCAGGAGCTCGCTGCACTTAGTTTTACATCTCAACCAAGGCTTGCAGGGGAGGCTTGTAGGGGGTCCTCTCTTCAATGCTTACATTGGGGCCCTTGCTGCGCCACGGCTGGGAGCTTCAGCGTAACAAAGGCTGCTCTCTTCGACTGCATCGTGGTCCAGTACATTTTGTCGATGTGCGCCAGTGACACGCTACCCTGGTGGTCCAGCTCCCTCTACTACTGCCGCTCTGCACAAGGTCTACTTTCCACACCCTAGCGTGGGTGCATAGCAAAGGCTCTGTGCTGGCGCCAGCGCCTACCGAGAGCGCCAAGAACCCAGGGAACCTGGAGGAAGACAAAGAACACTGGGGTCAAGGAAGGGTTCAGTAACATATCTGCTGAGTCAACACACACCGTGGGTTCAGTTACCCTGGAAACCGGAGAACTCACGGTCACCTAAGGACTACAGGACGTCACGTGCCGTATCATGGCCGTGAAAAACAACACCGGAATGCGTGTTCATTATTACAGAATATCAGCAGATTAAATGCCCGGTTCAAGCTCACATATTTGTGCGCCAGATAAACAACAGTGAATGCACGCTATTGTGGAGTTGGCCACTATACTCAGTATGACTTTACACAGAGTTTGTACTTCACTGAGTCTCAAATGTCCCTTTTGCTTTACAAAGTGTAAATCCTGCGAAGGCTCTCATCTTCCATAGAATCTCCAGTTTCAACCGAACCCTTCTCTATCCGAGGGTACTTGAGTTATTTCTAAGCAGATCCCTATGCCCACAAAAAAACGACAATACTCAAGGCAGGGAAAACAAGAAATAGAAAACATCTATTTCTTTACCTTTGGTATAATCGCGGCACCCACGCTTTACTTTTAATGTTATAAGTAAAGCGCGGGTGCCGCGATTATACCAAAAGTAAAGAAATAGATGTTTTTTTCTATTTCTTTACCTTTGGTATAATCGCGGCACCCGCGCTTTACGTATAACATCAAAAGTAAAGCGCAGGTGCCGCGCTTATACCAAAAGTAAAGAAATAGAAAAAAAAATCAATTTCTTTACCTTTGGTATAATCGCGGCACCCGTGCTTTACTTATAACATCAAAAGTAAAGCGCGGGTGCCGCGCTTATACCAAAGTAAAGAAAAACAAGTGGCACGCGCATCACGCCTGTGTCTAGGCACGATCATTGCTCCTCCCACGGCCTATTGGTGTCTATTACGCACTTGGTGTGCGTAATAGACACCAATAGGCCATGGGAGGAGCTATGCGCGCGCCTCGGGCCAATTGCGTGCAGACTTCTACAATACGATGCACGCAAAGGCCAATGGGAACCTCAAAAGGAAACACACACGCACGAGCGTGTGCGATTCCAGGGTCCGTTTCGGAACCCTCTACAAAAGGACTCTCGCCTGCACGAGCAGTGCTGCGCACTGCATCGCTTGGCACGAGACCTAAAAATGTGCATAGATGTCCTAGAACTCGACCCATCATGGTGCTACCTGGTTAAACTGCTACTTAATATATCCATCAGAGTCTCTCCTCTGGTCCATTCTGCTTCCACCAATCAGAAGGCTTGCATCCATAGAGAGGTGTGATACTAAAAAAAAAGATATAGAAAAATAATATAACATTTTTGGGGAATGTGTAATATGTATTTTTAAGTGTGTAAATAGGCAGGGAATCGTGGTGTTTGGGGCAATTATTTTATTAATAAATATGTATTTTTTACACTAATGAGAATAACACATTTTTGAATATAGGTGGGGAGTAAGCACTGTGTGTGAATGTATAGATATTTATTAATGTGTCTTGTATTAATGTCAAATAGGCATTATTTATGAGTGATTTATATATATATATTTTTAATTAACTTACAGTCCAGATGAAGTCCTAAGGGACGAAACGCGTTGGCTGGGCTGACTACAAAAAATCATGTGTTGAAAAATGAATAAAAGTTGGATATTGAACGCATTCTCAAGACTCCTGACAATTGAAACGTATTCTTGTTCATTATTATGTTCTTAAACTTTGGACTGCCTGAATTGTGGCTGGAAACAGAATAATATACTTTGTACTTTGATGTGAGCGCCGGGTGGAGGGGAAGGGGGGTGGTGAGGGAGGGTTGGTGGAGATGGGTGGGAGTTGTTGTGGTTGGTAAACTGTTACATTTTTGTGCTGTGGACGCACTTATATACGCTCTGAGGCCTTTGCTGCCCAGTTACTGTAACCTTTGTTATGCAACAATAAAAACAAATTTGAAGCATAGCTTCCATTGGTGCAGCAGGTGCAGTGGCACCAGGGCCCAGAGTGCTGAACTCTGATTACTACTGTATTTCACAGTTGAAACAGGGGCCAGGGGTCCATTTTCTCCCCTGCACTAAGGCCCATGACACACAGTGGCTAAGCCACTGACCATCTAATGCGGAAACCTTTCTTCCAGTGCAGGGCAAGCAGGGTCCGCAGTCTAATATAGTCGCCGGGTTAAATTGTAACGATTTTCAAGAACAGGAATAAATTGAAGCGTGTGGTTCAATTAGCCGCACAGCGACCGGATTAGACAAATTACAGCGGACAAGCACTCCCCAAGGTAGGCAGCTCGGAAGTTCACTCTCTCCTCAGTGCGCGAGAAACTGTTGCGCCCTCCTCCCAAAATTCTTCACACCAGAAGTTACAAGGGAAATGATGGAGTTCATTACTCTGTTACTGAAACCATGGAGAGTTCCTGCTGTGTGCAGCGGCAGGGATGTTGAAGGCATGGACAAAGGAGGCTCCCAACCTCCTAGGGTCCTCTGGGTAGGTGAACATTCTCTCCTTGACCTCTGTTTATTCCATTTCTCTCCTCTACCTAAACCTCTCTCCACATCTGTTGCTTTGACTCAGTCTCTCCATGTCACCTAAAGGATTTTTGGGTCCCCCAGGTAAGACATCTTTCAACTTTTTTTTGTGCCTGACAAGGGGCTCCAAAATGCTTATTATCCCGGGCGCCCCAAATCCCTAGCATGACACTGAGTAGGGGGTGTAAGTAGTACCTTGCTGTTTTTTGTAGGAGTTGGTTAGGGGTGTCTCATAGTATTGGAGTTTAGTATTACTTACACTTACAAGCAATTTCTTAGTTGTATTTGACGTTATACAAATAAAAAAACATTTCTGGGGATTGTCCAACAGCCTATTATTTTTTCCATTCTCACTTTCTTCTTTGCCCTGTTTGGCAATAGGAACCGTGTTGTTGGATGAGGTACTGTATCGAAGGTGTCCAACGATGGCCCAGCATGACCATGCCATGCCAGACTTTCAAACTGACTACTAGTTCAATAAATTGGTGTATCTTAACCTGTGGTCTATGTACCTCTGTTGGTCTGTGATGCCTACTCAGGGAGTTCAGGAATATATAGGAAATGGAATAATATTAGCAGATTAATAAAGTACATGTAGGAGAGTAGGATCTGCTTCACATGGGTACCCCCACTTTTTGTTTTGCTGGTGTTTCACTGTTTTTCGACCTTAGTCTGGCTGTGGCCCAACTAATCAGTACCACAGCCTAGCTGCTTCCTCTCTAAAATGGTTTGCATGTACATTAGGTACATATCTATTTGGATTCTGGAGTGCCTTATAAGCCCCTAGTACATGGTATACTATGTACCTAGGGCATAGGTACCTCAGAGGCCTACCAGGGGCTGAAGCATGTATTATGCCACCCCTGGGAAGCACTCCAAAATGGCACCACAGGTCTGCTACTGCAGCCTGGGTAAGGGTGTGCTTGCACCCCTTACAGTGGTATAGGCTACCTATATCCACATATATTTACGGACACATATAAACCTATAAGCCACTCTTATGGCAGGCCTTGACAATCCTGAAGGCAGAGGGCTTGGTTTTGTGTGAGAGGGTGCCCAAGCATGAACTGAGCCCCTCTGCAGCTTTTGGAAATACTTCCTTATGGCTGTTCTGAGATACAGCCATACCATATACTCTTAAGTGCATTATAACCTCGCGGTAAATGCTAACTTTGGAATGGCTGCATCAAAACATGTTGTGTTTGATGTCAAACGCTTTGGAATATTATCCCCCCCCCCGTCAGTTCTGGTGGCGGGGGTAGCATTCCACCCTTCTAGAGGGAGAGACATGTTCACACTGGTCAAACCAGATAGGACTTTCCTGAGCCCTAGCAACACAAAATTGATGCCTCTGCCACAGACACGGGTCTGGCCTCCTGCTGCTGACCGAAACTCTGGCAGGGGAGGCCTGGACAATAGGTTTCCTGTCGAAGGGAGGTGTAACCACCTCCCCAGACAGGCAGATGTGTATTGGAGCTGGGCGGGAGCACTCCCTGGTGCTTTGAAGTCCTGCACTGGGGGCACACTTGGTGTCCCTGTGCATAGTCCAATTCAAACCAGTTGCAGGGGCTACCTGCCCCTGCTCTGGAGCGAAACTGGACAAAGGAAATGGGTGTAACCACCCCTCTTTCCAAGCCCACCCATAGGTGGGGCCTTAGAGTTAGTCCATCCCCTAAACTTAGTATAAGTATAGCAATCCAGTCCCTAGGACTTTAGATTACCCTGGACGAAACTCTGCAACATATATCCTGGACCTTTGACTTTCTATCTCGACTAGAAGACAGAAGAAATCTCCCTTGGGGTCAAGGAGTGACTCCCCTGCTTGGCAGGCACCAAAGTAGCAACTAACCGGTCTGCATCGCTGAAGCTCCCGCCGGACGCCAAAGTCTTTGCATCACCAGAGGTGGATTTCCAGACTTCCCCGAGGCTACCCTGTGTCGCCAGCAAAGCTGAGGCCCGTGGCTATCGTGGGTGACGTGGAACCGTGACCCCTGGACACCGTGAACTTTTGCAGCAACACTATCTTCCTGGTCCTCCTCGAAGTCGTGCATTGGGCTCCGAGTAGCCCTAGCCTTGAGCACCTCCTGCACCGAAGATTGTTGGCCTCCACTCCACGAGTTACCCGTGGGGCAGCTTCAAGTGCGACCGCTCGAGGCTCCTTCGTGATCACTAGCCCGTTGGCTAGCAGGTCCCCACGAAGGCAACTCCTTTTCTAATTGGGCTTTCCTGGTTGCTGCAGACGGGCCCTGACTTACCCTCGCTGGGTGAGTCCCTCAGACCTTGCTGGTCTGCACCACAGTCCTTTCTCTGAATTCCAGTGACTTGCCGTTGCCAAGGCTGGTTGGGTCCATTCTGGTCGCCGACACCGCAGCACTCGACAGACTTCGTGGGACAGCTCGAATCCGGCTCGTGGACTTCGTCAACACCTCCTGGACCTCGTGGCTGAAGAGTCACGCCACGAGCCTGAAGCATCCGACATCTGTGGGCATTGGTCCATCCTGCCCTTGGTCACTGGCTAGTGACCCAGACTCTGTCCTCTATGCTTTTAGGTTCCTTCCATCCTAGATCCAGGCTTGGATCTCTTCAGACACTTCTCCTTTTCACGGCAGCAGCAGTTCTTTGCAGGCTTCCATTGAAATCGACGACGTGACCCGACACCAAAAAACACTTGTGCACCTGGCTTCCCTGGGTGAGGTAACTCGAGTACTCCGGTGCTCCCGTGGGTGCGAGCCCTAGAACCTCTTAAGTCCAAAAGGGGTTGGTCCTGACTCGATTCTAAGTGTCCCTAATCTTTAAATTTCCAACCGCGACATTGCCCATAGAAGATTACGGGAATCCGTGGTTGTGTTTACACACTGCATACAGTCCCCGTGGGTCCCCTGTGTCACTACCTTGGGTGGTTCCTTGGGGTCCCAGCAATTCTACAGGCTCTAGGCCTTGTGTCTATTCCAGTCGTGGTTCTTATACCACTTTTTTGGTATATGGTTTGGTATGCCCCTAGGGCCCAAACGTGTATTTATGCTATTACTGATACCTGCTAACTTGTAAACAAAGTACTTCGAACTCCAGTCTCATAAAGAGACTAGAGGGGTGTGTTTTAGCCTAAATACATATATTTTGAATATATACCTGGTGTGGTTGTCCTTTCATTTGATCATTCAAGAGATTATAGACTGGCAAAACAAGCTGCTTTACATTCCTTCAAGACTTAGCCTGAAGGCTGCTCTCCATAGCTACCACTAGGATAGCTTTCAATAAAGGTTGTCTTTAACCATTCACCATAAGGGGTTGTTTGGACTGATACAGGGTGCCCACTAGAACTAGTGGACAGCGTATATCAGGCCACCTTCTCACATTGGTGTGCAGCATGTGGGATTCCAGCTTGCTATTGTTTAACCAGATAATCTCAATTGAATTGATCAACTGAAAACCACTAAAGGTACCGAAGGTACATATAATATCAAGTTTAGCTACAGTAATTTCTACTGAACTTAGAGTTGTTTGTTAAGGGATAGCACACCCTTTCTACAACTCAAGAGAGTTTAGTAGGCCACACTAGTGTAGGTAGTGCAATTCACCACACCACATTAGTAATGTCTAACCAGCCAGGAACCAGTGGGTCCCTACCAGGAACCAGTGAGCTCCTTCCCTATAAATATGAGGATCTCTTCTTTGCTCAGCTAAGGGCCTTATGTTCCATTAGGAAGCTGAAGACAGGCAAAAGTCCATCCACCCAGCATCTCATAAAGATACTTAAGCTGGATGATATCACAGGGCCTAGTGGGCCTGATGAGGTAGACAGTGTGGGTGGGGCAACAGGTGAGGGTGGGCCTAGGGGTAACAATTCCCCTGACCCTACCTCTAATGCTGACCAGACTGGTGACAATGACCAGACTCTGGTGAACCCAGATCTCCTGGATGAGGATGGGGAGGATGACAATAATGCTCCTTCCTTTATTCCTCCAGGTAGACCTGACAACAGGGCTAGAAGGGATAGATCTCTGTCAAGGGGATCTATCCAGTCTAACTCCTCTATAGGGACCTCTGTCTCTTCTCACAGAGGGAGGGAAACCTCCCATGAGAAGAGAGAGAGACTGCTGAAGTATGAGCAAGACAAATTCAACCTCAGAAAGCAGCAGATGGCCTTAGATAGCGAAGCCCTAGAGCTCTACAGAGCTAGTAAAAAGGAGGGACTAGAATCCCTTGGTGGCAGCAATTTCCCTAAAGATAGGGAGAGGTCTTATGACCATAGAAACCTAAGTAAGATTGTCCCTCCCTACCAAAGTGGGGATGGCATCCACAAATGGATAACTGCCTTGGAGAGACCCTGTAAAGTACAGAAGGTCCCTCAAGGTCAGTGGGCAGCAATCTTATGGCTCTCCTTTGCAGACAAAGGTAGAGACAAGCTCCTCACTGTAAGAGAAGAGGATGCTGATGATTACAAAGCCTTGAAAAGTGCACTGATAGATGGGTTTGGCCTAACCACTGAACAATACAGGTTAAAGTTCAGAGACACCCAAAAAGCACAAAATCAAGACTGGGTTGACTTTGTTGACTGTGCTGCCAAGGCTCTGGAAGGTTGGTTATTGGGCAGTAAAGTGTGTGACCTCAAAGGATTGTACAATCTGATAATGAGGGAGCAGATTCTTAATTACTGTCAAAATCAGCTGTTGCACCAGTACCTGGTAGACTCTGATCTGACCTCTCCCCAAGAATTGGGAAAGAAGGCAGACAAATGGGTCAGAACCAAGGTGGTGACCCAAAGAAGCAAGATTCCAAAAACTCTGACAAGGGTGGGGACAAGGGTAAAGACCAGAAGTCTTCTCAAGGGCCCCAAAAATCTTCTTCAGGTGAGGATTCACAGTCAGGAAAGGGTAAAGGCAAAAAGAAGATACTCCAGCCACCACCAATGCCCCTAAGGTACCTGCTCCCCCTAGTGCAGTTACAATTGTTGGTGGGAATACACAGAATAAGGGTGTAGTAGGGTTGACCCTGGGTTCTGAGATGGACTCTGGCTTAGTCAGAGTACCAACTCAGGCTGTGCTTGTCAGTGATGGGGGCATGGATATGTCCCCCTTTGTGAGTCCCAGTAACTTGGCCAAATACAGACAGCAGCCTTTAATTAATGGAGTAGAAGCTTGGGCATTCAGGACACAGGAGCAAGTGTCACAATGATGACAAAAGATCTTGTGGATCCTGGGCAGATTATACTTGGTGAAATGTACCAAGTGACCAATGCTAGCAATGTCAGAACAGACCATTCTCTGGCAGTTGTTAACTTCTCCTGGGGAGGGGTAACTGGCCTTAAAAAGGTTGTGGTAAGTGCAGACCTACCAGTACAGTGCTTGCTTTGCAATGATCTACAGACTTCAGCTTGGGCTGAAGTAGAGCTCAGGACAAATGCAGAAATTTTAGGGATCCCTGCACATGTCTTTGCTGTGACCAGGTCACAGGCTAAAATGTCTAAAACTGGACAGGCCCTGGATTCTGGAAAAATGGACCAGGTGCCTCATAAGGGGAGGAGCAGTAGGGTTAAGGCAGAGCCTTCCCACCTGACTCAGAATGCTGATCAGTCTCCTCAGGGAGATGATCTTGAGCCTGAAGAAGGAACTGCCCCAGAGGAGCTTGAACCTGACCAGGTTGAGTTCTTGGGGACAGGGGGCCCTACCAGGTCTGATCTGAGCCAGGAGCAGAAGACCTGCCCCTCTCTTGAAACCCTCAGGCAGCAAGCTGCTGATGAGGCTGCTGGGAATGCTAGTGGCACCCATAAAGTTTATTGGGATGATGGACTCCTATACTCAGAGTATAGACGCAAAGCCTGGTGCATTCAGGAGGTTGGTTATACCTCTGAAGTTTAGGGGTTTCCTATTGACACTAGCCCATGATATTCCCCTAGTAGGACACCTAGGCCAGAACAAGACTTGGGACAGAATTGTTCCTCACTTTCACTGGCCCCACATGTCTGAAGACACAAAGAAGTTTTGTCGCTCCTGTGTAACCTGCCAAGCCAGTGGCAAAGCAGGTGGCACTACAAAGGACCCCTGATACCACTACCTATGGTGGGTGTGCCCTTTGAAAGGGTAGGGATTGAAATTGTTGGTCCCATGGATCCCCAAACAGCATCTGGGCACAGATTTATACTGGTGGTAGTGGATCATGCCACCAGGTATCCAGAAGCAATGCCCCTAAGGACCACTACAGCACCTATAGTGGCAAGAGCTCTCTTGAGTGTGTTCTCAAGAGTAGGCTTTCCTAAGGAGGTAGTATCTGACAGGGGTGCAAACTTCATGTCTAGTTACTTGACTGCTATGTGGAAGGAGTGTGGAGTGAACTACAAGTTCACCACACCCTATCACCCACAATGCAATGGTTTAGTTGAGAGATTCAACAAAACCTTAAAGGGCATGATCAAAGGACTCCCAGAGAAGCTTAGGCGAAAATGGGACCTGCTCTTGCCCTGCCTTTTATTTGCACACAGGGAGGTGCCTCAAAAGGGGGTTGGCTACAGCCCATTTGAACTTTTGTTTGGACACCCTGTCAGGGGTCCATTGTGTTTGGTGAAGGAAGGATGGGAGTTACCTCTCAAGCCCCCAAAGCAAGACATAGTGGACTATGTACTTGGTCTCCGCTCCAGGATGGCTGAGTACATGAAAAAGGCAAACAAAAACCTTGAGGCTAGCCAGGAACTGCAAAAAAGCCTGGCATGACCAAAAGGCTGTACTCACTGTTTACCAGCTAGGACAGAAAGTGTGGGTGTTGGAGCCTGTGGCCCCAGCAGCTCTCCAGGAGAAGTGGAGTGGACCCCACACTATTGTTGAACAGAAAGGGGAGGTTACCTACTTGGTAGACCTTGGAACCCCTAGGAGTCCCCATAGGGTACTTCATGTCAACAGACTTAAACCATATGTTGACAGGGCAGACATGGGCTTGCTCATGGCTACTGATGAAGGACAGGAGGAAGAGAGTGACCCACTCCCTGACCTGCTTTCTCAGAACCCTGATGATGGGTCAGTTGATGGTGTAGCCTTGGCAGGCAGCCTCACTGCCCAGCAGCAAACTGACTGCAGAAACCTTCTCAGCCAGTTTAGACATATGTTTTCTCTGACTCCAAGTCAGACCACCTGGTGCACTCATGAAGTGGACACTGGGGACAGTCTACCTGTGAAGAATAAGATCTACAGGCAACCTGACCATGTCAGGGACTGTATAAGGACAGAAGTCCAAACGTTGTTGGATTTGGGTGCGATTGAACCCTCAGTTAGCCCTTGGGCTGGCCCAGTAGTCCTGGTACCAAAACCTCACACCAGTGGTGGGAAAAGAGAGATGAGGTTTTGTGTAGACTACAGGGGTGTCAATGCAGTCACTAGGACTGATGCCCATCCCATCCCTAGGGCAGATGAGCTGATAGATCATTTGGCCTCAGCCAAGTTTCTAAGCACTTTTGACCTAACAGCTGGCTACTGGCAGATCAGACTAGCTGATGATGCAAAGCCAAAGACAGCATTTTCTACCCCTAGTGGGCACTATCAATTTGTGGTAATGCCCTTTGGTTTGAAGAACGCACCTGCCACTTTCCAAAGGTTGGTGAATCAAGTCCTTACAGGCCTGGAAAACTTTAGTGCAGCATATCTAGATGATATTGCTGTCTTTAGCTCCACCTGGGAGGATCACCTGGTCCACCTGAGGAATGTTTTGGAGGCCCTGCAAAGGGCAGGCCTCACTATCAAGGCTACTAAGTGCCAGATATAGCAGAGTCAGGTTGTATACCTGGGCAACCTTGTAGGTGGAGGCCAGGTTCAACCATTGCAGAGCAAAATCCAAACCATAATGGAATGGATTGCTCTAACTACCCAGACTCAGGTAAGAGCCTTCTTAGGCATGACTGGGTACTATAGGAGATTTGTCAAAGGGTATGGATCAATAGTGACACCCTTGAATTACTTAACTTCTAAAAATATGCCCAAAAAGGTTCAGTGGACAGCTAGCTGTCAAAAGGCATTTGATGACCTGAAGCAGGCCATGTGCACTGCTCCCATTATGCAGAGTCCTGACTACTCCAAGAAGTTCATTGTCCAAACAGATGCATCTGAATTGGGGGTAGGGGCTGTACTGTCACAACTGAATGATGAATGTCAGGATCAGCCAGTAGCTTTCATAAGCAGAAGGCTGGCCCCTAGAGAGAAACGTTGGTCAGCCATTGAGAGGGAGGCCTTTGCTGTGGTTTGGGCTCTGAAGAAGTTGAGGCCATACTTGTTTGGTACTCACTTCCTTGTTCAGACAGACCATAAGCCCCTCTTATGGCTAAAACAAATGAAGGGTGAAAACCCCAAACTGCTTAGGTGGTCTATTTCCCTACAGGGGATGGACTTTACAGTGGAACATAGACCTGGGAGTAACCATGCCAATTCAGATGGACTCTAGGTATTTCCACTTAGAACATGAAGACTCAACTGGTCAAGGTTAGTTTAATGTCCCTGCGTTTGGGGGGGGGGGGTTGTGTAGGAGAGTAGGATCAGCTTCACATGGGTACCCCCTCTTTTTGCTGGTGTTTCACTGTTTTTCAACCTTAGTCTGGCTGTGGCCCTACTAATCAGGACCACAGCCTAGCTGCTTCCTCTCTAAAATGGTTTGCATGTACATTAGGTACATATCTAATTGGATTCTGGAGTGCCTTATAAGCCCCTAGTATATGGTATACTATGTACCTAGGGCATGGGTACCTCAGAGGCCTACCAGGGGCTGCAGCATGTATTATGGCACCCCTGGGAAGCACTCCAAAATGGCACCACAGATCTGCTACTGCAGCCTGGATAAGGGTGTGCTTGGCTACCTATATCGACATATATATACAGACACATATAAACCTATAAGCCACTCCTATGGCAGGCCTTGACAATCCAGAAGGCAGAGTGCTTGGTTTTGTGTGAGAGGGTGCCCAAGCATGAGCTGAGCCCCTCTGCAGCTTTCGGAAATACTTCCTTATGGCTGTTCTGAGATACAGCCATACCATATACTCTTAAGTGCATTATAACCCCGCGGTAAATGCTAACTTTGGAATGGCTGCATCGAAACATGTCGTGTTTGGTGTCAAACGCTTTGGAATACTACCCCCCCACCCCCCCCCCCGTCAGTTCTGGCAGCGGCTGTAGCATTCCACCCTTCTAGAGGGAGAGACATGTTCACACTGGTCAAACCCGGTAGGACTTTCCTGAGCCCTGGCATCACAAAATTGATGCCTCTGGCCTCCTGCTGCTGACCGAAACTCTGGCAGGGAAGGCCTGGACAATAGGTGTCCTGTCGAAGGGAGGTGTAACCACCTCCCCAGACAGGCAGATGTGTATTGGGGCTGGGTGGGAGCACTCCCTGGTGCTTTGAAGTCCTGCACTGGGGGCACACTTGGTGTCCCTGTGCATAGTCCAGTTCAAACCAGTTGCAGGGGCTACCTGCCCCTGCTCTGGCGCGAAACTGGACAAAGGAAATGGGTGTAACCACACCTATTTCCAAGCCCACCCATAGGTGGGGCCTTAGAGTTAGTCCATCCCCTAAACTTAGTATAAGTATAGGAATCCAGTCCCTAGGACTTTAGATTACCCTGGACGAAACTCTGCAACATATATCCTGGACCTTTGACTTTCTATCTCGACTAGAAGACAGAAGAAATCTCCCTTGGAGTCAAGGAGTGACTCCACTGCTTGGCAGGCACCAAAGAAGCAACTGACCGGTCTGCATCGCTGAAGCTCCCGCCGGACGCCGAAGTCTTTGCATCACCAGAGGTGGATTTCCAGACTTTCGAGGCTACCCTGAGTCCCCAGCAAAGCTGAGGCTCGTGGCTATCGTGGGTGACGTGGACCCGTGACCCCTGGACACCGTGAACTTTTGCAGCAACACTATCTTCCTGGTCCTCCTCGAAGTCGTGCTTTGGGTTCCGAGTAGCCCCAGCCTTGAGCACCTCCTGCACCGAAGATTGTTGGCCTCCACTCCACGAGTGACCCGTGGGGCAGCTTCAAGTGTGACCGCTCGAGGCTCCTTCGTGATCACTAGCCCGTTGGCTAGCAGGTCCCCACGAAGGCAACTCCTTTTCTAATTGGGCTTTCCTGGTTGCTCCAGACATGCCCTGACTTACCCTCGCTGGGTGAGTCCCTCAGACCTTGCTGGTCTGCACCGCAGTCCTTTCTCTGAATTCCAGTGACTTGCCGTTGCCAAGGCTGGTTGGGTCCATTCTTGTCGCCGACACCGCAGCACTCGACAGACTTCGTGGGACAGCTCGAATCCGGCTTGTGGCCTTCGTCGACACCTCCTGGACCTCGTGGCTGAAGAGCCAAGACACCCATCCACTCACCTGAAGCACCCGACATCTGTGGGCTTTGGTCCATCCTGCCCTTGGTCACTGGCTAGTGACCCAGACTCTGTCCCCTCTGCTTTCAGGTTCCTTCCATCCTAGATCCAGGCTTGGATCTCTTCGGACACTTCTCCTTTTCACGGCAGCAGCAGTTCTTTGCAGGCTTCCATTGTAATCGACGACGCGACCCGACACCAAAAGACACCTATGCACCCGGCTTCCCTAGGTGAGAGAACTCGAGTACTCTGGTGCTCCCGTGGGTGCCAACCCTAGAACTTCTTAAGTCCAAAAGGGTTTGGTCTAGTATGGATGATTGGTAAACTCAATTGAAGCAGCACTGGTACGCTCCGCCAATAATAGCAACCATTTGGAGCTAAAAAGGCACAGTGATATGCTGGAGTCTAGCATACTGCTTTGTCTTTTAGAAATAAAATGAAAGCGTGAAAAACTGAAATCATCCCATCAAAATTATTTCTGTATATTCACGATTTCTTAGTGTGAAGTCACTCAAATGTGTAGATTTACATGTCTCAACATCCAGAAACAGGGGTGGAATCTAATATATTAATGTTAAGTTACTGCAGCCAAAAAGGAGCAGTAGTACGTCCAGCACCATACATAGCCAACCACTGATATTGCAACATCCTCCCATAGAAGATAATAGAGTGCGGCCTTAAAATAGAACCACATAGGAAATATTGTTAAAGGACAATAATTTGTTTTGACTTTTTAAAATTAAGCATTTCTTGATTAAAAAATAAATGTACTCAAGTGTTCAAAAATAGTTAAATGAATTTCAATTAATTCTAAACGTAAACGTTTGAAATTTTTAACACATAACATTTTATTCTAGATGGGCTTTTAAAAAATATCTTTAAAAATGTATTTATATTTAATTGAATACACTTAAATTAATTTACTAATTATGTAAAAACTAAGTTAACAGTTTACAGTTACTACTAGACTACTAGAAACGTTTCACATTTAGGAAGAGGTCTCCACCTCCACAGAGCAGTATAGGGAAACGTATTAAAAATGTGTTAAATTGATTTATTTATTTGTATTATATGGTTACTTATTTATTTTACATTTAGAACAATAATAAAAAGTATTTACAGTGGGAAGTCTTTAAAGGCTAACCCTCCCACTTCTAAATAATGTATCATATTAGAATGAAAGGGAGCCGGGATATTCAAGGCCCCTAATTCTGCTAGACTCACCTAGAGAATGGTGGGAACATTTAATTTTGCTTGAGGCAGTACAATCCTTGTGCCTGTCCAGCATCCGAGAGGTGGGTGGGCGATCAGAGGGATGAACAAAAACCATTTAGTAATCACCTTTTGCAAGGGGGTAGCTTCCATTGGTGCAGTAGGTGCAGTAACACCAAAGCCCCGAGCCCTGAACCCTGAACCCTGATTAGTACTGTATTTTACAGGCGATACAGCAGCCAGGGGTTCTTTTTCTTCCGGTCTCCTTGGACACAGAGTGGCATCGCCCCTGGCCATCTAATGTGGAAACTTTTCTTTCAGTGCAGGTCAAGCAAGGCCTGGCAGTCTGAAATAGTCAAATTGTAACGATCTTCAAGAACAGGAGTAAATTGAAGGGTGTGGTTCAATTAGCCGCACAGCGACCGGATTAGACAGATGGCAGTTGACAAGCGCTCCCCAAGGTAGACCGCTCAGAAGGTCACTCTCTCCTCATTGCTCGGGAAACTGGTGCGCCCTCCTCCCAAAATTCTTCACTCCAGCAGTTGTAAGGGATATGGTGGAGTTCTTTACTCTGTTACTGAAAGCTGCGGAGAGTTCCTGCTGTAAGCAGGGGCAGGGGTGTTTTAAGGCATGGACAAAGGAGGCCCCAACCTCCAAGGGCCCCAAGGGCCCCCTGGGTAGGTGAACTTTCTCTCCTTAACCTCTATTCTATTTCTCTATCTAAACCTCTTTCCCTATCTGTACCTTTGACTCCGGTCCACTACTCCTATAGTTGTAAGGATTTTTGGGTCCCCGGGTCAGACATATCTCAACTGGTTTTTGCACCTGACAGGGGACCCCAGCATGCGTATTACCCTGGGCCCCCAAATCCTTAGCATGACACTGTGCAGGGGATGTGAGTAGTAACCTGCTGTCCTTTGTAGGAGTTGGTTAGAGGTTTCTCGTAGTATTGGAGTTTAGTTTTACTTACAAGCGGTTTCTTAGTAGTATCTAATGTTGTACAAATAAAGAAACATTTCTGGGGATTGTCCAACAGCCTGTTATTTTTTCCATTCTCACTTTCTTCTTTGCCCTGTTTGGCAATAGGAACCGTGTTGTTGGATGAGGTACTGTATCGAAGGTGTCCAACGATGGTCCAGCATGGCCATGCCAGATTTTGAAACTAACTACTAATTCAATAAATCAGTGTATCTTAACCTGTGGTCTGTGTACCTCCGTTGGTCTGTGATGCCTACTCAGGGAGTTCAGGAATATATAGGACATTGAATAATATTAGCAGATTAATAAAGTACATATACAAATTGAATATTTGAAAATGCTCTAAAAATGTGGCAGAATTCAAAAACTGGAAGCTAGAAATGAAGCTGGTGTCCTTATTTTGATTTGTGGGAGCAGCGCAAGAACAGTAAACACAATCTAGTATGGATGATTGGTAACCTCAGTTGAAGCAGCACTGGTACGCGCCGCCCACAATAGCAATCATTTGGAGCTAAAAAGGCACAGTGATGTGCTAGAGTCTGCTTCATCTTTTAGAAATAAAATGAAAGCGTGAAAAACTCAAATCATCCCATCAAAATTAAAATGCATTTTTTGTGAATTATATAAAATAGTTCTTAATGGAGACTATTCACAAAGATAAACTTACATGTGAGTAAACCTACACATGTAAGTTTACTCTTACACTTTTGAGTAAACTTTACTACTTCTGTATATTCACGATTTCTGAGTGTGAAGTTACTCAAACTTCTAAATAATGTATCATATTAGAATGAAAGGGAGCCGGGATATTCAAGGCCCGTAATTCTGCTAGACTCGGCTAGAGAATGGTGGGAAAATTTAATTTGGCTTGAGGCAGTACAATCCTTGTGCCTGTCCAGCATCCGAGAGTAGGGAGGGCGATCAGAGGGATGAACAAAAACCATTTAGTAAACACCCTTTGCAAGGGGGTAGCTTCCATTGGTGCAGTAGGTGCAGTGACACCAAAGCCCCGAGCCCTGAACCCTGATTAGTACTGTATTTTACAGGCGATACAGCAGCCAGGGGTTCTTTTTCTTCCTGTCTCCTTGGACACAGAGTGGCATCGCCCCTGGCCATCTAATGTGGAAACTTTTCTTTCAGTGCAGGTCAAGCAAGGCCTGGCAGTCTGAAATAGTCAGAGTTAAATTGTAATGATCTTCAAGAACAGGAGTAAATTGAAGCGTGTGGTTCAACGAGCCGCACAGCGACCAGATTAGACAGATGTTAATGTTAATTGTGACTTATAAAGCGCTTAATACCGGCAGGTCTCTAAGCGCTGTGAGAAGAAAGCTACAGTGCCCCCAGGTGAATATGGTCCCTGACTGAATGGAATTAAGCCCAGGCTTCAGTGAAGAGGAGGGTCTTCAGGTTCTTCCTAAATGGTAGGAGGGCCTTCTCGGATCGAAGATGGAATGGAAGCCTAGTCCATAGTTGTGGGATGAAGACGGAGAAGGCCCGCCCTCCTTTTTTTTGTAAGGTTAAACCGAGGGCAGGATAGTTGGTTCCCCGCGGAGGATCTTAAAGAGCGGCTTGGAACATATTTCATGAGGTGCTCTTTGATGTAACTTGGGGCTTGACCATGTAGGGCCTTATGGGCAATACAAAGTCCCTTAAATTTGGTCCTTTGCTTGATAGGAAGCCAATGAAGTTTCTGCAGCTACAAATGGCAGTTGACAAGCACTCCTCAAGGTAGACAGCTCAGAAGGTCTATAGCTAAGAGAGAAAAGCAGCTAGGTTATATACGAGTGCACAGCCTAGACCTGTCACCTTGCAGTAGTGCTAGTATTGCCCACCTCAAATGGCCTGCTGCTTGAAAGACCACAAATACAACATGTTTTTATAGAAATATGAGAGGCAACACAAGAAAAAGCTGTATATAGGTAATACAACACAGGCACAAATTTTCAGTTCACACGAAATATTCGCAGTGTTCAGATGTTCTTTATTCCAAGACGCAGTGCAACAATGTTCACAGCCAACGCGTTTCGCCCAAGCATGGGCTTTTTCAAGGCTGTTTGGGAATCATACAAAGATATGGAATGTATCCTTACTCAGTACACATAGAGAATTCATGTACAAACCATAGTAAAAGCAAAACAAAGGAAAAGAGACGTTAAAGAGAGGTGAAGATGAAAGGAAAGGAAAAGAGCATGCTGATGACGGATAGGGAAAAACGCCAACAAGTTGTTCCAAAAAAATATATCAGTGCGTAATAGACCGAGTTGGTGAACTGCCGTGAGTTGACTAAAATCACCCATGTGCCCCATGTGAGGCGTGCGAGAAACTGAACTGGCATAGAAGTGACAAAGGCTAACTCATGTGACTGGACACGGTTGTCAGAAAAGAAATGCACGAGAGCACAAGGTCAAAAGCCCTGTTAGCGACACCTTAATACTTTCCCCAATTGGACGGGTGTCTAACACAAATACGGACCCAATAAAAAATAAATAAAATCTAAGGTGAATTATTTACGAAAGAGGAAGCGAGATGTGAAACGCTTACCACGCAATAATAACCGTAGATGCACAAAATATGTTCCATAGGTGTCGTTGCATAAAGTGTAGGTAGAATCTATAGATAATAATGCCACATATAAGTAAATTCTTAGGAAAAAATTATTAAAATCAGTTGTCCATAAAGCTCAAAGACATACAAATACACTCACCAAAATGAAAAGTAGAGCGTAAATGCACAAAAGTCATAAAGTACATCCGGGATGAGATTTCGCAAGGAGTCCTAGTAGTATTAGGTCTAAGAAAAAACATAAATATCAAATTTGTAAAACAAACTCGTTCGTGAGAAACTACACTAGGTAAAAGGGCTAGTATCTGCCCAATTGTAATACAAGTACGTCCTATCTGTAAGCGGGCCAATTATGATCAGTAAGGAAGATGAATAGCACCGCAAACTCGAAGTCAAACATGAAATATTTGATGCAAGATCAGAGTGCCACTGAAGTGAACCTGAGTAAAGCAAGGCTAGATTCTACCCATGACAAAAAAAGGGGGAAAACAAAGGAAAACTCACTTTATAGAATAGTATTAATTACAAAAACACTTGTGTTACTGGAGCTTAGCGCCAACATCGTCAATCAATCTGAAGATCTGAACTACACGTAAATGAAGCCCCCATAGACAGAGCAGAGTCCCGTTAGCTACGTTTGACGGTAAGACAGAAATTCTAATCTAACCGCTACCCTTCTCAACCACATTCGCAACAAGCGCATAGTTGCCCTACCCTAATTTAGCAGTTAAAAAGTCATCATACGACTCAAGTAAAATATTTAGCTGAAGTACATCTAATGTGATAACAAATATGTAGTAGAATGCAAGGAAGACACGCTAACAACCCCAGACCCATGCTTACTTCAAATAGAGTATTCCAGGTTGTACCATCGGGGGGTCAGTAACGCCGTGCTTGCCGTCGTGTCGGAACGGTTACCAGGGGAGTGTCAAAGTCAGCTTTAAATTTCGGCGCCAAGGCGTGCGCTTCCGGGATGTCCCCGATAAAAAATATAAACTAGACAGTGCGAGTATCCTAACTACTCCATCTTGGAGTGGTTCCGGTTTTCAACAAGTGATGTCATGTCCTGTGTATGGCAAGCACCAAGTTATCGGACAAATGTATCGCGCCATCTTTGAATGGTTCCGATACAGGGTAAATACTATTACGATAGCGTAAACAATGCCCGAATAATGTCCAACGTTACTTAAAACATGTTAATTAGATTAAAATTACGTAAGGGAGCGGTATTCGTCCAAATCAAAAGCGGTTAGTCTGAAAGAAAAACCGTAACGTTAGTAAGTCTGATTATGAATGCAGACAAAACGGAACCGGATCGTATCGAAACAAAACAATCGTGAGCATTTAAAGCCATGTGAAGTCTAAAATGCACTTAAAGCGACAAAAACAAGGCTTGTTTGAGCCAAAGGTACACTGACTCCGTGATACATAGACGCAGGGGGCCTACAATTAATTCAAAAACCTTAATATTTTTCAAAGGAGTAAAACGTGCAAAATGCACCAGAAACGACTATAAAGCAGTCATATATGTGGGACACGGTACGTCCTGAAGACATCTTATTTTTTATTGGATCCAATGTGTAAAAAAGTATAAAAGTCATATTGACAAAAAGTTATAAATTATGAGACTCGAAAAATACCCAGAGTCCGGGAGGATACGAGACCAGAGAGTAACTAGAATGGAACAAAAAGCATGGATAGAATATATCCACACTGGTGACCAAAATGGTCCAAAAATTTACACCATATGAAAGAGTGTAATTAAGTTGATTCGATAGTACAGCCAACAAGAATAAAACATGAGTGAAACAGTACAGACAAAAAGATTACGAGAATCTTACAGTGTACAAGTATATAACATGTCAAACATGGACAGCACATCACAAAATACACATTTGTCAAATTTTGAACACAAAGAACATAATTCACAGATAGTGACATGTTACAAGTCCAAACACATAGGTTTTTCAATAAGCATTGTGTCTCTCTACGATGTACAGAATTATAGAAAGTAATGCATTTCGTTATCATTATTGAAACCTAGCGTAACTGATCGCAAAATACAGATCCATCTTGCCTCCAATTGCCTAAGTCTGAGTTCCCTATCCCCACCTCTATTCATTGGTAGAGCCACATCGATGCCATGGAAATGGAACCTAGATCTATCCACTCCTTCTGTACAGGTATGTGAGACTAGAGCGTACGTAGTGTCTCCATGTAAAGCTGCTCTGCGATGCTCCTGTATGCGACTCTTGAGTGGTCTCACAGTACTGCCCACATAGATTTTGTTACACCCACAGATCAAAACATACACCACATAGCTAGAAAGACAGTTAATGAAGTGGCGAATTGTGTAACATCTGTCTGTGTTGAACTTGAATGTAAGTGTTTTGTTACATCCTAGATGACAAATGTTGCACGAACTGCAGGTATAAAAACCAAGAGGCTTTTTGAGCCAACTTTGTTTCGGGGGGTGTGGCAAAGTGTAGCTGGGGCATAGGGCATCCCTAATGGTTTTACTTTTCCTGAAGGTCATGGAGGGCCTAGATGTGATTATGGTATTGACCCCCGACGCTCCCTTAAGAATTGACCGGTGTTTGCCTAGTATCTTAAATACCTCATGGTTGAGAGTGAAGTGTGTCGTGATGAAGGCAAGTCTTTCTTTGTGTCTAGTGGTGTTCTTGTTGGCACTTTGGAGTAAGTCCTTTCTTTTGAGTTTAGCCGCCCTATTCTTTGCCAACTGTAGGACATCATGCTTGTATCCCCTCTGTTGTAGTCTGTTCAGTGCTAGTGTGGTTTGGGACTCAAATTTGTGATCTTCACTGCAATTTCTGCGAATACGTACCAGTTCTCCAAACGGGATAGCTTTTTTGGTAGATGTTGGATGGGCACTGGTGTAATGAAGAAGGTCACTCTCTCCTCAGTGCACGGGAAACTGTTGCGCCTTCCTCCCAAATTTCTTCACTCCAGCAGTTGTAAGGGAAATGATGGAGTTCTTTACTCTGTTACTGAAAGCTGCGGAGAGTTCCTGCTGTAAGCAGGGGCAGGAGTGTTTTAAGGCATGGACAAAGGAGGCCCCAACCTCCCAGGGCCCCCTGGGTAGATGAACTTTCTCTCCTTAACCTCTATTCTATTTCTCTATCTAAACCTCTCTCCCTATCTGTACCTTTGACTCCGGTCCACTACTCCGTATCGTTGTAAGGATTTTTGGGTCCCCGGGTAAGACATATCTCAACTGTTTTTTGTACCCGACAGGGGACCCCAGCATGCGTATTACCCTGGTCCCTTCAAATCCTTAGCATGACACTGTGCAGGGGATGTGAGTAGTAACCTGCTGTCCTTTGTAGGAGTTGGTTAGCGGTTTCTCGTAGTATTGGAGTTTCGTTTTACTTACACTTACAAGCGTTTTCTTAGTAGTATCTAATGTTATTCAAATAAAGAAACACGTTCGGGAACTGTTCACCAGCCTAATATTTTTTCCATTCACTCTTTCTTCTTTGCCCAGTTTAGCAATAGGAACAGTGTTGTCGGATGAGGCACCGTATCGAAGATGGCCAACGTTGGACCAGCATGGCCATGCCATGCCAGATTTTCAAACTAACCTCTAATTCAATAAAGCAGTGGATCTTAACCTGTGGTCTGTGCACCCCTGTAGGTCTGTGATGCCTACTCAGGGGTTTCAGGACTTTCTAGAAAATTGAATAATATTAGCAGATTAATAAAGTACATATACTCATTGAATATTTGAAAATGCTCTAAAAATGTGGCAGAATTTGAAACTGGTAGCTAAAAATGAAGCTGGTGTCCTTATTTTGATTTGTGGGAGAAGCGCAAGAACAGTAAACACAATCTAGTATGGATGATTGGTAACCTCAATTGAAGCAGCACTGGTACGCGCCGCCAACAATAGCAACCATTTGGAGCTAAAAAGGCACAGTGATATGCTGGAGTCTAGCATACTGCTTCGTCTTTTAGAAATAAAACTAAAGCTTGAAAAACTCAAATCATCCCATCAAAATTAAAATGCATTTTTTGTGATTTATATAAAATAGTTCTTAATGGAGACTATTGACAAAGATAAGCTTACATGTGAGCAAAGTAGCAAACCTACACGCGTAAGCTTACTCTTACAATTTTGACTAATTTTACTACTTCTGCATATTCACCATTTCTGAGTGTAAAGTTACTCAAAAGTGTAGACTTACATGTCTCTACCCCCAGAAATAGGGGCGGAACCTAATTTACTAATGTTAAGTTGCTGCAGCCAAAAAGAAGCAGTAGTAAGTTCAACAACATATATACAACCATACGTAGCCAACCACTGATATTGCAACATCCTCCCATAGAAGATAATGGAGTCAGGGACTTAAAATAGAACCACATTGGAAATCTTGTTAAACGACAATAATTTGTTTTGACGTTTTAAAAATAACCATTTTTTGACTCAAATATAAATGTAATCAATTGTTTAAAAAATGAATTTCTATTAAACATTTGTACTTTTTAGTACATAATAAGCAAATACAAACATTGTACTTTAGATAGGCTTTTTAAAAATGGCTTTAAAATTGATTTGTATTTAATTTAATGTACTTAAATTAATTTAAAATTATGTAATAACTAAGTTAACAGTTTAAAGTTACTATTAGAAACTTTTCACATTTAGGCAGAAGGCAACCTCCAGAGAGCAGATCTCCATAGGAGAAAGTTAACAAATGTGTTACAAAAAAATAAATAAATTATATTATGGTTACTTATACATTTTACCTTAAAACAATATAAAATGTATTTGTAGTGGCAAGTCTTTGAAGGACAACCCTTCCACTTCCAAATAATATATCATATTAGAATGACAGGGAACAGGAATATTCAAGGATAGTAATTCCGAGAATGGCATGAACATTTAATATGGTTTGAAGCAGAAAATGCTTGTGCCGGTCTAGTGTCCAAGAGTGGGGTGGGTAATCAGAGAAGTGAACAAAAATTATTTAGTAAACAGCCTTTGCAGGGGCATAGCTTCCATTGGTGAAGCAGGTGAAGTGGCGCCAGGGCCCAGAGTCTTGAACCCTGAACTCACAGTTGAAACAGCAGCCAGGGTTCCATTTTCTTCTCTGCATAGGGCCCATGACACAGAGTTGTTACGCTACTGACCATCTAATGAGGAAACTTTTCATCCAGGACGGGTCCAACAGGGCCCGGCTGTCTGAAATAGTCACAGTTAAATTGTTGTAACAATTTTCTGGATTTTCTTATAGCATGTGGTTCAATTAGCCGCCCAGTGGCCGAATTAGACAGATTACAGTTGACAAGCGCTCCCCAAGGTAGGCAGCTCAGAAGGTCACTCTCTCCTCAGTGCGCGGGAAGCTGGCGCTCCCTCCTCCCAAGATCCTTCACTCCAGCAGTTACAAGGGAAAGGATGGAGTTATTTACTCTGTTGCTGAAAGCTGCGGTGTGCAGGGGCGTTTTAAGGCATGAGCAAAGGAGGCCCCCAACCTGCTAGGGCTCCCTGGGAAAGTGAACTTTCTCTCCTTGATTTCTGTTTATTCTACTTCTATATCCAAGCCTCCCTCCTTATCTGTACCTTTGGCTTTTTGGGGACCCGGGTAAGACATATTTAAACTGTTTTTTGTGCCTGACAGGAGACCCAGCATATGTCTTGCCACAGCCCCCCCCCCCCCCCCACCTCCCCCCCCCAAAAAAATCCTTAGGTTGACAATGTGCAGAGGGTGTGAGTAGGAAACTGCTATCCTTTGTAAGGAGTTGGTTAAGGGTGACTCATAATTCTGGAGTTTAGCTTTACTTATCTCTCACTTACACATGGTTTCTTAGCAGCATATAGGGTCATACAAATAAAGAAACTGTTGTGTGTTTCCTGCATGGCCCAATTGTCATTTTCCGTATGTCAGCCTAACTGTGCACATGTAGGCCTCCTTTGCCTTTGCACACGCTACTAAATAAACATGTTTGATTTTGTGGTACTTTGCACTTTTACACGGAACACACACTGAGAGATGCAGCGCAGTACTCAATAGCATTATGTCCTTTTAAATTTATGGTTGGTTATGGCCACTTCACTAGGGTCGCATATGTCACTTTCTTTCCTTTTTAAAAAGAAACTACTAACCACGGCTTTTTGTGGATTGTATTTAAAATAAACATGTGCCATATGAGATGTATTCATTAATGAATAAATGATTTACTCATTTTGGCTGCATTGAGTAAAATTTAACATATCCATTTGGCTACTTTCTTCCCAAAACAAATAACTGTATTGTATTGCTGCAATTGATTTACGGCAGAAAGCCGTATTGTTATTTTAACCTTTTTTCTGACTAAAGCAACACGACACGAGAATTTGTGATAAGAAAGATTATTCTTGAAAATGAGTTTGAGTTTGAGGCAGTTGTCTCTCATCCATTTGGCTACGTTGGTCATTGCTTTGTGGACGTTAGTTCTGGCATGGCAGGGGTCTACAAAGAGTGAGAGGATTAGTTGGGTTTTGTCTGCATAGGAGATTATGTTGAATCCATGGGATCTGAGGACATCTGTGAGGTAGATCATGTAGATGTTGAAGAGGGTGGGGCTGAGGGATGATCCTTGGTGTACGCCGCAGATGATGTTCTGGGGGGTGGAGATGAAGGAGGGCAGTCGGCTACTCTGTGTGTGTCCTGTCCGGAAAGAGGCGATTAATTTGAGGGTGTTCTGCTGGGTGCCTATGCTGTTGAATCTGTTAATGAGAGCGTGGTGGGAGATAGTGTTGAATGCTGCTGAGAGGTCGAGGAGGTTTCAGGGTCACCGTTTCTCCACGGTCGAGGAGGGGTTCTGATGTATGTTGCAGCAATCAGTGCGGTCTCGGTGCAGTGATTGGTGCGGAATCTTGACTGTGATTGACTTGATTGATTGACTGTAGGTTGTTGTTTTCAAGGTGTTCGGTGAGCTGTTTGTTGATGGCCTTCTCGAGTACTGAGTAGGTGAGCATGGAGATCGGGCAGTAATTCTTGATGTCCCTGGGCTCGGCAGAGGTTTTCTTTAGGAGGGGTTTCACTTCGGCATATTTCCAGCTGTGTGGGAAGGTTGTGGTGGAGATGGAGGTGTTGAGGATGCTAGTGAGTTCTGTGCTGAATCTGTTGGTTCTGAGGTTGAAGAGATGGTGGGGGCAGGGTTCGGTGGGTGCCACAGAGTGGATGGATAACATGATGGCTGTTGTGGTTAGGGTTGTGAGCAGAGACCAGGTTGTGATTGTTCAGCTGGTGTTTGCTGGTTGGCTGAGATTGTCGAGGCTGAGTGAGGTGGGTTGGGGGTCGCAGTTGCTGTAGATGATGGTGATCTTGCTTTGGAAGTAGTCCAAAAGGGTGTTGCAGAGTTCCTGGGAGGGGTGGATCGTGTTCTCTATGGCTGCAAGGTTGAAAAATTCCTTGGCTATCTTGAAGAGCTCCTTCGTGTGGTTGGCTGTGGTATCAATGCAGGCAGACATTGTTGTTCTTTTGGCTTCCTTCATGTACAGGTGGCAGTTACTGAGGGCTGCTTTGTGGGCAACTCTGTCAGAGGAGTTTATGGTGACATGCCACCGCCTCTCGTGTCTATAGCATTGACGCTTGGTGGATCTCAGCTCAGGGGTGTACCCACTGCCTTGTTTGGTGGTCTTGTTGGCTTTAGCTGATTTTAGCGGGGTAACTCTTTCGGCGCATTCGGTAATCTAGGTGGTGAAGTTCTGGACTGCCTGGTCGAGGTCCACTGATGTTTTGGGGTGAGTAGTGCTGAGGACCTGTGTCCAATGGCTCGCTGTCACTTTGCCCCACCTTTGGTGGGGTGAGCTGTAGTGCTTCATGCTGGTGTGTCTGCAATTGTGAAACGAACGATGGTGTGGTCTGTCCAGGTGAGTTCTGTGACGTGGGTGAATTTGATTCTGTTGCTGGAGGAGAAGATGGGGTTGTGTGTGCGGCCGGCTTTGTGCGTGGGTTCGGTGGCCAGTAGGGTGAGGCCAATGTTGTGTAGGTTCTCGAGGAGGGTGGTGGAATTGGCGTCCTTGGTTGAGAGCGCAGAATAGAACGTAGTGGGGGGAGTTTATATTTAGGGGGGCGATGAGGTTGGAAACAGCATCACAGAAAGCTGGTCGGGGTCCAGTAGGCAAAGGTGCCTCTTATGGTGGTCTTGGCATCGGTCTGTAGTCGACAATTGAGGTGTTCAATGAGAGGCGTTGGGTTGTCGGTGGTGGTGGTGCATTGGATGGTTTCCCAGTGTATCATCTTGTAGCCGTTGTGGGTGGCGCTGGCGATGTCGGGGTTCGAGGAGGGTTGATCCATGTTTTGGTGATGAAGGCGATGTGCAGGCATAGGGTGGTGATGGTGTACCAGATTTTTGTAGAGTGCTGGACTTACCCCTACTCAGAGCTCGAGTACATTTACAACTGTTTTGGTCCTTTTTAGATGTATTAACTGTAGCAGTGCAGTCTACGAAAAGAAAAGGGCTCACTCTTTTGAAGGGTGGGTACACATCCCTTTTTATACCCCTCCACAGTCCTGCATGAACCCCTCCCATTTTGTAGTCAGTATTTGCCATTTTCCAGCCACTCCCTGTTACTCTCACATTTACTAATAAAACATATACTTACGCGTGTAGAGAGTCTACAGTCTGAGCAGAGATCGCCGCACAGAAGATGATAGGAGGGTCGGAACCTCTTTATGCAGGTTTATTAATAGTATTTTGTAGTCTGTTAGTACTTATATCGTTGTACTACTAAATATACTACAAAATGCAATTTGTGAATAGGCACCAATGTGTGCATTTGTGTGATGTATACCTGTTCTGTATTTTTGTATATTCTTTTAAGGTTCATTGCTTAAATTTCTTAGGTGGGGTTCCCTGGCTTCCAATAGTGATTCAGTTGGGGTCCTCCGGGTGAATGGGTGTCCGATTCAGCTTGTGTGCAGCTTCCACTGCCAGCTGAAGGTTCAGCCTGTGTATGACCAATCGATTTGTGATTGACATTTGCATGGCAAGTCCCTCCAAAACCTGGTGGTTGGCCTATGCATGCTCACAACTGCCCCATATTGTGATAGGCCTGTACATGACCGTTAGTGCCCGGACTAACCAACACCTCTGGGGCTGCAACTGCCTGTTGAAGCTGGCCAATGCAGAGCTACATCTGCAGAAGTCGCGACCAGCCTTAAGAGACAGCACCTGCCTGTTGTCATCTGGCCCAATTGGAACCCCAGCTAGGACCTGCTGAATACCGCATAGGACTGCCGCTGAGAACCCGACTTCAGAGACCCTCACCATTGGTCCACCTCACTGCGGCCTCTGCTTCTGCCAGCTGCACTAACAAGTGCCGGCCCAGTGTATGAAGTGGGAATTCCAGGACAGCTTCCATCTCGAACACAACCCCTATCACAAGAGCCAGACAGCAGAGCCGATAAAATGGACTAAGTTCAGGGCTGTGTGTTGGGATTGTGAACTAGGACGGTGAGAACTGAATGCACCTATTTGGGAGTGATAAAAGCTGCGACTGAGCTTAGAGAGAAAGCAGGGAGAGGTACGGCACTGCTTAAATAGCACCCAGAAACACTAAATTGTATTCTGATTAAGTAGTGTGTAGTATTACGTTCTAATGTGCATTAAAGTACTTTTTTTGTATAAAGATAACCACTTGTCTGGACATTCTTTTATTGAGTTGCAGGATTGTTGAGCGCTGAGCTCGAGCACCCCCACAATACCTCTTTGAGAACCCCTGTGTCTGCTTGGCATCACTGCTACTAAGAGACAGCAGAAGGTGTTGCATCAATCAGTCAGTCAATCAATTTCATCTTTATTCGGGTACAAAGGTATCCATAAAAGTCCATTGAAGCACAATAAAAACCACATACAATGTGCAATGAAACATATAAATAGTGAAAACATTTAATTCATAAAAATACATATTTAAGATCCAAGACATGACGGCCATAATGTGACAGCCAAGCATGGAGCAGTACTGTAAGTATAAATTCAGATTTAGACCGTGTTCATCGAAAGGCGAGCCCAAACAGTGGCTTTCAAGAAAGCACCTATATAAAAAATAGACTCATCATTAAGTTGTAGCAGCATACTAAATGCTACCCTAAAGTCGGAGGTATTAGGTCTCTTGATTAAGAGCGAAATACGCTTTGTGCATGAAGAATAGAAAGAACAATTGATGGACAGAATGCAGAACAATGACATACATTCACCTCACTACACAGATCTGGCTTGGCAGTTCGGGCTGGACTGTTCGCATGAGGTACAGGGTCAAGACTGATTTGCATATAGCTGGGTCGGAACTGAGGTGGCGAAGTGAGCTAAAGAACGATGATGGATTCAACCCAGATCTGTGACTGGGGGTGAGTGTCTGAAAAGTTTCAACACTCTGTCCATCATCTCCTTGTGTTTGCTTTGTTCGCCCTAAGTTGGCAGGGAATGCCCAGACGTGGGTCCCTTGCTCACTTTGCCACTGGATTCAAGCTAGTCTAGTTGATGAGGGGTGTGTAGTGTTCTTGCTTCTCTGTATTTGTGGAATGTTATTGCTGTTCCTAGGCTACGCACCTAAAATGTGGAATGGGCATCTTGTGAATAGATTGTAAGCGGCTTGACAGTTCTCAGCTGCAGGGTTTGATGCTGGTTGGGGTTTTCCTTACCTCCTTATACTTAATAAACTCAAACTCTACCTTATCCTTTACACTGCCGTGCATTACTTCATTAAACTTGGCGATGATTGGAAGAAGAAATGAACCCATGCGTTCTGCAACAAATCAACGAAAACCTCAACACATCAAGCCTACCTTCTTTCTTTTCAACAGCTGTTTCCCTGGCAGTACTCATCGAAAAGTTTGAAGGGTCTTTCGCACAGCTTGTGCCCTGTCATTTTCAACTGATTTCACCCAGAGGGAGACTGCTGTATTCTGTACGTAATTTCACCCGGTGGGAAACTGCTGGGTTCTGCACGTCGGCTCCAAGGTCATCTCTTCAAGCTGTTTGCTTCCTGTCAAATCCCGTGACCTGTGTGTACTTAAATATATTTATTTGGGGATACAGAGATGTCGCGCAATCTCCAGCTCGAGACGAAGCGCGAGCTCCAGCGCAAGACGAAGCGCAAGCTCAAGCGCGAGGCAAATGCCGGGCCCCGGGGGAAGCAGAGTCGCAGACTAGTCTTCCCCCGGGGTCATTCGCGCGAGGGTAGGACCAGGTAGGGTCAAGGGGTGGAGTTAGGGGGTGGGTATATGAGCGCAGGGGAGGAAGGCGACTTCCTCTTCCTGCGCTCGGCACCATCGGGAGGGTTTAGAAAAGGAGTGTGTGTGGAGTAGTGTAGGGCTAGGCCGGGGAAGATTTCTTGCGGGTCAGCGGTTTTTGTGTACGGCGGGCGTCGCGGTTATGGAGCGAGACGGCTGTGACGGGACGGCGGCATCGGAGGAGGTGAGGCGGGCGTTGTTGGTCCTGGGGCGGGCCGGGAGGGAGGATCTTCTGCGGCCCGGGGTGCTGGGAGAGGCGTGGGTGGGTTATGAGAGGGCTCCGCGGGCGGCCTCGGCGGGGGTGGCGGCGGCGGTACTGGCGTGTCAGGAGGAGCTGCCGCTGCCGCCACCTCTGTGTCTCTCGGGTCTGCGGGGGAGGGGGCGGGGTGCGGGCCGAGCGAGCCAGGCGCGCGGAGGCCGGCGCAGGAGCCTGCCTCCGCGTCTTCGTTTTCCCCAATTGACGTTCCAGGCCCACGAGGCGGACGGGGGCGTGGCGTCGGCGTTGGCCGCGGAGGAGCGGCTCCCGGTGATTGCGGCTGCGGCCGGGCGGGCCGGCGACGTGGAGGGTGGGGCGGGTGGGGGAGTGGGGGGGCCAGGGGATGAGCTCGTGGCGGCTGGGGGGGCGAGGTGGCGGAGGTTGTGGCGGGGGTGGGGGCTGGGGGGCTGGGGCCTGCGTGTGGGGCGGTGGACGTGTTGGCTGGTGTGGAGGGAGTGGGGGGGGCTTTACAGTCGGAGGGGCCCCTTGATTTGTCTCGGGGGGGGTCCCGGGCTTCGACCCCTGGTGTATCGGTTGGCGGCGCGGGGCGGCCGGGAGGGGGGGTTTCCGCGGTTCCGCCCGGAGTGGTGGTGCCGCCGGTGGGGCTCGGACAGTCTGCCTCGGGGATTTTGGATGGGGGGTCTTTGGGTACCCGCCCCCCCCCCACGGCTACCGGGTTGGTGCGCGTGGACTTGGGAGGACAGGCTGCGGGAACAGCACCTTTGGGCGCAAGTGGAGGATGCACGGCGGGCTGAGCAGGAGGGGTGGGTGGGGGCGGTGTGGGAGGCCGAGGCGTAGGGGCCCCCGTCGCCCACGTCGGAGGAGGAGCGGTGGGCGGAGCAAGAGGAGCGGGGGAGGGCGGAGAGGGCGAGGGGGCGGGCTGTCAGGGGTCCGCGGACGCAGGCAGGGACGGCCAGGACGGCTTTGAGGCCCGATGGTGCCGGGGCCCGCCCAGGTTTGAGCGACCTGGGGGGCGGGGGGGGATCCAAGCCGGCGGCTGTCGGCAGAGTTAAGGGGAGTACGGTGGGGCGCAAGACGGCCCCTTACCGCCATCAAGAAGCAGTAGGGCGGTCCGCGGCGGCCATCCCTCCAGCGCGGGAGCGGGCAGTGGCAGCGGGGGGGAAGGGGTCACGCATGTCTGGTGAACTGAATGGCAAGGGTGTGAAGAGAGCGGCGAGGGAGGTGTTGTGGGTGCCTGGAGGTGTGGAGGCAGATGTGGAGTTGGACTATGAGGCAGAAAGTGATGAGCTGGAGGACGGGGAGGTGCGGGATGACTGTGACGAGACGGGCGCAGGCAAGGACAACAGAGAGGTTGGTGTGTTACAGGTCCCCCGGAGATCGGCGGACAAGGAGACGGTAGAGACGCGGCGGGCGACCCCCTCCGGAGGACGGCTCAGCGAGCGACAGCCGACTTTGACAGGTGAGCGGGTTTGGTGGTCGGTGTGGGACGGGGGTCCCAATGGGGGAAGGAAGAAGGCTTGTAGGTCGGTTGGGGTGGGAGACGGCTCTGTGAGGGAGGTGGTGGAGGCTCCCAAGGGTGGGCTCCCGAGTGAGGACAAAGCGGTTGGGGGCAAGGCGGTGGCGTCGGCGGGGGTGCAGACAGAGAAGGATGGGGGTAAAGAGGAGGCGTCGGGGAGTAAGCTCCCGAAAAAACTGCCCTACATGGGCCTGGCTATGCCGTTGGGGTCGCACTTGTCCGACAAAATAAAGGGAAAGATCTGGAAGCATGAGTTCGTGGACGTTTTTAAATTACTGCATAGGGAGGTGCAGGCCAAAGAGGGCTCCAAGGAAGAGGAGTGGGAGCTGACTAGGCGGCCGAGGGTGCCGGTGAATATGGAGAATTGGACCTCGGCCTTTCTCATTTACGCGAGTATCTATTGCGAGAAGCATCCCGATAGGGCAATAGCATTGCTGAAATACATGGATATCATCAGGAAGGCTCAGATGCAGTTTGGGGGTTTCGCTTGGTTGAGTTACGATGAGGAGTTTAGGGCGCGGGTCAGTGCGAACCCCGAGAAGCATTGGGGTGAGGTGGACCAGGAATTAAGGATGCAATGGATGGCGTCTACGCATTCATCCGCATCAACTCACACGGCGAGTGGTTTGCCGGTCACGTATCGGTCTTTTCAGTCGCGTCCCGCCCATACTGGGGCGGGGGGGGACCACAGCACCCACAGGTGGGGCCGGACAGTCTAGCAAGCCCGGCACTTACAATACCGGGGCCTGTTGGAGTTACAATAGGGGGTATTGTTCCAGGTACCCGTGCAAGTTCAAGCACGAGTGCTCTAAGTGCGGGGGGAAGCACCCCTTACGCAATGCCTTACACTCACCACTCCTTCCGAACAATGGCGGAATGCCAAGGGGAGGGGGCAGACTGGACAGAAGGGCCCCTACACCGGTTAGGGTGGAGGCGATGGCCCCGTGGCTCTCCCTTTACCCGGACAGGGAGGCCGCCTTGAAGATTCAGTGGGGCTTTACGGACGGTTTTCGGGTCGGGTATCAAGGTCCCAGATCACGGAGATGGGCCGACAACCTCAAGTCAGCGAAGGAATTGCCGGGGGTGGTGGCGGCCAAACTCTTGAAGGAGGTGGAGGAAGGGAGGATTGCGGGCCCCTTTTATGACTGGCCGATGGAGGATTTGATCGTTTCTCCACTGGGGGTGGTGCCCAAAAAGGAGGAGGGTGAGTTTCGGATGATTCATCACCTGTCGTGGCCAGAGGGGCAGTCAGTGAACGACTTCATCGCGGAGGAGGATTCCCGGGTGCTGTATGCGTCGGTGGACGATGCGATCCGCCTTGTGCGGGTGTGTGGGCCGGGGGCGGAATTGGCAAAATGTGACGTGAAGTCGGCTTTCCGCTTGCTGCCTATACACCCGGCGGATTTTGCGCTCCTCGGGATGCAGTTCGGGGGGGCCATCTTCGTAGACAAAGTCTTGCCCATGGGGTGTGCGATTTCTTGCGCCTTGTTCGAGATGTTTAGCACCTTCCTGCAGTGGGCCTTCACGCAGCGGACTGGGCACCGGGATGTCACGCACTATCTGGATGATTTCCTCTTCCTGGGGAAGGCAGGTTCGGGGGACTGTGGCAGGGCTCTGTCAGGGTTCCAGGAGTTGGCGGAGGGATTTGGGGTTCCGTTGGCGCCCGAAAAGACGAGTGGGCCGGCTTGCGTTCTGACATTCTTGGGCATTGAGCTGGATTCCATCCAATGGACAGCGAGGCTCCCGGTCGCGAAGGTAGAGGAACTTCAGGAGTGCCTCCAGTGGGCGATTGGTGAGAAACGGATTGCGCTGCGGGCGGTGCAGAGGCTGCTGGGGTTCTTGAACTTTGCGTGCCGGGTAGGCGGGGCGGACATTCTGCCGACGGCTCGGCATGGCCATGTCGGGGGCAGTGCTTCCCCACCACAGGGTCAGGATCTCCATGGGAGTGAGGGCGGATCTGCGGACGTGGTTGCTGTTCTTGATGGATTTCAATGGGGTCTCATTGGACCTTGTGGAGGAAAACACGGTTTGGCAAATCCAAATTTACTCGGATGCAGCTGGGGCGGATGGCTTTGGCATTTTCTGGGACGGGAGGTGGTGTGCAGAGACCTGGCCGGAGCACTGGAGGAAGCAGGGGAGGAGCATTGCCTTTTTGGAATTCTTTCCTTTGTTGGTGGCGCTGGAAGTGTGGGGTTCTGAGTTTCAAAACAGGGCGGTGTTGTTCCATGTGGACAACATGACGGTGGTCGAGTTGGTCAACCGGCAGAGGGCAAGGGACCTGAGGGTGTTGCGCTTGTTGAGGAGTTTCATGCTGAAGTGTTTGCGGCTGAATGTGACTTTTCGAGCCAAGCATGTGCCAGGGGCGAATAATGACATTGCGGATGCTTTGTCTCGTTCGCAGTGGCAGCGATTCCGGCGACTGGCACCTGGAGCGGATCTGTGCAAGACGGGGCTGCCGGATGGCATTTGGGCCCTAGAGGAGTGAGGGTGGTTGACCTAGTTGAAAATTCTGTTGCTGTTACCACCAGGCGGACCTACAGACGGGCGTGGGCAGAGTTTGTCGCCTTTATGGGTTGGAGCGGGGTTTCTGAGGCTGGGGGACAGGTGGGGATGGAGTGTGGAGTATTACAGTTTGTGCTGCACTGCATGGATAAGGGGTTGTCGGCGGCAACCATTTCAGGAAAACTGGCAGGGGTGTCCTTTTATTGCTGTCTGTTTTTTGGGTTTGACCCTACAAAAAGTGTGATTGTTAGTAGGGTGTTGCGGGGTTGGGGTAGGGAGAGAGTTGGGGGCACTGTGCCACGGGAGGCCATAACGTTTGAGGTGTTGGTTCGGTTGG
The DNA here is from genome assembly GCF_964204655.1 of Triturus cristatus. Taxonomy (NCBI): domain Eukaryota; kingdom Metazoa; phylum Chordata; class Amphibia; order Caudata; family Salamandridae; genus Triturus; species Triturus cristatus. The sequence continues at coordinate 86,503,820 of NC_140591.1, forward strand.
TTGCGGCGTTGCCGCTCTGTTATGATGAGTTTGAGGTTCGGATTTTTCGCTTGTGCATGGTCTGGATGTTTTTTGGGGCATTCCGGGTGTCTGAATTGCTGGGCACGCGGGCCGGGGAGGGGCGGAGGTATGAGGACGTCAGATTGGATGCGGGGCGCCTGGGGATTTGGCTCGGTCGGTCGAAGACAGACCAGTTGGGCCGGGGTAAGTGGGTTTGGCTGAATGAGAATCAGGGAGGGGGTGTGTGCCCGGTGGCTGAGTGGCAGGCGTTTGTGAGGGTGAGGCAGCTTGGGGTAGGGGAAATATTTTGTCACATGTCTGGGGCACGAGTGACGGCTGGCCAGTTGTTGGCGGTGTTGCGCATGGCGTTGGTGCGTGTGGGTTTGGAGCCGGCGGGTTTTGGAATTCACTCCTTTCGGATTGGGGCGGCGACAGCGGCTGCCCGGCTGGGGTGGTCTTGGGATAGGATCCGACAGATTGGGAGGTGGAGGTCAAGGTGTTGTGAGCGTTACGTGCGAAAGTGACAGGGTGGGGTGCAGGGTGTGGGGGGTTGGATGGAGCGGGGTTTGGCTTTCTTTGTGCGTCTCTAACCTCTGTTTCTCTCTTAGGTTGCGTGGGAGGCCCTGGGGCCAAGACGGTCACATGGATCGTGGGGCATTCTTTTGTGCACTGGGCGTCGAAATATGCGGAGCAACAGGTGTACGGCCGTAACCTGGGACTCAGAGGACAACTTCACGAAGTGCACTGGTGGGGAAAAGGGGGAATGCGATGGGGGGCACTACTGCCCTGGCTCACGAAGATGGTCCCACAGAAGGGTTGCCCGGATCTGTTGATTATACACTTGGGGGAAAACGACTTGGTTCGGCTGTCGGGTTTGGCGCTCTTACAGCTGATGCAGAGAGACTTGGAGGTACTAAAGCACAGACTGGCAGGGGCTTGCATTGCATGGACAGAGTTTGTTCCGAGGAGGATCTGGAGGGGAGCCGTTAAGCATGGGGCAATTGAAAAGGCGCGTCGGAAATTGAACAGAGCAATGCGAGTTTTTTGTGGGGAGAAAGACATTAAGGTGATCAGTCACCCGGGACTACGACTGGAGGAACCACTGCTATTTAGGGATGACGGGGTGCATCTGTCTAGACTGGGGAACGCCTACTATATGATGGAGATGAGGGATGTGGTCAGCAAGCTCTGGAATGAGGCAATCTGGTGTCGCAGGGATGTGTGAGGGGTCCTGGCCTAGGGGGTGGGGCAGGTACCCGCCCTACAGGGGGCTACCTGGTTGGCGGTACTTTGGAGGGGTGGGGGGGGAGTCATTAGCGGGCACACCCATCCCTCGGGGGGGGGGGGAAAGAGTGAACGAGGTGGGGGTATTGGAGGCGTGAGTGAAATGGCCGAGGAGAGCCGGGAGGATGCAAGGAGGTTTGTGGAATGGTGAGGAACGGAAGGGGCATGGAGTGGTACAAAAGGGGAGTGTGGAGTGGGTGAAAGGAGTGAAGGATGGTAGAGTGTTGGGGGAAAGTTTATTCAGATAATGTTTGGTTATTGTTTAATGTTGTGCAGCCAGGTCCTAATAAATGGCCTTTTACGCTAAAGACACGGTGTGGTCTGTTTATTGCGCGAGTGCGAGCTCCAGCGTGAGACGAAGCACGAGCTCCAGCACGAGACAAGGCGCGATCTTCTATCTGACATCACGGTATTGTTGCGACGCTCTCTCGATTATCTCTGCCTCGCGGACTATCGCAGCCGCTCTTCCTGGTTAGGCGTGTCTGCATCGTTGACATGCACAGCTTGCCTCATTAGTGAAACGCCCCGCCTCTTTTGATTACGTGTGTCTGCATCGCTGATACGCACAGCTTGTCTCATTAGTTAAATGCCTCAAATTCATTTGTGTCATCGCTGACACACACAGCTTTACTATTCATGTGTGTGTTTTCTCCGCTGATGCGCACAGCTTGCCTTAGTAGTAAAGCATCTCATTTTCATTCATTCGTTTCATCGCTGACACACACAGCTTTATTTTTATTTTGTGTCAGTTTTCTATGCTGATGTACACAGCTTGCCTCAGATGTAAAGCACCTCACATTCATTCCTTTATCACTGACACACACAGCTTATACTATTATCATAAGTGTTTGCACGTATCTTTGGTCACAGTTCCTTCCTCTTGTTGCTATTCTCTGATCTTTCCAAGATGCAGAATGTGCCTGCTCCAGCCTTTTTCTTGTCTTCTCCTGGTGAACCTAATTTACCTTGGCTAAAATGGAAGAAGGTTTTCGCCAACTATGCCAGGGTGCGCGGAACCTCTTGATGCATTGTCTGGGAGCAGAAGGACAAGAGGTTTACAAACATCTTCCTGACCTCGCAGATAATGATTCATCTTCCCTCAATGAGTTTGAAATTGCAATAAAAAAATATGACTTACACTTTTTACCGAAACTAAGCACAGTCCTTGATAGGTATCACTTTATTCAACGTATGCAAAGAAGAGAAGAAACCGTTGAGCAGTATATCACAGAGCTACGAAAACGGACCTCCACATGTAATTTTGGCGCATCTTTGGAAGAACGACTCCAAGATCAAATGATGTTGAATTGTAGCATTGACAAAGCTAGGGATAACCTCTGACAGAAAGACAATCCCTCTTTACATGAAGTAGTTACCATTGCAAAAACGTATGAACACTCAAAAGTATGTTTGGACACAATACATAAAACCAGGGAACACGAAAAAGAACAAACATCTGTGATGAAAGTGAACAATGACAAGGAGAGAAACGACAAAAATGAAGGGGCAAAGAGCACAATTCAGTGTAAGTCTCTGAGTCAACCTAACACTTCAAAACATTTCAAGGATAAGAGTGTGGTCAAACCCAGTATCTCGAAACAGATCCTGGGTAAATGTTTCAGATGAGGAAATCCTGGCCATATGGCAAATTTCAACAGCTGTCCTGGTTTGAAGGCGTCCTGCTCCTCTTGTGGACGGAAAGGACACTTCACTAGATGTTGTAGATATGGTAGAGATGGGAAAAAATGTAAGGGAGGTAGATTTGTTTTAAGAAGACATTGAGGAAATTAACATCTGTCAAGTCAAAAGTTCTGGGGGTGAAGCTCCAATTGATGTTGTGCTTATCAATGATTCTCCCGTAAAGATGTTGTTTGATTCTGGGGTCAAAATTACCTTAATTCAAAGTAACTTTGTTGAAACCTGACATACGTCCAAGAGGATATGGGGGAGAGATAATTCATCTTTTAGGATGGTTCTGGGGTACAATTGATTACAAAAGCAGAGTTGTTCCCAATAAAATGCATGTTTCCATGAACGGTGACTCCATGATAAGCTGGTTTCACCAACGGGACCTTGATCCAAACGAGACCCCTTCAGTATGGTTGAGAGATTTACCCTTGGTTAATCAAATTGGAAAAGACTACAAAGACTAGGTCAGTCGTTTTCCTGAAGTGTTAAAATAGGAACTAGGCTGTTTTAAGAACTATATGCACCATATCAAAATTATTCCTGGTTCTGTTCCCAAGGTATCCAGGGTCCGAGGGGTTCCTTTTGCAATAAAGGACAAGATGAATCTTGAACTTGAGAAACTTAAATCTAATAAGATTATAGAGGAGGTTGAAGCTACTGAATGGCTTTCTCCCATAGTTATGGCCTGCAAGGCCAATGGAGAGGCCAGGCTCTGTGTGGATCTCAGAGAGCTAAATAAGGCAGTTGTGGTGGACCACTATCCACTGCCGAATATCAGTGAGATGTTATGCTCTCTTGCTGGGGCAAAACATTTTCCGTCACTCGATTTGACCTTAGCCTACCACCAGGTAAAGCTACACTCATCTTCTCAAGACTTAACTGCCTTCATAACGCCCTTTGGTACCTTTAAGTTTTTGAGGATGCCCTTCGGCCTCATCTCTGCGGCCTCTGTGTTCCAGAGAGTCATGGAACACATCCTTGAAGGTGTCAAAGGCGTACAAATTTATCAAGATGAGGTTTTGGTGTTCGGTTCTAGCTCAGAGGAACATGATCAGAGTTTAAGTCTGGTTTTGAGAAAGATGTGTGATGCTGGTTTAAGCCTACGAGCAGATAAAAGTAAATTTGATGTATCTGAGATTGAATATTTGGGTCATCATGTATCCGCAAACGGCATTAGCCTAAATACGCGTTAGTTGAGATCATTTACAAGCTTCGCACCCCTGTAAGCAAAGAAGAGCTGATGAAGTTCCTGGGCATGGTGGAATTCTACCACAAGTTTGTCCCTAATTTTGCTAGCTCGACAAGTCACCTAAGGGATCGCTTAAAAAAAGGGTGTGGGTCTGATGATTGTGAAAGAGAATTTAAACATTTGAAAATGTGTCTCAACAAAGCCCAAGACCTCAGCAGCTTTGAACCACGGATTAAATCCTATTTAATTACATATGCCAGCTTGAAGGGTTTAGGTGTGGTCTTGTTCCAAAAGCCTGAAGGGTCTGAGAAGGTTGTGTTATTCATGTCGAGACCCTTAAGGGGTGCAGAGTGTAACTATTCGGTAGTAGAAAGGGAAGCTTTGGCCATCTATTGGGCCATTCGCAAGTTGAGGAAGTTTCTTTGGGGTGGTGACTGAAGTCCTAACTGATCATAAGCCTTTGAAAGAACTCTATGAAAAAAAAGGTATTGACTGTCTCGCACCGCATTCGCAAATGGGTTGTTGCCTTGCAAGAATTTAGTTTTGTTGTCTCCTACGTGCCAGGTGCCACAAATATTTTGGCAGACTGCTTGTCCAGGTTGTGCTGTACGGATGAGGAAACGCTAGAGTGTGATTATTTTGGTGGTGAGGATTTTGATGAAGGTGTGGATGTATGTCTTGTAAGTGAAGGTATTATCTCGGAGGATGAATGGAGGAGCGCTTGAGCGAGAGATGAAGTTTTGAAAAATGTGATGGAAATGGTTGTGAATGGTTGGTGTGACAAAAAAGATTGTAACCAGGCATTGAAGGGTTACAGGCAAGTCAAGCATGAACTCACAGTTGTGGACGGCTTGCTCTTGAGGGGTTCCAGGCTTATTCCCGCCCGTGAGTTATGGGTTAAATTATTGAATCATGCACATGCCAGTCACATGGGCATTGTCAAGACAAAGGAAAGATTGAGGGAGTCTTACTGGTGGCCAGGCATGGATGTCTGGATCGAAAGAGAAGTCAGGAGTTGCCCGGAATGTGTGTGTTGTGACAAGATTCTAAAATGCAGAACACAACCCATGGTAGTGAGAGAAGAATCTGAGGGTCCCTGGTCAGATGTGGCCATGGATATTTTAGGTCCCATTAAACTAAAATCTTGTGACCGTCATGTCCTAGTCTGTGTGGGCATGTTTTCTCGTTGGCCCGAAATTAAAGTGGTGAATTCCATTGTTTCGTCAGTGGTGATTGAGTTTTTGGACTCTCTCTTTGAAAGAGAAGGTTTTCTTGAATCTTTGCTATCAGATAATGGTGTGCAATTTACGTCTTCCAGTGTGGAAGAGTTCTTGTCTTCTAGAGGGATCAAACACAAAAAGGCAGCTCTCTATCACCCAGAAAGTAATGGGGTTGTTGAAAGGTTTGTAAAGGTCTTGAAGGAGCCCTTACAGCTGTTTATAGCAACAGGAACTGATTGGGAGACCGCAATGAAGAAGAAAGGGAAAGAGTACAGGTTTACCACTCACTCGTCTACAGGTGTGTCTCCCTTCCAGTTGTTCAAGAAGAGAACTCCTTGCACAGAGGTGTGTCCTTTTTGGGTCAGTTCGAAGAGAATTTCTGTTGACAAAGATGCCATGGGTTCTGTAGGATGGAGAGATAGGGAGAGAATGCTCAAAAATGATCTGAAGAAAGCTGTTAAGAACACTAGTGTCTCAGTGGGTGATTGGGTCAAAATAAAATCTCCTCGCCTAAGCAAATCTGGTTCGAAGTTCAGTATACCCTTTAAAGTTATCAAGGTGTTTAACAATGCCGTTTGGTACTCATGATCATAAAACATGGAATGTGAATAGAGTGGCTAAATGCCAGGTCGCAAATTCTCAACCTTGTCGTGTCAGAGTATTCTGATGCCGAGTCACAAGAGAATTTGACCAGGCCTCGTAGGCTCATACAACGCCCAGCATCAAGATTATGTTTAGTTCTGTTGTCGCTCTATGGTTTATTATTATTATTTTTTTTACCTACTTCTTTGTTGTGTTATTAAGGGGGAGGTGATGTAGTGTTCTTGCTTCTCTGTATTTGTGGAATGTTATTGCTGTTCCTAGGCTACGCCGCCTAGAATGTGGAATGGGCATCTTGTGAAGCGGCTTGACAGTTGGCAGCTGCAGGGTTTGATGGTGGATGGGGTTTTCCGTACCTCCTTATACTTAATAAACCCAAACTCTAACTTATCCTTTACGCTGCCGTGTATTACTTCATTACAGGGTGTTACCCCGAAACCGGTCCCAGGATGCTTGTTCACGGTTCAGGGAAGACCTGGCTTGGCAGTACGTGCTGGACTGTTCCCATGAGGCACACGGTCAAAACTGATTTGCATATAGCTGGGTCGGAACCGAAGTAGCAAAATGAGCTAAAGAACGAAGATGGATTCGACCCAGATCTGTGACTGGGGGGTGAGTGTCTGAAAAGTTTCAGCACTCCATCCATCATCGCCTTGTGTTTGCTTTGTTCACCCTAAGTTGGTAGGGTATGCCCAGACGTGGGACTCTTGCTCACTTTGCCACTGGATTCAAGCTAGCCTAGTTGATGAGGGGTGTGCAACATGGTTTGGCCTGAACTCCCATTGTATGGGCAGGGTAAAGAATCAAGGTTTACCTGGAAGCCTAAGGGGAAACAGAACAGGTATTTAACATTGCCAGTCCTGTAGCGGTAAAAAAGAATGCGCTCCCTATAGCCCAGTGGTTTGGTCATACTTAGCATTCATTCTGTCTGTTCCGATATTCCTATAAGCCGCCACACTCTGTTTCTTAGACTCAAAAGTTAATCTTTTGCCCCGGGAAGATTTAAACAAGGCTAACTGCAATCACCTTTTACTAATGGCATGGCACCCCCCAGGACTCTCAAACAAATGCTGGTAGCCAACCTTACACAAGCGGGATTCCACCTCTGCCAACCAGAGGGATTCCACCACTGCCAAAGGGTTGTACTTGGCTCAGTTTTCAGTGCCATATTAGGAGGGACCCTAGGAAAGAGGCAAAAGTTCTCAATCCTCAAAGTTGAGGCCTAATGGCTCCTGTTTGCCCTTTGGAGCCCCCAAAAAAGATTACAGAAGAAATGTGGGATACTATGGAGTCAGGGGCATCAAATACTTCTGTTCTCACATGGAGAGAGCAAGATAAAACATACCCAGTTGCATTCTCCCAAATAATCACTCACAGAAGGGCAACGATGCAAAAGGAAAATAGCGGAATCCCGAAAGGACACCACTTCACAATCCTACCAAAGTATCCAAAGATATTGGAGTAGACGCCTCACTAACTGAATCATGACACGTTTCATCATTGGTGCCTTCCCACACCTCTCTTACAAATATTTGACATCAGGATAATCTGCAGGTGCCTCCATTTGAGATTAAGCACACACAGGTGACTCTTAATCTGGTATCCACCTGCCTATGGAAAGGCTCGCGACCGGAAGAAACACAGCAAGAGGTTTCCTTGGGTCAAAATGTTATGTGGAATTAGCATTTGGAGGACCTGGGCTATGGAAGTGTTCATAAGCTTGTAGAAAAAAGGTTGTCAAAATAAATATTTCAGATGGTGTGCTGAATGTTTGTCAAAGACAGGTAAGTTAGGACTTGTTGGGGCGTTCTCTGCGGAGGGGACAGTTGTGTAGCACTAGAAGGTGTTAAAGAGCAGTCAGTATCTTTGGCCTATAAATGGATGACCCTATGGGTACGAGGGATCAATAAATTGTCTGATTTCAAAAAAGGTTCCACAGGATGGTGAGCGGGTGCCTTAAGAGCAGAAAAAGGGATGACGCCAACGCTTCTGACATTATTGGGTCTGCCCTGAAAAAGTGCTGCAGAATATTTTTGGTCTGTTCTTGTAAATATAAAGATTGTTATGGGGTGATAGGGGACCTCTTTCAGAGGGAAGTTTACCCCAGTGACCTGCTTAGTAACAGAGGAGGTGCACCTGAAATTCAAGGAAATGCTGCAGAATACAGTCCTATTGGCAGGAAATCTTAGCAGAATTGTCGATAATAATAAAACATAATGTATCTTGTGACCCAATGATTGTGGTGTTGGGATGAGGTGAGGGAAATCCCAACTCCATGTAGGCGCTATACAACCCTGGCCCTATTGCTAGGAAAGAGACTGACTGCCTGGTGCTGGAGTATGAGCGATCCACTAAATATAAACAGTGGATGGAGCCTTTAATATACTGTGATGAAACAACTTGAACTTTGTGCGAAACTCCAGCCACCCGCCTAGACCTAAAAAATGATTTGCTTGCCTGGGAGAGATAATCTGTGATATTTGGGCGGCCTGTTGGGTTATGGGGACTGTCACAGGAGAAACCCCAGACCTTGTACCTAAAGTCGACGGTGAAAGTCGGCTGAGGTCTGTGGGGCGCAGTGATGGGGCTCATTTTGCACCGCAGGTAGTACCCCTAAGCTCTGCCACCCCTTGAGCCAACAGTTGTCTCAAAAAAGTCATTCATGTTTTTTGCCTGTCCACTGACGTAACACATGCACACTATGATTCCTCATTGTAACAAAATTCTCCCTGGTCACACAAGCGTATTTTGAGATGGACAAAATTAGACGCTAGTGGATTTGCTATCTGTTTGAAATTGTTCCCATTAGGGGAGGAGCTCAGTCCATGCACCGAGAGTGGGCACCACATCTGAACTGCCATCTGTGAAATACTGCGAGAGGAAAGAAATAATATGCCAACATCCAGTGCTTGTTTTCACTCACGAAGAAGTAAAGCGGGTGAGAAACCCCCCAATACCAGAGGCACAGTCATGTCATACCCTTCATCTCCCAACTGAGAATGAGGTCTGTAGCAGAACATGTGTTGGTGCTTTGCAGGAGTCGCGGCATTTGTTATCCATTCCCACAATTCTCAGGATCCTTCATCTTTGCGCCGTCTTCCACACAGTATCCCATTTGTGATCACCCATATCAGCGAGGCATCTATGACAAGGTTCTGGCTTGGTGACAGTCCTTCATCTTTAACAACTGGACCATCACACGGATCTCATCCTGGAGCCCCCTCTAGCCTGTTTTTCGATGGTCCTACCTTGAAACCAGCGTCATCAGTCGCTCCCAGGGCATTATGGTAGACACGGGTCTCACTTTTAAGCCACATCTATGAAGTCACCTCTTCACGCTTTGTGATCCTCCGGGTCCTTTGAAAACTGGTCCAGCGCCTTCCACATCTTCTTTGCCAACCGGCCAATCAGGCACTTCTTTCATATTTGGTCGACTGCAACTCTTTCCATCTGGGACTAACCTCCAAACTTCTCTTCTGTGCACTGGCTACCAATCAGCAGATTCCTTTCACAGCCCTCTTTATCTGTCATCTTTGTACAGAACACCCCCACTTTATCACCAGAAACACCATCTCCCCTTCCCCCCCCCAGAATCTCCGGTCTCACAGCGCATTTCAGCTCCAGCTCTCTCACTTGGGTCTGAGCTGCCTCGGCGGACCCCTTTTTCGTATTTCACCCCGAAACATTGGAGCGCCCTTCTTCTGTGCGTCCCATCACCAACCATCTAACGTTTCCCAGTCCGCTGGAAAACTCCCCGTTAGGCCAAGCTCCATTTCAAATCCACAGCTTGATCTACTTCCCCAAGTCCTTCGGCGCTAAGAAAACTCTGTAAAAGCGCTTTACACATACAGTAACAACTATCCAACGTTAACACATTTAAATTTTGGTCTTCTTAAATAATTTTCCTAATACAACATTAAAAACGATACATTTTTCTGTGGCTGGTGCAATTTTGCGAAACGCCACTGTTCTTTCCTGCAGCTGATGTATTTCTTGTGTCCCCTGCGGATGCGAGTCTGAGTCACACTAACAAGCGGCAGACGGCAAAATCCACCTGTCCTTCTGCAAAAATCAATTCATTCCCTTGGACCTGGCAGAAAAGGGCTTTCCATCCGCTTGTCAGAAGTGTCCCCGGCCATTAACACCAGCACTACATCTTGTACCTTGAGTGGTACATGACTGCCGAAGACTTTTAAGGAAGCCCTGTCCCCAAGCTCCAAGGTCTGTTTGTCTCTGATACGGAGATGGACAAGCAGGGAACCCCAGCTGGCCTTGCAAACACATCAATCACTACACCCAGAGGAACACATCCATGACCATCTTTAGAAATCACCACAAAACTCACACATGGAATATTATGCGTCAGTAATAAAAGGGTCTGCAGAGCTGATCAAAGCTGCCAGCATGATGCCTACCATAAACAGCGCACATCTCTGTTGCGCCTACTGAATTATCACATCCCTCATATGGCGCACTATCCCATCGCACAATAACCGGACCTCGGTGGCCATCACTCACAGCAAAAAACACTTCCCACATAGGATCAAAAAACGACCTATACTATATAGTGTGTGTATATCTATTTTAATAAATATATATACACACATACAGAATAAGGAAACTGGCCTGAACACAGAATGGTTTGAGAACACACGAATGAAACCAATTAAGACTGAATTACCTACATTGGGTTCAGGAGTAGCGTGCTACTCGCCACAAGGCACTACATTGTCTCCTCAGGGTTAGAAAGCACTATATCAATACCAAAAACACACGTCTGCTTCCCCCCCTTCTGGCCACACGATAACGCTGCTTGTGCTTTATTGGTTTATGCTGTTATTGTTCTAAATATGTTCGATTGCTAAAAAAAACCTCAACGTGTTAACGGAGAAAGATGTTTTCAAACAAAAGTAAAACGTTGAACGGAGCTGCGCATGTGAAGAAATAACCCAGGTACTTCCCTGTTATTCAGCACCAATTTAAATACATACAAATCAATCCACTGGGCATTGCTTTCTCTGTTTCAGAGGCCGACAACCTTTCAAAAGAAAAGTGTCGCTATGAAAAAACCCACATTTAACAAATTACCATTTTTAAAGCAGAAAAGCACATTTTCCCCTCTACATATCAGCATTCCTCCTTGAAAACGGTCCCACTGAAACACACTACTTTTTCCTGATAGTTAAAGGCAGTGATTGTCATGATGTTATCTAATCAATTACAGGGACCCCCTGTTTGTTTGGACTCTAAGTAATTTATGCCATGAGAGTGAAAATAGCTTGAAGGAAGAGGCTCGTGCCTGAGGGGGTTCTGTCAGGGTGACAGTGCAGGATCCAATTAAAATCCCTCAAGATATTCTTTACAGTGCACAAGGGATGGATCAGTGCTGTGAACATGTGCAGACTTTTGTGTGAAAGGCACAGCAAATGGCATTTAACTAGTAGTAGTGTGACGGAAGCAAACCCGCACTTTCTTGTACTGCAGAACATAATTACACAGTTTTTGAGATCTCAATGGCATTGTCTCCAATGTTTTAACATTACTTCATGAGGGCTTTGGATTTGCTTCTGGCTCACGATTGGATGGCTTTCTTGTCCTTGCCAATTTCCTGATTTGATGTCTTCTGCTCCCTACTATTGCATTTGTCCTGCCCCAGTAGAATGTTTCACCCTCCTTCTTGTGTACATCCGTCCACCACTGATGTGAAAGAACTATTATCTATAATCTGTAGCTTTTCATCTTATACCACTTGATGGGATTGTGTGTCCTGCACCTCCCTCAATGTACCCTGTCTCTCTCACACACCCATGGTATCCAACCTCCCTGCTACCTCTGTATCGCTCACTCTCTCCTACTTTTGTGCCATCGAGCACTGCTTGCACTCGCCCTGCCACTCTCCCAGTCCCCTCTTCCAACCCACCATCCTCTTCTGCCATAATTGGCTTTGTTAAAGACTGCAGAACTGTGGCGGTAGCAATGCCTAAGCCAGTAGGTAGCTGTTGGCCATCTTGGACTCTTTTTATGTATACTACCAAGATGGCTATCCATGGGGCGTGGCCAAGCAACATCGTCATCAATGACCCACAAAACCTAAAAGCCTGCTGCGCAGGAACACCATGTGGGTCGAGGCTGTACCGGAGAAGTAAGCCGGCCACGGTTGGGACCTGCTGTGACCCGAGATGGCATGCCCTGACTTCCTAGGCCTATGAGGCCGGAGAAACGCCTGGAGCAGGGCTGACTCCCGGGGAGTTGCAGTATCGATGGACGACTTGGGGGGTGGTTAAGGGGGTGGATGGGGCGTTGGCAGGCCGGTGGGGCCATGAGTGGGCTGGGGGGACGGGCAGTAGGAGCCGGCTGAGAAGCTCGCAGGTGCCTGGTGCTTGGGCAAACCCCTGCTGCACAGGAAACCCGCTCAGAGCCCACGTGTGTTCGAAGATAGTCGGCAGAGCCAAGAAGACCCCAATGGGAGGCCTGCTTCGACACCGGGCCTGAAGGGTGCTGGGAGAGGAACGCCTGGTGGGCCCCGCAGTGGAGAGAAGTGGGCCGCCGCTGTTGTTGTACTGCGGAGTAGGGCCCCTGACCGTGCTAGGAGGCTGACCTGCCGAGGCTTGAGTGGGCTGCCAGAGAACATACTGTGGTCCCTTTAAAGGCTGAAGGACTCGCCGCTAGATGTCTGGGGCCACTCTGAAGTATTGGCTGGAGCTGCAGTGCTGGCAGACCTGAGGAAGCGGAGTGGTGCACCCGATGAGACGTGGAGCACAAATACAGTGCCGTTGAATCCCGTGAGCAATATGCTGAGACCACTTGCGACAGGGGAAAGAAGATACATTGGAAAGGCCCCCCTGGGAGGTTTGATGCGGTGCAAGTGACTGGAGAGGACACCAGAGGAGTCTTAATTTGAAGCAAACATCTAGGGGCCTGGCTGCGGGAGATCTGCTTTGGCCGGGGTTGGGCTTGGGTAGTCTAGCAGAGGCGACACACGGAGCTGCAGAGGGAACAGGATTGCGGGTCCTGAGAAGTGGAAGACGCCAACAGCTGCTGTGCAGACTGAAGTGGTGGTAACCCGGGGACCTTAGTAGCCAAAGTGCAGGTTCTGCTGCAGTGGGGACTTCAGCGACTGCTAACCGGTATGGGAAAAGACATGGGCACCAAGCAGGCGCAGGCCAACAAAATTGTTAATTGTACAGTGCTTCACCCAATGGAGGGAACGGGGGGGGTGGACGGCGGTGTGTTCCCAGATCAGGTCCGACACTGGCAGATTTGATGGCTGCCAGTCAGAATTCACGGGAGCAGATGGTGGTCAAAACAGACTTTGTGGTGATAGACATCAACCTCCTGAAGACGTACCTTCGCAAAGTAGTGGAAGGGGTTACTGCTGTGGAGGGAACAGTGACAGAGCTCCAACAGGAAGTGCAAGTCCTGAAAGAATCCACCTCAAAGCTGCAAAAAGTGGCAGTGCACTTAGAGGACAGGATAGAAGACTCAGAGTGTAGATCACGCCAGAACAATCTGCGCTTTATTGGGAGTGCGGAGGGGCAGTGTACAGAACTGTTTCCAGAAGACTGGATCATTAGCACACTGTGCCGAAAAAGCTTTGTCCAAAATCTTCACCAAATTCTTCACCATCGAGTGAGAACATCTGGCACTAGCCCCTCTGCTGAAACCTGGGGCTCCTTCTATGGGCCCTGTAGCTTGCATGTTCAACTTTCGAGACCGAGATGCCATCCTTCAACTCGTCCGAGTACAAGGTCCACCTCAATTTGAGGGCAGGAATATCTAAATATTCCCCAATTACACAAAAAAAAGTGCAGGACCTGCATAAAAAATGACATGGTTTTTAAAAAAGGACTTCGCAAGCTCAATCTGAAATACAGCGTGCAGTACCCCGCTAAACTGCGAGTCCTGCATGAGGGCATGGCACAGTTCTTCATACCAGTGGAGGCAAATGAATGGGTGGACACACTGAATGGGGCACTGCCACGGGGGGGGGGGGGAGCGAAAAACTGCAGTTGGTGAGACACTCAGAGAGACTGCGCAAGAGAAACAGAAGATCGTCTGGCGGGGACAGCCCGGGAGGGACTGGGTGAATTGTTGTCTGCTGTGATGGCACCTCATGGACACAGACGTGGTGCCGGACAGGAGGGAATCCTTCTTACAAAACAGAGGTGACCAGGGATCTAGCAGTGATGGCACGGAGACAGGGCCACTTTGACACTGAGGGCCTTATGTATGAACACATGTTTCCATAGACACAGAACGGGCAAAACCCTTTGATACATCTGGCCCTAGGTCACCCCAGTGGAGGTACTTTTAAAACTCGGAGACTTGCTCTTGCTGGTCTTTGTGGATGGAACTGCGGGACCTCGCTGGACACTGCCTGCCTGAGTTGTTTTTTGCTATTACTTCATGGGGTGCTGACAGTTGTGGGGTCCAGACATGAGATACCCGTGTGGAATAACATACGTTTTCGTTATGCTTCTCTATGTTTACTATGGTGGCGGGTGTGTGAGGCTCATGGTTGGGAGGGAGAAGTTTGAGAGCAACTTCCTCTGGATTGCGACCCTCTAGTACAGCAGCGGTTACTGTTAGGGTTGGTTATGATTTTTCTTGAACGGGCGGATGGGGCTGTAGATGATGTTTCCCATGCTGCAAGTTGCACTACTGGGTTGTGTATATGTGCTGCAGTGGGGAGTGAGTGTTGTGGGTAATCGGGAATTTCTTAGAGTTGATGTATTTGGGGAACCTGAACTACTCTTGTATTGATCTACCTTGGTGGAGGTTACACCTGTCATTTATATGGCTGACTACCTGGTGCGTATGTACTGGTGAGCAGATGGAGGATGTCAGGGATGGAAAGGATGATGGCAGGTAGGACGATGAAGTTTCTGACTTTAAATGTCAGAAGACTGGGTCGATTGGAAAAACAACAGAGGGTCTTCACTTACATGAAGCATTACGGTGTCTATATCGCCTTTCTACAGGAGACCCACGTCTGGGGGACTGTGTGCCACAAGTGAAACGGTGGAGGGGACAGCTCTACTTCACTTCCTATTCTAGAAATATGCAGGGTGATGATTTGGGTGGCACCAGGGATCCCTTTTTATCACAAGGGACACAAAATCGACAAGGAGGGCAAATACGTGATCCTATTCCAGATCTAGGACGGGAGAGACGTGTGCCTGGTGAATGTGTATGCACCTAATATTGATTGACCAACCTTTGATAGGCAGGTAACAGCTGCTGCAACTGAGATCCTGGTAGCGTGCGCAATCATGGATGGGGATTTCAACTGTGTATTGGATGGAAATGTAGACCAGCAGTCTCCCCGACTTTACACCAAGATAGCAATGACTGGGGCATTATAAGACGCGATGCAAGGGACTGGGACTGGTGCAAATTAGGAGGGAGAGGCATCCTATAGTGAGGTCATACTTATGCCATACACCTTCAGTCGGGACTTGTAGCATACAGGACTATTGTTTTATCTCCGGTGGCCCTTGTGCGGGCATAAGGGAGGTGGAGTACCTGGCAGAGTACTTAACGGATCAGTCCCTCTTCCCAATGAAATGTGAGCTGGGAAGCGGACGAACGGCAGTCCCGCTATGGAGGCTCCGTGTGGAGGCCCTCTCGGAGCCAGTGTTCGTGGCCATGGTGAATGATAAGCTGACCCATTGCTGGCCTACCTGGCTAAGCAGGAGCAGCACCACACTCCAATCCTGGCAGTAAGAGATGAAAGGGGCAAACTTGTTTGCACGCAACAGGCCATAAATGATGTCTCCACGTCCCATCTGCGTAGAATCTACACAGCCCAGGGGGACTGGAGGAAGGTGCCAGTACTTAGAGGGGGTAGAGATGCCAAGACTTGCGGAGGAAGACCTCGCAGCCTTGGAGGCATCACTGTCCAAGGGTCAGATTATGGCTGCCATACACGGCCTAAAACAGGCAAAACCCTGGGTGGAGACGGGCTACCAGCAGAAAGTTATCAAAAAAATGCAGCTACTTTGGCAGATAAATTGTTGGCGTTCTATAATGAGGCCATGACTACGGGGAGACTTCCAGATACAATGCGGGAGGAGATAGTGGTAACTATTCCTAAACCAGGTAAGGACATGATTGAGGCCGCCTCCTACCGCCCTCTCGCCATGTTGAATATAGACATGAAGATACTAAGCAGGTCCTGGTTCTGGGAATCAACCCTGAACTTTGGGGAGTCAATCATTGGCCAGATTCTCTTGGACCACTACCAACTCCGGCAACTAAACTCAAGAATCTCAGCTTTATTACTGACAACAATCTCTCCCTGAAACCTCAGGTGTCCAAGGTCACGGCCACCTGTTTCTCTGTCCTCAAGTGGCTCAAGAAAATCCTCTGGCTAATTCCTCCGGCCACCCAGAGAACAGTGATGCAAGCTCTGGTGACATCCAGATTGGATTATGGCAATGTACTATACTTGGGTGCAGACAAATCCTCAATCCGTCACCTGCAGATCATTCAGAACGCGGCTGCTCGCCTTCTTTTCCGGCTGCCTAGACATACTACAGCTTCTCTGCTGCTTCACGAACTGCACTGGCTTAGGGTTGATAAGCGTATCGAATTCAAACCTTAGTGCTATATGTTCCAGCCCAGACATGGTTTGGTCCCCTTATACATTCAAGATCTAGTGAAACACTATGCACCTACCAGACAGCTGAGATCATCCAACCTCTCACTTTTCACAACACCCAGGTTTCGTCTTGCTCGCATGAAGGGTCGCTCGTTTTCCTACATGGGCCTGAAACTGGAATTCTCTTGCGGTTTCTCTTAGGAACTGTCACTCCCTGCTTACCTTTCATAGGAATCCGAAGACATGACTTTTTCAGCTGCCATGTCTGTTTTTCTGTTTACTTGGGGTTTTTAGATGCCTGTCGTGGCTTCCATCAGCTGCCTATGTCCAGTGCTGGAAGACCCTTTTTGGGAAGCTGCACTATACAAGTTTTGCAATAATAATAATAATAATGATACAATGCGGGAGGCGATAGTGGTTATGATTCCTAAACCAGGTAAGGACCTGATTGAGGCCACCTCCTACCGCCCTCTCTCCATGTTGAATATAGACGTGAAGATACTAAGCAAGGTCCTGGCTGCCCACCTCCTGAGTCACCTTCCGGCACTGATACATACTGATCTGTATGGGTTTATCCCAAAGTGGAATACACTCTTTAATCAGCACACCTAGCACGTCTATCAAGCCCCACACCTGTCGGAGGACGCATACACTCTAGCGATTCTAGATGTTGAACAGGCTTTTGACTCGGTTGACTGGAGTTATCTATGGATTGTTTTAGAGTGAGTGGGTGGGTGAGTGGGTGGTGGAGCCCGCTATATACAGTGGATGAAACTTCTATATACAGAACCTGGGGCTAGGGTGCAGAGGGCAGAATGGGTTTGGGGGGGGCTTGCCCTCCACAGGGTCGCTGCTCCTGTTTGCACTGGCAATGGAGCCGGTGGCATGCACGCTCTGTCAGGGGCTTGGAACCTGGGGGAGACACGACATGGGATCTCACTCTATGCAGACAACGCCCATCTTAATTTGTGACAACCGGTGTACTCTGTGCCCATCTTGGAATAAAGTGGAGTAGGAAATGTATGTTCCCGGGGCTGGTTTTGGCTAAACGCTGCATTGCCATCAGATGGCTGGCTTCAGAACCCCCCTATTACAGAGACTGGCTTAGACACACCAGGTAGGATGATCAAGTGACCTGCGGGTGTGGGGAGCCGTGCTTTCAGCGCTGGTGACCCTCCGGACTCCCACCCATCTTGAGGAGGAAGTGTGAGGGTGAGGTGCGAATGGCGTACTGGTATGGAGTGAATTGTCTGACTGATAGTTAGGAGAAATATGCCAATGTCATTGTATACCCAGTCAGTGTCTATGCGATTGGACCCATAAGGGATCATGCCACTGTACTATAATGATGGGTACACTGGTACAGCATAGTATGACGTCTAGTTTGGCTGATAGTACAGTACAGCCTAGATACTCAGGACCTGACTAGAGCAAAGGGGGGGGGGGGCAGAGGATGTTGGTTGAACTGATTTCTAAAATTCATGTGTACAGTAATACTGATAAAGAATAAAGCATTGTGCTGAACTAGAAATGTAAGCTCTGATAAAACTAAAAAAAATAGATACAAAAAGAAAAAAGATGGCTATCCAGATGCATGTAGAAGCAATGTGATGGCCATGTTGGAATGGGATAACAATTGCATTATTTTATATACTTAATGCTGTACTGTTCCAAGATAGTCATCACGTTGAGGCTACATAAAATGTGAGCGCCATCTCGGAAGTATATAAAATAACATTCCAAGATAGCTGCTCACCACTATGGACTACGCTAGAATGATTACTTTTCAAATGCTGGTTATGACAGTTTACAGCACACTGCAGTATAGTTTGGCCTTGTCTAGAAGAGCATGGTAGTACCTTCTTCGAGACGGTGTGCATCAGACTGTGAATTCCATATCATGAAAATATAAAATTGTTTAAGTGGGGCTTGTGTAGCCACTGAGAAGACGCACTTCCAGTTCTACTTTTGAACAGTCTCATTTCCAGGACTGAGAGGATATAAAAAAACTTATAACGAATGGCTGCATGTCTGTGGAAAAAAATTCTTAATCTTTTTAGCAAATTGCAAAAACCCTACCACAGAGGATGCAATAGAAGCCAGTCTGTCTTTCAGGTGCAGAGATCCAGATGAACAGCACGACCCCTGAATCCCACCTTTCTGCACCACCATCCCTGACTGCATAGAAGCACAGTACCGCAGTGGTAATACGGGTCAAGACTCTGTAGGAAACAGGCTGATGGGAAGCGGACTTGGCAAAGGACAGAAAATATAGAATGTTCATGATAAAATAGAAACAACAATTCTACCAAGACATTTCAGATCGTTACCATGTACAATTGCAAAATAAACAAGCAATTTTCAATGCAAAAGGTCTCTCATTACTGATAGTGTGAGGTATTGGCGTTGCATATAATAATGCAATGCCAATAGCTCATACTTTCAGTAATGTAAGACCTAGTGCATTGGAAATGCTTGTGTAGTGAGCCATGAACCAGCATTTTATGTCTCAGTGCAGTACTGCAAGCTGCTCCTAGAGGTCCCTAGTGCGCAAGGCACCAGCACTGCATGTCTAGGTGCAGTACCGCAAGCTGCTCCTAGAGGTTCCTATTGAGCAAGGCACCAGCACTGCTTGTCTAGGTGCTGTACCGCAAGCTGCTCCTAGAGGTCCCTAGTGAGCATCATGTACTTTTGGTCACATATGGTACTGCACCCTGCAGAGGATATGGTAAATCCACCCTACCCATAATGCATTGCATGCAAAACAGTAGCACGAGTACATTCAAATAGCTATGTTCATATATACAATTAGTAGCTTTGAAATGTGACAAAAGAATTATTATAATGATTCTGGATTAGGTTGTACTCTATGTGGAGCTGATGAAGGTACATTTATAGAAGGTCTAATATAAATGCGAGATGTGCTAGTGAGTAAAGTAACCACTGCCAATCTAGCTTAGGACCAAGTGAGTTTCCTGTCTGAAGTCCTTTAACAAAATAGTGCCTTGAGGATGTAATTAAAACCTAATGCGTAACTACACATTGAACGGGGTGTAACCTCATGGGAGGTTACAAGAAGAGACAAGGCGGTACTAAGGAGGGACTAGTAAGCCTAATGACCAATGAAAAGCCACCATTTACAAAGGACTGGAGCCAATTGAAAAGATGGGCGGAAAGTAGGTGGAGCTTTATGCCCATATCCTGAAAACAGCATGTCTCGAAGAGACAGAGCAAGCACTGCCTAGGCGAGACCTAAAATGAAGTGAACCACGTTGAAGAACATCTGAGTGTTTTCCTTTCCCCATAGGTTCCCAGTAAGCTGCTTCCCTCGTAAAACAGCTCAAACGAAGAAACACATTGTCTCAAGTTCCTTCATGCACAAAGGTATGAGTCATAATTGGGTTCAAAGAGTTTCCATGTGTAAATCCACTCCTTGTGCACATTCCCTCTATCTGCATATACAATGTGTTGTGTAGATTACCTCATAACAGTGCAACAGTGATGCCAGGTTCCGATGAAGGAAAGACACAACTTCAGGGACACCATAGCAGTTTGATTTATGTCCGGCTTCTAGACTGAATACCACACTACACTCAGAGATCCACATCAATCAGTGCACTGGTCGAACCAGGTTTCTTTTGAGAATAAACCAAGAGTCCATTCTAAGGAAGCAGGGAGGAGGGTGTCCCTTGCACACTGGAGACATTTAGAAAAATAACCCTGTCAGGATGATAGAAATCGAGGAAGCAAGCTCTGTATTTGCATAGTAAGATGTGGAAAGAAATAAACATCGAAGAGCGACTGTGGCATTTACATTGTGGCCTGATGTCGCTTCCAGAAAATGACAGACCCAGCAAGGAGCCACATGACTACCTACCAGCGTGCTAGGGAAACTGTTGAGATAAATCTCCGGATCCAGTCTGACACCTGGGGGTTTTCACAAGGTGAGGAATCTGCAGTTAGAAGTATCCATCATTAGAGCTCTGATGTACTATGTTTACAGGACCAAGCCAGTCTATAAATCGGATCAACTCTGCCTCTTTTGCAAACCCTCAAAGAGGGAACCCCCTCCCCAAAGTAGGCATAGCTAGGTGGACAGCCAAATGCATTTGAACTTCCCCTCATAAAGCAAAGAGAGTCCTAGGAAACATTCCTCTAGCAGATATTTGTAATGTAGCCACTAGGTCAACATCATACACCTTTACCAAGCACTAAGATAAGAGGCAACCTTGCCTACAGACCCCCGGGATCTCAAACAGCATTGTGCGACGCCATCCCCAACCTCATCGCCCCATTGACTCTCACCACTACATCCTACTCGGTGACCTCAACTGCCACATCGACGACCCCAACAAAGCCAATAACATCAGACTACCCTCAACAGCTCACCGAACCCACGCACAAAGATGGACAGACACACTACCCCATTTTCACCTCCAGCGACAGAATTAAATTCAGACATACCACAAAACTAAGCATGGGCGGTGAACCCCGCTCCGCTCGCGGAGCTTTCCGCACTTGCGTTACGCGGAGCTCGCGGAGTACAAAAAAAACTCCGCTTTGCGCAGCGGAGCAGTTTTTTTCCTCGCTCGCGTTCACCAATGTTAAGTTGATGAGCGCGAGTGAGGAAAATCCACCTCCCGGAGAGATTTTCACAATCGTCAACATCAAGTTGGCAAGCACGAGAGTGGAAAATAAACCTGCCGGTGAGATTTCTCAATGCAGGGGTGGTCAGGTTTCTCATTGCGAGTGGTTGCATATGCTCGTGACCATTCGCGTTGAGAAACTTCCCGTTCGCGTTGAGAAAGCTGGCACTCGAGTAAAAATCTACTCGAGCGGCAGAAAAGGAAAGAAGGTACGTCTTTCGCTGTGCAAGGTGCCGTTCAGAATGATTGCACAGTGCGGACAAGCATCTGGCACTGTGCAATCACCGCAAACAGCATTTTTCTGTGGAACTCCGCCGCTCGCTAGTGCGATTGAGTTTTTTTGCCACTTCGCAGAGTTCCGCGTAGTTCAACCCCGCGATCTCCGCCCAGGGTTACACAGAACTCAACTGGCCGGGCCACACCATCATATATTTCCCCATCAACGACGCCCAGCACACCATCACCAGGCATCAGATCCCCTCCCACAGCTGCTGGAGCAAGGTCACAGAAAGTCAGTGGGCACAGGCCCTCGCCACCTCCAAACAGAGGCCTCAACAGACCTCAACCAGGCCGTCCAGAACTTCACTGCCTGGAGCACTGACAGAGTCACCCTCCTAAAACCTACAAAATCCAACAAGAGCCCCAAACATGCCAGCTGGCACTCCCCAGAACTCAGGACTACCATGCGCAACTGGCACCAACTGGACAAACAATGGTGTGCCAGCAAAACCCCCGCACACAGAGCAGCTCACAAAACACGCTTCAGCAACTATCGCCGGCACATCAAAGAAGCCAAGAAAGCACCCATCACGACCCGCATCGACTTTTTGGCCAACCACACAAATATACTCTTTAAAATAATCAAAGAATTCTCCAACCCGACAGCCACAGAGAACACCATCCACTCCTCCCAAGAACTCTGCGACACCCTTGCAGAACTATTTCAACATCCAACCCACCACCCTCGCCCTCGATGATTTCAACCAACCAGTGAACACCAGCCAAACCAAAACCACCTGGTCACCACTCACCGTCCTCACCACTTCAGCCATCATGTCTTCCATCCACTCCGGGGCACCCAGCGACCCCTGCCCCCACCTCTACAACCTCGCAACGAACCCTATCAGCATGCAACTCACCAGCATTCTCAACACCTCCATCGCCACACCAACCTTTCTGGACAGATGAAAACACACAGTCATCAGATCCCTCCTAAAGAACGCCTCCGCTGACCCCAACGATCTCAAAAACTATAATCCAATCTCTCTGCTCCCCTACCCAGCCAAAGTTCTCGAGAAAGCCATCAACCAGCAGCTCACTGAATTCCTGGAAAAAAAACATCTACTGGACACCTCTCAATCAGGATTCTGTGCCAACCACGGCACTGAGACCGTGCTGATCACCGCCACTGACATAAGAACACTCCTCAGCCATGGAGAAACAGTGGTCCTGATTCTCATCAACCTCTCCACGGTGTACAACACAGTCTCCCAAAATAGGCATACAAAAAGACGCCATCAAGTGAATTGCCTCTTTCCTCAGAGGACACACACACAGCATCCGACTGCCTCCCGCCACCTCTGCACCCAAAGACATCATATGCAGCATACCACAAGGATCATCCCTCAGCCCCACCCTGTTCAACATCTACATGACCCCCCTCGCTGACGTCGTCAGATCCCACGGACTCAAAATAATCAACACAAATGACACTCAACGGATCCTCTGCTCATAGAGGACCCCCTCCAACATCAAAACCAACTTCTGCAACGCCATGACCAACGTAGCAGAATGGATGAGAGACAACTGCCTCCAACTCAACTCTGACAAAAGCGAAGTGCTGATCTTCGGGAAGAACACTTCTGATTGGGACCACAGCTGGTGGCCTGCAGAACTCGGACCCACACCCACACTGACCACACATGCAATATCAGCATCATCCTAGACAGCCAACTGACCATGAAACGACAAGTTAACACAGTCGCCTCCTCCTGCTTCCACACACATCGCGTGCTCCGCAGAATCTTCAAATGGATTCCATACACACACCAGAAAGACCGTCATCCAGGCCCATGACACCAGCCGCCTCGACTACGGCAATGCCGTCTACACCGGCATCTCCACCCAGCTCCTGCAAAAACTCCAGACCATACAGAAAGCTGCAGCTAGACTCATCCTGGACCTCCCTAAATGAACACACATTGCCCCCTCCTGAGAGACCTCCACTGGCTCCCCATCCAGAAAAGATGCCAGTTCAAGATCGTCACGAATGCCTATAGAGCCCTCCATGACCTAGGACCTGCCTACCTCAACCACTGACTGAACTTCCACCAACCCACTGGACACCTGCACTTGCCCTCGCATACAATCCCGCATCTGTTGCAGCAGTGGCTGCTCCTTCTCCTACATCGCTGCCCAGACCTGGAACAACCTTCCCCTCTAGCTCCATACAGTCCCCTCACTGGCATACTTCAGATAGTGACTCAAGACCTGGCTCTTCAACAGAGACACAGCGCCCAGATACCCCTAGGGGTGACTGTGTTGCGCTTTACAAATGCGGTTTGATTGATTGATTGACTATTGTTTGGACATCTTACCCCATCACCAGACCATGGTGGGCCTGACGTTAAGGACCCTGTTTCAGGCCCCCGCCTTATCCAAAGACTAGCCTCTGCTTCAAGAAGGCACTGCTTTATAGTCTATACTAATCATATGCATCTACAGCCACACATTGTAAGAACAGAGCATACTTCTTACCCAGTAAGCACCTGTTCGTAGTGTATAGTGCTGTAGATACACATGCGCCTATCGTCCTCCGCAGGAGCTGGTTCTTTTACAGTTCTCTTACTTACTATATTTCACTGCATTTTACGCTTGATGCACCATGCTTACGTTGACACTCAATACATACTCTCACCCACTGGTTGGAAATAATCTAACATGGATTCAAGTGCTCATGCGCAATGTACAAGAGGAGTCATCACACTACATTGAGTGTCTCAAGAGACTTCCTCAAAGAAAAACAACCTGCAAATGTCCAAGCCGAACACTAGATGGGAGGAGTATGCTAAGCATGTGTATCCAGAGTCACACGTGCTATCACAACATGTGTATATTATGTACTTGTGTTTTAAATGTATGTTAATTAATGCATTAGTAATAGTGCGATAATGTGTGGTTGTGGAATGCGTAGTAATGATAAATGTCACTGTGCATAGTGAGTGTAATCGGAGTGCATGCATGGTAATGTATTGCGCAGTGTTGATTTGAGTTGTAGTCACCCATATTTCTTTCGCACAGCAGTGCAATAGCATAGAAGATTATTCCTCTTCAGTGATAAATGGCAATTGGTCAGCAGAGAGTTGTCCAGAAACCACGCACTATCAGGACCAGGAGAATAGGATGACGATCCACTAGAAATGAAGTAAATCTAAAATTGTTACACTAACTTCATCCTTTTATGATGTGGCAGCACTTGTAATCTCTCGCATCCCTTCCTTTATGCTTTGTTAGTTCCCCTCTTCGCTCTATATAATGAAGTGAGGGAGTGGAGTGAGCAGTCGTGGCAATCCCACAGGTGTAACTCTCTCACACTTCACAGCATCAAGATGGCAGCCATTAGGAGGGGTGGTGAAAGATACATCATGTCAGGCAACCTGTAATTTTTAGCACTACACAATAAACCACCAAGCACAGACATTAAAGCACAAAGGGATTATAGGTCCTGTAGACTTAAATGATCTTGGCAAGAAATTTTGATTCCCTAATTTAAAAAAAGTATATTTCCTCCTGTCTTTCTTCATTGGCATATTTATTTATTTGAAAGGTTTTATATAGCGCTGGCTAGACCCGAAGGTATCAGAGCGCTTTACATGAGTATCAGACCATAGTTGCAGGTTACATCGTTACAAAGGTTGCACAGTTATTAGAGCATAGCTACATAGTTACATGTTAGGTCGAGACAAACAATAAGGACATATGCGTATGGGAAAAAGCAGGCAAGGGGAGAGGGGGTAGGAGCAGGGGAAGTGGATAGCAAATGAAGGAGGGAGAGAGGAGGAGGAGGGTGAGAGACAGCATGAAAGAAGAGGGGGAGGGTGAAGGGGGCACAAACCGGTAGACGAGCAAAAGCTGCGTCCAAAGTCCAGTAAGCTGTGATCCCAGGGGAAGTGGTATCATTCCCCCAACTCAGTTGCGAGAGGCTCCCTTTACGCAGGGAACTCTCTCAGAGAGGTCTCTGAGACTCCAAGGCCTACCTACTGGATCCTTCCCCAAAAAGGGGAGAGGGAGTGCTTTGGCAAGGGGCGCCATACCATACCTCAACTGTGAGTGGCTCCCTTGGCGCTGTGGACTCTCTCAGAGGGATCACTGAGACTCCAGAGTATAAGTAGTTGGATCTTTCCCCAACAAGGGGAGAAGGAGTGCTTAGTTAAAGGGCACAAGGGACAAGGGGCTAGGCGGCGTAGCACGCAAGGGGAGAGAATAAGGGGAGAGGGGATAGGAGCAGAGGAAGTAGACAAAGAATGAGAGGGAAAGCGGTAGGGGAGGGGGAGAGAGAGCATGAAAGGGGGAGGGTGAAGGG
Organism: Triturus cristatus; assembly: GCF_964204655.1. NCBI lineage: Eukaryota > Metazoa > Chordata > Amphibia > Caudata > Salamandridae > Triturus > Triturus cristatus. The sequence goes on from NC_140591.1 coordinate 86,529,633, forward strand.
GGCACAAACCGGTAAACGGGTAAAAACCTTGTCCAAGGTCCGGTGAGCTGTGATCCCAGGGGAAGTGGTATCATTCCCACATCGCCGCTGCGTGAGGCTTCCTTACGCAGTTGAGTCTCTCAGAGGGGTCTCGAAGACTCCAAGGTCTTGTACTCGATCCTTCCCCAACAAGGGGAGAGGGAGTTCTTAGGTAAGGGGCGCCATACCATGCCTCAGCTGTGCGTGGTTCCCTTGATGCTGTGGACTCTCTCAGAGGGGTCACAGACTCCAGAGTAAGAATATTGTATCTTTCCAGAAACAAGGGGAGAAGGAGTGCTTAGTCAAAGGGCAACAAGGGACAGGGCGCTAGGAGGTGGGTCGGAACTGGCAGGTCAACAGAGGGGGAACAAACTGCAAACGAAAATCGTATTAATTACAGAAAGATAACACATTCAATACCAGGGTAAATTAGCGATCCATAAAAAGACCGGATCTACGAAAGGCAAGGGTCAGGGAGGACAAAAGGTGGGAGTCAGCGAGTTGAAAAGTCCCACAAGGAAGAGATACGGATAGCAGAAAAGGAAATGTATACGTTGTAGAGTCGCTCAGGAGAGATATGCAAACGGAAAAAGCTCAGAATCACAAAATGGTGATATCAAGTACAAAGAACTACTACATATACTAGTGGTTAGAGTTGTAACTGTGCAAAATAGTAAATTCACTCAGGGTTCCATTTTCACAACGATTAGGCTAAAAACGATTGTATGTTACTTTTCAACAGAGCGAACGGAGAAATAAGACATCCATGGGGGTAGAGAGAGGAAGGGGAGGGAGATGAGATAGGTTACACGAGAGACAGGGACCTGGGGGGGGGGGGGGGGAGAAAGAGATGAGGCCGTCCAGCCAAGGAGCAATGTCTGAGGGTCGGCAGGATGAAGTCCGACGTACCGAGGGAGAGGACAAGAAACAACTAAATGGTGGCTCCATTCGTGCTCCGTCATTTTGCGCCATCAGTTCCCAGACACATCACTGGTCCGTTACTCTGAGGCATCTTAAGCATGCATAAAATCATCACGGTGCCCACATATCTCATTCCTGTAGATCACCGCTCATCCACCAGTCTCTGGTCAGCCCAGACCTCGGGTTGCTGCTGTCTCCTCTCTGGGCTCCGGCGGGGTTCAGCTCCTTGTTTTTGCATCCTCCACCCTAGGCTGGAGGCGGGTTCTGAGACACTGGCGGGTGTGGTGAAACAACTGTCAGCCTGCGGGTATCCCCAGCTCTCATGGTCTGCTGTTTGCCTGCCCACCTGCTCTTGAGTCTGTTGTTTGTCCTCTTCCCCCGGGCAGTAGCTGTACTGGGGCGTGGCTTGGCGATGGCGTCCCGCCCTACACAGACTCGGAGGAAGGTCGGTCCTAAAGCTGCAGCCTCTGCGGGCTCCGACGATGGGAGAACCCTAAACCGCCCCGCTCGCAAATCCCCCCCATCCTCCCCCGGATAATTAGGAAAAAAAACAAATCACAGGTTTGCTCTCCCAGCGTGCTGATCTCATCACATGTTTGGGTGTAGCGATCTTCAACGAGTCATCTTGGTTTCACTCGTTCTGACTTTCCCTTGAAGTGGTGTGCAGTCTGCATTTAAGGTCAACGAAGACCGACATCCTCGGCCCAAAAGCGCTCACTTCTGTAAGGCAGAGGAACCCACTTTCTAGCACAGGGCTTTAAGTGGAAGTTTAAGAGGCAGGGTTGGAGGGAGTAGAATGGGGAGTTTAGTAATTTAAACTCTGTTCCTATATACTTCTTCCCTTTTTAGATTACTTTTTTAAATTGGAAGGAGATACGGTTCCCTTAAATTTGAGTCCTGATGAAGGTGATTGTATTATAAAGTGTACCACCGAAACGCGTCGAATTTGAATCCAACCACAGAAATTGTTGGGAAAGAACAAAATTATAACACCTACCAGAATTCAAACTGGATGCAAAGTGTTGAATCAATACGCACAACAGTTAATGTGTAACTGTGCAGATAGGGTCTCCTTTGTTTTTGTATTATTGTATTTTTATGAAAATGTTTTGTTAGATTTTTTTGATTTTCTGATTGTGACCATTTTTTTGCCATATTTTAACTTTGACTGTATATTATCATTGGAATAAAAATTGGATGCAATACAGGAATTCTATATATGTGAGTGTATATGGGCAAAAGCCCCTTTGTGTGTCACTGAAGATTTGTTGCCAGGTGGTCTTTAAGTCGTTATAATATAGAATAAATATTCTTTGAGCTTGATTTATGGCTTGATGGTATATTATTTAGCATAAAAATTACCTTCTTAACGGTGTATGTGGCGAGAGACAAGCCTGGGAAATGGATTAAGGTGTGGGGTCCCTGGAACTCCTATCGTGGAGGTATTTGCGCCCCACCCCAGACGCGAGAGATGGATGCTGCTCTGTCTCCCTAGCCCGCGCATTCCTCTATGCTCCTGCGACATGTGCATTTGGTTTCTTCTGCCTGCCCCCCCCCCCCCTTTCTCCCTGGGTTTGTTTACCCCTTCGATACGGGGAGCACATGTTACTCCTACTGACCTCCTCTGCCTTGTGTGTGTGATGTTTTTCGTTTTCCTTAAAAATATGAAACCTTTCTTTGTTTGTCTATGGACTGCGGCTGTGGCTGGCTGAGTTGATTAGCACTCCAGTAGCTCTCTAATTGCTTCACCGATGTGGCTGTTAAGATGTGCCTATGCTTATAGTGTGCATTAGCGGCCGGCCTGTTGGTTGTAGGCCCATACTTGTATGTCTCTGAAATTGTAATAAAGGTTTTTCACAAAAAAAAAAAATTACCTTCTTTCATAGTAGATTAATTACTCCTCTATCACCGGTGTGAATGACAGATGAGTGTATTCAACTTCTCAACTTTTATTGAATGCTAAGGGGAAATTTGTTTTCTCATCTGTCTCGGAAGAGTCTGGAAACCTGCCTGTGTAGGCTCCAAAAGATTCTTGCTTCCCGCAAAGAGCAATTATGAGTTGCAAGTGGTATTACAGTCAATGTGTGGTGAATTCACCCGTACCGTGCAATTACAAGATAAACCTTCTGGAATGAGGACAAATTTTTACGGTTGTAAAACCACTCAGAATCCTCAGTTTTTTTGTGGTTTAACACATTCATTTACCACTGGCTCCAAGAAGGTGGTAAATGTATGCAGGGAGATATGAAAAGGGTCGAGCGTGACCAAAACGTGTGGAAGTATTATGGGAAGGAAGATGTTTCCTGGCAGTATGACCAACCCGGTCCAAAAAATGCAGGGAATGGGACAAAGCCTCCTATGATTTTCCTGGTCCAAAAAATGAAGGGAATGAGACAGAGCCTACTGTGATTTTTTTTCAGACCAGAATTACCAGTTTGTAACACTGGGTTTGGTTTTCCCATACTTCGGGTGTGTAAAAACCGACCCACTTGAAATCAGAGGAACTCCATGAGGTAGTCCGCTCCGCCCGACTTGCAATGAGCCCCAAAGTCAAATCCATGTTAAGACATCCATTTCTCAATGGCTGTAGCCAGAGCATGCAAAACAAACATGCATCTATAATTAGAAGATGTTTTGGGTTCAAGATTAGTTTTTAAAAAGGTCTTAAGAGGATGTGTCAAGAGGGGGGCAAGGACCAAGCCCTGATTGATTGAGGGATTCATGATATCACATGGAGGAAGCTTCACAACTTTAACTACCAAGAGCCCAGGGAACAATCTTATAAACATATTGTTGCATCTCAAATGAAGTACTCCACGCATTAGTAGTGTTGTAGAGAAGGTTTAATCCAGAAAGTAGGAAGACAGCACCAAAGACCCTCACCAAGCAGCAGCTCCCATCATCAGCCCACAGCAATAACTGACTGTAGTGGAGCATCCAGAGAGCAAGCATTCTGGTAACCTAGGTTACAAGTGAGGCTATGATGCACATGCACCTCGAGCACTAAACATAACATAATAACGGATAACATAAGGATATAACACACCTCCTCCCTTATAAAAACCAACAAAACAAAACAATAGAGATTAAATAACAAAGTCTTCAAGATATTTGGTTAAACGTCTTATTCTCCCTCGCATGGAAACCAAAGAATCAGAAAACATATTTTGAAATGTTCAATTATCAATTAATGAAGCTTTAGACATACCAGTATTACCCTCAGGTAAAGAGGGAGCATTAGCAGATTCCAAAGGAACAGAAAGACATTCAGAAGGAGAATTACAATTGTTGGCTACGATAGGATCCATACTGCGTCTTTCCACGTTGACTTCTTCATTGAAGGACAATTGCCCCTCAGCTAGATCAGGAGTACAAGTTTCATTAGAAAAACTTAAGTCATAAACATCATGTCCAGTAACGACCCCAGCATCAGTAGAAAAGAAATCATTACATGCATCAGAACAATTGACCACAGATTTATGCATTTTAGCCACTTTCCTTTGGCTCCACCACTTCCCACCAACAACCTGTACAGCATGTTTATTCACTTGAACAATTTTAGTTTCAGGATAAAACTTCGAACCCCCGCCCTCTTGAAAGGTCTCCTGATGCGGACCGACTCACCCACAACTAAATCCTCAAACTTAACTTTCTTGACATCATCATATCTAATTTTAGACTTGGCGTGGCTTACTTCCACACAAGATCTGAATTGATCACTTTTGGGAATGTTCCCATTCACACCAGAATTTGAAACGACCCACTCAGGAGAAAACTTATTAAAGGAATTTCTACCCCTCAACAAGACAAATGGAGAAACTCCAGTTGTAGAATGAGGGGTATTGTTGTAAGACCAAATTCTTTCATCAACAGCATCCTGAACTTGTAACCCAGACGAAATCGCAAGTTGAATAGTGTCTTTCAAGACACGGTTTACCCTCTCAACTAAAACGTTGCCTTGAGGACTATAAAGAGCCGTTGTGAGGTGTTTAATCCCAAATTTCAAAAAGAAATGTTTCATGTTATTAGAAATAAATTGCACACCATTATCAGAAATCAAAAAAAGCAGGAATGCCCTCAGAATGAAATAATTGGTTAAGAAATGCAATAACATTTTCAGTGTTAGGTTCTCTCATGAACTAGACAGAAACCCACTTGGAAACTTAATCAACCACTGACCAGATATATCTGAAACCATCATTCAATCCACCAATGGGACCAACAAAATCCACACCTAATTTCTCCCAAGGTTTGCGGGGATACGCAACAGGACACAAAGGTAAATTAAAAGTGCGAAGTGACTTTTCAGCCTGACCACACTCTTTGCAATTATTTAATATGGTCTCTACAAGACTGTCCATGCCAGGCCACCAATAATATAAACGTAGTCTCTTTTTTGTGCCAGTAATGCCCACATGCCCCTTGTGAGCCAACAGAATCAACTTGCTCCTAAGCTGAGCAGGAGGAATTAAAACAGAGCCTCTCATGATAAACCTACCTTCCACACTTAATTCCTCTTTAATTTTGAAAAAAAAGTTTAAACTCTTCTCCCACTTGAGCTTCCCTAGGCCAACCAACAGAAATGAACTTCTTGAGAATGATGTGAGAATTAACAGAGACAGAGACACGTTCCCAATCTTGGTACGAAAAGACGTCTTTAGTTAAAACAAAAACATCCACCAATCCAATCACATATTCTATATCCTCATGAATGAACATGAAAATGCAAACAGCATGTTATATCTAAGGTTTTATACTATGCATCTTCTCTGTTTCTCTGCCTCTGCTGCTCAGCCAGTGTGAATGTGTTGTGTAGAATGCTGGTGTGGATGGTGATGTCATTGGAATGTGAGGATTGCTGTGAGGTGGAGTGTCAGTTGGATCCTGGGCTGAGCAGAGAGACTGCTCCTGGTGGGGCCTTATCTACATCTTTACTGGAAAACCTACTTAACATCTAAGAACAATAAACATATTCATCTGTAACCTAACCAAGTCTACTGGAACTCCTTCCTAAGATACAACATAAAGATGCACATGCATCACGAGCACTAAACATAACATAATAACAGATAACATAAGGATATAACACATATGTAGCCAGCTGTCAGCCTCCAGGTTCAGCCCATTTCCCAAGTTTCTGTTTAGTAGCCCATGGACCTCAATGTACTAGAATTACTTATAAGTTTTCTCTGAATTACTTACAAGTTCTCTCTGTCCCTATTTCACCCAAGCTCAACAACTGTGTTTTCAATAATGCTTTTTTCCCTGTACCCAGTGAGGCCAATTTGATTTTGCTAGTTTACGTCTGGCCAGCGAGTTTTAGTCTTTCCCTCTTCCACATTGTGCAGATGTTAAGGACTTCTATCAAAACATTTTGGCTAAAAACCAAAGAATATTAACTTAAAAAGAGGCAAAAAACACACATGCATGACAAACGTTTTTCTTTATAAAAAAAACAAAAAACAGTCGTATGCGTCTACATCAGAGTTGCTTTAACATGATAATGCTGTTTTCCTTTCCGCTTTCACAAATGTATGATTTCCTAAAGGAAAAAATGTAAATATTTTTAAAAATTGCGATGGCACTGTAGTATGCTGAAAGAGGACGAGTCCAAGTAATTTTCCATGAAGGTTTATTAATTAGCAGGTTACATGGAAAAGAAGAAGAATAGTAAATTGAGAGTATGATGAGAGACCCACCAGGAGCAGCTTCCCTGCTGCTCAGCCCATACACCAACTGACTCAGGCACTCCCAACATTCCACATCCCAACATTCTTACAGCTATCACTCTGGCTGAGCAGCAGGATACCACATATCTCCCTTCTTTACAATAGAAAAGAAGGAAGAACCAAAATACATCAGAAAATAAGCATGAAAAAATAGAGAAGAAAATACTCCGGAAAAACATGAATTGAAAAGTGGAAAATGAGCATGAAAAAATAGAGAAGAAAATACTCTGGAAAAACATGAATTGAAAAGTGGAAAAGTAGGAAACGCAACCAAGAAAAGATGAAAAGAAAACAGTGACTAAGTGACTAATGCACCAACACCCTTTCTCATAGAAAAACAAACCCACATCCTCCCTCACATAAATAACAAAAGAAACCCATGTACAAAGATATGAAAGCTGGCCAGGCAACCATAAAAATATACAATGGTATAAGCAACAAGTGAAGGAGAAAACAGAAAGGATGAAAGACAGGTATAGACAGAACAAGCAAAAGGATAGTTGCCTTTAACTCAAGCAAGAGTATGGAGAAAAGTCCCCAGAAAGACAGCAAATCTTGGGTATGGCAAAAAAATGCCACACAGTACATTGCAATATGTAAATGTAAAACTGAAATAGGTGTGGGAAGAACCACACAGTACATTGCTATACAGAAACGTAAAACTAGTGTGACGTAAAATATCACAGTAACACAAGGTATGGTGTAAAATACCATACAGCAAAAACACAAGGTATGGTGTAAAATACCATACAGCAAAACACAAGGTATGGCGTAAAATTCCACTATTAATAACGTAAAATGCAAGAACTGTAAAACTAGGTGTGGAGCACGCCACACAGCAACACTATGCAAGGTGTGCGCAGGCACCACACAGTACAATACAATAAATAGCAAAACAGAGGGTAGAAACTACCACAGCAATTACATTACGCAAAGAAAGGTTCCCTAGAACAGCACATTGCCGTCTGACATCCTTGTAGCGCAGCAGAATGAATTCTTGTAGCGCAGCAGGTTGAAGTATTGTATCGCAGACAATATAATAAAATTTGCATAATCCTTGTAGCGCAGCAGAATGAATTCTTGTAGCGCAGCAGGTTGAAGTAATGTCTCGCAGACAATATAATAACATTTGCATAATCCTTGTAGCGCAGCAGAATGAATTCTTGTAGCGCAGCAGGTTGAAGTAATGTATCGCAAACAATTAAATACAATTTTAATAATCCTTGTATCGCAGCAGGTTGAACAAACCTTGTAGTGCAGCAGGATAAAGTATTGTAAAGCAGAATAAAATGAACAAATAATCCTAGTAGCGCAGCAGGGTAAATCCTTGTAGCGCATCAGGCAAAGTCACAGAACTAGATGGCACAGTAGAAAACAAAATGCATTGAGTGTGCTATTAGTGAAACTGATAGAATTGTTTCACATCCAGAGTCATTCTCAGAAAAGAAGGCTTGGAAAACTCAGCGCAGGAAGGCAGCAAGTTTAAAACTTAAAACAGTACCTGCAGTGAAATATGACTCCGCTAGGCCAATCCGATGTCTTTGAAACCTGCAGTGAAATATGATGATCGGCTTGATGCTTGAAATATAAGTAGTCCATAAGGTTATTGACTCCATGGCAACACTTGATGCTTGCAGGGGCACAGGAAAACACCGGTACCTGTAATTTCTTATTCCAGTATAGCGACGATATTCGCCTTAACTTTATTGCAACACATGCGTGGTTGGCAACCAGGATACACCGGAACACTTTCAGCTGCTGCCAGCCGCAAGATGGCGGTACGTTCGATGACGCCGCGTCGGGTGGCTCACGGCACCACCAAGCAGCAATGTAAGCATGGAGCGCTGACTGCAAGAGACGTCACAACAATATGAAGGCAGGACTTGCAAGGCAGCAGGAATGACGGTAAGAGTGCGCGTGCGCTGTGTGTGCGCTCGAGTAATGTTCAATACCAGAAAAAACGGTTAAACTGCCACTGTGAGGCGCACCTTAAAGGCAATGAAGAAATTTAGAAATAAATAAATAACTCACCGCCAACGTCTCGAACCACAAAAATAAAAGTGGTAGATGACTGCAAATGTCGAAGAACTGGCAGTGAGTCCTTTACCTTAACAAGTTGTGAAAGTTGCTGAAAGACACAACGAAGGCACAGTGGAAACTAGTAGCAGACCTGTAGGCTCTACACTTCAAAACGAGCAGCTCTCACTGATGTACAAGCCCTGACGCTCCTATAGATGCAAATGGGCGGAAGTCTCCCAAGGCAGGTCACAGCAAGTCTCTGGGCAATTACGCAGCAAAGTGGAAGGCAGTATAGAGTAGAGGATGGCAGGAAATGTCAGGCAGTAGGAAACCCGGCAACAGGACAGGCAGGAACTGGCACACTTCAATTGTGTGCCATCGATGTCGCAGGGAATGGCTGACAGCAGTTCAATAGCAGGCAGGAGGAACTGGTAGAATAAAGTTGAAACTGGCACTTTAATACTGGGTTGCAGGCGACCGATGGCAGGGTCACTGGTGGGGCTCGTTGGTGCCAGTAAATTGAAGTGCTCCTCTTTAGTTTCAAAAGAAATCCTTGATCTTGTGGGTTCTTGTTGATCAGCCTCTTCTCATCAGACTGTGGAACCCCACTCCTGGTACCAAAATGTAGTATGCTGAAAGAGGACGAGTCCAAGTAATTTTCCATGAAGGTTTATTGATTAGCAGGTTACATGGAAAAGAAGAATAATAGTAAATTGAGAGTATGATGAGAGCCCCACCAGGAGCAGTTTCCCTGCTGCTCAGCCCATACACCAACTGACTCAGGCACTCCAACATTCCACCTTACATTCCACATCCCAACATTCTTACAGCTATCACTCTGGCTGAGCAGCAGGATACCACAGGCACTCATGTGGTGTGAAACAGTGACATCACGTCACAAATAAATAAAGCAATAGTTTGCACATTAGTGAGTAAGATACAGCAAAAGTCTTGACCTTTCTGATATGGTAAAAAGAATTTGACTTGCTCGTACGCAGTCACGCCTTGAAGCTGGTTTTTTGGAATTGCAGTACCAATGAATAAAAACAAACACTGGAAGTCCGTGATGCCAACTGGCCAAGATGTCTTGGAGGGGCAGGGGGTGAATAAGTACAGACCCAGTTTGCATTTTGCAAATCGCAACTTCTATGGTGTTGCTGCCTTTGAATGCATGCCAATGACCATCTTCAACGTGGCTGCCCCTCTGCTCTGAGCCCTGTGCACAATGACCATGGTAGCTTGAAGACTGTCTTTGCAGAACGTCCATGGTACCTTGACCACTCTTTCTGCACAAAGCCCATGCAGCTTAATGACTTACTTTAAAAAACGTCCGTGGTAGCTTGAAGACTGTCTTTGAAGAACACCCACGGCAACTTGGAGACTGTCTCTACAGAATGCCCACAATAGCTTGGCCACAGTCTCAGCATATTGCCCATAGTAACTTCACTACTGTCCCTAGAGAACGTCCATGGTAGCTTGAAGACCAACGTAGCCGACGGTCCATGTGGCCTTGAAGACTGCCTCTGGAGAATGCCAATGGTAGCCTGAGGACCGCCTCTGCAGAACGCCCACAGAGTACCATGACCACTGTCCCTGCAGAACGCTAATGGTAGCCTGAAGACCGCCTCTGCAGAATGCCCACAGGGTACTATAGCCTCTGTCACTGCAGGATGCCAAGCGTAGCCTGGAGACCATCTCTGCAGAAAACCCACCGGGTATCAAGACCACTGTCCCTGTAGAACACCAATGGTAGCCTGAAGACCGCCTCTGCAGAATGCCCATGGGGTACCATAGCCTCTGTCCCTGCAGAACGCCAAGCGTAGCCTGGAGACCACCTCTGCGGAATGCCCACAGGGTATCATGACCACTGTCCCTGCAGAATGCCAATGGCCGCCTGAAGACCGCCTCTGCAGAAAGCCCATGGGGTACCAGGACCACTGTCCCTGCAGAACGCCAATGATAGCCTGAAGATCACCTCTGCAGAAAGCCCACGAGGTACCATGACTACTGTTTCTGCCGTACGCCAATGGTAGTCTGAAGACCGCCTAGGCAGAACGCCCATGGGGTACCACGACCAAAGTCTCTGCAGAAGGCAACAGGAAGTTACGAAACTGGGACTGGATTGATCATGCGTATGGGTGTCAAAGTTCACAATCCATAGATACATCATATTTGGTGTGCTGCAACATGTCCTACATTCAATCACAAGTTCATGGGGTGAATTCTTACCAGTGGCTATTATGAGACAAGTGACTTAAACAGAACATTTTCAGCTGGGAAGCAAACAACTTATCGGGACATGCACATCAGCACAGACAACCCTTAACCAACTAGATTGGTCTTAATGTCCATAGAAGGACCTGAAGGATTCAGATTCCCCCGGTGGGATAGTGCATTCCAACTTGGAGCTGCTGATGCCACAGATTTCTCCTTAATTAAAAAGAGAACCAGGAGATCTCTAAAGTGTCTGGCTTCCTTTTCACTTGAACCACTACAGTCTCTACCCCTCAATGTGTTTCGTGGACTGTGACCCATGCCAGGCATATACTGAGCTATTCTGCGAATAATTGATTTTGATGAACCATGTAACTAAGCCAGGTAAAATTGATGCCTGAGCCCTGTAATATGCACCTCGAAGCTTTTCATGGGATCCATAATGAATAAAATATATGCAAGAAAAGGGGTTAGAAAAATGCAGAAAGATAAAGTTCTTGGAAGAAAAGGATAAAATAGCCGCAGTAACACTACATGGGATAAATGCATTGATAGGACAATCGGCTGCTCCCTTGGAAAGGACATCACCCTCTGGCGTGATCATGGCATATCTCCGGTCCGCACGCTTCCAACACAACCCCTGCCCCAAACTGGTTCTGCATCTGAACACCACCCTTTCTCATCACACCTAGACTGACAGGCAGAGCTGCAGGCACACTGGACAGGAAGAAAGAGGATGATAAAGCACCAGAATGAAGGAGCTTTCCGGTCAGGAAAGGCAATCACCGTTGTGAGATTTTCAGGGTTTTCCTGATTACATTTCAGACTGTGCCCCAATTCTTAGGCCATCCCGAGCAAAGGAAGAGTACACGAAAGGAAAAAATCCCATATTTAAAAAAAAAAAAAAATACAGTTCTTACTCAAACTCACAACCTTCTTCCATACAATGCCAAATACTGCTTCCCAAACGAGTAAAGGTGGAGATTCTACCATCAGTGTTCAAGCCACTGAGGAAAACAATGGACTTATTGCATAACATTCGATAAGATATCCCTTCAGAGACGCCTTTCTGCAGCTGCATTCAATTCATGGACTTCCACAACAGAATAGCCCTGAGCTCCCAAAGACATCTATGGCACAATACTCCAAGTCATTGTTGATGCTGCTGCTTTCCTGTCCAGTGATGCCCCCTTCGACTTTCCACGGTCTGAGGAATGTCCCCCTAATCTGGTGTTATTGGGCCTGTCGGAAGACCAGTTCCTTCAGCTTGTGCATCTGACCATCCCTCAGCGCCTCACGGATGGAGCGGAAGAAGCCGAAGTAGTGATGGAAGTTGTGGATCATGAGCAGAATGCCAGCCAGCAGCTCTTTGGACATTAGGAGGTGATGGATGTAGGCACGGCTGTGGTTGCGGCAACAATAGCACGAGCAGCCTGGTACTACAGGGTCAAAATCATCCCAGTACCTGCCAAGAACATAAAAAATACAAACGTTATACAAAACTCTGAGGACGTGTTCCAGACCTCATACAGAATTCATAATATCACTATAATTTGTTTTATACTCTCTAACTTCAAACTTTGCTGTTTCATAAAATAAAAGAACTTGCAAATCAAAGACACAAACAATCTACAACTCTGACAGGAAAGAGAAGAAAGGGGTAGAAAAGAAAAGAACCTAGAAGGTAACAGTGATAACAATCCCCTCTCGGTTTCCTTGGGCTTTAATCTAAAGGATAATCCTAGCAGAGTAGTGGCCCAAAAAACAGCATACACAGGAGATAAAGGAATTAGAATCAAATGGCGAATGTAGACAAGGAACATTTCCTGGAAGATCTTGTCAGGGACGATCAGCCTGACTTTATGGCATTGACTGCCCATGATGAGGCCCCGCAGAAAATTGAAGAGGCCGTTAATTCGGTTTGCACTGAAAATGTCCTCTAGGCTGCTGGGAATCAGCCTGTAAAAGATAAATGTACTGGTTTGGTTCAATCATGCTTGCACAGAAGCCCATAAACAATGAAAAAGAGAACTTTCATGGTAACCACGATTAAGAGATGAACTAATCTGTCATGAAGGCTAATAAGGAAATCTTGGTTAAAAGAAAATCCGAGATTAGAGCTGAAGCCTTGGATGATTTAGAAAAGGCGGGAACTTAAGGGATAGTGCAGCTTTTTGGAAAGTTGTTAATCATCCCTTATTTTCCGACTAGCACCTGTGATAGAATCTCTCATTGCAGTTTAGAAATGGGTCGATCACTTTTCCAACATTTTTGATCCTGCAAAATCTGAATTTAATACTCCCTGTACTATGGGCTCTTCCAGTAGACAGGGGGCCTTATTATCTCGAGTCAGTCCACATGTGCAAATGATGTTACTTTTGCAATCAAGGCAAGCACTTCAGGAAAAGCCCTATGTCTGTCTGGAGTCCCTATGGAGCAGTAGAGCAGACCCTCAGTCCCAACTTAATCCTAGAAGAAGAATGTCAAGGCTGGAAGGTGGGGCGGGTGGAGGAGGGGCCAGGGGGGCTGTTCATTTAGCTTTCATGGACCTCTCCTGTGCCCCTGACTTAGTTAATCGATCTGAACTATGGCTGTCCTGGAGGAGGAACGGTTTGATCCAGCCATTAACTTGCTTCGCTGATAGCACCAAGATGCCACAGCAAGAATCCGATGTGCAATGCACGGCAAACTCTCTCCCAGAATAAGGGCCACATTGGGAGCTCGTCAGGGGTGTGTATTGGTCCAGTTGCTTTTTCTCCTATATATAAATGGGTTAGATAAGCACCTATTTCAAGCTAGTAAAGATGGGCCGCAACTGGGAAACCGCTCTGTCATGGTCCTGTTATATGTGGACGACGCAGTTCTTATGTTGAGAACTATATATGGCCTTCAGATGCTTCTAACTCATTTATGAGCAATTTGGATTTTAAAACTCATTTTTCAAAATCTTTCAAAATGAAAGTGGGGCCAAAACCCTCGAAAGCAAGGAAACGTCAACTGGGTGGGATAGAGATTCCCCAGGTACAAACGTTTACATATCTGGGCATCCCTTTGGACTCCCTTCTGAACTGGGAATCTCTACTTAGAACTAGGTCTATTCACCTTCAGTGATCCATAGAATCTATTTTTAATTTACAAAAAAATTATGCCAAAAAACTATTAAAACAAGTGTGTAGCTATTGGGAGCTGTGGAGCAGGGGATTGGGGTATAAGGTAGCTGGTCCACTACAAAAGGTGGAAAATATGTTCCAATGTAAACTTTGGCAGTCCCAAGATCTACTTCGTCTTTTAGGAGTCATTCTGAAATAGGGCTTGAGCTTATAACAGACCATATTAGTTTAAGCCCATTGTTATTATGGTTAAAGATTTGTGGTTCGCCAGAGGCAAGCTTTACCAGGGAGATTCTATCGGATTGTCTTTCACTGGATAATGTTTCAGCTATCCCCTGGCTTGTATATGTTAAATTGGCTTTTAATAGCTTGGGGACTGCAGAGTTTTTTCCCATCTCTGACAGGATTAAAGCAGATTCTAAAAGCTTGATTAAAATGTTTTTTTTTATTAGCGAGTCAAAATATGCCTTTGGGACTTTCAAGCTTTGCATTCTAGTTTTAAATATAGTCTCATAAAAGCTTTATTTACATAATATTCTGAGCACAGTGGGCAGTTTTTATTTGACGAGATTCAGTTTAAATATCACTCATTTTTTGGTGGCATTCCCAAAGCAGGGAACTTGGTCGGCAGTGCGTCCTAATTGTCCTTGTGATAATGTTTCTCTTTCAAAGTACATTGCACTTTGTTTTTTTGCCAATTGTATAACTCTCCACGGAATTGTCCTTTTGTGGCTAGTTATAGCCGAATAAAGATTGGTGCAAGAGGAACACAAAAAGTCCTCCATGCTCTCAAACCTGCCCAAAACATGTGTAGAGTTATAGTGCGGGAAATTTGTGAGAGATCCTATGATCAGAATGTCCTGGTGTAGGATGGATCCATGAATTATGGGCTCAGTACTTTTTCAACGATGGGCTTGACGCATCGAACAGAGGAGCTTTCTACAACATCAAATGTTAGCCTCCTCCAGTGAGTGACTGATGTGATGCTGGAAAGCTTTTCCTCCACATTTTAAATCATTACCTGTTGTGCGTGTATTTCCTAGAACAGATGAGACCTTTCTTTCATCGTTACTACCCTCTTAATATTTGCATATAATAATGAGTTAACATTTTTTGCACCCGATAACAGAAAAGATAAGTCATTTTTTAAGACATTCCTTTGCATCTGCTACTAAAATGAATGTAATTTAGGACTGTAACACAGTACCCACCCAAACACAAGAGAACGGGTAATGATAGTTGTTATTTCATCTGTCGGCCACCGAGTTCAACCAACATGATCAGAAAGATATTTTTGGCGAGTATTACCTGGAGTTTAATATTTGTGTTATTCCGGCTGGTGTTACCCTGTTAGGGGACCTGGTGATCCTGCAACTTACTCAACAAGCGCATGGCCCCACAACAGACCTGGACACACTCTTGATTCAGTATTCTCTATTGTGGGTAATCCACTTCTTCTGAGTTGGTCTGATCATTTAGATATTCCTTTCTCGATAAAGGTAAGAGGGGTGCTGGCTGGCTCTGACCCTATGCCAGTCTGGTCGCATCAATGGGCTGAACTTGCCCCAGCGAGCTTCTGTCGAGTTCTTGTAAATAGCAAACCCATCTTAGATAGGAATGTAGACAAGACAAATAAACAAATCGACTACTGGATTCGAGGGGTGATAGACAAAATTTTCCCGCTTATGAAACAGAGTTCTCGTAGACAGAAGCCTTCAGCCTGCTGGTTTAACAAAGACTTACTTATGATGAAGCCAAAATGTAAAGGCCTTGAATGTATTTAATGTAAAATCTATGAGCCATTTCGTAAAGTAGGTTATCTAGCAGCTCTAAAAGTGTACTGCCACTCAATTAAGCAATCTTACAGAGAATTCTATGCAATTAAAATTCAGTCAGCCACCAATGCCTTTAGAGAGATTTTTCTCTATAGTCAAGTCGCTAACCTCACTCTCTTCAGCCTACTCTGCCATTTCACCCTGGGTTGAGAGATGCAACTATTTGGTTCTCCTTTTCTCTCAAAAAGTGGGAAACATCTACGCCTCGTTTCCAGCTGAAGCAAGAGATTCTCCATGTTGGAGTGTTTGGTTCAACACATCAGATGATACCTCTAGTCTTCTGAAATTTGCTGGCTAATATGTTCGCTATGTTCTTCTGTGAAATCTGGTTCCCCCTTAGACACTGTGTCTCAATTTATTTTGGAGCAGGGTTCCGTGGTGGTCTATCCAGTTTTGTGTGAACATTTGATTGCTCCTTAGCCACCGGTTGTGTTTCCCAGAGTTGGAAACACACAATGGTAGCCCCATTATTAAAGAAACCTGTGCTCGACCCTTCGAAATTAGAGAATAATAGACCAATCTCCCTTTATTCAACAAGATCGCAGGGAAACGTGTAAACAAGCAATCGTTTAACTTTTTAGAAGGTAATAACTTGCCACATGGGACTCAGTCGGGCATCCATCCATCTTAGAGCAGTGACTGCTTTGCTACTGGCCACTGAATCGATGCGTTGCATCGTGGACTCGGGTGACTCGTGGCAGTTATAATGTTAGATCTCAGTGCTACTTTTGACACAGTATCTTATAATATACTGTTAAAGAGATTGTGGGAAAGCGCTACAGGCAACGAGGCTCTGCTTTGGCTCGTCTCTTTTTTGCAAGGCAGAACTTATGAGGTTTCTCAAAAACTGTTCCACACAAAAACGCTTGCACTGTGCTAAGAAGTGCGTTTGGGATCTTTCCAGACTCCAATCCTATTTGATATCTACATCAGACCCTTGGCCGATGTTATTGAAAGTCTTGGCCTTACCATCATTCTGTATGTGGACGATAGGCAGCTGAACATCACTCTCTCTCAAAAAAGCAACAGTACCGCTTCACAGCTGCGCTTGTGCCTTTTGGAAGCAGCCAACTGGATGGACAAAGATTGGTTAAAATTAAACGGTCAGAAGACCAAGGTGGTGATCCTGGGTAATCAGCCTGATATTTGGTTCACCGCATGGTGGCTGCCAATCTGCGTCCTTCGCCATCACCAAAACAGAAAGCTAAAAATCACTTTATCTGGCTAGATCATAAGCTGTCAATTGACAACCAAGTACATACCCTAGCCGGAAAATGCTTTGGGACACTGAAAATCCCCAAGAAGATTCTGGATTTTTACCTTTGTCAGCCCAGAAAACTGTTATTCAAGCTGTGGTTACTTCCAGGTTGAACTATTGCAATGCCCTTTAGCTTGGCCTTTCACAATCCCAACTCAACAGATTACAATGCATTCAAAACTCTGCTGCGTGTTTGTTGCTGATACTTCCAAGATGTGTCTGCATTGGGATTGGTTTGAGCAAATTGCACTTGCTCCCTATCAAGAGAATTGCCTTTAAAGCTCTTGGTTACTCTTATGAGGACCTATCTAATGTTGGTCCGCTGTACCTTCAATCTGTGATTAAACGTATGTACCAGTTAGGAATTTAAAATCATCTGATGCAAGGTTAGCTCTTGTTCCCAAATGTAAATCGTTGGAATTGGAGGTAGCTTTTTTTAGTTATCTGGCACTTAGGATCTGAAATGCCTTGCCTCAAAAAATTTGCCAGACACTATACAAAGCTTCTTTTAGGAAACTGTTAAACATTTGGTTCTTTACCTCAGGTTATTAATCACCCTCCATGCGCAGTTCTTGCTGGAGCAGAGTCTTAGCGCTCGGACACTTCAGCGAAGTAGCCATGCCCTTTACAAATCTGCTTTATTATTATTTACTTCAAGATGCATGACAACATAAATATTAACATCTGCTGCAGTTTCTCCCAACTGAAGTCTACGTTTAGATGTGTATGTAATATTTAGGATATTCAATGGACTCAAGAGTTTATTACATCTGTTCACCTCAGACATCTATCTCCATCCACACCGCCACAGACACCATTCCCAAACTCTGCCAACGGGAACCATGAAATCCTCACAGCGCCAGAGTCAGTTCAAAGACAGATGGAGAAGCTTTGATCCAGATAAGAGTAAAGACATGGGGTTAAAAGGGGAAGGAAGGAAAATATTACAGGTTAAACAGTAAGCGAGAAGGATGAACAGAAGCCTAAGAAAGAACGGTAGAAACCTTCCTATCCGTTAAGCCTTTTAAAATAAATTCATACATACTGTAGGTCTTATTTGATCTGCAACACTTCCACTGAAGCTTGCAAAAGCTCGATAAAGTATAGAATGTAGAGCCCCCCCAGAAAAGCCAGCACCACGCGGGAGCTTTATTCACACCTTGTTTGCAATGAGAGTTCAACTACGTTTGGAGCAGGTTTGTGAGAGAAAAACAAGCAGTCTACAGGGCAGAAGCTGTCCTAAATTACATCGTTTTGTATGTTGAGCCTGACGGTGACATTATGTACATGTATTAATGCTGATGGTAGTTGCACAGATGGTTGCAGAACACACAGATAAAAAACATGAATCTGTTGTACCTTCCTAGGGTGAAAGCACAATGATTTTACAGAGAAAAGGATGTGGTAAATAACTGCTCTACCGATGATTGCTAGCAGGGGCTTTATTACGCTCACTGCTCGTTTCATACGGACAGCAACAGTGGACTCTGTAGTATTATATGAGGTCTTCAAGTACAGCAGATTTGCAAAGTCCTAGAGAAGGGGTGTACAAGAGGGACAGATCCATACCACCTTTACGGATATACACATGCCATACATTTACATAAATCAGTCATAATTTTGAAAATGAGGCAGGGGCCAGCATGATATTTGCTAGATGTTATGTTATGTTATAACGTTTTATTGAGCGCGAACAGCTGCCCCAGCAACGAGGCGTCCCGGCGCTGAACTATAACGATAACCAATTGGGGAACTGTTCAGAAATACACCGCAATGGATGCATGGTTGGGTTAGTCTGTTTGGGAGTTGGAACCTACAAGTTGAGAATTATGTCGACGAGACCATCTCCCATCTGTTGCTTGACATGAAATAGAGCACCTGGTCACTTGATGAGCCAGTCAATAAGCCAACATTGATCATTAAATCTTTGACGCGCACTGGCCAGAAGGCCAGTCTTCAGAATTTTCAGAAAATACATACACCACCTCTTGAATGTGAGCACAGTATAGGTCCGTTGCGAGATGCTGTAGATAACTCTTTCTTTCTTCTCTTCCCTCTCTTCAGGCATCGTGGTGTTCAGATTCACAAATCCCGATTTACAAAGTTCAGAAATTTACTTTTGCAAGTAATTGAAGGAAATTTTCGCTACACAGAATCCCTGGAGTATGCCTGAAATTCTCCAGTGGTGGTACAATTCCAGAAATACTCTAAGCACCCAGTGGGGGTATGGTATATGCATAAGAAAATAATTAGGAAATGTGCAATTAACTTTTTTTTTCTTCACAGGGAATATATGCTCATCCTTAGAAGGACTCTCTCGTACATGTGCATTAAATATGGAGACACTCACTTCCATTTCACTCCCTAGAAAGTCACATAACCCAGCGTTTAGCATGACCTGATTAACATGCGGTTCCAGGACGTGGAGAGAAACTTATGAGACTATGGGTGTTCACTACATTTTTGAAGGATCCTTACAGCACTAGCACCTCCATTTTGGCGTAGCGCCTGCTACACTGGGCTACTGACAGCAAGAATCCGACAAACGGATCGTTGTCTGAGGATTCAGGATGTAAGACTTGCATAATCTTAGCTGACGCTCTGCTATCTTAGTCTTACTAAACCTTGTGCCTTGTAAACTGAGATACAGCCTGCTTGATCAGAAGTTATTCAGAAATGGTTAACACGATGGACAGGTCGCTGCAGTAGAAATGTGTGGGACTGCAACGAGACATGCACGTAAAACCAATAACTATCTTTTTAGGAGGGTTCACATCATTGAGGAAACTGAACCACCAGAGGACAACAGACTGTTCTTCTCCTTTGCTGTAAAATGAACAAGGCCATTCAACCAGTCCAGACTGAGATGTGCCCAGAAACTGCACTTTTTTATTTTACAAACATTATACACTCACCTACGTCGGTTAATCGATGAGTCCCGGGGAGATAGACGTAAGAATGTGCGCTTATCAAACAATAAAAGGTAGAACCATCAAAAACCATTGGTCTTGGTGTGCATAAGAATGTTGAATGACAAACCTCCATAGAATGGCATCCAATAGTTCTAAAAGAGGAATCTTCAGTCCAAAGATGAAGGTTAACTATTCTGCATTATTAGTCAAGTTCTCATAACAAACAGGCCTCTTGGCTCTGATCTTCAAAGCACACTGATCTTTGACCTCCAGGGGACTAGGTCAACGCATAACTAATGATCAAACACCTTACCATGGCCTACAGCTTCGATGGCAGGAGCTATTTTTAGTTTTACATCAAAGATTGAGAGTACGTCTAATGGTTTGTCCATTTAAAGAAGAGTCCTGCATTGGTGCTAAAGCGGAGGGCAGGGCACAAGGCAGGTGGGGAGGTGAATAATAACCCACCACTCGTGCTTTAGATTACCCCTGTTCACGATTTAGTGACAAACACTGGGCTACAACACAAAACGATGTTTATTTACAATGGTACCGAAGCAAGCAAAGGAGGCCGTCCTGGAATTCTCGCAAAAAAACAAATTACTTTTTTGTAAGTACAAATACTCTCCTCCCTGTGCACAACAACCAGCAAGTCGATTCTACTGATCTTGCCGCTTTACACCATCGCTTCTTAGGACGCGATCATTGCAGCGCCTTCAGTTGGTACTAATGTGGTTGGACACAGGACAAACACCTCGTTCTTCTGTCCGGTCCTGTTACTGCCTCCTGACTGGTCACCAAACAGCACGATCTCTGCAAAAGGACGCACTGGAACCAAAGGAGACCACTTCTCATTAGCCATGGCAGTTTATTTCTTGCTGGTGTGTACACTTTCAGTACAAGTCACGCTTCCACGGAGTAGGTTTGTCTTTGTTTGGCCTACAGGTGGGAGCTAACCTTAGCAGGATATTGGGGGTGAGGGGGGGGGGGGGGGGGCTGGTTGTCCTCTAGCTATTCCTGCTGCACCATAGCCTGGACCATAATCTGACATGTCCAGAGAATGCAGCAGCACACACTACTGGCCTGTCTAGTGTGAAAAATGCACAAAGCAGATCTGCACTGTTTGGAGCGCTATTGATTTCCTTCGCCTTTCTGTAGTTTTAAAACCTTTTTAATCCTCTGGAAATCATAAATAACAAAAAATCTTTCAAAGCACTTCATGTAAAGCCCATAATACATATTCCAGTGCAATTCAGACATAGAAAATAACTAAAAATGTAAAGCATTGTAAGGTAATTAGGGTTTAGATTTAAATGTAGGGTTACAATTAGTATTAGATTTTAGTATCGGAGTCTGGGCATAGGGTTACAATTAGGGTTGGAATTTGGGCATAGGGTTACAATTAGGGTTGGAGTTTCGGCCTAGGATTACAATTAGGATTAGAGTTTGGGCGTAGGGTTACAATTAGGGTTCGAGTTCATGTTGTAGAATTAGTGCAGGATATAAGCTTGTGATTAGACCTAAGCTTTAGCTGTTGGGTTGCAGTTTAGTGTGTACGATGAAAGGTTAGAGGTAGGGCAAAAGTCTATATGCAGGATAGGATTAGCATTAGAGTTTAAGGTGTAGGGACAGGGTTTAGAATGTAAGGTTGTGATCGGGGTCGGGCTGTGGTTCAAATGTAGGAAAGGATTAGGGTTACAGTTTAGGGTGTAAGGTAATGGTTAGGGCTAGGGTTCCACTAGTGTTCAGAGTCTAGGATATAGAGTTGTAGTGTAGTCAAGCAGTAAGGTACAGTCAGGACTAAGTTTACAATTCGGATAATCGTTTAGGGAATACGGTAAGAGTGTAGGATGGAAGATCATGGTTGAGACAGAAGTTCGGGTTTAGGTTTAGAATGTGGAAAGAGGCAATAGGGCTAGATTTGGTTTAGAGAGTAAAGTAGGATCAGGCCCAGGGCTAGTAATTTAGTTGATAGAAATGCAGATGGTTTACAAAACCGGGCATGTTTTTATATGGTTTACATTAGGTGGAATGGGGTGTGTGGTCTGGGTTGGCATGGAGTAAGATGTGGATTCACTCTCTTCATCTCTGCTGCTAGCCTGGAGGCCCTAATCCTGCACTATCGAGCCCTTCCCCGTGCCTTCGATCTGTAGGAAGGGGGACCCCATAAACGATGTCCATAAAGAGGCCCCCCCGAAGTAATCTAAAAAGGAAAAATGTACAGTTTGTTGCTGCCCAGCAGCCAAAGGATAGATCATGGGTGCTGACAACGGTGGCTCCCATCAGCATTGCATGGCTACCAACAGAGAAGCCTGCCCTGCGGGAAGCCTGAAGAATGGAAGGAGTTCCATGAGGGGCGTGAAACCAGGCCCCACACTGAGAGACCAAAGGGAGCGAAACCTGTGATGGAGCAGCAGAAGAACTTGAGACAACCACAGCGAAGCAGGCATACTGAGTGCAAACCTTAGACGAGGCCCAAAAGGAGCTTGCGCACATAAGCCCCATCATGCAATGCTCAACACCCCATCCTGCTATCAAACCATAGAGAGGAGACTCACCGCTCTAGCAAGAGGAGGAAGTCTGTTGCTAAACGTCATTATGAACAGAAGAAACTCTGCGGTCTCAGATAAATGCTTGTGCGGAACAAGAGAGGCCATGAAACATGTCATGCGGTGCTGCAACGAGTTGTACAAAACAGTCAGGTCTAACACAACATCTTGAGTAGAGAACATCTTGAAAACTCTGACCAACAAATGTTCTTCCTCCTAAGTGACCTCTCAGGCTACACAACAAAACAAACATGCTTATAGTTGAGAAAAAGCTTGGACATTCGGATGAAACTCTTGCAAAATTAAAATCATGGCATCAAGTATATGAGAATTACATTTATGTTGAAGAACTTCCTGGGAAAAAGCAGAACCACAACACGTTTCCTATTTAATGCACTCTGTGCTCGAGCGGCAATAGCTGGCGCATTTCTTTTAACCATATTCATTAAAGCGTTGCTGATTTTAATGATTTTTGTATTAATGCTTGTGTGAAAGGCAGCCATGCTTCTGCATGGTCGGCCGATAGCACCCTCAATAAATGTCATTTCCTTTCAGAGCAGCCGAGCAGTGCTGCGAGTTACAGCCTTGGCAATAGGGCGATCGGGACAGAGGCAAGGAGTGTAGCCAGCTGACCCGACAGAGCGGGCTCTGGAAGAAACTGTGGGGAAGATGCTCAGCGACTGGTGTTCGCTCCTCAAGGAACCAAATAGAGACAAACAGAGGCACTGATGGACGTTGACAGGGTAAATGTATTTGCCCTTGGAGATAATCTAAAGGCAGAAGAGAGGTTCTTGTGGTGTTCTTCCCTAGGAAGGGATGAAGCAGTGGTAGATTGGGTGCAATTACCAATGAGCAGCCACCTATGAAAAAGTGGGAGACCCAGGTGCAGTAGCTCATCTGGTAGCATACCTCACAGTGGTCCAAAATAGCAGCAGCAAAGGGGATAAAAGAAGCATTGCTAAAGGAATGCTCACTCGGTCATCCCCTGTAGGCCCAGCCCATAACGCACAGTAAAAACGGCCATTATGCCCAGAGATGTAACGTTGCCTCTGTTCTTGAAGTGCCCCCTAAATCTTTTGGGGTAACAAGGGAGTTCATGGAACAGCTTTTCCAAGGCCTGAAAGAAGAAATTGCTGCCTTAAGGGCAGGGTTGGACAGAGCGCTCCAACATGTGGAGAGAGTTGTACAAGACATAGATGAGCTACTTGAAGGCTTCCAGGAATAATAACGCATCGAGGCAGGACTACGTGAAGCAGCAGATGATCATATTGCAGGAGCCAACCACGGTCCTCCATGAGAAATGGAGAGCCACTACTGCCTCAACGACTGCATAATGGGAGCGCTTTTTAGGGCAAAGGACAATAACATCGATTCCTACCTACAGCGCATGTTTAGAGACCTTTTGGAGATGGCAAACTACAAAGAAACAAAACTAGGAAGGATGCGTTGGACCGTGGACCTATAGCACAAAGGTAATCGGCCATCTAACATTCTAACCAGGTTCACCACTTTTCAGTAAGAGAAAGCATAATGGAGCAGGTTAGGAAAACGTACCATTTCCAATTCACAGGAGAAAAGATATCCTTTCACCAGGACCGGTCAGCCCTCACAGTGCAGAAGTGCTGATCGTTCTGCCCAGTCACAGGCTTCCTCAAAACAAATGAATTGACCTAAAAATGGGGCCATCCAGTCAGGACTCACTTTGAGTGAGACAAGCAAATGCATCACATGCGATCGCTCCAATAAGCCAGGGAAATGTCAGGCATAGACAGCGGCACATTAGGGGACCAAACTGACAAACAGAATTTAACCCCCACTTGAGCTATAGGTGAACAATGCCCAAGAGCTACCAAAACTGAACTAATGGACCTTCCATGTGAGCTGCCCAGTCTACAGTAAACACATCTGTCTTAACTGTCTCTTGTGGGCAAGGGCCTGAGAAGGCTCTACATATCATCAGATTGTGCAACTTCCAGCATTTGTAACTGGTTGTATAGTTTTGCTGTTGCCAACTGTACATTTCTCCAGGTCCTACCTGCCTTTGACCCAGTGAAGCAACAATTTCTGCAGTAGTGTCCCGTGTAGACTGGTATCGGGATTGACCATTGGCCACTAATCCCAGAAAGTGCATCAGTTTCCACTGTCAGAGATTGAACACCAGAAAAAGAGAAACTATCTTCAGAAATGCCGGCATTCTCAGATTTGAGGTGTAAGCGAATACCGTTTGATTCTTTGATGTTAAACTACTTGAAAATCCTACCCTTCACCAGTCACTTGTCCAAGTATGAATGGACCTGTAGGAACTGGCTACTCAAACAGTTATGCCAACTAGTAGAACTGTAATGTGAAAGAGTTGACCATTGTCCAAAACTCTGGGTTAAAATCACTGTTGTAGATACATCGAGATGTGGAGTTGGGAATTCCTGAGCCAGAGGAAAGTCATGTCATCGCTGTCCTGAAGTAGTGACAGAACCTGCTACAGAGTTCTCATCTCCAAGTGGTGTGTTCACACACAGCAGTTGTATGTTCTCAGGTCTAAGGCTGGACGCAGAGTCCTTTCCTTTGTGGGGGATGAGAAAGAATACTGATAGTACATCTCTTCCTCTAGCAACAAAAAGCACTCCCTCTGTGGCCCACTTTCGTAGCAATGCTGCCATTTCTTCCAGTATTCTGCTGACTGTGTACCATTTCCCCCTCAGCACCAAGATGCCCTGTGGGGCAATCGTCTCGCTTTAGAAATCTTTTGTCTACGTAAATGTTATTGCGCTGTGCTCGTCAGGCCTGGTTGGAGGTGATGGGGTATAATTTGCTCAGTTATCTTTGAGGTGTTGTCTAACACCTACATGAGATTATCTCACACCACCTTTGAGGAAGAAAGCCTCAGTTGTCTCCACATAGGATAAGAGTCCGGGAGAATGGGAACTTTGTCATTGACAGGAGACAGTTCTGCCGTGTGGACCTCCAGTTAGGTAATGAGTGTATCCTTAAAAATTGCCCTATTGGTCCCGCTGCCACGGCTGCTGGGGTGTTGAGTGAAGAATTGGTGCCCCTGGCATGGCAGCCTCTGACTTGTGGTTAGAAGTCTTTCCTTGTGCTGTGCTTCCAGTAGGTTTTGTATAACCTCCTCCATCTGTTCGTACTCCAGGCCCTTATGGTAGTCAAAGGAGCGAACCTCTGCTTCAAAGTCCTGAAACTCCTCATCCTAAGGGGCTCCAGGGTTATGAGACCCTTCTGAACGCAACCTGCAATTCTCCAGACTCAACAGTTGATGAAAAGCGAATGAATCTACAATAGTCATATGCTTCAAACACATCTTTTCAGAGGCAGGTCCAGTCCTGGGCTTTGCCTCCAAAACATCTCCTCCTTGAGAGGGTTTAGCCTCGAGAGAATTTCAAAGGAAAGACTTCCTAGCGCCTACTTTAGGGCCTGCATGGCAAACTCCCGGCCTCCAAATGTGGCCTTCTCTCTTCTGGTTGTGGAAGACAACGTCTGCCAGATATCATACTCTGGGATATCACGATAAAAGCAGAGACAACACCTTTCAAATGAGGATCATCCTCTGAAGGATTTATCTGCACAGGATTTTAGGAGAATCTTCCAGATCTTTCTCTATCTGAAGATAAATCCTCCAGCTACCAGTGCGGAGCATCAAACTATCCTCAGCCAGAAGGACTTATCTGTTCATGTTTTGCGCTAGAAATCTACAAAGATCTTCCTAACAGCCGACAAGCAGTGAAGAGCCTGGCTCAAATTGTGTCTGGGAGAGGAGAAGAAAGGAGAGAAGAAACCCGCAACAGATGCAGAGAACAGAGGGAGAAGGTTGTGATAATGGAATGAGACGGAAGTGACAAATCAAAGAAAAGAATATAATGCAAGAAAGAGAAAAGGCAAGACAGAACAAAAGGTGCAGCCAGAAGACTAGGAGAAGAAAGGAGAGAAGACAGCAACAGAGGTACAACACTGTGAGGAAGTAGCCAGAAAAAGATGAAAAGGCAAGTGAAAGAAGCTGAAATACAGAGAAATAATGGAAATCGATATAGAGGATGGGGAAAGTGAAGCAAAGATGTAGAAAGTGAGGCAGAGATGTAGGAAATGAGGCAGAGAGAGGAAAGATAAGACATAGCGAGGGATGTGATTTTGGTATCGTTGAAGTGCAGTTTGTAATGAAGAAAAGTGACCCAGGCATCTGTGGACAACAAAAAATGTGCATGTTATAACTGTTTTGACTTTTGAAGATGTTTTTGTTTCTTTTTAATATTTTCCCAATGTCGTCGGTCCTTTTGTCAGGACCCTCTGCAGCGTTAAACGGGGCAATCAAATGCAGCTTCCTGTTTGAACGTCTGTAGTGCTGCTGCATGCTTTGTACTACAGTCCCCCAGACCAATGCAGGTGCACAAGCAATATTATACCAATGTTAATGAACATTGCGACTTCAGAAAGAGACAGGATCAGTGTTCAAATAGAGAGCTGGAGATTCTTGTCTGTTGTGCAATCCCAAACAAAGCACAATTAGTTGAGTCTCTTTCCACAAAGAAGCCCTCACTGTCACTGAGTATAGACTCATGAGCAGCACACGTAGACCCTACTGTCACTGAGGATAGACTCATGTGGACCCTACAGTCACTGAGGATAGACTCATGAGCAGCACACGTAGACCCTACTGTCACGGAGGATAGACTCATGTGGACCCTACTGTCACTGAGGATAGACTCATGAGCAGCACACGTAGCCCCTACTGTCACTGAGGATAGACTCATGTGGACCCTACAGTCACTGAGGATAGACTCATGAGCAGCACACGTAGACCCTACTGTCACGGAGGATAGACTCATGTGGACCCTACTGTCACTGAGGATGGACTCATGAGCAGCACACGTAGACCCTACTGTCACCGAGTATAGACTCATGAGCAGCACACGTAGACCCTACTGTCACTGAGGATAGACTCATGAGCAGCACACGTAGACCCTACTGTCACTGAAGATAGACTCATGTGGACCCTACTGTCACTGAGGATAGACTCATGAGCAGCACACGTAGACCCTACTGTCACCGAGTATAGACTCATGAGCAGCACACGTAGACCCTACTGTCACTGAGGATAGACTCATGTGGACCCTACTGTCACTGAGGATAGACTCATGAGCAGCACACGTAGACCCTACTGTCACTGAAGATAGACTCATGTGGACCCTACTGTCACTGAGGATAGACTCATGAGCAGCACACGTAGACCCTACTGTCACTGAAGATAGACTCATGTGGACCCCACTGTCACTGAGGATAGACTCATGAGCAGCACACATAGACCCCCTACTGTCACCGAGTATAGACTCATGAGCAGCATACGTAAACCCTACTGTCACTGAGGATAGACACATGAGCAGCACACGTAAACCCTACTGTCAGAGGATAGACTCATGAGCAGCACACGTAGACCCTACTGTCACTGAGGATAGACTCATGTGGACCCTACTGTCACCGAGTATAGACTCATAAGCAGCACACGTAGACCCTACTGTCACAGAGGATATACTCATGTGGACCCTACTGTCTCTGAGGATAGACTCATGAGCAGCACACGTAGACCCTACTGTCACAAAGGATAGACTCATGTGGACCCTACTGTCTGAGGATAGACTCATGAGCAGCACATGTAGACCCTACTGTCACTGGGGATAGACTCATGAGCAGCATACGTAAACCCTACTGTCACTGAGGATAGACACATGAGCAGCACACGTAAACCCTACTGTCAGAGGATAGACTCATGAGCAGCACACGTAGACCCTACTGTCACTGAGGATAGACTCATGTGGACCCTACTGTCACCGAGTATAGACTCATGAGCAGCATACGTAAACCCTTCTGTCATTGAGGATAGACTCATGTGGACCCTACTGTCACTGAGGATAGACTCATGTGGACCCTACTGTCACTGGGGATAGACTCATGAGCAGCACACGTAGACCCTACTGTCACTGAGGATAGACTCATAAGCAGCACACGTAGACCCTACTGTCACTGAGGATTGACTCATGTGGACCCTACTGTCACTGAGGATAGACTCATGAGCAGCACACGTAGACCCTACTGTCACTGAAGATAGACTCATGTGGACCCTACTGTCACTAAGGATAGACTCATGAGCAGCATACGTAGACCCTACTGTCACCGAGTATAGACTCATGAGCAGCACACGTAGACCCTACTGTCACTGAGGATAGACTCATAAGCAGCACACATAGACCCTACTGTCACTGAGGATAGACTCATAAGCAGCACACGTAGACCCTACTGTCACTGAAGATAGACTCATGTGGACCCCACTGTCACTGAGGATAGACTCATGAGCAGCACACATAGACCCCTACTGTCACCGAGTATAGACTCATGAGCAGCATACGTAAACCCTACTGTCACTGAGGATAGACACATGAGCAGCATACGTAGACCCTACTGTCACCGAGTATAGACTCATGAGCAGCACACGTAGACCCTACTGTCACTGAGGATAGACTCATAAGCAGCACACGTAGACCCTACTGTCACTGAGGATAGACTCATGAGCAGCACACGTAGACCCTACTGTCACTGAAGATAGACTCATGTGGACCCCACTGTCACTGAGGATAGACTCATGAGCAGTACAGGTAGACCATACTGTCACTGAGGATTGACTCATGAGCAGCACATGTAGACCCTACTGTCACTGAGGATAGACTCTTGGGCAGCGCAGGAAGCCCTTATCGTCACTGAGGATAGACTCTTGGGCAGCGCAGGAAGCCCTTATCGTCACCGAGGATAGACTCTTGGGCAGCGCAGGAAGCCCTTACTGTCACTGAGGATAAACTCTTGGGCGACACAAGAAGCCATTACTGTCACTGGGGATAGACTCATGAGCAGCATACGTAAACCCTACTGTCACTGAGGATAGACACATGAGCAGCACACGTAAACCCTACTGTCACAGAGTATAGACTCATGAGCAGCATACGTAAACCCTTCTGTCATTGAGGATAGACTCATGTGGACCCTACTGTCACTGAGGATAGACTCATGTGGACCCTACTGTCACTGGGGATAGACTCATGAGCAGCACACGTAGACCCTACTGTCACTGAGGATAGACTCATAAGCAGCACACGTAGACCCTACTGTCACTGAGGATTGACTCATGTGGACCCTACTGTCACTGAGGATAGACTCATGAGCAGCACACGTAGACCCTACTGTCACTGAAGATAGACTCATGTGGACCCTACTGTCACTAAGGATAGACTCATGAGCAGCATACGTAGACCCTACTGTCACCGAGTATAGACTCATGAGCAGCACACGTAGACCCTACTGTCACTGAGGATAGACTCATAAGCAGCACACATAGACCCTACTGTCACTGAGGATAGACTCATAAGCAGCACACGTAGACCCTACTGTCACTGAAGATAGACTCATGTGGACCCCACTGTCACTGAGGATAGACTCATGAGCAGCACACATAGACCCCTACTGTCACCGAGTATAGACTCATGAGCAGCATACGTAAACCCTACTGTCACTGAGGATAGACACATGAGCAGCATACGTAGACCCTACTGCCACCGAGTATAGACTCATGAGCAGCACACGTAGACCCTACTGTCACTGAGGATAGACTCATAAGCAGCACACGTAGACCCTACTGTCACTGAGGATAGACTCATGAGCAGCACACGTAGACCCTACTGTCACTGAAGATAGACTCATGTGGACCCCACTGTCACTGAGGATAGACTCATGAGCAGTACAGGTAGACCATACTGTCACTGAGGATTGACTCATGAGCAGCACATGTAGACCCTACTGTCACTGAGGATAGACTCTTGGGCAGCGCAGGAAGCCCTTATCGTCACTGAGGATAGACTCTTGGGCAGCGCAGGAAGCCCTTATCGTCACCGAGGATAGACTCTTGGGCAGCGCAGGAAGCCCTTACTGTCACTGAGGATAAACTCTTGGGCGACACAAGAAGCCATTACTGTCACTGAGGATAGACTTTTGCGCAGCAAGCCCTTACTGTCACTGAGGATAGACTCTTGGGCAGCGCAGGAAGCCCTTACTGTCACTGAGGATAGGCTCTTGGGCGACACAAGAAGCCCTTACTGTCACTGAGGATAGACTCTTGGGCAGCGCAGGAAGCCCTTACTGTCACGGAGGATACACTCTTGGGCAGCGCAGGAAGCCCTTACTGTCACTGAGGATAGACTCTTGGGCAGCGCAGGAAGCCCTTCCTGTCACTGAGGATAGTCTTTTGGGCAGCGTATGAAGCCCTTACTGTCACTAAGACTCTTGGGCGACACAAGAAGCCCTTACTGTCATGGAGGGGATAGACTCTTCGGCAGAACATACATCTGGTGAGAGCCAATGTTGATACAAACTAAGACAGTGTACAGAGGGCTGAATAAGAACAAGATAAGAATGGAGCCAAGGCATGGGACTAGCACTGTGGCAACAATGGCACCAGCTCTCTAGAGGTAGACACCAAAGTGACACTTTATAGGTCCTGCATCATTTGGAAACTGTCCACACAGAGGACAAAGTTCGGAAACATCACAAATTCACCCCCTGACCCCAGAGACAGACTCGACCTGCCCACACGTCATCGATGAAATCACTGTGCTACTATTAAAAGAATATAAAGTAGGGTGCAGAAAGCTGTACTTGTTTCTATGAATGGCCGTCACTGATTTAGAATGCTTGCAAAACTATTCGTAGGCGCCTACTTGATATTGGTCATAAGTAAAAATTCAGTGATCAACTTTGTTCCTTTCATTTTAGCCTTATTGAGTTCATTTACCTCACTTTTTCTTACAAGTAAACAACAAAAGTGCATTAAAAAATGCAGTTTATATATATGGAATATGCTACTTACCAGTATGCATCTGTTCTTGGCATGTAGAGCTGCAGAGTTGTACACTTAGCATAGATCGCCATCTGGTGTTGGGCCCGGATGTTTGCAGTTTGTTTTTGTTCTTTGGACAGTCTTTGGAAGTCACGAGTTTGGTGACTCCTCCTTCGGTCCGTACTGCGCATGGGCTTCGGCTCCATCCTCAGATTGTTTTTCGCCAACAGGGAAATGATGGAGCGTAGTAATAACAGTGAGAAACCCATGTGTGTTGTATCTAAATAAGATGTACTGGAACGGATACAGGTAGCCGGGGAGGCGGGTGGGCGTGTACAACTCTGCAGCTCTACATGCCAAGAACAGATGCATACTGGTAAGTAGCATATTCCGTTCGAGGCATATGAGCTGCAGATTGTACACTTAGCATAGATTATATAGCAGTACCCAACCTTAGCGGCGACCACCGGTATCCGTTGCAGTGGTTTGAAAAAGTGTCTTTAGTACAGCCTGGCCCACCCTAGCTTGCTGCTTGGAATGCACATCTACACAGTAATGTTTTGTGAAGGTGTGCGGTGTTGACCATGTGGCTGCTTTGCAGATGTCATCTAAGGGTATATTCCCTAGAAAAGCCATAGAAGCCCCTAACTTTCTTGTAGAGTGGGCTTTAGGCGGAACAGATAATGTTCTTTTTGCCTTTTGATAGCAAATTTGTATGCACTTTACAATCCACCTAGCTATCCCTGATTTAGAGATGGGGTTGCCTTTATGTGGTGGAGAGAAGGAAACGAACAATTGTTTAGTCTTCCTGAAGGGTTGCGTTCTTTGTATGTAGTACAGCAAAGCCCTTTTAACATCGAGTGTGTGTAAGGCCCTCTCTGCAACAGATTGAGGTTGCGAGAAGAAGACAGGTAATTCCACCGATTGATTGAGATGGAAGGGGGAAATGACCTTTGGCAGAAACTTCGGATTTGTGCGAAGTATGACCTTGCTGTGATGTATTTGTAGGAAGGGTTCCTGTATAGTGAACGCTTGTATTTCACCAACCCTTCTAAGGGAAGTGATAGCTACGAGAAAAGCTGTTTTCCAGGTGAGAAACTGTAGCTCACATTTATGCATTGGTTCGAAGGGCGGACCCATTAGCCGTGTTAGAACTAAATTTAGATTCCATACAGGGGAAGGTGGTGCCCTGGGAGGAATTACTCGTTTAAGGCCTTCCATAAAGGCTTTAATAGCGGGCACTCTGAACAGTGATAAATGCTGTCTGTTTTGTAGATAAGCAGCGATCGCTGCTAGGTGTAGGCGTATGGATGAATATGCCAGGTTACACCTGTGAAGATGGAGCAGATAGCATATGATGTGCTGTATGGATGCATCTAAAGGGTTGATTGTATTGTTACGGCAGTAAATTACAAATCTTTTCCACTTTGCGGCATAGCATGCTCTAGTGGTAGGACGACTGGCTTCCATGATGATGTTCATGCAATCAGGGGGAAGGTTAAGGTATCCAAATTCTAAGATTTCAGGAGCCAGATCGCCAGGTTGAGCTGAGCTGGGTCCGGGTGCCTGATTTCTCCATGGTTCTGGGTTAGGAGGCATGGGGATAGGTGCAGTTTTTGATGTGGTACCACTGATAGTTGTAGTAGTGTGGTGTACCACGGCTGCCTGGCCCACGTCGGAGCTACTAGAATGAGTGTGAGGGAGTGTTGTAGCTTCCTTACCACTAATGGAATTAGTGGGAGAGGTGGAAAGGCGTATGCAAATCTGCCTGACCAGTTCATCCATATTGCATTGCCCTTGGACAATGGGTGTGGGTATCTGGCGGCGAAGCTTGGGCATTTTTTGTTTTCGTGGGTGGCGAAGAGGTCTATCTGAGGATGCCCCCACTGTTGGAAGAATGGGTGAAGAACTTGTGGATGCAGTTCCCATTTGTGTAGTTGTTGCGTTTGTCTGCTGAGCAGATCTGCCATGGTGTTTTGTACGCCTGGAACGTGCTGTGCCAGGAGAAAGATGTGTTGGGCAATTGCCCATCTCCATATGCTCTGGGCTAAGCGGGAGAGCTGGGGAGAGTGTCCCCCCCCCCTGTTTTTGGATATAATACATTGCAGTCATGTTGTCTGTGCGAATGAGGACTGCTTTGCCCGAAATCTGTTTTTGGAAGGATTTTAGGGCTAGAAAGATTGCCAAGAGCTCCAGATGGTTGATGTGGAGCGATTTTTGCTGTGGCGTCCATAGACCTTGCATTGTGAGGTGTAGGAGGTGCGCTCCCCAGCCGGAGAGCGATGCGTCCGCTGTTAGAATCACCTGAGGAACCAGGTCCAGGAACGGCCGCCCTTTGGAAAGGTTTGTGGTGTTCCACCACTGCAGAGAGTGATGTGTGCGGCCGTCCACCAACACCAGATCCGTCAGCTGACCCTGGGCCTGGTTCCACTGTTGTGCTAGGCACTCTTGAAGTGGACGCATGTGGAGTCTTGCATGGGGCACTATGAAAATGCAAGACGCCATCATTCCTATGAGCTTCATAAACACTCTTGCTGGAAGAGAGTGTTGAGGAAGGAATGTTTTGCGTAAGGCTTGAATGCTTGTGATTCTGGCTGAGTTTGGATAGGCAATACCCTTGGAGGTGTCTATAGTGGCCCCGAGATATTGCTTTGTGTGAGATGGTATGAGGTGGGACTTTTGGTAGTTCACCGTGAAGCCTAGCTGGGGGAGCAGTTGGATGGTGCTGTTTGTATGTTGCACACATTGGTGGTAGGACGCGGCTTTTATCAGCCAGTCGTCTAAGTAAGGGAAGACGTGAATATGTTGACGTCTGAGGTGTGCTGCCACTACCGCTAGGCATTTGGTAAACACCCGTGGTGCGGTGGTAACCCCGAAGGGGAGAACCGTGAATTGGTAATGCTGCCCGTCCACCACGAACCTGAGGTACTTCCTGTGAGAGGGGTGTATTGGAATGTGAAAGTATGCGTCTTTCAGATCCAAGGTAGTGAGAAAGTCTCCCTGACAGAGGAGCGGGAGGACTTGTTGTAGGGTGACCATGTGGAAATGGTCTGAATGTATGTAGGCGTTTAGAGGCCTGAGGTCCAGAATGGGCCTGAAGGTCCCGTCTTTCTTTGGTATTAAGAAATATAGGGAGTAGACCCCTAGATTTTGCTGATTGACGGAGACCTGCTCTATAGCGTGTTTTTGGAGGAGGGAGAGTACCTCCTGTTTGAGCAGTGTGGAATGTTCTTGAGACATTGGACGGTGCCTTGGTGGGATATTGGGTGGGGTAGATGTTAGCTCGAGACAGTACCCTGACCGAATGATTTGGGTCACCCATTTGTCCGATGTTATGGACTCCCATGCGTGGATAAAGTTTTGTAGCCTGCCCCCGACCGGAGTGGGATGGTCTGGGGGGAGCGGAGGGAAATCATTGTGCGGGTGGGGTAGCAGAACGGGTGGTGTTAGTTTTGCCCCTGCCCTTATTGTTGTTGCCTCTGTAACCACCCCTTTGGTTGCCCTTTGAAAAGGTATTTTGAGGAGGGGACTTGTAGGAGGTAGAGGCGCTATCGGTGGAGAAGCCTCTGCCTGTGCCACGAAAGGATGAGCGTCGAAAGGAACGTTTAGAGGCTTGTGTTTGGAGTGCCCCCATAGACTTTGCTGTGTCTGTGTCCTTTTTCATCTTTTCCAACGCTTCGTCTACCTTTGGCCCAAAGAGAGTTTGTTGGTCAAAAGGGTGATTGAGTATAGACGCCTGGACTTCAGGCTTGAACCCTGAGATCCTGAGCCAGGCATGGCGACGAAGCAGGACACTGGTATTTATGGCTCTAGAAGCAGTGTTGGCTGCATCGAGGGCACACTTAATGGAGGTGTTTGTAATTAGTTTACCCTCCTGTATCAGGTCATGAGCCTTGCGCTTGTGTTTTTCGGGAAGGTGCTGCATAAGAGCCTCAAGTTCGTCATAGTGTGCTCTGTCATAGCGTGCAAGTAGCGCTTGTGTATTTGCAATGCGCCACATGTTTGCAGCTTGGGAGGCGGTGCGTTTGCCAGACGCGTCTAGAAGTTTCGATTCCTTGTCTGGCGGTGGGGCTTCTCCTGAGGACTGGGAGTTAGCCCGCTTTCTAGCTGTGGAGACAACTAGGGAATCTAAGGGAGCAGGGCCCTTAATGTATGCAGGGTCTGTGGGTGCCGCCTTGTACTTTTTCTCTATTCTAGGGTTTAGTACCCTGGCCCTGACAGGGTCTTTGAACACCTCTGCAGCATGCTTGGTGACACCCTTAAGCATGGGCAAAATAGACGTGGATTTGTCCTGAATGTCAAATGTGTCCAGTAGGAAGTCGTCTTCCACTGGTTCGCTGTGCATGTCCACCCCATGGTAGTGTGCTGCTCTTTGCACTAAGTGATGAAACCCTAAGGAGTCTTCTGGAGGAGACGGCCTGGATGGGTATAGGTCGTCCTGAGCCATATCAGGTATGTCAGGGTTGTGGTAGTCTTCCCATGGGTCTGGGGTCCCCGGTGGAGTGGGGTCCATTGGGGCGTCCGCCGGGTCATAATCCGGGTCCCCGTCATCCGGATCTGGAGACGGGGTCGGGGAGTAATGAGGTAAGGGTGGCGGAGACCTGGGAGGGGGTGGAGGAGGTGGAGGAGGCAGAGGAGGAGGTAGTGGGGAGGGCACTCTGAGGGGAGAAGTGGCAGAGTCCTTCCGTTTGGGTGGTGGAGGAGGAGCCGGAGTGTCAAGGCGTCTTTTCTTGACAACTAAAGTCAATAGCCCAGTCTTTGGATCTTTAGATAGAGTCTTTTGCAAAGGGTCTGGTGTAAACAGAGCCAGTGGCGTCAAATTGTCCGCTGGCGCCGATGATTTCGGAACCGAGGGCTTCGATGGTTTCTGTGCGCCATGCTTTTTTGGGGCCTCCGGTTTTTTCGGCGTCGAAGGAGTTTTCGGCGCCGGAGCGTATGTGCCGACGGATTTGTGTTTGTTACATCAGATTGGTCGCACACTGCTACACCTACCAGTCGTGTTCCCCCAATGAAAATGGTCCCTGAAGGTCAGCGTCGGCGGATACACCTATGCTCAAGAGTGCGTGCAAGTATGCGTGGCGTGTGCCATCCCTGGACACGTGTTTCGAGGTAGTTGCCTCTCGTCAGCAGGGAGTAGGAAAATGAGAGTGGGGTTGCTGTGTAAGCTGCTAAAAACATAATCAGGTCTAGTACCTCTCTTAGCGCGCAGGTGCGTAACCATGAGTCCGTCGACTCCACCGGCTCAAGGGAGCCTGAATATAAAGTTATATCAGATTGGTCGCACACTGCTACACCTACCAGTCGTGTTCCCCCAATGAAAATGGTCCCTGAATGTCAGCGTCGGCGGATACACCTATGCTCAAGAGTGCGTGCAAGTATGCGTGGCGTGTGCCATCCCTGGACACGTGTTTCGAGGTAGTTGCCTCTCGTCAGCAGGGAGTAGGAAAATGAGAGTGGGGTTGCTGTGTAAGCTGCTAAAAACATAATCAGGTCTAGTACCTCTCTTAGCGCGCAGGTGCGTAACCATGAGTCCGTCGACTCCACCGGCTCAAGGGAGCCTGAATATAAAGTTACATCAGATTGGTCGCACACTGCTACACCTACCAGTCGTGTTCCCCCAATGAAAATGGTCCCTGAAGGTCAGCGTCGGCGGATACACCTATGCTCAAGAGTGCGTGCAAGTATGCGTGGCGTGTGCCATCCCTGGACACGTGTTTCGAGGTAGTTGCCTCTCGTCAGCAGGGAGTAGGAAAATGAGAGTGGGGTTGCTGTGTAAGCTGCTAAAAACATAATCAGGTCTAGTACCTCTCTTAGCGCGCAGGTGCGTAACCATGAGTCCGTCGACTCCACCGGCTCAAGGGAGCCTGAATATAAAGTTACATCAGATTGGTCGCACACTGCTACACCTACCAGTCGTGTTCCCCCAATGAAAATGGTCCCTGAAGGTCAGCGTCGGCGGATACACCTATGCTCAAGAGTGCGTGCAAGTATGCGTGGCGTGTGCCATCCCTGGACACGTGTTTCGAGGTAGTTGCCTCTCGTCAGCAGGGAGTAGGAAAACGAGAGTGGGGTTGCTGTGTAAGCTGCTAAAAACATAATCAGGTCTAGTACCTCTCTTAGCGCGCAGGTGCGTAACCATGAGTCCGTCGACTCCACCGGCTCAAGGGAGCCTGAATATAAAGTTACATCAGATTGGTCGCACACTGCTACACCTACCAGTCGTGTTCCCCCAATGAAAATGGTCCCTGGGGAGGAGCCAAGATGGCGACCGGAGCAGACGCTTGAGCGCCCGGCTCCGTCGGCCCGTGGCCTCGGACTACTATCCTGACGCCCATCCTCGCCGATTCTCGAGGTGCAACGTGTGCGAAGACGCGCTGACCGCGCTGCCGCTTTCCCGGAGTCTCAGCCCGCCCGGATGCCCGAGTTCTGGGTGCTTTTGTCCTCTGCACTGAACCCCTGCGCCATTATGGCCTTTGCCGGCCCCCTGGAAGCTCCGCAGTTACCGGACCAGCTAGCGCTAACCTGAGCCCCGCGGTCCCGATCTCACCTCGTACCACGGATCGTTGCCGGATGAGTCCGGGGAGGGACGGCCGGACACCTTCTGCACCCTGTGCCTGACGGGCTGGAGCTGTGGGGTGGGCCCCGGTGCGGCGGGTCTCCTGCCCCGCTCTGAGGACCGCGCTGTGGGAGGCTGCTGACCCCCTTCACCTATTGCCTAGCTGGCGGCAAAGAGAACCTGCGAGTGGAGAAGCGACTGTCTGCCTTCCCTGTTGCGGTGTAGACCTGAGGGGAATTGACTCCTTGCCACGACCCCCCCCCCTGGCCATTGCAACGTACAGCGGCACAACATGGCGTTGAGTGCCTGCTCGCGGCTGGGGGGTGATACTCCGGTCTCGCCCGCTGCCCACTTCGCCCTCCCTCTTCCGGACACCAGCTCCACAGTGCCGTCCCGGATTGCTGCCGATGTGGGGGCCCAGCTTCCGCTGACATGCGGCTCCGTTCTGGCTGTCCTGCAGGACTTTCAACTACAGATGTGCGCTGGCCTGCAGGCGCTGAGTGAGCGGTTTGACCCCATACTGTCGGCTGCGGGTCGTGAGCGCTCTGTTTGTCATCCACAGGGCGTGGGTCTCCCGGTGCTTTTGTCCTCTTGCGGGGACGCAACGGCGGTGTATGATTGTGCTACACTGGTGCCTTCATCCGGCGTTCCCGGCACCCGGGGTCCACCGCTCTCCACCTCAACTGCGGATACTTTGTCCCCCTGGTCATGGCTGCCTGCTTCATTGTTGCCTGCCTCACCGCGTCCGCAAGAGTATCCTGCTGAGCGACACCTAACGGCTCAGAGGAACCGTCCGCTGTGGCCTGCTGCTTCTTTTTTGTGGAACTCCTGTACTTTACTTGCCAGGTTTGGATTTTATGTGGTGCAAAGAGGGACCTCAATAGATGGTCGGCGGCCATTTCGTGATCCTACTTCACCATCTTCTCACAAGCGGCCATCTTGTCTTTGTCTGCTCGGGACACGGGGCCTTCATGTAGGGGCTGGTTTAATCCCAAGCCCGCGATCGGGCCAGGGCTAGACTGACTTCTATCGCCATGGTTCATGGACGGGCTGGCCTGGGACTGGAACTGTATGTATGTTTTGTGTGCACTCGTCGCGACTTGTATTCCTTCGCTTAAATTGTGGTGACAGGGTATCTTCGCATGCAATTTTTTTTTTTTGGCGTAGTGGGCTCTCAGTGTGTGGAGGCCATAACTGGCTGATGGTTTGGGGCGCTCTGGTGTCCCGTGGGCTCCTCCTCACCTTCTTTTCTGTTTTCTTCATTTCTTTACTCTATTCCTACTTTCTCTCTTGTCTATATTTCGGGTTCATTGGGCGACAGGCACTATGCTGGGGGGGGGGGCAGGCCGTAGCCTCCGCATTGGTGTTGGGTGGGGGGATTATACTCTGTTCTTAATTAGTTCTATGGGCCTTTTTTCTTTTATGTCTCTGCGCTCTACTTGCTTCGATTCGGGGTCCGGGTGTGGGGTGGATCGAGTGGGGGCGGCTCTGGAGGGGTGCGTACTTGCTCATGTGACTATCCTGGTATATCTCTGCACCGCCTCACTGCTTGAGATTTTACTTCCATTGTTGTTTTTACTGATGTTGCTGCTCGCCCGTGTGGTGAAGCTATCTTGCGGACTCGAATCTCCTTTGTTCTTATCCTTCACTTACCTTTTTTTTCCCTGATAAAATTACCTTAAAAACCTAAAATTAACCTTCACCTCTCCTTCCCCGGGTGTCAAAGATATGTCCAGTATGTAACTCATAACTCGGTGTTAATCTTGACCGTTGACGCACGGGGGCTGTAATGTGGGTATCAGTGCTTCACTGTATCGTGGCCGGCCTGACGGTTGTAGGCCCGTATTTGTTATTTTAAGATGCACGAATAAAGGTTTAAAAAAAAAAATAAAAAAAAAAAAAAAAAAAAGAAAATGGTCCCTGAAGGATTTGTGTTTGTGTTTGGTCGGCACCGAGAGTCCAGGCTTCGGCACCGGTGGCTTCGGGGTCGAGCTGGGTATTACTTTCTTCGGTGCCGGATGCTGTTTTTCGGCACCAGGCGTCGGCTGGCTCGAGCCCGAGCTGCCGTGAGACTTTTGAGGCTTCGACACCGGGCCCGAAGGTGGGGTGATAGAAGCTTTGTGCTTGGTTTTACCCAGGCCTGCAGGCGAGGGTGTAACCTGAGTCTCTTTGGTTTTGGGCGCGGGGGTGGGAGGGGGTACAGTACTCACGACCCGCTGCGCCGGTGTGATGTCCTCCACGTCGGAGTCGTCGGCCTCGGAAGCGCTGACGACGTCGTCCTCCTGCTTGGTGTGTAGTTGCCCCGAAGCTTCGGCGCCGTCTCCGAAGATGTCCGGTGGAGCTGCGGACGATGAGTGCGCCATGGTGCGTCGAGCTCTTCGATCCCGGATGGTCTTCTTTGATCGAAAAGACTTACAGGCGGGGCAGTCTCTGGCCTCGTGTTCTGGAGAGAGGCAAAGGTTACACACCTGATGGAGGTCGGTGTGGGGAAATTTAGACCCACATTTTGGGCACTTTTTGAACGGAGTCCTTTCCATCGGCCGGGACCGGAGTCGAGGAGGGCCCGAAGGCCGGTGCCGATGTACGGGATGGAGAAAAGTGCCGCTTCGAGAGATGAAGATGATGATGAAGAAACTCGAAGAAACGAGGATTTTCCGTCGAGGCTGGAACCGTAGAAGTTCGAAGCCGGAGCACGAAGTTTCACATCCGAGCCCGATGGCGGAAAAAAACAATCTGAGGATGGAGCCGAAGCCCATGCGCAGTACGGACCGAAGGAGGAGTCACCGAACTCGTGACTTCCAAAGACTGTCCAAAGAACAAAAACAAACTGCAAACATCCGGGCCCAACACCAGATGGCGATCTATGCTAAGTGTACAATCTGCAGCTCATATGCCTCGAACATATATATATATATATATAGATAGTCTGCTGTGTATAATACTGTGCATGTTTAAATCATTTACTATCAATATGAAAACAAATTCATAAGTCTTTCAAACAATACCGAACGGATCACTAGCATTTTCTTTAAATTTGCAACTTGTGTACTTGCTTGCTAGGTAAAATGCCCGATAAAATAAATAAAACAAATATTCCATCAACCATTCTACCCTATTATTTCTTTGGGATAATGGAGGGCCTCAAAAGCTTCTGCCTTTCACTATGAAATTCAAGAGAAATAAACTGCAC
Source organism: Triturus cristatus (assembly GCF_964204655.1). Lineage (NCBI taxonomy): Eukaryota > Metazoa > Chordata > Amphibia > Caudata > Salamandridae > Triturus > Triturus cristatus. Next base: position 86,570,825 of record NC_140591.1, read on the forward strand.
TGCTATAAGTAAGAGATGCGATTCCTAAATGGTCTATTCAAGAGCTAAATGTTGTCTCATCATAGTCACATTTCTATAGGATAATCAGCCTTTATGTGAACAAAGGCATTTTGCGCCCAGAGGTAATGCTATGGCAAATATAACATATTACTACTGCTGTACACTCCAATTCGGCTGTGTATGGTATATCACCACACAAGGAGGCAGAAGCATATATTTTTTAACTAATGGGAATTTCCTCTACATAATGTGACTCTTAGGTCATAGCTGCTAGAAACCTTGCCTTTAGTAGATATGAGGTGCAACATACAGAAAAGGCATAACATGGAGCAGTACACATCCCGCACCAGCACCAATACGGAGTGGCCATGTCCGGCTGCACCTTCATCAAGCGCGGGATACCGCTAATACGCCAAAGGTTTACATCATGTGTTCATCCAGGGAAATGTATGTTGCAGCATGAGGTCAACATCCACACTACATATCACTGTACATTCGATATGAAATATTTCTGTTCCTCAAAGTCTGCTCATGTCCTGGTAATGCAACAGGTCAAGGTATCCAGTAAATACAGCTATGTACATTTGGGAAGGGAGTCAAAGGGTAGAACCAGACTTGACCGCATCAATTCTGAATGTTATTGTTGTAACCCATGTTGGGAAAAAAAAATCCATCAAATGTCCTGAAATGTGCCAGAAGAGGGCGGTTTAGATATTCCAGCTACAACAGCAAAGGTTCTGTCCAAATAACTATTTGTATAAAAATAAAGTGAAGAACCAAATTTGCTCAGTGGCCCTGCAGTACAAATATTGCGGTGCAGGATTCCTGCCTAATTTTGCTCATATCTAGAATATCCAATATACTTCTCTCATACATTTATAGGATTTAAGCACCTCCCCCAAGCGGATATCCAACAATGACACGTGTGATATATCCATCCTTTCATTTTTATGGGGGAGGGTGTGTTCTCCAAAGCCCATAGTTTCAGGATTCAACTCTTTACAGCTTTTTGGTTTCTTTTCATGACCTGAGTGCTAAATAACTGGAAAACAGCCACAAAACACATCTTACAAGCAATTCAAAATGAAATTTGGTAAAATATTGCTGAAATGCAAATTTATCGCAGTTTCAAAAATATCATCTGGAATGACAAATCCAAGTAACTTAAACTGATCGTTCATTTAAAAGAGGTGTACAAAAGAAACTATATAGAGTAATGCAACAATTAAATATTAGAGTCCATAATGTGGGAGGGAGGCAGTGAGATGGAAGAGTAAATGAAAGAGTACGTAAGAAAGAAATCTAAAAAGCGAGAGAATAGGAGTGAGAGAAAGAAGAGTACGAAGGGAAGAGAGAGACTTCAATAGAGACAGCGAGAAAGCTAACGAAAGAACATGCATACATGCAGGAAAGGCAAGAAAGGAGAAGAAAGGTAGCAGAAAAAATGTAGGAAAATGAGAGAAAGAGGAGGCAGTAGTGGGAGGACATAAAATGCAGATGGAAAGAGTGTATGCACGAACATGCCTGAGTAAGCGAGGACCGACGAAGTAAGCAACATAAAGATAGGTAAGACAAGCATTGGATTAGCCAATAGGTCTCGCCTTTGGGACCTTATAAGTGTTTAGCCATGCAAAAGTTGATGTTGTTGCACCAAGGATATTGTGCTGCATAACTAAATACTTATAAGGTTCCAAAAGCGAGACCTATTGGCTATGCCTGACTGAATCACCACAGGCCAAGCACCTGCGTGTGTGAATTCTGGCTTAGCCCCCTGCCAGCAGACCAAAATGCGCGCCCGATGCCTCAGAGGCAAACACCTGCATCCCGCCCTCTCGCACATTCCCTCCCACACCTCAATCGAATTCAGGAGGCAGAGACATAAAGGGAGTCCCAGAGCACTTTCACTTGTGGCCTGTACTAGGGCTGGGAGCTAAGGGTGCCCGAGAAGGGGTGGGGGAATGAAAATGTGTGGTGGGTGGTTAGGAGAGAGTGAGGAGGACATACGAAGAGAAAGTGAAACAAGAAAAAGGGGTGACAACGAGGTGAGCGAGCTAAGGGGCGTTGTGAGAAAGATGAGATGCCAAGAAAGGGAAGAGAAGGTGAGAAAGATGAAAGGACCAGCAGACGAGGGAAAGGAGACTGAAAGGAGAACTAAGTGCACACAGGAATGTGAGAGGGGTGTAGAAGAGAAAGTGAGAAGGGAGGAATCAGAGATAGGAAAGCGATGGAGGAGCGGGGCGAGGAAAACTAAGAGAGGTTTTAAAAGATTGCGAGAGAGGGAGAGAAACAAGGAAGTTGAGGAAAAGGCAGTGAAAAGAGCGACTTGGAGGGAGGGTGCAAAAAACGGCAACGTGATGAGATGATACAGATAGAAGACAATAGAAAGAAGAGAATGTGTGCAAGGCAATCATAAGGGGGTTGAAAGAGAAAGCTATGAAAGACAGTGCATTGGGACTAAGAACAAGCAGAGCAGAGTAAGGGAGAACGAATCATTTAAAATGAAGGCTAAAGAAAAAGGAGGCAAATGTGACAAAGGTGCACAGAGTCCAGAAGACCAGATAAACAAGCATTGGCCACAAAAGTCATCGCGATCACGATCGCTGTGAAAGCGAAAGTGATCGCGATGACGCGCTAAAGGCGTTCCTGAGTGCTGCTGGCTGGCCTAGCGCATGGCGGCTGCGCGCGTGCACGCTCACGTGCACGCAAGCACTAGGCCAGCCAGCAGCACTTTGAAAACTCACATACAAAATGTCTCTCCGAGCAGCGCATGCGCGCTGTCTCAGCGAGACCTAAAAAAGGAGATTGAGAAAGCGCATGAGAAAAACTGGCCATTTTGAACTGTTTGTGCTCAAGAAAGACAGAGCTATAAAGTGAACACACCTTTTATCTTTCAGACAGATTTCAAAAGGTGTCTTGCCGTCGCTGTTCAAGTCTGGCTCTCCGTTCTGGACGTTCTCTTCACTGGATTCCACTGGATCCGGACTCACATGCTGCTCTAGGACTGAGAGAAGAAAGAAAGCACTTCCTGAAAACCTAACATCTGTGGAAGGATTGTATTGTCCGGGTAAAGCACGTCCACCACTAATTACCATCATCCTCTTTATTTCGGTTCGAAGAACCATTAAAGTCGATAAGAACAAATGCAATATTACAGAAACACGCAATGTAATTGCAAAACTCAGTTTGCTACAGTACAGTTAAATGGACTGGTATAAGTTCCAAACCAGATTACATCCTTTAGCACAAATGGTTAATGAATCTAACAGAGTACCCCCAATAATATTTCTGCATAATAAAACAGGGTGCCAGAAAGCTCAACCTCAAAGAAAGCCGTGGGTAGCTCCAGATGGGTCTGTTATGCAAACTGAAATAAAACCATTTGGAGGGAACCCAGATGCATTATCACCAGATAATTACAGTGCATAGTGCAAATTGTCAAGCAAAGGAGATTTAAAAGTTCATAAAAGATTTTAGGCTTAAAGCTGTATTTAAGACAACTAAAAACAATATAAAACAATAGCTAAAACGCAATCTATAAAAAGAACATGATAATCCGTTTTTCAATCCCCTGGGCTGGGGCAGGCCTGTCCTTATGCATTTGGAAACCTCCAGCCCCCTTAAGGCGTCTCCTCAGGTGCACCGACATCAGTGGCACAAATGCACTTGGACCGCCACATCCAGGCTGGCTGGTGGAATCTTGCAAACACCACCAGCCTAGAGGAGTCAGATCTTAAGAGCCTGGTGGCAACCAAGTATCTCCTAACACCCAAGGATCTATACAGGGGTAAGAACCATGCTCTCCTCTGGGCATCATACGCTGGTCAGAAGAATAGAAAGCGAGAAGTCTTCTCTAGGCCCTGGCACTCTGGGCTTTCTGTGCTCTGACAGATCGCATTTGCCCACAAACCAGGGTGACAGGAAAAACAAGCTCAGATTGTGCATGTGTAAGGACTTGGAACTGGGCATTACATTTGCAGTTTCTACCCATTAGAGAGGTGCTCCATTAAGGTTCTGTTGGAAGAGAATTAACTGAACCTGCAGCCCCCATCTCTTTGGCATGGCTTCACACCATGCTGTTATAAGTCTACCTTTATAGGCTTGTACTATCAATCATAATGTATATTTGCGTACACAGTACACGCGGGTTTATGGGCCCGAGAAAACAGAGAGAAGAGGTGTGATGTGAGCTGGAAGGGAAGGAGCTTGGTTTACAAAAAAATCTGTGTGTCAGTGTATGGTGTGTGTGTGTGTGAGATTCAAGGGCCTGGCTGTGTCCCTCCCAATCAGCAACCTGACTCCGAGCATCTTGCGCCATCCATGACATATAGACATATGAGGCCATCTTGGGCATGATGGGATCCACTCTCCTAGCATAATGGTTACAATGGCACAATGGTGGATATTCCTAGCATACTGTGAGCATCCTTGTCATGATCATGCCAGCTCCAGGTGTAAAGCTGCTATGGTACAACACCAGTCATCCTTGGTATACTGGAGTCCCTAGCTTGAAAAAGCTGAATCATGGCATGAAGGATACTGTAGGAGGCTGGCTTAGCATACGGTGTACACTCTCAGGAGTGATGCACCTTGCACTAATCCAGGCAACCCTTATGGTGATTTTAGTGGCCTTTGATAACCACAGAAAGCTCTCATAGTGGTAGCTGTGGAGAGCAGCCTTCAGGCCTATCTCGAAGGAGAGTTAAGCAGCTTGTTTTACCAGTTTAATCTATAGTGTAAGTTAAAGGAAAATGAACCACAGTGTCTATATAAAAAATACTCCTATCTATTACACAACACTCACTAACACATTGGTATATCTCCTACCCAGTGATAGCAACACAATACACAAGAATACTTCAAATGCATTCAGGTAAGTAGAACAAAATACAGTGGTTTCCAGGGGGAGACCAAACCATATACTAAAAAAGTGGAATGCGAACTGCAAAGAAGAACTGGACTTGGACCAGAAGACCCAGAGGAGTAGGGGACACAAGGAACCACCAAGGGTAAGTACCCAGGAACCCCACGGAGGCTGTGTGCAGAGTGAGAACACAGCCGAGTGCTCAATGGAAGTTAATGTGGATGTTGCGGTTGCAGTTTTGAAGAAGGACCCTTCCCAAAGGACCTCAAAGAATTCCCTTGGAGGATGGTAGGACAGAGAGCCACCCCACCCGTGGATGCCCTGGGAACCAGGTTACCTACAACAAGGAAGCAAGGTGCATAGGGTTGAAACAGCAGAAGTCTCCGTAGAGGACAATGGAACACTTGGAAGAACATGCCTCTGGAGAAGTTCAGGAAGAAGTTCGATAGAATCCGAGGGTGCATTCTGGAAGTGAAGAACCTGCAGGCAAAGAGGACAGAGTCTATGCCACTCAGAAGTGACCAGACGCAAGAAGGCACAATGTTCTGGAGAGTCGATGGTGACCTTATTGCTGCAGCTGTGAGGACCAGGCGATGCTGAGGAAGACCAGGAGCCGTGCACACCCTGTCCCACGTCAGATGTCGGTGACTAGGTGGTCGGTGTCCGGCAAGAGCACCAACCAGCCTTGGAAGCTGCAGCTGGCGTGAAAAACGAAGAAGGAGCAAAGTTGGGGGAAGCAAGGTCCAAGGGACTCACCAACAGCAGGAGAGTTGGAGCAGGCCCCAAGCAAGCAGGGAAGCCCACTGAAGCAGTAGAAGACCTTCAGGACGACCCACAGGCCAAAGGCACAGGAGTCGCAAGAGGACCTCGAGCAGCTCACCAAAGATGAAGGCCCACGGGGCAGAGGATGCAGTGAGCACACTGAACTTGGAGGGGAGAGATGCTGGTGGTTGGAGCTTCTTGTAACCCGAAGATCTCTGGAGTGCAGAGCCAACAAGCCTTGGCAACGGCAAGTCGATGCTGTGCACAGGGGTTCGGTTCCAGCAGTTCCGACAAGGTATACTGACTTCAAAATTGCAGAGGACAGGTCAGGCCTCAAGGGAGTTGCAGAACCATCACCTGTGTTGCTGTGCTTCGGGAAGTCCGTAGGACGACAGGAGCAGCAGACTGGTCAGCTTTGTTGCGGTACCTGCAGATGCAGGGGAGTGACTCCTTTACTCCAAGGGAGTTTTTTTCTGGTGTCCTTGATGCCCACAGATCTGTTGTAGGACCTGGCAGAAGAACAAACATAGAAGGCAAAGAAGACTTGAAGAACAGCAAGACCAGGTGCTGCAGGAGTCTTCCTTGGTGCAGTCTTGATTCTAGTGGAAGTCCAACAAAGTCCAAGTGTTTGGGGCCAGAGCGGGAGCCAGGGCTGCCTGAACTGGCTCAAACTGGAGTATGGTGGTGCTGGCAAGAGCCCCCAGCCCAATACACTAAGTCCTGTCTGGGGGGTAGCCACAACTCCCTGTGACAGGAAACTTATTGTTCTACCTTCTCCTGTTCGAGCTTGGCTCAGCAGCAGTAGGGCAGAATTGTGTCTGTGGTCGGCAGCAGCACTAGCTGGCTGGCAGACCCTAAAAGACTGTTACAGGGAGTACAGAGGGGTACCCTATGGAGCCCCTTAGTACATGGGATCATACTTCCAAACTGGAATTGGTGTTGGGGTAGGATTCCAACATGATTCATACCAAACATGGCAGGGTTCAGTGCTGCCATTATTTCACTAGACATCTCGTAATGACTGATGTCCATTGTATTTATTAAAATGGCTCACAAAGCCTGCAAAATCGACTCTGGGGTTTGTAGGGGTGTCCTGCTCATGCAGGGGCACCCTCACATTTATAACCAAGCACCCTACCCTCAGGACTGACCAGCCTGACAAAGGGGTGCCTTATAGGTTTTAAGTGGAGTGACCTCAGATATTAGGGAATGTATATCTATTGCGAGACTCTCACAGGCTGCAATGGGTGGCACAATACGTGCTGCAGCCCATGGGAGACCGCTAGTGCACCTATGCCCTGGGTTCCTTAGTACCATATACTAAGGACTTACAAGGTACACCAGTAGCCAATTGCACAGTAACTGGGGTCCTGATTAGCAGGGTCCCAGTCAGACTAGGTAAAAAAAACACTGACACCAAGCAAAAAGTGGGGGTAACCATGAAAGCAGATCCTACTTTCCTACAGCTGCCCTAATAGTGGTGGTTATTGCTTGCATATTGTGGGCATCCCTTGCTTAAAAGCGCCCTCTCTATCAGAATGCTTGCTAGCCCTAGAATAGTTTGGGCATCCATGGGTTAACAATGCCCTTTCCTTGCATGAAGGCTGCATATTGGATTTTTATTTTACATACTGTGGGCATCCTTGACTTTATATTGCCCCACTGTCGTAATGCTACCCATCCTTGCCAAATTGTGGATATCTTTGATTTGATTGTGCCGACTTAAGTGACAACACTGCTTATTCTTGGCTTACTGTCTACATGCCTTAAAATGCATGTGGGTGCCCATTGATGACACAGTGTTTGCCCTGGCATAATGGCGGTTGTTCGGTGGATATTGTGGCCATTCATGACATTATTATGCTTTACCTGAATGATACTGGACCTGGAATAATGATGGCTACTCTAGGCCTTCTGTAGCCATTCCTGGCATTAACTATTCCACCCCTCATATAATGGTGAAGATCTCAGGAATGTTATGGGCGATGCTTGTGTTTTCAACAGATGACCAATGTCTGAAATTAATTCAAGCACTCCATCACTTTTGTGTTGTCACAGTCAGAGGACACAACTTCTGATCTTTGGGCGATAAATTATTAATGTTGCTAACCTGCTAACCTAAGATAGATCTCTCTTTCATCAGGTTTAGAAAACAAAATTGCAAACTGTATAACTTCTACCAAGGCTCCAACATGGTTAAGCGTAGCTTAATCATCCTGAACTTAGGTAATTAAGCATTCCTTGAAGTAAAGAGGTCCAAATAGACTAAACTAGAAGCAACTGTCTGAAAACCTTGATGAAACATAAGTCATTATGTAGGGAGATAGGATTTCATTACTTGAAGAAAACGCTTAAGTCCATGTTTCTTAACCTGTCGTCCAGGGCCCATGACAGGGGTGGGGGAATCATATCGCCCGACGCCCGAATCATGTTGATTTTTATGACAGGCAAGAAGATTTACTGTCTATTTTGTCCGACGGACAAGTAGACATTAAATCACATAAATAATAAACTATCTGCGAGCACTTTGGGGCTCACAGCTAATCAAAACTGTTAGCAGAAAGCCAGAGAACCTTATAGCCAGGAGGTGTCTGCCTGGCTATAAGCCCATGACCGGGCTCTAGTGAGTGACTGGCTGTGTGAGTTAAATGGCAGAGTCTGTGTTACTGGCGGGCTTGGCAGGTCCGGCAGCTCAAATGCTGATTATCGGCACTTCGGATGTTTTCCGCTCTGCAGATCAAATGACGACCAGAAGGAGCCACTCTCTACAATCCCGCCGAAGCTGTCACGTAACACCTGGGAACGGGTGGAGGAGGGTCTCTGCTGTCTGATGCTCCTCACACGTGAGGAGAACATAAGGGCATGGGCCAGGGCCAGGGGAGACTGAAACTCAGCATAAGGAAAATGGAGATGCGGCATGCAACGGCATAGCGGGTGGCGGCGCCTTTGCTCTCACATGAGAAATCATCACCAACACCCCTCCCCCCCTTTTCAGCGCGGCTACAGGGCGGGAAAGGAAGAGGCCGCCACGGGCGGCATGATGCTAAGAATCTGGGGAAACTGAGTAACACTGATCTGACTGGCTTGAACTAAGGCTCTGGACTATAGCCTTCCATTGAGAATTTCTTTACTGTGACTGGTGGCCAGAACTAACTACGGACTACAGCTGGTGCTGAGCGCGCCTTGGCAAGATGGTCAATCTACGGGTCAGCCCGGAGCGGTGCTTACACTGGGAACATCCAGGGGATGCACACAAGAGGAGCAGCAAACAGCACACAAGTCGTCACTAAAGCAGGTACGCTGCGAAGTGAGTCGCCCTGTCTTCCCTCCTCTACATGCAAGTCTCAGGTCAGTGTGTATTCTGTTGTGACGGCCCCTCATGTTAAGACTACCACTTCTAATCCTGACTCAATAACATTGCATTTTGCAGCGGCGCCTGCACTAAGCCCCTCGTCGGCTCAGCCCCGCCCCGCCCCATAATTATAACCACTTTAGCTAGGTTTGACTCTAGTCTCTTACTCTGAGGGAGGGTTAAAACTCAAATATATGCAGTCCCTGGCTTGGCTAGTCAGTTTTACTGTTCCCTCTATGTATATTGCTCAGCTCGACAGTGGCTCAGACAGGAATTATAGTCCTGGCTCACGAAAAATTAACTGTAAGGATGCCACATGTGAGCTTAAGGTACCTGTTGATTCTCTTGATTGTGGGGATAGGTTATTTTCGTTATCTGATGTTTACGAGGCTTCTGGGGCTGAAGATGAAGTGGCAGTTACAAGCTCTGCAGTCTCAGAGAATAGCAGCAGTAGCTCCCCTGAGGATGAGAGCACCACGGTTAAACGGTTAATCCATTGGAAGGGGGATAAACATTTTAAATCAACTACAGGGCCAAGCAGGAAGCCGGCGGCTTCCGCGCTTAGGTGGGACTATTCGGCTAGCAACAAGTCTATCATGAGCCACCACAGGACACATGAATTGATTTCAAAATAGCGCATGCTGATTAATCAACTATAATTAAAGCTGCTAAAAGTGTGCATTGTATAATATTATAGTCATGTGCTAGGATCTGCAATTTACAGTGAATGTACACAAAATATGAAAGGAGATATTTCGCATTTTCAATTTCAGTTTGCATTTTTGGTACTTTCGCCCAGAATAATCAAGTTCAGAGCGTGCACACAACAATGAGGTATGAGGCAATTTTATCTGCAACTATTATTTAGCGGGGTCAGGAAGATTCTGTATTGGCTTCTTAGGGTGCTAGGGATCTGAGATTCATTACCTCTAAATCTCCAAAGGAGTCACAAACAAAACACTATGATCCAGCACACCACAAATACTATATGTGATACAATATTGTACATTCAGAAAACATTAGTCCATTCAGCAGGTCTTTAGTCCGAAATTCTTTATTCAATTTTCTTCTTTTAAAATCTGAGTAGCCAACGCGTTTCGTCCTTACGGACTTCTTCAGGGCAAAAGATTTTTCATAGGAATCCTGTGTAGAGGCTAAGATCGGTGTTTATAAGTTCAAAGTTTCAGGAGCAGTCCTTCCATCGTGTAGTCCATACCGTATGGACTACACGATGGAAGGACTGCTCCTGAAACTTTGAACTTATAAACACCGATCTTAGCCTCTACACAGGATTATTTATACTGAGAATACTACATAAGCTCAAGGAAATCAAATACGATCGTAAATAATCTGGTCTATAAAGGAGCAACAAGTATTTGACTTCAGCCTTGAGGGAACACATAAAGAGGATTCCTATAAAAAATCTTTTGCCCACATATAGTATTTGTGGTGTGCTGGATCATAGTGTTTTGATCAAGTTCAGAGCGTGTCTGTTACACTGTGAGTATTGACTGTGTCTTGATTTTGAGACTTTTTGCTTTAAATATATGTAGGTTATTGGGTCTTATGTTTCTGAGGTCCCCTTTTGTTGTGTTTCCTGTTTATTCTGATTTCCTCAGCCTCCCAGGGTGTTGGCCTACTGCCGTCAGGGGTGAAAGATGCTTCTATAAACCAGAATGTTGGGGGTTAAACCAAATTGCTGTTTCTGCCTGGAATAAACCAACCCCTGCCTACTTGCTAAGAAAAGTGAACCCATAATCTTACAGATGCCTCCCGTTTGTCTTGTATCTTTCAGTTGTTAGAGGCTATAGTCCCTTCTCGTCACATTCATCTTTCCTTCTGCCGCTCACTCCCTGCTTAGCGCCTCAACTCCTGTTCTACAAACCTGACCACCTCTCTTCACAGCATCTTCTTTGCACACTTCCTTGCATTCTTGTACTCTACTTCATCAATGTAGCCCCCCCATCTCCATTTCGGGTCCAAATATTTCCACTCTGTGAACCCACTGCAACCACCATCTGTCTCTTTTCTCCTAGATAGTAAGTCTGCCACCAGTGTTTTTTATGCTACATGCTCACAAGCCACAGCATTACTCTCCCCTAGGGGCATAGAACATGTAGTGAGTTGGAGACAAATGGGCCAAGCATGAAACCTGTATTCTGTGTAGTGGATGAATAGGGCATGGAACCTGTGGCCTGTAATGCGAGAGAGAGAGGGGGGATAACACTATTCGGTCTGTATTGAGAGAAATGAGTAACATGAAGCTTATAGTGTGAAGGAACAGATGCAAAGGGTGATGAGATGGAGCCTATGATGAGTCAGTGAAAGGGTTATGGACTGTAATTGAGAGGAAAGGGGATGTGTTTAGCCTTTATGATGAGAGGAATGTGGAAGCTTATAGGTTACTGTAAAGGAATTTGCGTGGTTGCTTACTACTGATGGGCAGAAGCAGAGGGCAACTTAGGAGGGTGTAACCGATTAGTAAAGGCAGCAGCTAAATGATTTAGGTAGTAAAGGAGACAAGTGGATTTTATTACAGGACAAGAAGATTTCTGTAGCACTTTGTCCCTTGGACAAGTAATATTTTTCAAAAATTCCACACTGCTTAGCACATTAAATATTACCACAGAAGTCAAAAAGGTGAAGAACCACACTGATTTAAGTGGTTGATTGTGAATGGTGCTGCACAACTCATAGCTCTACTACAACAGGCTTAATATTGGTTATGTAGATCCTTTGAATTAATATCTTTGTCATGAGGAAGGCCCAGTCTCATTGTTGACATTAGGGTTGAAACGTTGGCATTTCAATAAAAGCAGATTGTTAGAGTGCAAAACTTTGTTTCGACAGTGACTGCTGTGCCTTTGCTTCAAACCTTCTGTTCTGCTCGCTTCTTTCAACAGTGCTTTTACATTCAAGCACTGTACTAAACGCGCTTACGTAACACGCCTAAATGTCTGTCACCAGCCTAGGATGTCTAAACCCTTTTTGAAACATATTCTTCTAAAATTAAATTGACCTATAAACAAGGATTCGCTGACGTGTTTTCATACAGAAAAACTAAGCTCACGCTAGCTTTTGCCTTTACTGTTGTTTACGGACATTGATACACAGGAAAGCGGGGTGTAAATTCTCATTAACGTTAAAACATATCACCGTAGGTAACACTGTCTTTTGAATGTGTTAGGTGTGATGTAATATTTGGTATTGCTACTTAAACTCATTCATTTTCACTCTTTCAATTTACATTATCAGGAAGCACTTGAGGTCATTGAGTTTGCACAAAACTCCGCATTCTTTCATCCACTCGAAATTAATTAGCTCCATGTTATCCTCTGCAAGACGTGAGAGTGGTACTCGACATTACGTTTAGCATCACACAAGTCTGGTGGCTAGACAGAATGTAACAACGTTGGACTAGTATAGCTGGCAATGGGCAAGTGTGCCTGCCAATAAAAAGTGTGCCCCTGGGGGTCGAAGAATGACCCTGGCTGCCCCAGTAGTGGGGTAGAAGGGAAGTGGGATGAAAGCAGACCCCTCTCTCTAGAGCTTGCCTCTGAGAAGGTTACAACATGCAAGTAATGATGGGGGGGCAGCAGCCACACTGCACCCCAGGGGGGCAAAGAATGACCCTGGCTGCCCCAGGAGTGGGATAGAAGAGAAGTGGGAAGAAAGCAGACCCCTCTCTCTCTAGAGCTTGCCTCTGAGAAGGTTACAACATGCTAGTGATGATGTGGGAGCAGCCACACTGCACCCCAGGGGGGCGAAGAATGACCCTGGCTGCCCCAGGAGTGGGATAGAAGAGAAGTGGGAAGAAAGCAGACCCCTCTCTCTCTAGAGCTTGCCTCTGAGAAGGTTACAACATGCTAGTGATGATGTGGGAGCAGCCACACTGCACCCCAGGGCGCCGAAGAATAACCCTGGCTGCCCCAGGAATGGGATAGAAGAGAAGTGGGGAGAAAGCAGACCCCTCTCTCTAGAGCTTGCTTCTGAGAAGGTTACAACATGCAAGTAATGATATGGGGACAGCAGCCACACTGCATTCCAGGGGGGCGAAGAATGACCCCGACTGCCCCAGGAGTGGGGTAGAAGGGAAGTGGGGAGAAAGCAGACCCCTCTCTCTCTAGAGCTTGCTTCTGAGGTCACAACATGCAAGTAATGATAGGGGGACAGCAGCCACACTGCACCCCAGGGGGGCGAAGAATCACCCTGGCTGCCCCAGGAGTGGGATAGAAGAGAAGTGGGGAGAAAGCAGACCCCTCTCTCTCTAGAGCTTGCTTCTGAGAAGGTTACAACATCCAAGTAATGATAGGGGGACAGCCACACTGCACCCCAGGGGGCCGAAGAATGACCCTGACTGCCCTAGGAGTGGGGTAGAAGAGAAGTGGGGAGAAAGCAGACCCCTCTCTCTAGAGCTTGCTTCTGAGAAGGTTACAACATGCTAGTGATGATGGGGGACAGCAGCCACACTGCACCCCAGGGGGGCGAAGAATGACCCTGGCTGCCCCAGGAGTGGGGTAGAAGGGAAGTGGGGAGAAAGCAGAACCCTCTCTCTAGAGCTTGCCTCTGAGAAGGTTACAACATGCAAGTGATGATGTGGGAGCAGCCACACTGCACCCCAGGGGGGCGAAGAATGACCCTGGCTGCCCCAGGAGTCGGGTAGAAGGGAAGTGGGGAGAAAGCAGAACCCTCTCTCTAGAGCTTGCCTCTGAGAAGGTTACAACATGCTTTTGATGATGTGGGAGCAGCCACACTGCACCCCAGGGGGGCGAAGAATGACCCTGGCTGCCCCAGGAGTCGGGTAGAAGAGAAGTGGGGAGAAAGAAGACCCCTCTCTAGAGCTTGCTTCTGAGAAGGTTACAACATGCAAGTAATGATGTGGGAGCAGCCACACTGCACCCCAGGGGGGCGAAGAATGACCCTGGCTGCCCCAGGAGTGGGGTAGAAGGGAAGTGGGAAGAAAGCAGACCCCTCTCTCTCTAGAGCTTGCTTCTGAGAAGGTTACAACATGCAAGTGATGATGGGGGACAGCAGCCACACTGCACCCCAGGGGGCCGAATAATAACCCTGGCTGCCCCAGGAGTGGGGTAGAAGAGAAGTGGGGAGAAAGCAGACCCCTCTCTCTCTAGAGCTTGCTTCTGAGAAGGTTACAACATGCTAGTGATGATGTGGGAGCAGCCAAACTGCAGCCCTGGGGGGCGAAGAATGACCCTGGTTGCCCCAGGAGTGGGGTAGAAGAGAAGTGGGGAGAAAGCAGACCCCTCTCTCTAGAGCTTGCTTCTGAGAAGGTTACAACATGCTAGTGATGATGGGGGGACAGGAGCCACACTGCACCCCAGGGGGGCAAAGAATGACCCCCGACTGCCCCAGGAGTGGGGTAGAAGGGAAGTGGGGGGAAAGCAGACCCCTCTCTCTCTAGAGCTTGCTTCTGAGGTCACAACATGCAAGTAATGATAGGGGGACAGCAGCCACACTGCACCTCAGGGGGGCGAAGAATGACCCGACTGCCCAGGAGTGGGGTAGAAGGGAATTGGGAAGAAAGCAGACCCCTCTCTCTAGAGCTTGCCTCTGAGAAGGTTACAACATGCAAGTAATGATAGGGGGACAGCAGCCACACTGCACCCCAGGGGGTGAAGAATGACCCTGGCTGCCCCAGGAGTGGGTATAAGAGAAGTGGGGAGAAAGCAGACCCCTCTCTCTCTAGAGCTTGCCTCCGAGAAGGTTACAACATGCTAGTGATGATGTGGGAGGACAGCAGCCACACTGCACCCCAGGGGGGCGAAGAATGACCCTGGCTGCCCCAGGAGTGGGGTAGAAGGGAAGTGGGGAGAAAGCAGACCCCTCTCTCTAGATCAGTGGTCTTCAAACTTTTTGATGTCAAGACCCCCTTGTCAAACCTTCTTAGGTGTAAGGACCCCTTCGGACAATATTTTCTAGAAACTGGTTCTCCTCATCAACATCTATCGATAACTATAAATGCCCCTGTTATACCTGCCCCCTTTTGGCATGTTTCTCCTTTTTTTTTCTTTCTGACCTAGTTTTGACTCTGTTTTTGCTGGTTCAGTGTCTCTGCGCACTTTCTCACTGCTGTTCAGTGTTAAAGTGCAAGTGCTCCTATTGTAAATTGTATTATGGATTGGGGTTTCCATGATTGGCATGTTTGACTTACTAGTAAGTCCCTAGTAAAGTGCACTGAGGGAGCCGGGGTCTGTAAATCAAATGCTGCTGGTGGGCCTGCAGTACTGATTGTGTCACTCACCCATGCAGCCCTGAAAAGGGCTATCAGACCTACCATTGCAGAGTCTGCGCGGTCTGTAACTGTCATGTTGACCTGGCAAGTGCACCCACTTGCCAAGCCCTAATCTTCACTGTTCTTACATGTAAGTCTCCCCTAAGGTAAGCCCAAGGTACCCCTGTGGGCAGGGTGCCGTGTATATTAAGGGTATGGCATGTACTGGTGTGTGTGACATGTCCTGGTAATGAATTACAGTGTGTTTCATTTTTCACTATGGATAGGCTATCTGTCTCATAGGATAATGGGAGTTTACTTATAACATCTTATGAGCATATCTTTCCATTGGAACAAGATAGAGAAATGGGGTTAAGCACACCTGAACTCGGAATATAAAAATGTATCTTTTAGTAAAGATGATTTTTATGTTCTGTGTTTGAAAATACCACCTTTAGAAAGTAGGCATTTTCATGCTTAGCCATCCTGTGTGCCTCTGCTGGGTTTGTGGATTGACTCTCTGGCTTTGGAGTGACAGGGGCTGGGGATGTGCATTCTCATCAGACAGCTACTGGGGAGATCAAGGTGTGTCCTTCCTTTCCTGGATGAGTCAGGGCTGAGCTGAATAGACCTGGGCTGTATTTATAGTAGTGGGAGGAGATTATCTTGCACCAGATTGGGCCTGGTCTGCCTTGGACAATGCTGTCTTCACCTCCTGCCAGGAAGCTGGGCCAGAGAGGATGGAACTGGTTTGGGGTGGGCACAGGAACTCTCTGCCCAAAAGCACAAAGAGAAACTGAGTATAAATATTGGGGTCCAGACCCTAGAACTGTAGAACTCGCTGGAATCAAGGAACCTGCCAAGAAGAGCTGGAAGAACTGCCAAGAGGAGTACTGCAACTTTGCTGTGTTGTTGCTTTGTTGGTTTGTCCTGCAGTTGCTGCTTCTGCCTTGGGCAGTGAAAGGACTGGTCTGAATTTTCTTTACTTGTTGCCTCCTGTTTTGAAGTCTCAGGGATCGCAAAGTCTTCACTGACCTCAGGGTACCGCCTCTGGAACCGTGGTTTCAGTTGCAAAAGAGGGGGGAAAGCAACCGACTCCGTCACTGACTCTGCTGCTGGCTCCATGCCCTGAAGGCACCGCAGAGGGCACCACTGGATCTTGCACCGCAACCTTGGTCTCACTGATGACGATCGCAGAGCTGTTGCTTGCACCGTGACCTGTGGGCACTGCACTCCGCACCGCCTAGTTTAATTTCGCCATCCTGGTCTCACCGACGCCGTCACTGACTTCGACAACCGTGACCGCACCGTGGCTTGGGGGCACTGCTTGTAAGTCTTGCGACACACTGCCCCATCCCACACCACAGTCTGGACCAACCGACCGACGCCAGCTCCCCGCAAAGTGCATATTTTTAAGTACTGTATGTTGGATTTTTATCGTTTTAGCCTTGTTTTGAATATATAAAGAATTGGATATTTTTCTGAACTGCTGTGGTGTCCTTTTGTAGTGTTTTCAGTGTATTGCTGTTGGTTATGTTCAAATCCTTTACACACTGCCTCTGAAATAAGCCTGACTGCTCGTGCCAAGCTACCAAGTGAGTGTGCAGGGGTCATTTCAGTTGTGTATCCCTCTTACCCTGACTAGAAGAAAGGGTCCCTACTTGGACAAAGGTGCAAAGCATTGCTAACTAGAGACCCTCATTTCTAACAGCCCCCAATTAGCAAAGCAAATATTTTTACGGTGGGGAAATTGTATTAAACAGTGTTTAGCAAACCAAAGGTCATTGAGTGTAGGGGTGTAGCCAAAGGTGTAGCTAAAAACAACGCCTTATTTATGAGGAATTGGCGTAGGACAGCGCTGCAAGTCTTCTTGCGGCGCTGCCCAATGCCAATGTGAAAGGGAAGGAATACACTGTAATTATGAAATATGGCGCATTCCAGTCCTTTTCCCTTCCCAAATTGCTGCCTAGCACCAATGTAGGCAGAATTGTTTTTTTACGCGAAGAGGCACCTTCCTTCACCAAAACAATCCTGAGGGGTGTTTTCCTATTTCTATGAGTGCTGCAGAATGCAGCATACATGGAAAGAGGAAAAAACGAGGAGAAATTAAAAATTTCTCCTCGTTACGCCTCCACTGGAGAGGCATCAGTTTTTGGAGCTGCCCCTGGTTAACGTGATTTTGTAAATATGTGGCAGCATCAAAATCCATGGTCTTTGCGTGGGAACCCCACGCAAAGCCCATGGAACACCTCCTTGACGCAGAGTAAGGCAACACAGTGACGTGCGCTGCTATGTCTTACTGATTACTCCATATCTATGAGGCAATGCAAAGCCATGCTGGGTGACTTTGCACTGCCTCATAGGTATGGTTGAGATGGTTGCACCACTGGAGCATCAAAAAAAGTGATGCTCTGGCAATGCAAGCTTCTCAAAAATAAGTGCAAAATATTCTGTACGTTTTTTAGGTCTTTCACCTTCAGGTATCTACATATAAAATAATCGGCAGTGTATATGAAAAATAAATAAAATACGTTATTGCTCAGTGGGAAATGGACTGTAGCACATTATGAAACATCTATTAGTTAATGCACTGCAGCGGTCTGTGTGTAACCTGAGATCCACAGAATTAAATCTTGATTGGTGCAGTGGAGAATAGTGACGTGTATTTTTAGTGCTACAAAGTCACAGCCTGTGACGGAAAGCACTGTGAATATGTAAGTACATTTGTTATACTTGCATTGCACACAGGATAAGATACAATGCTGCAAAACGTGTGAATAGTTTTACAATAAGATCATGCTTTCAAAATGTAGGTTTTAATAATACCAGAGCGTATGTAATACTGTTTTCTGTTTTTTTACATAACTGTCCCTTCACTGCCTCTTTAGGGGCACTAAGGGCTGTGTAAATGCCAGTGAAATTAAAAGCAAGAACTTCCCAGCCCAGTAGTTAACTCCTTGCACTTCAACTAAAAAAACACATACTTCTTTGTCTTCACAAAGAGCCAGAACTGCTCCCAAGCATCCTTTACACTTGCATATTACCAGCGCATTTGCCTTTCATTCAGGCAAGTAGCTGATAACGATCTCAATTAGCCGTCCCAGGACGGCTGTCTTTTTACAGGGACAAGTGAAGCTGGGGAATCTGCGACCCCTTCCTAGGACTCCACGACCCCCCTGGGGGTCGCGCCCCACAGTTTGAAGACCTCTGCTCTAGATCTAGAACTTGCTTCTGAGAAGGTTACAACATGCTACTAATGATGTGGGAGCAGCCACACTTCACCCCAGGGGGGCGAAGAATGACCCTGGCTGCCCCAGGAGTGGGGTAGAAGAGAAGTGGGGAGAAAGCAGACCCCTCTCTAGAGCTTGCTTCTGAGAAGGTTACAACATGCAAGTAATGATGGGGGGACAGCAGCCACACTGCACCCCAGGGGGGCGAAGAATGACCCTGGCTGCCCCAGGAGTGGGGTAGAAGAGAAGTGGGGAGAAAGCAGACCCCCCTCTCTAGAGCTTGCTTCTGATAAGGTTACAACATGCAAGTAATGATGTGGGAGCAGCCACACTGCACCCCAGGGGGGCGAAGAATGACCCTGGCTGCCCCAGGAGTGGGGTAGAAGGGAAGTGGGGAGAAAGCAGACCCCTCTCTCTAGAGCTTGCTTCTGAGAAGGTTACAACATGCAAGTAATGATGGGGGAGCAGCCACACTGCATCCCAGGGGGGCGAAGAATGACCCTGGCTGCCCCAGGAGTGGGATAGAAGAGAAGTGGGGAGAAAGCAGACCCCTCTCTCTAGATTTAGAGCCTGCTTCTGAGAAGGTTACAACATGCTAGTAATGATGTGGGAGCAGCCACACTGCACCCCAGGGGGGCGAAGAATGACCCCGGGTGCCCCAGGAGTGGGGTAGAAGGGAAGTGGGGAGAAAACAGACCCCTCTGTCTCTAGAGCTTGCCTCTGAGAAGGTTACAACATGCAAGTAATGATGGGGGAGCAGCCACACTGCACCCCAGGGGGCCAAAGAATGACCCAGACTGCCCCAGGAGTGGGATAGAAGAGAAGTGGGGAGAAAGCAGACCCCTCTCTCTCTAGAGCTTGTCTCTGAGAAGGTTACAACATGCAAGTAATGATGGGGGGACAGCAGCCACACTGCACCCCAGGGGGGCGAAGAATGACCCCGAGTGCCCCAGGAGTGGGGTAGAAGGGAAGTGGGAAGAAAGCAGACCCCCCTCTCTAGAGCTTGCTTCTGAGAAGGTTACAACATGCTACTAATGATGTGGGAGCAGCCACACTGCACCCCAGGGGGGCGAAGAATGACCCTGGCTGCCCCAGGAGTGGGGTAGAAGGGAAGTGGGGAGAAAGCAGACCCCTCTCTCTAGAGCTTGCTTCTGAGAAGGTTACAACATGCTAGTGATGATGGGGGACAGCAGCCACACTGCACCCCGGGGGGCCGAAGAATGACCCTGGCTGCCCCAGGAGTGGGGTAGAAGGGAAGTGGGGAGAAAGCAGACCCCTCTCTCTAGAGCTTGCTTCTGAGAAGGTTACAACATGCTAATAATGATGGGGGACAGCAGCCACACTGCACCCCAGGGGGGCGAAGAATGACCCTGGCTGCCCCAGGAGTGGGGTAGAAGGGAATTGGGGAGAAAGCAGACCCCTCTCTCTAGAGCTTGTCTCTGAGAAGGTTACAACATGCAAGTGATGATGGGGGACAGCAGCCACACTGCACCCCAGGGGGGCGAAGAATGACCCTGGCTGCCCCAGGAGTGGGGTAGAAGGGAAGTGGGGAGAAAGCAGACCCCTCTCTCTAGAGCTTGCTTCTGAGAAGGTTACAACATGCAAGTAATGATGGGGGAGCAGCCACACTGCATCCCAGGGGGGCGAAGAATGACCCTGGCTGCCCCAGGAGTGGGATAGAAGAGAAGTGGGGAGAAAGCAGACCCCTCTCTCTAGATTTAGAGCCTGCTTCTGAGAATGTTACAACATGCTAGTAATGATGTGGGAGCAGCCACACTGCACCCCAGGGGGGCGAAGAATGACCCCGGGTGCCCCAGGAGTGGGGTAGAAGGGAAGTGGGGAGAAAACAGACCCCTCTCTCTCTAGAGCTTGCCTCTGAGAAGGTTACAACATGCAAGTAATGATGGGGGAGCAGCCACACTGCACCCCAGGGGGCCAAAGAATGACCCCGAGTGCCCCAGGAGTGGGGTAGAAGGGAAGTGGGAAGAAAGCAGACCCCCCTCTCTAGAGCTTGCTTCTGAGAAGGTTACAACATGCTAGTGATGATGGGGGACAGCAGCCACACTGCACCCCGGGGGGCCGAAGAATGACCCTGGCTGCCCCAGGAGTGGGGTAGAAGGGAAGTGGGAAGAAAGCAGACCCCCCTCTCTAGAGCTTGCTTCTGAGAAGGTTACAACATGCTAGTGATGATGGGGGACAGCAGCCACACTGCACCCCGGGGGGCCGAAGAATGACCCTGGCTGCCCCAGGAGTGGGGTAGAAGGGAAGTGGGGAGAAAGCAGACCCCTCTCTCTAGAGCTTGCTTCTGAGAAGGTTACAACATGCTAATAATGATGGGGGACAGCAGCCACACTGCACCCCAGGGGGGCGAAGAATGACCCTGGCTGCCCCAGGAGTGGGGTAGAAGGGAAGTGGGGAGAAAGCAGACCCCTCTCTAGAGCTTGCCTCTGAGAAGGTTACAGCATGCTTTTGATGATGTGGGAGGACATCAGCCACACTGTTAACAACACCCGGTTGTCAACTCACAAAAACAAAATGCTGTTTCCAGTGCTCTCAACCCACTAAATGCATTAAATATACATGAAAAAACACCCCTCTCTATGACAGTAATGGAGCAGTCTTTTTGCAGCCAGTTCCGAGTTCAGCCTCTGCTCCCCAGGAGCTGGTGTTCGCTCTAATCTGGCAGGTTCCATGTCCAACAGCGCCATGTTCACATAAAGCCCCCTCCGTCGTGTATTTCCATTTGCAGCACTTACCGGGGCCTCTGACGGCTGAACGAGGCGGAGGCTGCGTTTGCCTTTCTGCCGCCTCCAGTCACCGGAGGGCGCATGAACGGCGGAGATAAGAGCCGGCAGCCTCCGGCTCCTCCAGACGGGCTCAAGCTGTCAGCAGAGCGGGTCTCCAAGCAGTGGCGGCTGCCAGTAGAGGGCGCCAGGGCGCCGCCCACCTAGATTTCCAAACTATGTGGATGGTAATTCCCACGAGCAATTACCATCCACATAAATTGCTTTTTAATTATATAAGGGCTTTAAGCCCATGCTGGGTGCTGCCCTCAATGCCTGGCTGCCTCTTGTTATCCTTGCGGAGATGCGTCAGGAAGCCAGGCACACTCGAGAGGGACACCACACAGTCAGGATTTCTTTTCTGTTTTCTATTCCTATAAAGGCTAAGGGCTTACCTAGCGCCCGCCCTGGCCTGCAATTTTCGGGGATCTAAAGAGACCTCCCATTTATGACGCTCAGCAGCGTCAGATTTTCAGGCAATCCCGGGCGTCCAGGGTTTAAGCCCTGTATTCCTAGAGCTGTCTGTCAATCACTTCAAAGGCGGCAAGCAACACCCCTTGTGACGAGCTGGTAATGGGTGTTTCTTGCAGCCTCTGAGGGAATGGGAGCGAGCATGTGACCTGACGTCAGAATCCTAACTCCAAGTCGAGTGGACACACAGACATCATGCGCAGTGAATTCGAAGAAAGCCGAATTCCAGGTAGACTTTTCACAGAGAAGACGGTAAGTTGAAATGCGCGCTACTAGAATATCAAAGCTTATGTTAATCATCTATTAAGAAATGAAGTGCAACAGTATGCTACATGAGCATTAGGCTTTGATATTCCGGTGTCACGCATTCCCTCTTTGAAAAGATTTTTCTCTTACCAGCTTTTGTTTAAGGGCAGCTGTATTCTACTCTCTTCAATCATATGATGCCATCCGAAAACGGGCTTCCCAAATCCTACACATTGTGCGATGGCTGCTCGTGTGTTTTTTTGTTGTTACTGCAGCAAAAGATTAACGTTTCAAAGTCTGTGTTAGACGTTTGTGTGCACAGTTGCCTGCTTGGGTTGCCTCACAGATTGCTTTTCTTTCCCTTGGACTCATGGTAGGAATTATACTTGGGTGGCTCGTTTATTTGGGATGCCATCTGGTGCACGTGTCGCTCTTGCTCACTGTGAAACTTTGGCGCCTATCAAAAATGGCCTAGGAGGTGAAGTTACTTAATTGTATTTTTCAACAGACCTTCACTTTGTTGAAGCGCTAACAAAGCCTGCAATGACATTCCGTCGGTGTCACCCACCCTAATGCAGACAACACACCCACTTGTTCTAGCTCTCCGCCTTTTATATAATTTTATATTGCGCCTTGAAGCTGGAGCTTGGCACTTGTTGCTCATTACAAACAATAGACATTTACAATTGGGGATATAATAATTTGAAAGAGCAGGGTGAAAGGATTATTTTATTGATAATCTGTCTAGAGAAGTAGTGCAACAACCAGGCCATTTTGGGCGGAGCTGGTTAGCGGGGGAGGTGTGAAAATAGGAATTGCACAGGGCAAGTATCGAAGAGTTTTACGGTTCAAATTGGTACTTGTCTTAGGTAGGAGAAAGGGAGTAATTTACAGCAGCTTTCATTTGAGACAACTTGTGTCACTTTGAAAACTAAAGAAAATAAGATAAAGCACCAAAGTGAGTTTTCCTTTGACAGTAGTAAGGCCTTAGACATACAGCAATGGACCTTGGCGTGGGTGAGGCACAGGGAAGTACTGCTGCCAGTATCTTACCAGCTCCAGAGCGCTAACCTTCCCTCTCCAGTGCTTACCAACCCTGTGCCTCACTAGTAGCAATTTGAATAGGAAAGCGTGCACTGTGTTCTCGTGCACAGGCCTGTGAGTTAGCATAGCAGTCCTATAATTATACAGAATAAGCAGTTAACAGCGACTTTTTCATATGCAATATTTTTATTGATGTCAACTACAGTTTCACAATTGCTTTATGACCCTTCTTGCTTTCTAAAATTTGCTTGAAAATGCATCATTTGTCAACACCTTTTACAAAATGTTCTCGAGGGAGAACCCCCGGAACCCTTGTAATGACAGTCAGGCTCACTCACTTCGCTTGCTTGCCACAGGGCACTCATCCTGAACCTTTACGCCCTACCACTTTCAAATGTCACCAGCCGCCACTGTCTCCAAGACTGTCAGCAGAGCGGGTCTCCAAGACTGTCAAGAAGGACGGGCGGGAACACTGCTCAGCCGCCCGCCCGCTCCCTCCCTGACAAGAGGCGCCCCGGAGACAGGTGGAATTAAAGCACAGATGAGACACTTCCAGATCCGGAGCCTCACGCGCTCAATGACAGCCCACAAAAAGTCACACCTGCAGGCCGAAGGAAAGCTGTGCAGGACGGGCTGGTACTTCAGGGGCAAGGACATCTGGCCAGCAGATGTGCTAATGCATGCCAACACAGGCACATTGACCCGGTTTGCACGGGTTAGCATGTGCGAGCCAAACCTGCTGGGTTTGCCAATGCCGGACTGATTTGGGGATGAGGTGCACGCCGGCCCCTTCACATTATGCATCTGGACGCTGCATAAATAACACCTCATCTCTACGAGCCATCCAGCAGCCGGACCAATGGTGACGTCTTTCAGATGTCCAGCCAGCAACAGCGGACCTGATGTACGCTTTGTTCAGATGACCAGAGATGGGAGAGCTGTAAAATGGGTTTCACAGTTTAAAATGCCATCTACAGTTTGAACATTATACACACACACGATATACATATCTGTATATATATCATATACCTATATACAGATGATATATACATATATCATATACAACAGAATGATGCATAGTGCTTTTCCGAAACTCATTTAAACCTCAATTAACCACAACGCAAACAAACTATTTCCCCCAGTAAGTTCAGCCTGATGCATAGTAAAGCGAGGGATTCTGCAGATTTCCGCGTACAGCCTGATGGCCTAGCGTATAGCGTATGTATATCTGCTGAGCTAGGCCTGGTCCATCTCGCAGTTCCTCTCAGCGGTTACTACCTTCGGGGTCTTGCTTGCACTGGGCTCATGGCTTCAGATAGTCAACCTTCTCCACTAGTGGTTGCTGTGCCTTGCTTTCTCTGGTCTTCTTTGATGCAATATGTTATTTCTTGGTCGCCAACTGTTCACTATTGACTGAAGATGGCCGGCATGTTGGATCCCTAAGAAGGGCGATAGTTTGTCGTGAACAAGGACTCTGAAGGCCATAGAACCCCTCACCTAAAATGTCCATTGTGTGGTCACTTGGATGTGGAGGGCCTTCATGGATGAGGGCATCCCCTCAGACTCTACTCTTAAGCCAAAGTGCTGGTGGTGGCAGGTAGGTAGCGGCAGCAGAAACCCTGAGTGCAGCTTGGAGGGGAGACCGTCAAGGAGCAATACTTGTGGGTCTCACAAGCATGGCGCACACAGAGGGAACGCGCTCTTGTAAGGTGGCTATGGCATTAGGACTCAAAGAGGTACCCATCTTGGATCAGGGATATAACCTCAGATCCTAGATGGTCATGGAAACCGCTCATTTAAAATAGCTTTTGTGCTGTGACGTTGAGACAGTGGTCATCTCAAATGAGGCTGGAAGCATGAGGCACTGTGGTGCCCGAGAGAGACTTCTTTGATAGATAATCACGTGTGCAAAATGCAATGTGAAAATGTAAACATCTGTGGAATGATGCAGGCTGATCCAAACTGTTGACACTTCAAACAATGGCTGAAGTGGAAGCCAACAGCTGAGGGGGCGGAGCCAAAGGCCCTTTCCGAAATTTTCTATTGGTGATACGGACATGAGCTCTGGTTGACAGCTAAGGATTTCTACAGCCAGGCCTAAAAAGGGGTACATACAAGCAGATACAACATTAATAAAAACCAGTGGCATTCTCGGAGACAGTTGTGGGACAAGTTGTCTCCGGACATCAGGCACTCTACCTGGAGAGGCTAGTGGCATGATAACCACAAGGTGTATCCATGAAGGACAGAAAATGGTCATGTTGCTGAGAAAACGTCATCACTTCTCTAACACCTATTGCTATGCCAAAGAGTCTCTTTCGTACCCTAGCCGTCATGCTATACGACCTAAACTGGAATAACAGATGGTGCAGTCGCACTATCCACATTGAAACTCCCCACAGAGAAAAGAGGCCTCGAGGTCTTGGGTTGCTTGTGTTCTGGTTCAGAAACGTTCTGACCAGGCAATCTGGGCTGGACTCTTCCTATTGGAGCAGGGTCAAGATTGATTTGCATATGGCTGGGTCCAAACTGAGGTGGCACTGTGTGCAAAAACACAATGGACTGGGATGCGGCCTGAGCAGTTACCAGTGGCTGATTTAATTCAAGCAGTCTGCCCATCACTTTTTGAATACTTTGGCAATGATAAGTCAGCAAGCAAAGGCTAGAGGCCTCCCACTCCGGTAACCTTCAACTGGAACCGGGGGCATGATTCTGTACGGTCTGTCCCAGTGTCACCGGTCATGAAGATTCCACTCTCCCCTGCACTCTCGGTGCTCGCTTTTTATAACTTTATTTCATTGCTATTAAAAACTCTACACGATTAACAGAACGTGGCCTAATTCCCTTTCAATTGTTTTCATTCTGCAGGATTTTGCTCTTTAATAACAACGCACAAGACACGCAGTTGTCAACCTTTTAGAAAATCAATAACAAACTAATGTAAAACAAGGCAGTCCGCATTTAGATTAAACACTGCGAAATACATTCTCATAATCTTATCATATAGAAGATCCTAAAGATATAAACTCAATCTGTGGCATACTACTCGCATGCATTCATTTCGATTGCTTGGCACATACCACTCAAGCGGGGGGATCCCCATGGTGGAAAAGAGCCTTGGTTACGAGTTGGCGGATGAGATGGTCCGTCACAAAAGTGGGGGATGCCCGTCCATCGTATTACAAGTGCACTGTAGCCTACGGCATTTGTACGAAGTAGTGGCCAGTAACATGCACGCTCATCCGTGTGGGGACAGCACTTACAGGTATGTGTCTATGGGGCTGGAGGTATAAAATCATATAGTAGTGAAGTCCCTGGGTGGTTGACACCAATCTGGATCATGGCGAACAAGGGCAGAATGGGCCAGACACACAGTTACATGAAATGAATTCATTAATTACAGGAGAATATATATATGTCCGTTTCAAGTCACACATCTATTGAGTCAGAAAACATCACTACAGCTATAAAAGAAGAGATCTTAGCATTAGCCACCTGAATGCACAGAAAGCTACAGGTTCGGTAAAAGATGGTGCTAATGTAAACCAGAACATATGGAAATCACCCCTATCTATATGAATCCAAGCAAAGATATTCAGTCAACAAACTACAGCCTATCTTCGAACAGCACATCTGAAAACCTGCATTAATATTCGGATCTCTCTGGTTCATTGACCAATGCTAAGCATGCCATTTGTACCGCTTTTCGTCTTAGGCAGCCGGTTCTTCTTGCCTTGTCCAGTTACGATAACAGAAAGACTTCCAACACTGGGGTCCTGGTTAAGAGGTTCTTGGGATCCTGGAAACCTACATAGTGAAGTTGACTGACTGAAACATTTATAAAGCACACTTATGCCGTGGCGTCTTGGCGCTAGAGGAATTGAAACAAACAACGACGGATCTTAAGATCTTGGAAAAAGCCAGGTCTTTATCTTTTTCCTGAAAAGAGCCCTGTTAGATTCCAGCCTGACTGTCTCCAGGAGGGAGTTCCACAAAGTAGAGGCTTGATAAGTGAACCCAGTTCCTCCCCATCTAACTCTTTTAATTCTGGGGACACAAACCAACCCTATGTTGGCAGACCTAAGCGCACGTGGGGGTTGGTACACAGGAAACAGAGATTGAATATCCAAGGCTCCACCTCCATAAATTGCCTTGTGCAGCAGGCAGAGGGCTTTAAAATTCACTCTCTGACGCACTGGAAGCCAATGCAGTTCTTTAATCACTGCAGAGGTCGGGTGGTGTTTAGGTAGGTCATAGAGTATACGAGCTGCCGCATTCTGGAGATACTGCAGTTTTTTGATCTGTCCCTTACATATGCCAAGATAGAGAGCATTGCAATAATCAATTTTAGATAGAACAAGAGCTCTGAAGTTGGAAACACTTCACAAACCAGAGGTTGCAAAGTGTCACAGAGAGCTTTGTCACCATATTAAAAGCAGCTAATACTGAACACCGATGATCTTTTCACCACTTCTAGTCCTTCATAAAGATCAAGATTCCAGGAGGAACTTAGGACAATCTGGTTCTTGTAGGACTTTGCAGACATAGGTCACAATAGGAAAGTATTCCCTGAAATGCACACAAACATCCAGAGCGACGCTGACCCTCTTAAGATAAGGCCCACCAACACAAGCAAATTTCATACTTTCAGTGAATCACTAGACCTGAAGGAATTCCTAAACACTTAAAGAGAGTATGGTAGACACCTAATGGAAGAAAATGTTGACATTAATTTTCTGGGGTGGATGAAACAGGGAGGACTTTTATGCAGCATATTGTATAACAGTAAATGAAAAGTACTAAACTCGCTTCAATCTTTATGTTAACTTAAAGGTATTTTTGGCTAAAATAGGGTACATACGGAATTGTAAGAACAGGGAAACTAAACTGGCTGATTAGGAAAGCTGAGCCTCCCTACTGAGTTGATGGATGAAGGTAAAAGATACTGTTCCTCTCAGGAATACTCATGCACAGCAAGACCAAGGAACTGCCAAGGACAGAAAGGTGACAGATAAACCGGTGAGGAGCATTAGGTGGATGATGCCACAATTAGTGAGGGTTTTACATGATTTAAAAAAAAAAAAAAAGACTCTTTTGCCCAGAACTGATGAAGTAAATTTGGGTTTGAAAAATGTGATCATTAATGATACATGCATGTTCGGTTGTAACAAAGCAATGAGGCGCTACTAACTAGATTCAAGGC
The DNA here is from genome assembly GCF_964204655.1 of Triturus cristatus. Classification (NCBI taxonomy): domain Eukaryota; kingdom Metazoa; phylum Chordata; class Amphibia; order Caudata; family Salamandridae; genus Triturus; species Triturus cristatus. The sequence continues at coordinate 86,599,006 of NC_140591.1, forward strand.
ATACTTACTACAGCTCACAGTTTATCCTAGCCTGGGGCGGCACCTTATTGTGCAAGGGCTCAAAACCCATCAATTTCCTTTGTAGGACATTTTGGCGAGTTAAATTTGAGGGAATAGGGTTGGGTGTTCTAACACTATCAATGTTGTTTGCTATGTTAGTCCATACATCTTGCTAGCTTGTCTTAAATGTTTTTTTCTCTTCTGTCAGCTTTTTCCCCTCTCTTGTTCCCATTGCATTTCCATTAATGGGTAATTTATTATAATTTATTTTACATTTTTAGATTGCGCTGCTCTACCCATATAGTAAATATTGGTGCACTTTACAGTATGACAAATTGATTGTCTTAAATATACGTACAACTGAGAGAGGAGGGTAAAAGGGTGTGCCTGGAAAATTTCTGGGTTGAAATGAAATTAAGATACAGAGTACATGCCTGATGACAAGTGAGAGTTTAGGCACGAGTAGAGAGTGCTAGAAGTGAAGGGTAAACATTAACTGCAGAGATAAACGTTGAAGACCTACATTGTTAATTTCATCCTGTACTGAAGGACTTTGCCTTGGCGCGCCGGCTTGCTGGTTTGGGGAGTCAGATGAACAATGGGATGGAGGGTGTATAGGAGAGATCTTCCTCGAGGGGTGGGGCAAGGTAAAGTGGGGTGGTGGGGGCAGGTGAATGTTGGGTCACAAGTTATAATTGAAACTATTATTTCTTTTCTCGATGCCTTGGTTTTCTTTTTTTCCAGTTTCAACCTCCTTAGCTTATGGGTTATGTTTTGTTTTGTGCATCTGTAAAGCGCACTATCACCCGCGAGGATATCCTGGCACTGAGCAGGTGTGTGTGCCCACCCCAGCCTTCAGTAGGGCGGTTAATTGAAAAGCCAGGTCTTCAGCTTCTTGCGGAATTCAAGAACAGAATGTTATTTTATTTCTTCCATACCACAAATGAATGCTATTAATTGTACTAGTGAGATGAATGTGGCAGGGAGAAGGCCTTTAGGTCCTGATCTGGAGGTCAATAATGGAACCCTCCTCTGCATTCTGATGCCTCAATTATAGGTTGTTGAAAACAGGGTTGTCCGCCACCACCGATTCGGATATGGGGTTCATCGATTTGACAACTATTTTGCCCAAAAAATGACAGTAGACCAACTCTCTAAAGGTGGCCACCTGGTTGTATTTCACTAGTTTTCCATTTATACAAGACCACAACAGCAGGCTCACACCACAAAATGGCGACAAAGTCTCCTCACTTTGGGGGTACATTTCAGGACCCCTGTTGGACAGAGAGAGATAGCTGTGTGAGAGTGGAGTTAGAGGATACCTGCAGAAAAGGGGCCAAGATCACAGAAATGTAAGACCAGGACATGTTATCCGGAAGACTTGGCAGCTGGACACATTCTCTCAAAGTAGCTTCCAGCATAGCAGCAGGGTATGCACTGTAGAAAAAGCCTTGCCAAGCTGTACACATTCTCTCAAAGTAGCTTCCAGCATAGCAGCAGGGTATGCACTGTAGAAAAAGCCTTGCCAAGCTGTACACATTCTCTCAAAGTAGCTTCCAGCATAGCAGCAGGGTATGCACTGTAGAAAAAGCCTTGCCAAGCTGTACACATTCTCTCAAAGTAGCTTCCAGCATAGCAGCAGGGTATGCACTGTAGAAAAAGCCTTGCCAAGCTGAACACATTCTCTCAAAGTAGCTTCCAGCATAGCAGCAGGGTATGCACTGTAGAAAAAGCCTTGCCAAGCTGTACACATTCTCTCAAAGTAGCTTCCAGCATAGCAGCAGGGTATGCACTGTAGAAAAAGCCTTGCCAAGCTGAACACACTCTCTCAAAGTAGCTTCCAGCATAGCAGCAGGGTATGCACTGTAGAAAAAGCCTTGCCAAGCTGAACACACTCTCTCAAAGTAGCTTCCAGCATAGCAGCAGGGTATGCACTGTAGAAAAAGCCTTGCCAAGCTGTACACATTCTCTCAAAGTAGCTTCCAGCATAGCAGCAGGGTATGCACTGTAGAAAAAGCCTTGCCAAGCTGTACACATTCTCTCAAAGTAGCTTCCAGCATAGCAGCAGGGTATGCACTGTAGAAAAAGCCTTGCCAAGCTGTACACATTCTCTCAAAGTAGCTTCCAGCATAGCAGCAGGGTATGCACTGTAGAAAAAGCCTTGCCAAGCTGTACACATTCTCTCAAAGTAGCTTCCAGCATAGCAGCAGGGTATGCACTATAGAAAAAACCCTGCCAAGCTGTACACATTCTCTCAAAGTAGCTTCCAGCATAGCAGCAGGGTATGCACTGTAGAAAAAGCCTTGCCAAGCTGAACACATTCTCTCAAAGTAGCTTCCAGCATAGCAGCAGGGTATGCACTGTAGAAAAAGCCTTGCCAAGCTGTACACATTCTCTCAAAGTAGCTTCCATCATAGCAGCAGGGTATACACTGTAGAAAAAGCCTTGCCAAGCTGTACACATTCTCTCAAAGTAGCTTCCAGCATAGCAGCAGGGTATGCACTATAGAAAAAACCCTGCCAAGCTGTACACATTCTCTCAAAGTAGCTTCCAGCATAGCAGCAGGGTATGCACTGTAGAAAAAAGCCTTGCCAAGCTGTACACATTCTCTCAAAGTAGCTTCCAGCATAGCAGCAGGGTATGCACTGTAGAAAAAGCCTTGCCAAGCTGTACACATTCTCTCAAAGTAGCTTCCAGCATAGCGGCAGGGTATGCACTGTAGAAAAAGCCTTGCCAAGCTGTACACATTCTCTCAAAGTAGCTTCCAGCCTAGCAGCAGGGTATGCACTGTAGAAAAAGCCTTGCCAAGCTGTACACATTCTCTCAAAGTAGCTTCCAGCATAGCAGCAGGGTATGCACTGTAGAAAAAGCCTTGCCAAGCTGTACACATTCTCTCAAAGTAGCTTCCAGCATAGCAGCAGGGTATGCACTGTAGAAAAAGCCTTGCCAAGCTGTACACATTCTCTCAAAGTAGCTTCCAGCATAGCAGCAGGGTATGCACTGTAGAAAAAGCCTTGCCAAGCTGTACACATTCCCTCAAAGTAGCTTCCAGCATAGCAGCAGGGTATACACTGTAGAAAAAGCCTTGCCAAGCTGTACACATTCTCTCAAAGTAGCTTCCAGCATAGCAGCAGGGTATGCACTGTAGAAAAAGCCTTGCCAAGCTGTACACATTCTCTCAAAGTAGCTTCCAGCATAGCAGCAGGGTATGCACTGTAGAAAAAGCCTTGCCAAGCTGAACACATTCTCTCAAAGTAGCTTCCAGCATAGCAGCAGGGTATGCACTGTAGAAAAAGCCTTGCCAAGCTGAACACACTCTCTCAAAGTAGCTTCCAGCATAGCAGCAGGGTATGCACTGTAGAAAAAGCCTTGCCAAGCTGAACACACTCTCTCAAAGTAGCTTCCAGCATAGCAGCAGGGTATGCACTGTAGAAAAAGCCTTGCCAAGCTGTACACATTCTCTCAAAGTAGCTTCCAGCATAGCAGCAGGGTATGCACTGTAGAAAAAGCCTTGCCAAGCTGTACACATTCTCTCAAAGTAGCTTCCAGCATAGCAGCAGGGTATGCACTGTAGAAAAAGCCTTGCCAAGCTGTACACATTCTCTCAAAGTAGCTTCCAGCATAGCAGCAGGGTATGCACTATAGAAAAAACCCTGCCAAGCTGTACACATTCTCTCAAAGTAGCTTCCAGCATAGCAGCAGGGTATGCACTGTAGAAAAAGCCTTGCCAAGCTGAACACATTCTCTCAAAGTAGCTTCCAGCATAGCAGCAGGGTATGCACTGTAGAAAAAGCCTTGCCAAGCTGTACACATTCTCTCAAAGTAGCTTCCATTATAGCAGCAGGGTATACACTGTAGAAAAAGCCTTGCCAAGCTGTACACATTCTCTCAAAGTAGCTTCCAGCATAGCAGCAGGGTATGCACTATAGAAAAAACCCTGCCAAGCTGTACACATTCTCTCAAAGTAGCTTCCAGCATAGCAGCAGGGTATGCACTGTAGAAAAAAGCATTGCCAAGCTGTACACATTCTCTCAAAGTAGCTTCCAGCATAGCAGCAGGGTATGCACTGTAGAAAAAGCCTTGCCAAGCTGTACACATTCTCTCAAAGTAGCTTCCAGCATAGCAGCAGGGTATGCACTGTAGAAAAAGCCTTGCCAAGCTGTACACATTCTCTCAAAGTAGCTTCCAGCCTAGCAGCAGGGTATGCACTGTAGAAAAAGCCTTGCCACACCAGAGTGGAACTCAACATTTTCTTTTCAGACCACAGCCAATGGAATGGAGACAGGTGCTTATACTTAATTGCTCGATTTGGAAAAATCCTCTGCATATACCACAACACACTGGATGAATTTAAATTATGTTGCCATATTTTGAAAAGGCTCAGCTCGCAGCACAGCATCTCTGGGATGTGTATGGAATTCCACATAACAGCCTCCCACGATAGAACACATCTCTCGAGAAAAGATACCTGCTGTTTCAGGGTCCGGGTGATAAGTGTGGCTGAAAGTCAATGCACAGCCCCGCTCGGTCACTTGGAAGGGATAACCGCTGTCAAACAAGTCCACCCCTCTCTCCACGCACTCCATCACCTCGTCGGGCTTTCCAAGGCCATGGATGAGTCTGCAGGAAAAGGGATGGCAAGAGGATAAACTTAGAGACTGTTGAGGATGCAGGAAAGAGCACCAACTCAGATGAGCTCAAGGGAGGAGGAAGGAGCACCAGTTTATGGTGTGTAAAGGAAGGAGGACAGGGAACTACATTAGAGAATATCCAGCAAGTATCACCAGCTCAGACAATATAGAGAAAGCCAGATGGAGCACAACTCCAGTTACCACCAAGAAGGAAGGGGTACCAACTCGCACAATATACAAGGAGGAGCAGCCGGATTAGAGAGTAAGAAGAACGGAGGAAAATAAACCAGTTTAGAGAGATCTAAGGAGGCGAATGGAGCACCAGCTTAGACAATATTTAGGAAGAACGATGGAGCACAACTCCAGATACCACCAAGAAGGAAGAGGCACCAGCTCACACAATATAGAAGGAGCAGCCGATTAGAGAATAGGAAGAAAGGAGGAAAATAAACCAGTTTAGAGGGGTCAAAGAAGGAGAATGGAGCACCAGTTCAGACAATGATGGAGGAAGCAGGAAGGAGTACAACTCCGGATACCACCAAGACATGAGGGGTACCAGCTCACACAATATACAAGGAGGAGCAGCCGATTAGAGAATAGGAAGAAAGGAGGAAACTAAACCAGTTTAGAGGGGTCAAAGAAGGAGAATGGAGCACCAGCTCAGACAAAGATAGCGGAAGCAGGAGGGAGCACAACTCCGGATACCACCAAAACATAAGGGGTACCAGCCCACACAATATACAAGGAGGAGCAGCCGATTAGAGAATAGGAAGAAAGGAGGAAACTAAACCAGTTTAGAGAGGTCAAAGAAGCAGAATGGAGCACCAGTTCAGACAATGATGGAGGAAACAGGAGGGAGTACAACTCCGGATACCACCAAGACGTAAGGGGTACCAGCTCACACAATATACAAGGAGGAGCACCCAATAAGAGAATAGGAAGAAAGGAGGAAAATAAACCAGTTTAGAGAGGTCGAAGAAGGAGAATGGAGCACCAGCTCAGACAACGATAGAGGAAGCAGGAGGGAGCACAACTCCGGATACCACCAAGACATAAGGGGTACCAGCTCACACAATATACAAGGAGGACCAGCAGATTAGAGAATAGGAAGAAAGGAGGAAAATAAACCAGTTTAGAGAGGTCGAAGGAGAATGGAGTACCAGCTCAGACAACGATAGAGGAAGCAGGAGGGAGCACAACTCCGGATACCACCAAGACATAAGGGGTACCAGCTCACACAATATACAAGGAGGAGCAGCCGATTAGAGAATAGGAAGAAAGGCAGAAAATAAACCAGTTTAGAGAGATCAAAGGAGAATGGAGTACCAGCTCAGACAACGATAGAGGAAGCAGGAGGGAGCACATTCAGATACCACCAAGACGTAAGGGGTACCAGCTCACACAATATAGAAGGAGGAACACCCAATAAGAGAATAGGAAGAAAGGAGGAAAAGATACCAGTTTAGAGAGATCGAAGGAGAATGGAGTACCAGCTCAGACAATGATAGAGGAAGCAGGAGGGAGCACAACTCCGGATACCACCAAGACATAAGGGGTACCAGCGCACACAATATACAAGGAGGAGCAGCAGATTAGAGAATAGGAAGAAAGGCGGAAAAGAAACCAGTTTAGAGAGGTCGAAGAAGGAGAATGGAGCACCAGTTCAGACAATGATAGAGGAAGCAGGAGGGAGTACAACTCCGGATACCACCAAGACATAAGGGGTACCAGCTCACACAATATACAAGGAGGAGCAGACGATTAGAGAATAGGAAGAAAGGAGGAAAATAAACCAGTTTAGAGAGGTCGAAGAAGGAGAATGGAGCACCAGCTCAGACAACGATAGAGAAAGCAGGAGGGAGCACAACTTCAGATACCACCAAGACGTAAGGGGTACCAGCTCACACAATATACAAGGAGGAGCACCCAATAAGAGAATAGGAAGAAAGGAGGAAAATATAACAGTTTAGAGAGATTGAAGGAGAATGGAGTACCAGCTCAGACAATATTGAGGAAGCAGTATCGAGTACAACCACAGAAACCATCATGAAGGAAGGAGCAGCGACTCCTAGAACATGAGTCATCCTTCTCGGTGGACAGCAGCCATCTGAATTCAGTAAATGGTCAATTATGGATTCTTTCCTCTAGGGTTGCAATTTCTCTTGTAAAAATGAATGCCCACGTGTAAGAGTTACAATGTAGGATGTATACAGGGTTGGGAGTACTAGTACTTTTGTCTCACCATTCCTGTAACGCATTTATTAACCTTCAGCAAATGAAAAAATGAATTACTCATACAAATTAGTCGATTTTTTTGTTAATCATCACTATCAAATGAAAAATAATTACAATACGTTTTCTATCGCGTTCTTTGCATGAAATTAAGTAGAAACTGCGTTTTCAAATAGTTTAAATCAACCGAATTTGCATTCTGATACAATTACCGATGTGTACCGACATACCCTCCTAAACCCCTACCACACACCCTTTACCCAACCCACCACTCCCAACCCCTTCGCTACTACTAGGTGACTTGGCTTGGAAACCGAATACCAGCCTGCCGCTGCTGCACATGGGTCCCACATGGAACAGCGCGCAACGCCTGCCACAAACAGGCAGACCCAAAGGGATGAGGGTCTCATCTCCTGATCATACTCGTATTTACTCTGCTGAAGTGGGAATGCAAACAAGTGTCTGACCAGGGTAGTTTTTCTTTTGCTTGCGAGATGCAGTGTCCTAAACAATCTAATGAACAGTCCTGGTACAGTACCTGTGGCATCAAACAAAAGAAACTGGTACTTAAGTTTTATTTTTGGGGGGGGGGGGGGGGGGGGGGGAGAGGAACCCAAACTAATTACAACAAGCATTTACAATGCAATAGGTCTCGCATTACTGAAACTTTGAGGTATTTGTGTTGCATGATTATTTGCAACGCCAACAGCTCAAACTTTCAGTAATGTGAGACCTATTGCACTGTAAATGCTTGTACAATTCTGCCCTTCTTTCAAAGGGCCCAGGCTGTTATTACCCTTGCTGGTCACATTTGTAGTATGCCAACGTGTTTAACCTTGATGTACACGAGTACCTTCTTCACATACTACAAAGAATACAAAATACTCTGTTTATTTACAGGACAATAAATGGAAAAATAATCAAGAACTTAACCACCACCACATTTGGCTTGAAACTGATGATGCCCTATTCTGAGGGTACTGAACAACAAAATAAGCTTTTGAATTATGAATATATTGTCATTAATGTTGCATCATTTGCTTGCAATGATCCCTTCTATCCCTGCCTCGTCCCTGTGGCAAACTGTCTCCCGTTGCGAACTCTCTTGCGCCGCCTCATATGGCGCTCCGTCACTGATGCACTGTTAATTCTAGATGCCTCTCCACTCTCCTGTGCAGGGCCAACATGTTCTCTGGAAGGCTCATCCTCTTGGCAGCATCACTGCTGCAGCGTGCCATCTTACCCTGTGTGCAAATTGTGTGGCGTGAGAGGACACTGGTAGTTGTGGCCAGTCTCTCCACCAGCTTCCCCTCTCCCTTTGATACTTGCAAGCATTTGCTACCGCTGAGTTTTTTGGGTGAAACTGTCATTACTGAGAGAGTACTACACATTGCTGTATTGACCTCTCCAAGAGAGTCCATGCAGGTCAATACATTACTGAAGGCATTGCTGATGTTGGTGTGCAGTGTATCCACCTTACCTCTAAGAGCCTCAATTGCCCACAGTTTGTGCTGCACAGCCAACATAGATTTCTCTAAAGAGTGGAATTTCCCCCACTACAGAATCACGGCTCTCCCTCATAATGGACGCATGCTGTCTTTCTTAGCCTGCGTGGATTATGGCACCAGGCATGGTTCCGTGTCACCTTGTAGCAGCGTGTGCTTGAGGTGTTCTCACAGTACAACTTGGTTGGTGTGACACATGTCTGCAGACGAGTTGGAGCACTTTGCTGCTTGGTAATTAATTTGTGACAAAGAGATAGTATTTGGTGTTTCACCACTGTGGTCTGAACCGTGTCCATCCAACAAATTCTCTTATTGCCCCTCAGCTTCCTCAATCTGTAGTGGCAGGTTATCTGTGGAAGAAATGCATTCATTTCAGGGGCATGGAAAGTGACTGTTCATTGCACATCAGATGGGAGTGACGTGGGGCCTGTGAGTTACTGGCTTGCAATGACCTCTTCGGATACATGGGTGCAGGGCTTTATCTTGATAGAACAGTTCATGATCATTGTTGCCATGTTCACAGTTCTACAACTCCGGCAGTGCATTCTTGCAGAATGGTGGTGTGAACTGTTGTGGCACTTTGCACATGCGTGGTGGTATTTTGTAATGCAAGACAATCCCGGGCACGTGCATGAGAAGTGAAATACGCTCTGCTATGATAGGGGTTAATGGCACTGAGACTCATCTGCTGGTGATGCCGCATGTGTGTCATTGGCACTTACTCCACTAACTGCCTCTGGTGCAAGTATTGCTTGAAGGGCCTCTTCCAGTGGTGTGGGTGGTGGCTTTGTAGGTGACTCACTCCAGTGCCATATGTCTCTTGCTGCTGGCCTCCTCCTTTGTCCTGGAGCGCATGCCATACCACCTTTTGGTGGTGTGGCAACTCTGACGGCGTTTATTCACTCCCGAGTCTTTTGGCATCTGTGATGCTTCGTGGAACAGGTAATGATGACTTTCTAAACAGTGTTTCATTTTTTGAGACACATTCCTCTATGATGATCTCAAACTCCATCTCGTTAAACTCCTTTTCTCTTCCTGCCACCCTCAACACTTCCAGGCTCCTCACTGGACAAATCTGATCTTCTCTGCAAATATGCTTGCCTCAGGTGCTCTACTGAGCCAGCTTCTGACTTTTACTTTGATTGTGAGCACTCTGGGGCGGGAAGAATACTTTACGTGAGAGACTCTGCCCATGGTGGTTGTGGACCTGAGGAAACTCTTGGATTTTAAGTAGACAGTGTTTAAGTGTGTTTTGAATGTGTGCCGGTGTTCAGACAATAGGACAAGGTGGTCTACGTGTAAAAAGACCAGAGTCCTGAGAAGACACCGATGGAGCTGGTGGTGGTGGAGTCAGTGCTCGCTTCCTGATAGAGCTCTGGTCCCAAGTTTCACATCTGTGATCTAGTTCCAGAGGTCGAAATGGGCAGGGAAAAGGGGGGACGACATTCCCATGCTTTTTGATTTGATCTAAATAGTTACCATACTTTTGTTTAAAAATAAAATAAAAACAACTGTTCTTCAAAGGTCGGATTGCTGCAGGTTGAAGGGGAGAAGAAGGATCTCTTTCACTGAAAAGTGAGAGGCGTTAAAGAAGAAACAAGCCTTCCCTCCAGGTGCCCACATGGGCAAATCTAAAGGCTGCTTGGGGGCCAGAATAGACTTTGTCTGAATCTGGAATGTGTTTAATATGTTGTTTTAAACAAATGACTTACATATCATCTGTGCTTTCTGTCAAAGGCTTGGCCCTCTAAGCACTATAAGTGCACATCACTATTCCCCAGGGCACCAAACAGGATTCAAATCAGTGAATGTCCAGTTGGACCCACAAACATCTGAAGCAATAGCATTCACCAACCGGGCTTTCCTACCAGAAAAATGCTTTTCCCACGGATAGTTTTCAGTTGCATTTATTGAACACATAATGCGGGTGCATTATATTTATAAGCAGTTAATTGTAGCTGAAAAGCCAACAAAACGATTCGTTTTTTCGCCACTTCTTTGACCCTGCCCTTGCTGACTCCACCCCCTTGTAGTTAGGATCACAGTTCCCATCCTTTTCTTTATGCCCTTCGACCACTGCCTAGTTCTGCCTGCCCTTTGCAGTCAGTGGGGAGGCTGTGCTCCTGTGTTGTCACTGATCAGACTCATGCCCACACCTGCAACTGCTGGGTGGGCCCTTCGGTGTCGGACTATGTGCCGCTGGACAACAATCTGACAGTACCGGAAGAGCTGGTCTTACAGGTAGGTGAGTGTAAGGGTCGGTCTTTTGGCTGTTTATCAGCCTGTTTTCTGGTCTGTGCCGACAGTTTTTACTGGTGATTTTCCTGATATTACCACAAAAGCTGCCCGTAGCAAGCACAAATGCATGCCACCTCCCACACCTTGCAACACAACCCTACAGTGTGTCTGTACGAGATCAAAACTGCCGCAATGCCGCTGCCCGCGTCCCACGCAGTGGGACATCAGCAGGGCAGCTCTCTAGTGGCCGCCCGTCGCAGCCTTCCCCCTCCTTCTGCCTCGCGCGCGAGGCCGCGCCCAGGGAGGAGATCTCCCAATGAGTGTGTAGGTGGAGGCGGGCCGTTAGGGGGGGCGAGGCTAGCCCCCCCCCCCCTACATAGGCGTCCCTCTCGCCCAGTTCCTCCTCTTGTGGTAAATATTTCTCCTTTACCGGGACTGAATTTGATACAGGAACATAGTAAAATAGCTCAATGAAATGAGAGGCAGAATCCGTGATATTAGAGTTTCAGAATGGGCTTTATTCCAATAAGCGATTATAATCGGATGCTTCAAGTTCCATCACCACGGGAGTTCAGGAAGTGAAGTACATACTTTATTGACAAGCAGTAACTTTTATAATACATACATCATAATGAAGTGAATACAGTAGGCGTAACAATTGATAAGGACATTGACGTTTGGTTTGCGTAACCGAAAATGGGTGTAATAATGAGTAAAAAGGAACATGATTGGCTATGATGTAATACATAGGTGGATCTATAAGATAATACTTGGCATTGATGCGCGCGCAGCAGTCTGACGTGTAATTGACGTGTAACTAGGGGGTGACGGGGACTTGACATTTAGCTCTACGTGTGGAGACAGGAAGTCTGGGGGGTCAAGTCAACCTAATCCCAAATCATATCTAACATCCTATGTTTAAAGAACTATGTTATCCACAAAAGAAGGACTCTCGGACAGAATCTATTCTATACTGACTGTGCGTGCGTGTACAAGCGTCTAGGTGTCTACACTGAATGCGAGGGGGTAGGAATATTCCATGGTAACAGGGCTATGAATTACTTGCATGAGGACAGAGAAGATGGGCCTTTTTGCTTGGTAACTGGAAGAATGTTTACTTAAGCTACTAGGCAGGAATGCATCGGCTGAGGGGGAAGCAGATAATTCGAAGGTGAAATACAGTTCTTGGCAGAGAATAGGCTGATGTCAGGCTTCGTGAGCCGCGCAGAGAATGAGACAAAGTTCATGGTCACAGATGCAGGCTTGAACTGGAGCTTTCAGAGGCAGAAGGCAAAAGGAGTTCGATGACAGAATCAGGGCCTACTTGCCTGGACTGTAAAATGGCATAAGTGAACCATATAAAGCCGGTGGCCTTTCATATTTAGGAATGGAATATCCAGCCCATTTATGGCGGATCTGACAGAGGACATGTTGACGGTGGACGCACATGTGTTTGCGTCATCATTACTGGAACTGGAGGGAGCATACATGTACTTGCGACATGCACATAGAACCGTTGGGGTCCAAGATAGGGGACATAACTGACCAGAAAAATCCATATTTCCACATTCCCTCCTTGTCCCCTTCTTGCCCTTCAAGAGATATCAATCTTCATCAATCCATTGATCTGTTCATATAGCATCATTTGTTCTTCTTTCTTCTTCCGGGATCTTGAATGAAAATCTTGATGTGGAATGCACGATGTGGCACATAGACCACAAATTGCTGGTCCACATTGCAGACATAGACAGCAACTGAATAGTATGAGAAGGCCAATACCTAGGAAGGATAAAACTCTCCATCCCCAGGCTGATACCGTATTCCAAAACCAACTGGACCAAGTCCAAGTGCCTGGGTTCTGGTGTATCTGGCTTACTATCTTATGAAGGCGAGTGATGGCTTTATATACGGATGGCGAATTTTCTGGTATGAATACGCAGCAGCTTGATCCGATGACCCTACAAGCTCCGCCTCTATCAGCCAGGATGACGTCAAGGACAAGACGATTTTGAAGCACAACAATCCGCATAGCAGACTGTTCTTCTGTTAAATTGCCTAAGGCGGAAATAGTTTCATTCACTACTGCTTCAAGGGTTCTAGTTAATCTACGTATTAGCTTACTATTAGTAACAGTACCTATATAGGGAAAGATGCCTTTATTAAAATCTACATACTTGTCCCATGCCGTCTCAGTGTAATCGACAATGGGGAGATCTCTCCGTTCTCTGTTGTGTACTAAATGAATATTTCTGTAATAATCAGGAGGAGCTAGGAAAACAGGTGGCAAAAGGAATGCTATGTAGCAGGTACCATCCCAATCTAGAGGTAGACGCATATATGCAGTCTGACCACATATAAAGTAGGAGTGGCGAGAAGTTCTGAATGAAGATTTGCCTTGATCACTGAATTCTACTGTAGTAGTGCATTTACTATGGCCCATATGTATAGAACCAACCTTTCTTACACACAATTCACCTTTTGCTGGGAATACTGACATGGTGGGTAAGACTAGCTCAACTTCGGATACGACATTTAGAATCATGAGATTAGGTGTAAAATTACCTAATCCATATACTTCATTTTCTAGATCAGTTCCTGTTCTTTTGGGGCGACCCTCCTTGTCAGGGTAGCAGACTTTGAGTAAAACTAGGTTCAGGTTTCCCCATATCCAATGGTCTTGGTAAACTGCTGTGTCTGAGTCTATGGAATTAATTAAACTAAACCATGCCCCACAGGAGCCATTATGTGTAAATGGATGCGGAAAGAAAGGAAGGACTCCTTCATAATTCTGATAGGGAGGGAGTCGGCCACACACCCAACAATTGGTGGCGTTACTAGTCTGATGGGAATGATGTAACATACTAATGAAAGTGTTATTGCGCAGCGCAAGTCTATAAGACAATTCATGCGGAGGTAAGTCACTAAAAGAATGTTCAGCAGCAACATTATAAACATGTCTAGAAATAGGGTAATATATGTGCAACAACACACTTGTAATAATTATTAAAAGACTCAATAAAAACAAAATTAATAATGTCACTATGCAGTGGCTACGCAGTGATTTACAATACGCCTGTCGTTTCAACATTTTTCCGGTATTTCCTCTACTTAGGTCCAGGGGATACATGTCAGAGACAATTCAACCGCTTCACCTTGGAGAGGACTTAAACAATCAAATTGCTCGACTTGGTGGGCCTAAGCTTTAGTTTGTAATTTTCAGATTTGTTAGGTTCAACAAAAGGGAGTTTTGTATCAGTCTGGGAGGGAGTGCAGGGTACAATGTCTATATCCGAAGGTAGTCCATGAAATTTTTTTATGTGGCTTGAATGAATCCAGCCCTTGCGGCCCTCGATCTTCACGGCTGTTCTTGTGGTCAACAGGACCAACTTGGGTGCTTTCCACCTGGGCTCCAGTTGAGTCTTTCGGTCAAAATTTCTCACAAAGACAAGATTACCCGGAACAACGTCATGGGGTTTCACCTCAGTGTTGTCGGGAAAGGCTGCAGCTACCTGTGAACGAGAAGATTGTAGTGCAGACATCAAGGAAGCCAAGTAATCTGTCAGCATATTACAGTCAATATCAGTTATTTTGCGTGGTATGGGCGTCCCCCACATATTCGGTGGTCTACCGAAGATCACCTCATACGGGGATAGCCCTGTTCTAGAGTGTGCTACCATTCTCATGTAAAAGAGTGCAACTGGTAATGCTACTATCCAGTCGACCCCTTTCTCTCTGCATATTTTGGACAGTCTGATTTTCAGTATCTGGTTATGTCTTTCTACGAGACCTGCTGCCTCGGGATGTCGGACACAGTGGAATTTCCACTGATAACCTAACAGAAGTGAAACGTGTTTCATTAATTCGGATGAGAACGGCTGGCCGTTATCTGAGTAGACAACACGTGGTAAACCGTATCGTGGGAAGAATTCTCGAACCAACTGTTTGGCAGTAGTCGGGGCAGTGTAATCTGAAACCGGGTACGCCTCTGTCCAACGGGACAGAGCGCAGACAACTACGAGAACATATTTGAATCCTCGACATCGTTCCATCTGGATATAATCCATCTGTAGGACTTCAAAAGGGTGATCAGGAGGCTGAAATCCACCCTGTTCTACGGGAACACTTTTTCCTGGGTTGAACTGGCAACAGATCATACAGGTACGGACCTTTTGTTTGGCTGCTGCTCGTAAATGCTTATTAAACCAAATGTGTTGAATGCTATCTAGCATAGCTTTTTCTCCTAGATGTGCTGGACTATGTATAGTGTTAATTATGACTTGGACCATTGAATCAGGGAGGAACCATACAGACCTTTCCTTCATCATCCATCCTTGGTCCGTTTGGATCCCTCCTAATTCAGTCCATTTCTTTATTTCGTCCGGTGTAGCATGTGTCTGTATGTCAATTACGTCAAGAGTAGGAGCTTTAACTGTCATACAATGTGTCGGTGTCGGGACTATTGTCTTTGTCATATCGGGGGTTTGAGTTTGAGCAGTCAGTTTAGCTGTTCTGTCGGCTAGATCATTGCCTTGGGAAATGGTATCAGTAACCTTTGTATGGGCTTTACATTTCATAATTGATATTGCAGTGGGTAGATGTATTGCATCTAATAATGCATGAATGAGGGGTCCGTGCTGAATGTGGGCACCGTGGGAAGTTAAATAACCTCTCTCTCGCCACAGCACGCCGAAGTCATGTACAACTCCGAATGCATAACGTGAATCAGTGTATATGTTGACTTTTTTATTCGTGGCTTGAATACAGGCTTGTGTCAGAGCGATGAGCTCTGCGGCTTGAGCTGACAAAGTATTTATACGATTAGTTTCAATGACTTCAGTATCTGTTGTGACTGCATAAGCGGCTACTAACTCTCCTGTACTTGTTCTCATGCATGAACCATCGACATAAAATGTCAGGTCTGGATCTGACAATGGAACATCGGTCAAGTCTTGTCTGGGTTTTGTCGTTACAGTAATAACTTCAATACAGTCATGGGCTAGTGGGTCTGTTCCGATTACTGGCAAAAGTGTGGCAGGATTCAATGTGTTACAGCGTCTTATTTCTATATGTGGCTGAAACAATGTAAGTTCATACCCTGTAAGTCGTGCTACGGTCAAGTGTTGTGTTTGTGTTCTATTTACAAGAACCTCTACTGCGTGTGGTACTTGAACTGTTAATGGATGTCCTAACACTATGGCATCGCTTTGTCTGATTGCTAAGGCTGTTGCTGCCACTGATTTCAGACATGCAGGCAAAGCCTGAGCTACGGGATCTAATGTACTAGAAAAATAAGCACATGGTTTGTGTGCTCCTGCTTGTTCCTGTGTGAGTACTGACAAAGCAGTACCTTCGCGTTCTGTAACAAAGAGTGTAAACTGTTTTCTGTAACATGGTGTTGCTAAAACTGGTGCTTGACATAAAGCTTTCTTTAGTTTTTCAAAAGCTTGTGTGTGTTCCTGAGTCCAAGGGAGAACAGTCGATGTGGCTGCCTCCTGGGTTGTCAACTGAATGAGTGGTTTTGCTAGGAATGCATATTGCGGGATCCACTGTCTACAATATGAAGTGAGGCCTATGAAAGCCCGCACCTCCTTTTGTGTCTTGGGTATTGGCATGTTAGCTATCAACTGAATGCGGTCGGGTGTAAGCTGCCTTCCCTCCTTGTCCAGCGAGTGTCCAAGATAAACAACTCGCTGGACACAGAATTGCAGCTTAGAAGGGGACACCTTGTGCCCTTTTTCGGCTAGAAATTGTAAAACTGTCAGTGATGCTTTCTCACATTCAGGTTCACTTCTTGCGGTGATCAGCAGATCATCGACGTATTGAAACAGAGCCGTGTTAACTGGCATGTGGATACTGTCAAGTTCTCGTTTCAATGCTTGGCTATAGATGCTGGGGCTTTCTGTAAATCCTTGAGGTGCGCGTGAGAATTTAAAGCTACGTCCATTTAAACTAAAACCGAACAAATATTGGCTTTCCGGATCTATTGGGACACTGAAAAAGGCATTCTTGAGATCGATTACAGTGAAGAATGTCGCTTCGGAATCAATAGCTGTCAGTAATGACGAGATATCTGGGACCACAGGGAATTGTGGCACAATGCATTTGTTTAACTCGCGCAGATCAATAACCAATCGATATACTGGCGGGGCCTTCGGATCTGTTCGTTTAAGAATCGGTATTATCGGTGAATTACATATATTGGAGTCTGTTTCCACAACTACTCCTTGGGCAATGAGCTCGTCAATGATTTGTAGTAAAGCCACTACAGCATCTGGTGGTAACTTGTATTGTCGCATTCGTGGTAGCACCACTCCTGCCTTTAGTGTGACTCGATATGGTGTAATATTCATGCAACCAACATCAGTAGGGCCTTGTGCCCATAGATGTGTAGGTAAAGTCTGTAGTCGGGGATCCATGTCTCTAGATACATAGTGACCTTTAAAATCACGTAAAAACAATCTTACTCCTTCCGGAGAACAACATATTATGGCTCCTAGAGCTTTTAACGTTTTTATTCCTAATAAATTTTCTGGACATGATTTAGTAAGCAGTAAATCTGTAGTTCGGGTCAGAGGTCCTATCGTGAGTGGAAGAGGCTGTGACACTTCATTAACAATAGGTTTGCCTGAAAAACCAAGGGAAATATTCTGTGAGCCTGAGAGGGGTGCCCCTGGAACTTCACTACGTTTTATAGTTGTTCGACTTGCCCCTGTATCGAGTAAAAATTTTCTATCTTGACCTAATAATTTACTATGTACATAAGGTCCTTCTTGATCTACAGGAATCTCGATAAGGGGTAAGTCAACTTCCCTCTCTAGGCTAGTTCATGCGTAACGCTGATACTCGGGATATTCATACTGTGCGGTCTGATACATTTGTCGTGTTGTTGTTTGTGTGGCAGCAACAGGCAATGGGGGTGCAGCTGGCACAAACTGTATTGGCTGTTGTGCGGCTGGCATTGCCTGGACATGCTGTATAGCTCCTTGTTCATTCTGGTCTTGTCTGAGTGGCCGTGATCTTTCTTGTGTTTTTCCTATGGCGATATTATGTTTTAAAACTGGACAATCGTGTACGTAATGGCCTGGCTTTTTACAATAATTGCATGTCCCTTTTACAGGTCCTGCTGAATCGGAATGTGTCATACCCTTTTTATGTCCTTCAGCTGGAACTGTCTGGGAAACTAGCATTTTCATTTTTGTGTCTTTCATGCGTCTGTGTTCATGTTCTTGTTCCTCTTTAATTCTATTGTGGTGGTACTGTAACATTTGTAACATTTGTGTTGGAGTGTTACCTTGCCAGGTACTTTCGAATTTTAATACTCTATTCTTTACTGGAGGCAGAGCATTTTCTACTAATTTTGTTACAAACAGATGTGGGTATGATTCGCTACTTGCTTTTATGCCACTATTTATACCAAAACATTTTTCAAAACGGGCATAGTAATCACTAGTGTCTTCATCTTGCTTCTGTTTACAGGCTGAAATTGTACCCCAATCTTCCTTTTTCGTAGTTAATAAACGTGGCAGTACCTGTACTAGTAGTCCTGGTAATGCCTTAGTTTTGTCCCCAAGCCCCGAACCTGGACCTCGGGCCCTTTCTTCTGCTTCTAATGCTGACCATTCTATCTTTTGATCACCTACCTCCCACTCTTTTTCTTTGAGTTTCTCATAAATGCCAGCAGGCATCAACACCTTTAATATTGTCATAATGTCGGGGTAGGTATACTCTCCCATGAGTAACATGTCTTTAATTTCTCGGTGAAACCCCGCTGGGTCCTTGTCATGACTGGGTACTACTTTCTTCATTTCTAATAATTCTATTTTCGATATAGGCGTATATACAAATACGCGTTTAAACTCATTGTCCTCACCCTTTATTGGGTGCACTTCTCGTAAGGGATTCTGTCTATCTATGTGATACGTAGTTCTTTCCTTGACGGACAATGGAACATGTTCTGAACATACGAAAAGAATATACTGCTTTCTTGATTCTAGAATTTCTTTAATTAATTCAGTACCTGGACCTCTCCATTTATTCATAAGTAATTCAGTCAGTATGTCAGGCAAGGGACCAGGGTCCGAATGCTGACTCCGATATAGTATAATGAGTTGTTGGATCATATAAATCCCAGCTAACCTTTGTTCATCTGGGGTAAGATTCAAAAATGTGCGTACTACTGTATCATCACTATATTTTCCGGGACTGTCCACCCAATGGACAGCTGCCCTGGCTAAATCTTGTTCATCCATAGAATCGAGGAAATGATAACCCCTTCGTTCTCGGAGTAGTTTGTCGGCGGTTTGGAACGAATGCTCGTTAGACCTTATATTAATTATAGGTATTTGAAAATTCCTGTTATTATCTGGACACGTCGGATGTATTGAGTCAGTATGATATCTAGTCTGATTCCTATTACAAGATCTTCCTCTACCTACATAGGCTATGGTGTCTGACTGTCCTGTGGGCAGTCCTGGCCCTTCTTCCTCGTTTTGTTCGAACTCGTCTGTCTCTAATCTCTCTTCGTGTAGGCGTTCTATTTCTTTACGGATCTTTCGGCACATGGCTATTATACAATTTTGTTTATCATGTCTCCCTTCTGATATATTCTGGCTCCATCTTGTAAGAATTCTCATGGCTTCCGGGTCTACCCCCGGTCGGTCTTGATTTCTGATCACACAGTTTATGAGGAAACGTAACAGTTCCCCCTGTATCTCTACTTTCTGGTATTCCATAGCTCTGTAAATACATTCTGGATCTCGCCCTGTTTGGACAAAATGATATATATTATCTAGATGCGCAGTCATTCCTGGTAACTTCGCGAAATACACTGCGGCTCGTCTGATACGCAATGATGCTAGGGTCATTTCGTCCTCTTTTCCAGGCACCGGGTCATATCTACAATCTATAAGAAGTTCCTTAAGCGCACGGGCACTAAGGAGTTTGGGTGTACGTGAATGCGCTGACTCTTGAAAAGTAAGCTTATTTATTCTGGGTGGCGTAGAAAAGACATTGGTAGCTCCTCCCGCGGCTCCATCTGGGGCGTCGGGTGTAAAAGGATTCGTTGAACGTGACACAGCAACTACAGGTGTGGACACAGCCATAGAAGTAGCTGTAGGAGCGGATACAGAAACCGATGTGCTTGCCGGAACTTGTGACTCGATTTGTTGCTGTAGGGATACGGGTACTGGATCTTGGCGTTGAACCTCCCTGGTAGGCGGTCTACGTGGGGCGGAATTGGCATACTCGGGAGCTGCGTCATCTAAATATGAGGAAAGAAAAACATCTTCTGCGGTTCTAGGATGCCCCTTAGGATGTACCTTTATGGGGAACAATGGGGTTGGCAAGTCTTTTGGCGTTTCCGGAGTAGCCTTAGGTAATCCTTCGGCCAGAAGGGGATACATACCATTCATAAGGGCATTTCTTTGTCTGTCTACTTGTTCTGATTTCACTCGGATACCTTCCTCAATTAATAGATTCTCTCGAACTTTATTGGAATTCTCTTTACTCTTCTCTTCCTGTCTACGTGCTTTTTCTGTTCGTCTATGTGATTCTTTACGCCATAATTCAACGGCGTCTTTCTGTGACTGTCTGACTTTCCTTTTCCATAACTCTTCCTCGACTTTCATGATGCACTCTGCATCCCAGGTCCCTGCTGTGGGCCACCTCTGACTTTCTGGTAATCCCTTGGTATAGTCTACCCATAAATCAAGAAATAATATAGCGTCTAATCCATGTTTGTGATACATAAAGTGCCCTGGGGTGTCCCTAGGAGGAATAGGGACGGCTTCTTCGAGAACCCCTTTTCTGGTAGTGATCTGTCTTAATTTCGAAAAGAACGGCATATTGAGAACTGACCTTATACTTGATTTTGACCTGATACTTGAATTTGAACAGACTTAATACAATAAACACGATAATGAACAGTCATTCATACCACGATATACTTAAACACTTCAAACATTTAACATTAAACCTTTAACTGAAACAACAATGATGATCGTCTGCATAACTAATCACCAAGCTTAATTCTCGACAATAACTAGATAATAACTAGACACTTCGGAATACTTGATATACTGCTAAACAGTACAGATACACTGCTAAAACAGTGCAGACCGGATTTGTGTACCCAAACCCGTCTTGACCGGCACAACCTATGTGCACGTCAGAAATGCCTCCCCAGTAATGGTACTCACCGGGTAGCTTCGGAAACGGAAGGCCTCAGTAACTTGAACTTGACTCGGATTTGGACTGGACTCGACTCGACTCGTCGGACACTGGGCTTGACGTCGGACTGGTGGGTCTCTGTATACCTCGGATCTTGCTCTCTCAGCTAGGCTCTGGTCGGGATACTTCGCACTTCTCACCGCCTCGTCTGGGTGTTGATTGCAGTCTCAGTCGCCCCCGCTTGACCGGAGGGAGATACAGGAAATCCTGCTGGTACGCGTTATTGTCCGTCCAGCTGTGGCAGGAGACCGGGCCTGCAACGCACCGCCGGCGCGTGAGATGAGAAAGTGTCCCTGTTCGGGCGCCATCATGTGGTAAATATTTCTCCTTTACCGGGACTGAATTTGATACAGGAACATAGTAAAATAGCTCAATGAAATGAGAGGCAGAATCCGTGATATTAGAGTTTCAGAATGGGCTTTATTCCAATAAGCGATTATAATCGGATGCTTCAAGTTCCATCACCACGGGAGTTCAGGAAGTGAAGTACATACTTTATTGACAAGCAGTAACTTTTATAATACATACATCATAATGAAGTGAATACAGTAGGCGTAACAATTGATAAGGACATTGACGTTTGGTTTGCGTAACCGAAAATGGGTGTAATAATGTGTAAAAAGGAACATGATTGGCTATGATGTAATACATAGGTGGATCTATAAGATAATACTTGGCATTGATGCGCGCGCAGCAGTCTGACGTGTAATTGACGTGTAACTAGGGGGTGACGGGGACTTGACATTTAGCTCTACGTGTGGAGACAGGAAGTCTGGGGGGTCAAGTCAACCTAATCCCAAATCATATCTAACATCCTATGTTTAAAGAATTATGTTATCCACAAAAGAAGGACTCTCGGACAGAATCTATTCTATACTGACTGTGCGTGCGTGTACAAGCGTCTAGGTGTCTACACTGAATGCGAGGGGGTAGGAATATTCCATGGTAACAGGGCTATGAATTACTTGCATGAGGACAGAGAAGATGGGCCTTTTTGCTTGGTAACTGGAAGAATGTTTACTTAAGCTACTAGGCAGGAATGCATCGGCTGAGGGGGAAGCAGATAATTCGAAGGTGAAATACAGTTCTTGGCAGAGAATAGGCTGATGTCAGGCTTCGTGAGCCGCGCAGAGAATGAGACAAAGTTCATGGTCACAGATGCAGGCTTGAACTGGAGCTTTCAGAGGCAGAAGGCAAAAGGAGTTCGATGACAGAATCAGGGCCTACTTGCCTGGACTGTAAAATGGCATAAGTGAACCATATAAAGCCGGTGGCCTTTCATATTTAGGAATGGAATATCCAGCCCATTTATGGCGGATCTGACAGAGGACATGTTGACGGTGGACGCACATGTGTTTGCGTCATCATTACTGGAACTGGAGGGAGCATACATGTACTTGCGACATGCACATAGAACCGTTGGGGTCCAAGATAGGGGACATAACTGACCAGAAAAATCCATATTTCCACACTCTGCTTCCTGCGCGCCGCTCCTGCCCGGACACGCGTTATGGTCGCTCCTGGCCGCCGTCGTCGTGGTCGACGTGAGCTTTACGGTATGTCCATGCTCTTGCCTTTTTCCCCCGGCCCCGTCCCTGGTTTAAGCCCGGGTAGTACAGGGGCCCCGTGGTCGGACACCACGGGGGGGGGCCGAGGTGGTTGGGAGCGCGGGTGGCTCACCGTCCGGGGGTCCCGGGTTCGAGCATCAGTGCGCGCGGCATGTGAAGTTACTTTGATTAATTTGGGTGGCGGTCAGTTTTCGGGGACAGGCGATCGCTGGACACGCCGTCTGGTCGGTGGGGAATCGCGGGTTGCACCTCCAGTGCTCGGGGTCGGAGTCCTGGCCTGGTTTCGCTCCAATTTACAGACATTACCCCTGACCCGCCAAATTTCAGCTGCCGCCCTAGGATCTGGCGCAAACAAGCAGCACCGTGGTTCATGGCCGGGTTAGGGGGCTCCGGGGGTCGGCCAGTCAGGGAGCAGGGAGAGGATGTGGCTCAACGGCTAGAGCGGCGGGCCTTGATGTTGGGAAAGCGGGTTCGAGTCTCGGCAGGGTGCGCACCATTCCTGTGATTCTGGGCTCTTAATGTTCCCCTGCCTAACGATGAATGTGTCCGTGACCGAACCGGTGCCCGTGTAAAGCGCTCTGATAAATTCAGTTAGAGTTCGCGCCATATGAAACTCCAGAAATTGAAAAAATGTGTATGAGGAGAGGTGTCTACCCGATGAAGACATTTTACCATCCTGGCCTCCGTGATTTCCTCCCACCCGCAATCCGGGCTGCCCAACGCGGGGGGTTCCGGGGCGATATATTGTCCCGGTCGGGGTCATTCTTTATCCCAGGTCGCCGCTGCGACTCAGCTGGGCCGTGCCCCAAACCGTGTTCACACCCAGAGACACAGGCCCAAGCGTGGTTCAGCTCACTGAGCCACACAGCACCGTTAGTAAGGGGTGGGTGCACAAGCCCGTAGGGCGCCCGGGGGAATATTTTCGGAAGCGTGGTAGACAAGGATGCCCCCTCGATGTGTGGTCTGGCAGAAGGCCGTACACTGCCCCTGTGTGCTCCCGAACTTGCTCGCGCTGTTTTATTATCGTCATGGGGAGCGAGCGGGATTTGTATATTTGCGGTTTGTTGACTTTTGTGGAGTTTGTGCAAAGGGTTACTGTGCCTGCCGCAAAGACAGAGCAGATTACAGAGTGCGTGTTATGTGAACGGGTCGGCGGGTTGCTGTTTCTTAAAAAGAGGCATCGTTTTGTTACTTGCGATTTATAACTTGGAGCCCCGGTATTCTACAGCGAGCTACAAACGCCATCTAGAACTGCATGCAGACCGCGAAGCATACATCATTAGAACTGGGTTTAATGTTGCTAGGAGGGTTACTATGGCTGGAGGTCGACTCTGCGCTTTTGGGTGTGATTCGTGGTCTTCATGGAAAGCGAGCATAGGTGGTAACTGCCAGGCTCCCCACCCAGTGATGGTGCATCTTCACAGTCCATTCCGTGTTCTCATGCGGCGCTGTAGCCTGGGTCCCTCGGGCCCCCTCTCGCTGTGGGTTTGCTTCAGAGAAAGAGACCCCTACCCCCGCTCCTTATCTGTGCAAATCTTAAAGAGACTCGGGGGTGTAAATAAATAAAAGTGCCAGTACTCCGTAGCGGGCGGTACCGGCTCATTTAAAGCCGCTTCTTGGTTGCCTTTGTCACCCGAGTCCGGTTTAAACCAAGACAAGGCACGGTCCAGCCAGGGAGCGCTGCACCTACACTGTGTATCCTGGCCAGGGCCCGGTGCTATGCTCCCGCGTGCACGGCTAGGCAGTGCGATTGTAATGGCGCTTCAGCCACACTGGAGGTGGCTTCAGGGCGCAGTGAGAATTGTTTCCCAATGTAGGCGTCGGTCCTGGAATTGCCGTTGCGCGCACCCTGCCGTGGATATTTGAGGTTTCATCTTCGGTGGAGTTGGGCAGAGGGTTGATGGGCGGTGTCCTCGGGCAGGCTGGGTGCAGACATGCCGCTACGAACAGCAGGCTCAGCGCAGCAGACATGGGTGGTTTCCATTACACAGAACTGGCGACTGCTGTTTGTTTCCCAGCGTTTCCCAATCATTACTTTGGATGAGTTGTTTGGCAGTGTGTTAGCTCTCAGGCTCGTTTGTGGATTTCTTGTGTGCCTCTAGTGTGGAAGGATGGTGCTGTTACTGCAGTTGAATGCTCCGACGTTGAATGGATATGCTGCAACACACATTTGGTTTCAGTCCCCATTTGCCAGAAGGTGCATTGGGAGTGCATCGGGATTTCTACATTGCTTGTTATGTGGCGTCAGAGTTTGCGGGACAGCAAACGAGGAGCGTTGTTGTGTGGTTGTCCCCAGTACTGAATGCATGGTTTGCTGGGCGAAGGGCTGGGAAAGGAAATGAAACCCAAGTGGATTGGCGCCCGTGGTTTGCTGTTTTTCAAGGGAGGCGTCCTTCTTGTTATTTGCAATTTGTGGCGGGGAGTCTGGATGTTCTGGAGCCGCATGCACACCGCTGGCGGACATTATTGTGGAGTTCCGGTGGTTGATCTGCATCGTGGTTCCGCACCACCACACAGTTGCTCTTACCACTTTGAATAATGGAGTGCATACCCCGCCGAGATTACGTTCGTTATGAGGGTGCGGGGGGGGGGGGAGGAACCCGTCATTATCGTAGAAAGGGTTGCGTCTTCTAGCTCACGGTCATACGTCACTGCCCCGGTGCCGCTGAGTGTACCCCGCTGTAATATGCCTCTTCCATAACGTTACTGCTAACCCCCCTACACTGTTCGGACAGGATCCATTCGAGGGCAGGCTGCGCACTGCCCTTCACGCCCAGCAGGCGCTGCTCTCATAAGACAGTTATTCCTTTCAGGGGCTCACCACCGATCTCTGTTTTCTTGACATGCCACCATGTTCAGCTATCTTGTCCCCCGTCGCAGTTCCCTGCTGTCTCCTCCTGCCGTGTTTGGAAGTTTATTATGCTTAGGCACCGGATGCTGCGTTTCTTGAGGGGGGGCCCACAGTCGGTGCTTGGGTGCTGGCCGGGCGTGCTTGAGGCTGGATTTGCATGCGGGGCTTTGAACCGCTTCGCGCAGGCGCCTGCCTCGCGGCGTGGGGGACACGGGTGCCGCCGCGGCTTCGGGCGACCGCCGCTGGCGTGCACGGGTGTCGGGCTTCTGGAACTGGTGATGGGTTCTGCCAGCCGTGGGGCGCTGCTTCGTGCGGGTGCAACCGGCGGAGCTCGGGCCAGCCCCCGCCATTGTGTGAATGCTGCCATGCCCCCCCCCCCCCCCCCACACCCGTTTGGGACCGGGCGCGATGTCATGGACGGCACTACCTGTGGTCTGCATTGCACTATGGAAATGCGGAGGTTCGCTTATAATGTCCGCTGGAGGACTCCTCTGAGGCGCTTGTTTGCTGAAAGAAGGTTTGCGCTGGTTTTTGTCGTACATACACATTTTGGTGCTTCTAGATTACACGTACTGGAATGGTTGCCTTTTGCTGCCCAGCATGCAGAGGCGGGATATGTTGGTGTCTTTAATGTTGCTTTGAAGCACCTGATGCTGCGTTTCTTTCCGCGGCAATTTCGGGCCCCACATAAATGTCAGGATAACTCGTGCGATTCGTTACCATCCTGGAGAAAGATCAAGTATTTGTAGTTGTGGTTTTTGACTTCAGTGTAGTAGTGCAGACGGTTAAATAGGCCCGCTGCAAAGAACGTGTGCGAAGTGGATTTTTCAGAGTGTGTATGATGTATAGAGGTCAGCAGGTTACTGTGTTCAAAGGAGGCACCCTTTTGTCACTTGCAATGTAGATCTTACAGCCCTAATAGTCAACCGTGAGCTACAAACGCTCATCCTAGAGCTGCATACACACCACTAAGCAGACATCATTAGAACATTGATTAGCGAGCTTGTGCTTCTCCACTCCAAGCAGCCTTAAACTATACTGCCTGCCAGTGGGGAAGGCCATGAATCGCCTACACTTTGAGTCCTTTGGCTCAGGTCACCTTTCCTATACACTGACTCATATGCATATGATTGATTGGCTCGGCGGTTTTGTGTGAGATGCAAAGTCGCGGACACCCTACACTGGTAGGAGTGGCACTATATAACTAATTAAATGCATCTGAGAGTGGTCATGGAAACGTCGTCATCATTAACTTCTGGTATTTCATGCCCTGCGCAATTGAGTTCATTTCTCTCCAGTTCCCTGGGAAAGGTTTGGGGGGGCCAGGGTGATCTATGACGAGTCTGTACTCATTACGGTTTATGGTAAGCGTTTTGTGAAACATATGGTATAGTAGTTTACTAGTTTAGCTCTTGGCCAATGGTAGTTTTCGTCAGCCAGATTCGGAATAGCTGGTATTGCAGGACACTAGAGGCGGTTGTGTGTATGCACAAGTTGGGGAATGGCAGGCTTTGCAGATTAATTGATTAAATGAATAAAGTCGCAGGTTCTAGCTCGAACAGAGCAACTGTTACTAATCGCAATGACATGGGTTCACACGCACTCGAGAGCCCCCCCCTTTGCATTTATTCCCTGGTATCTTTGTCCCAAAATGCAGCATTTATTAGGATTATCCGGTACTAGGGGGGAATCTCGTTGGCATTAGTTCCATGCCGGTGGGTACGAATGGACAAAGTTGTGTCCCAAGTGGTGCAACAGGATAAGGGCAGGTCTATAGGTAGATATATGTTCCCTGGCAGCAGGTGTACAAATATGTCAAGGTTCAGCCTAAATCCCAGTCTCAACCATGATGCAATGGTCAGCTTGTGGAAAGGTGTAACACAGAAATTGAGCGACCAATGTTATTAATGTAAGTTCAACGCTTGAGTCAGGAGATGCTGCTGTCTCTCATCTTCACCTTGCTATTGAAAAACAGCTGGGGTAAGGTTTCTCAAATTAGTCATAGTGACGGCTTAGCGTATATAGAAAAGTCAGCAGCCTGTGCTGTGTTGAGGCAAGTTGTGGGTTTGGGTATCATACATAACATCTTGAAGGTATTGTGTAGTTCCACGCTTAAGTCAAGAGATGCGGCGGCCTTTCATCTTTAGCCTTGCTATTAGGAAACAGCTGGTGTGATATTTTCTGCAACTCAGTCATAGTGGCAGCTTAGCCTATACAGGAAAGGCAGCAGCATGAGCTGTTTTGAGACAGGCGGAAGGCCTGGGTTTGTCTATCATACTTAACATCTTTGAGGTTATTCTCCCTGTTCCACAGGGAGGCCAGGGAAAGCACGGAGTGACATGGTTGACCGAGACTTAGCCTGGCTTGCCGCTTCTGCGACCTTGTGAGGTTTGTTTATGTATTGTATGAAGGTGACAGAGGCTGTCACTGTGGTTTGATAGGCGCCAGGGCCAGATTAAGGTTCAGTGCAAGGCCACATTTGGGGGGGCAATTCCAGGCGAAAGCATTAAGCCAGGCAGCCCTGGGAATTAGGCAGGCGTACGATTAGCTAAGATTTTGGTCAAACTGAGGGAGAGCATATCGACCACAAATAATTGGGGAACCAGAAAACGCTTTACAAAGCAATGCTGTAGATTTCCGGTAGAATGCTGTATGGATAGGCTTCAGGGATAAGGCCATGACCTTTCTGGAAGGGGCATTCTTCTTCGACCTGTGTCGAACTGGGAAAGGAAGTAAGGAGGGCTGGATAACTCTTTATTCTACCTGCGTTGGCACATCTTGCCAGGAGTGATGGTCAAAGGTTTTGCCTTCAGCCAGCCTAGGTTAACGCCCATCCACTCCAAGCTAATTGTTCATGGTGGTTTTGGGCCGCATTTACACAGCCCAGTATTTGGCCCCTGGGGTTGTCAGTGTCGTGAATTACTAAATTTCACTGAACTGGAGGTGGGCCGGGTTTTACACGAGCAGAAGTTTGGGAGTGCAAGCCTCCACCTAGGGGGTGGCTGGCTGAATCTGATGAACTACTTCAAACGGTTCACAGCACTGTACGTGGGAGAGTGTCAATGACCTGTGCATACTTCAACCAGACACCCGTGTATGGCATGCCCTCAGCTACATAGTAATAATTGAGAGAGCAGAGAGCGACCATGAGCATGACCAGAGACGTGCTGCTCTCCACAGACATTTGACAGGTTAATGGGCAAGGCTAGCGGAAAAGCCAGATGTAATGTCGTCATTTAAGGCGGACGTGCCCCAGGTATTGGCAAGATAGAGACACTGTCAACTATGAAGATATGAACGAAATCATAACTGGGCTCACAACAAATCATTTGATAAATTAAGACGTTTCATTTTCAAGCCACTATGGCGGCACCACGAATTACCTATAGCACAGCAACACCAGTATAACAAGGACTGTAGGCACACCTATTGACCCTTTCCAGCAGCAATAAAGTCCGAAGCTAGCTTCTATTCATCAAGCGAGGCAATTGGATACGCTGCCCAGTGGAGAGCAAGAAAAGATTGGGATGGACAGCGGGACTAGTATAAGACTCTATCGTCCAATTTAATGTAACTTAATTTGCAAGTAGAAAGGCTAGAACGAGGAGATGTTGCTAAGATATGGGTCAGTTTGCAGTAAACAATAGGATAATACCATGTGAAAGGAAGCAAATTTATATACCCGTGATGTCAGCTTGTGTTTATATACGTAGGTGAAGTGGCTGACTCACACGCTACCTTCACCCTGCTTGTTGTGATGTAGCTGTTGGGAACACAATTACAAGCCAGGAAGGCACTTAATTTGGCCAACTGAAGAATCTTAATAGGATTGCAGGTCCATAGTGCCTAATTCACCTATGCCTTGTTACCAATGCCATATTTCCCAGCCTGAGAAACAGATTTAGGTGTTGCTCTTCCCGCTCATGCCTTTCTTGGAGCCAGGGAGTTGGGAATCATTCACATATTTGGGTCCCCGAGCTGAGACATGTATTCTTCGGCAGCTCAGTCGGTCATATTGGCTTTATCGGGAGTCATGATAAACGGCGTCCGATTAGCAGTGGCGTTAAAAATGTTTTGCCCAGCCGAGAAATCATGCAATCCCCGCAGTAGCAGCAGCAACTCAGGAACCATGACGCTATCTATACATCACCTTTGTAGATAGAGTGGAAATTAAAACCTTTGTGCTAGGATATGAAGGGAAGCGATGGATTGAGGAATTCAGCTATGGTTCAGTTCTGGCTCCATATGCAGGTGCTAGATCTTCCCATAAATACGTTAGGATGATCTGCTGTGGCTTCGCTTAGAAGGTTAGGAACACCAGTCACGTCTAAGCTTACGGCAGTGGGGCCAAAAGACATCCTTTGTTCGTCTGCCCTGGGCTTCTGAGTAATGTTGCAAATTAATGCCGTCTTTTATGGGTTACAGAACAGGTCCCCTAATTTAGCCCATTATAAGCTGGCTCGCAGGGGCAGGGCACAGATAACAGCAAAGGGAGGAAGGGGGGGCTCTGGCAGCGTCGGTAGCCTCCCCAGAGCTGTGGCGGAGTTACAGGGCGATCTGGAGGCAGACGGGTACAGTAAGGGTACCTCTGCGACAGGCGGTACAGTAAGGGTACCCCTGTCAGGCACAGTAAAGGTGCCCGAGCCAAGGTCCACGAGCCGAAGGGGGTTCTGGGAAGACCGCGACGGCGCCCCGTTAGTCCTTCGGGCGGTTGGGGGGCCTGACCAACCGGGGGTGTGCCACAACACGCTCCGCCCCTGTCAGAAGGGGCGGGAGTAGGAGACAGATCACGTGACCCAGTGGATGATCTGAAAATAAATATGTGCCGCACTGCCGGGCATCGACCCACCGTGCGTGCTGGCTCACCAGGCGGGCGGAGCAGCGAGGGGCTGCTTGCCCTGGATCGCCCGTAAGATAACCCATTTATCGTCATACTTATGTTGTATGAAATAAACCTGCAGCAGTTCTTCACCCACAATGAAATTGTCAGTGTAATCCTTGGGTGACGTCTGTGCATGCGTGTTGAATGAAGCGGATGACGGTGTGGTCACTATGCCGCTGCCCGCGTCCCACGCAGTGGGACATCAGCAGGGCAGCTCTCTAGTGGCCGCCCGTCGCAGCCTTCCCCCTCCTTCTGCCTCGCGCGCGAGGCCGCGCCCAGGGAGGAGATCTCCCAATGAGTGTGGAGGCGGGCCGTTAGGGGGGGCGAGGCTAGCCCCCCCCCCCCCCCTACATAGGCGTCCCTCTCGCCCAGTTCCTCCTCTGCTTCCTGCGCGCCGCTCCTGCCCGGACACACGTATTCCCACCCTTTCCGCTTACCCTGCGTGGCAGAGACAGCGCGTTATTGGAATGTTTTAATGTTTTTCTTTTGCGTTGCAGGCGGAGTTACAGGGCGATCTGGAGGCAGACGGGTACAGTAAGGGTACCTCTGCGACAGGCGGTACAGTAAGGGTACCCCTGTCAGGCACAGTAAGGGTGCCCGAGCCAAGGTCCACGAGCCGAAGGGGGTTCTGGGAAGACCGCGACGGCGCCCCGTTAGTCCTTCGGGCGGTTGGGGGGCCTGACCAACCGGGGGTGTGCCACAACACGCTCCGCCCCTGTCAGAAGGGGCGGGAGTAGGAGACAGATCACGTGACCCAGTGGATGATCTGAAAATAAATATGTGCCGCACTGCCGGGCATCGACCCACCGTGCGTGCTGGCTCACCAGGCGGGCGGAGCAGCGAGGGGCTGCTTGCCCTGGATCGCCCATAAGATAACCCATTTATCGTCATACTTATGTTGTATGAAATAAACCTGCAGCAGTTCTTCACCCACAATGAAATTGTCAGTGTAATCCTTGGGTGACGTCTGTGCATGCGTGTTGAATGAAGCGGATGACGGTGTGGTCACTATTTGCACATGTGGGTGGCGTTTTTAGTTATCGAGTGCGCTCATGCGGGCTGCTGTTATGTGGGTCGGCGGGGCTATTTTCGGTCCCAGTCTGACCCTGCAGGTATTTGCCAACCTATCTTTTGATTGGCTGGACAGCTTATAATTCAGTATTTAAATCTTGGCATTGCTACAGGATTCTGGGCGTTCGAGGGTGGAGACAACAGGGAAAGGCGGTGCCCACCCACAAACTTGAGAGTTTGCGGTTGTGCATTAACCTTTTGCTGGCAGTTTACAACCCAGAAAAAACTTTTGAAGAATTTACTTCTTTCAAAGGAAGACATACCTTCATGGTGGGACAGGGGAGAAGGGAGGAACACCTCTAAAAACGAGTGGTGCGCGCGCCACTGCGAGTCATGTGCTTTCAATTATCGCGCCCGTGTCTGGGCACGATAATTGAAACCATGCGGCCTATTGGTGTCTATTACACGCACCAAGCGCGTAATAGACACCAATAGGCCATGGGCGGAGCAACGCGCCCGCCTGTGGCCAATTGCGTGCAGTCTTTTATAAAAAGACGCACGCAAAGGCCAATGGGGTAGTACAAAAGGAAAAGCACACGCACAAGCGTGTGATTCCTAGGTCAGTGCTAAAACACCGTTTTTCACCGAGTAAATGTCTAGCGCTGCGCGAGCACTGCAACGCTAGGCGCGAGACCTAAAAAGCAACTGAAGAAGCCATCGCTCTAAAAATAAAAATTGAATATTGTCACAAAACAACCCTGTTCTGTCAGAAAGAGAACATTTCTGATTGATTTTATTCCTGCTTGCTACCCGCCAGACAGTTGTGCCAGGCAATCAGATACTTTAAATTGAACTGAAGGTAAATTGAACTGAAGGTAACCAGGTTATGGGGGGAGGTCGATGGAAACACTTCTGAGTTCTCAGCTACAAAAACAGGCGCCCTGATGGGCACTATTATAAATCACAGCGCTCTGTGGTCTAATTTAGCAAATGCTGCATGGCTTGGCTGGTATTGGTCATTCGCACAGACAAGGGGGTGATTCAACTGCGGCCACCTTTCACTCCCCTTTGGTCACCAAATTGATCTTTGAAGTCGAGTCATCACTTGCCCAAAACGGGCCTTCTCATTGTTCCAGCAAAGGCCACAATATCATGACACTGTTCCTTTAACTGGTTAATGCAATAACAGCAGATGTCTCTGTGTGTTACCAAAGTCACAGAATTGAACCCTTGTTAGAGCAGTGGGGAACAGTGATTTGTGCATTTAAAGTGCTATGAAAATTCTACCTGTGACAGAAAGCATGGTGGACTGTATTACACACAGTATAAGTTGGGCTGCTCCAAAACGATTTAATGTCTGGAATAAAACAAGTGCTTTCAATATATTTGTTTTAGGATGACATAATCAGGGCAACATTTTTAGGTGTTCATTAAAAGGAAGCACTCCAAAACCCAAAGAATCTCTCAAAAAGAATAAAACTTTGTCACCATAAAACTTCATTTACTCTTTCAATTATGGACCACATTGGCTCTCAGGCAGCCTTTATATTTGGAGATCAACCAATTGCATATATTTACATTTCTTCCATGTAGCAGCCCTGCTTCTTCTTTAACTCTCAGTCTTTTCTTTAGCCCTCAGCTCCACAGTACCCCCTCTGCCCCCCTTTGCTTTCGGCCAGAAACACTTTAAGGTTGAAATTAATTTTGTTAACAAAAGGTATAGGAACTGCTTTAGTAAAATTTAAAAAGTATGGGCACGTCGTCCCCCATAGATCCCTTCCCCTTCGAACTATCCTTACATGCAGATGTCCTTTCCGGTGAGTCGAGGAGGTGGCAGGAAGACCAGCAGGGCGGCTTACAGATGCAGAATTCTGATCACCCAGACTCCTGAAGGCCAAGGAGAAAGAAGAAAGGAGCACGACCCATGGATAGTGCCAAAGAGACAGCTGAGAATAGGAAGGTGCTGTGTGGGAGGTCATTGTTTTTGTTCACAAATGGACAGAATCGGCTTCCTCAGAGAGATGGCATAGGGAAACGGAAAGAGAATAAAGGGCAGCTTTTTTTTTTTTTAAGGGCCATTACTACCATTAGTGCAGCAAGTGCAGAAGCAATGGAGCCAGGGGTCTAAGAGGCCACTGAAACTCAATTGTGCAGCAGAGGCAGTGGCACCAGGGTTCACGGTAAGGGGCCAACTAAACCCCCAATTATGTTTGTTTTCTTTATCGTCCTTGCCTGCAGTAGGGCCCAGTGCAAGCTGCTGTGCCAGCGTTGGGCCTTGGAACAATGGGCCATGGTAAAGGAAAATTAAGCAGAGAAGACACGAGTTTGGGCCGGAGAGATATGGCGGGAAGGGGGTTGGGGTGAGATGGGAATTGTAAAACCTGACAGCCTTAGGTGGTCTTCGCCCAAACCTTTTGCCCTCTCCCCTCTTGTTTTGCTGAAATTCACTTTTGTTAGCTTTAGGACTCTACTATTGGTTAACAGTGGTAAAGTGCACACAGTGCTTGTGCTCACGCCATTAAACATGGTACAATTGGCTTACCCCCAATTGTCACATTTAATTTACTTATTAGCCGCTAGTAAAGTGCACCAACTGTGCCCAGGGCCTGTAAATTTACTGCTACTAGTGGGCCTGCAGCGCTGATTGTACTACCCACTTAAGTAACCCTTTTAAAACATCTCAGGCCTGCCATTGCAGCCTATGTGCAGTTCTAAACTGCCATATCAACCAGGCAAAATAAAACCTTTTGCCAGGCTTAAACCTTCCATTTTAATACATATTACCCACCCCTAGGGTAGACCCTAAACTGTCTCTAAGGCAGAGTGCAGTGTATTTAAAAAGTTGGACATGTGCTTTTAAGTTTAACATGTTCTAGTAGTGAAAAACTGTCAAATTTGTTTTTCCACTACTGTAGGCCTATATCTCCCATAGGATAACAGTGATTTACCTTATTATATTTAATAAGTGATAACCTCTGTTTGGGAATAGGTAGAAATGTCATGTTTACACTCAAATTAAATGCATTTTACTTTAATGATTACGTCGCAATTCTGAAAATGCTACTTTGAGAAAGTTGACTTTTTCTAGTCCTAACCATTTGGTGCCTGCAGCATGTGTCACATGACTAGGGGCAGTTGGTATTTGCCATTTGTGTATTCGATACAGACAGTGACATATAGGGGGACTAGATGTTGGCAGGATAGGACATCCTGCCAGGATGGGAGGGCGGAGCTGTGAAAAACCCCACTTACATTTCAAACAAGCTGACTCAGCACACTCACAAAGGTCTTCACCCTAGCCTTTTGTTGCTCCAGACATCTTAAAACCAGGGTAAGAGGGAAGGAAATTCCAGAGCCATCTGTGGGGGGAAAACTCCAGAAGTTTCTACCATTTCAAAGCTATCACTAGATATAAAAATAGGACTATCAGACCCACTCTTCAGTACACTCCTGGACCTACCTCTGGATACTACAGAAGGAGGACTGCTATGCTATCAGAGGACAGCCTCGGTGCTTGAGGCCTGTCCTGCTCTCTAAGAAGGAAGACCAACTCCCTTCATCCCAGGCAAAGTGACTCCAAGGGTCTGCCCTCCTGTTCGGAGCTCAAGGGACAACAAGCTCCAGAGGACTCCCTGCAGATGCCCAGCTGACCAGCTAGTGGCCCTGCCTAGACCTGCAATTGTCCCTGCCTGAGCTCCGCCGGCCTCTGCTGTAGTGAGTGCCTGATCCCCCATAAGGTGGCTCCCCAGGTCCTGGACCCTTGGTTGGGATAAGTTGTTCCTGAAAAGAAAAGGCAAAATACTGACGTTTTGAGCTCTTCACGACCCCGAACAGACCTGTTCATACCGAGATCTCACGGCCCACCAACGCAAAGCTCTGGTGGATCTGACTTCACGCTACAACAATATCCAGCAAAGCAAGATCTACACTTCGCGCAACAGCATCGATAGCCTAGTGTGACCACTATCTTGAAGCTCCAGCAATGACCATCCATGATCCCCCCCCCAACATCTTTGCACTACATCGATGATCATCTGCGACACCCAGTCTGCTCTTCGTGCTACAGCTTCTACCATCCGCAACTGATTCCCTGCTCCACATGATCTACTCCACCGCGCCCTGGAGTCTTCGCCTGGACTTTGAGAAGGTAATTTTCAGAGGAACTAACCTGTTCCTTGTATCCAGCCTATGCTCCATAGCAGTCGGCCTGAACTTGCAACTTTCCCCTGGTCTGGTACGACCGGATGACCGTGAGTAGCACTTGGTGCTTTTAAGAGGCATCCTTACCCAAGACTTTGAAACTGCATATCTCCGGTTGGACCAATTGGATTTTTGACATTTTGGTGTTTTATTAAATTCTACCGGAGGCTATGATTATGCTAATGCTCTCTTTACTGAAACTCAGAGCAGCAAATATTAAATTACAATGCCTATGAACACTTATGTCATTTATCATGTGACTAAGACAACCAATCATAATGTCCTCCACAGTATACTAATGCAAGATATCCACTTCTTGTCCTCGTTCTTTGCTGCTCATGGCAGCCTGAGATAACTGCTTTAACATCCATTACTTATTTATTGTTTATAAGGCCTTGAATGGTACATTTGCTTTGTTTTCATTTATTCTAAGGATTAGAGATATCCTGCTCCTGGGCATCGAGACCAGAGCATCCTTTACTCCTACCAGTGTTCGGTGCAGGCTGGTGCTTCAGAGAATGGTGAGCACCGCTGTGAGGTCACCGCAGGGCATTTCCTTCCGGAATCACTCTGACCCACTCACAAACAGGGGGCGGCGTACAGCAAACGGGATAGAGGGAGTGCCTTCTCTCGCCCTGCTCAAGCTCTATTGCATTAATAAAAAGCAGCAGCAAGGTAGGCATGGTGAGATGGGAGGGCAAAGGGCAACATCGTCAGTTGTTTATTCATGTCTGAGGAGACATGGCGGCCACTTTGGATCTTGCCCAGCATGCTCCTCAAATATTTCCTAACTTGTCATGAGTGGTGTGATCCGGCGGGGCTCCCACTCGTTTAGCCTACAGGGTAACCTTTCCCCATGATAGTAAACTAGGGTGTTTGCCCCAGATGTTACGATGTAGTGAGATAGGTTTAATCATATTTATTCTGCAATAGTCATACAATCGTAAGGGTAATGGCTAAGGATCATGGCTATGTGAGACAGGAGGAAGAATGCAGAGACGTATAATGCTGACCCCCAGTTGGCTTCCATGATCGATTTTGCAGTGTCAAAGTCAGTGGAGACGGCAATGACCTTGCGAAAATAGTAAAAGTCTGCTGGCAAGACCCACATGGAATCTACAGGGAATTTCCCACAGACGCATCACTCTGATGCAGGTGGGGCTCACATGACTTGGTAGGACATTTAGAGAGACTGCGCCAGCTCAAACATACTTTCCAGGTGGACTCTTGCAGGAGGGTGATGGCCCCAGTGGTCTTATCCAACTTGATGTACGTCCATTACGTCTCAACAAAGGCAGAAAGGCAGCAGGGTGAAAGACAACTGCACCATCTAGGCTGGTCACCGACAGTAAACTAAGGTCGTATTGCCCACCTCAAATGGTAAGCTGCCACATGACCGCAGATAATTTCGATCAGAAAAAGCTGCTGAGAGGCAACACACAAAATCAACAGGTTATAGTGTACACAATGCAAAGTATAGTCTTCAGATGTTGATTGCAAGTCTTTTTATTTTTCAAAAGTCCTTTTTGTATATGTGGGAAACAGCCATTACGTGAATAAGGGTCTGACCAAGACAAGGGAGATCCTGACTCTCCTTAATCGAACAATTCGGATAGGGAATCCAAACGGTTCAGAGAGTGGAAACCATAAGGTGGGGACAAGAAAAAACTGAAGTCTGACTCCTCCAGGGACGGCCTGGACCGGGACCTGAGAAAAGAGCTCTTCAATTCTGATGACAGTATGGCCGTTAGGGTCGTTGTTGACATTGCTAAGTTATCATGAGCTCTGCTGCCATGATGCTGCTTTTGCGCATGTTACTACATGCCTTTGTTTTGCAAGATTCTGTTTGTGCCTTTCACATGAGAACTGTCTGCTTTCTGCGTTCTCTGCCTGTTCCTGGAGTTTAGTCTGAACACACTGTGCAAGGTCGATAAACAATGCCTATTGTTATTCTGTTCTGGTCAGTCCCTAGCACTTAGACAAAACATGCTACACAGCTGCAGATGCTGGAAACCCGTGCTTTGATATTATAGGATTGCATGTTGGTTTAACACACACTTGGAGAGGGACCTTTCCAGAGAGAAATGCTGTTCCTATGATGTAAAAACTACAATCTAGGCACTAGGGTATGGGGTTTGATGATATCTTCTTTTATATAATAAAACTTCTTCTTACCAGGGGATGGTGGTTAGGCCTTTTAGTCCTTTATCCACTGTCTGTATAAGATGATTTCCCCTTTCGTAGTCTATGGACTTGCTACAATGCTAACTGTGTAAGGTTTATGCGTTTGCTGCTGGTAGTGGCTCGTATACTGCATTTCAGAGCATGATAGTTAAAAATAAACATTTTTAACTATAACAGTGCCTCTGTCTATTCTTATTGTGGACAAGAACGAGTGAGTGAGCGAAAGGGTACGTCTTACTACAGCGATTCCTGAGAGAGTCGGGAGTGTTGTGTTCTGGGTTGTCTAATCATTTGTAGCTTTGTGATTATGTAGGAGAATGAATGAGACACCATAGTTGGTCGGTTCTGGGATTTTGGGTACTGAGGCGGCAGGAAGGCTTAGCCCCTATACACCAAGGTCCTGTTTTCCTGCGCATAGTTCTGTGTATGTGCAGACTACCCGCAACATGGGGCCGCCAACATTTGGTCTCGTACTGATCTGCGAGGCGCCTGAGTAGTGCTTGTGCTTGTCCACAAAACCCTCACTTCTGTTTCCGGAGACGGTTGTGATGGTGTAGCCTCCTATATTGTAATATTTTATAGGTTTTTCAAGCTTGAATTTTAAAAGGTCTTTCTTTTTTTTACCCGTTATTGCGCTGCCGCACTTAGGTTGACATTCTCTTCTATTGGTTATGGCGGTTGCCATAGCACCTCCTAACCGCGCACAAGTCATGGCGTATTTGACTCAATATGGAGTCCCTGATGCTGGTGTTGCGCTTATTTTTGTTGTTGAAGCGGATGCAGCTCGCCGCTTTGAGTTATTTTATTCTTGGGTCACCTTTCCGGCAGTCGATGGAACAGATACATTTTTCACAAGTATATTGCCACTGCCCTTGCGCAGAATTATCGACCTTGTATATCTCTTGAAGTTCCGCTAACGGCTTGGCAACATATTATATGGTTTAATGGCGCCCTTCCTCACCCTGTGACTGCGGTCGGTTTAGGGCCCTTGTCAATTGATGGGGCCACATGACCCATTTTGGCTGGGTGTAGCCGCATCCAAATTATCTTAATGTTCCAGTCGCAGAGCTACAGGTATTACACACTTCATTAAAACATATACATAAAGCTGTTATTCAGTTTGTGTCACGCAACTTCCAGGAGTGACCACCTGGCGTTGCTCAACAACCACCGGGACCTGGTGGCGTAATCATCAGTCCAGTTATGATTAATTCAATGATGGGCAACCGACCGCAAAATAAGGACGAGCTTCCTTATTGGCTTGCTGAAAAATTTGGGCAACTCAGTTGTTTTTCCAAATACCACACCAGTGGAGAAACACAGAATCCGGACAATGAGTTTACTTAAAGGCCTGGTTCCTGAGATAGCTGATTGTAACACTTGGAGTAGAGCGTTTGCAGCGGTATATTCAATGTATTTGGGCACCCCCTCAATGACCGTTCTCCCTTTCGTGATTAAACGAGTTCAAGATGAACATGGGGCCGAAGCAGCCCTGGAGTTGGAGAGGAGACTGGTGGGAGTGTTAGATATTGTTTGCGATATGATCCTTGCTAATGTTAACGGTGATGCAGTAAGCTTGCAGGTTGCGCAACGCTTGGAGGCCGCTGCAGACACGGACAAACATAGCGAACTGCCAAAGATTATTGCTAAAGCTTATAAAACCTTAGGGTGCAATAGTCTGGGAATTAAGCCTTTTACTTAACCTCAACTTCAAAATCAATCGCAACAGAACGCCTAACCTGAGAAGGAAGGGTGCCCGATCTTTCCTAAAAAGAACTGGAAAAACAAAAAACAGAGGCAGCAACAACAGAAGCAGGGTTTGCGTGCTGGTTCACCGACACTTGATTCTTCTGAGCGAACTTATGATTTGCGCAATCGGGTGAAAATTAAGTCTCCTGATAGATTTCAAGTCCCTGATCAGCGCTCTCCTCGTTCTTTACAGGACTCATCGGACTCTCGAGTCGGTGGTGGGGAGTGTCAGGATCGTGGCAAAGGTGCGACCACTCACTAGGGACGAGATCAAGAGCGTCAGTTTGACGTGAAGGTCAAACAAGAAGGACTGCCTCGTTTTGTACCCCTGTAGCAAAAGAAGAAAGTTGCTGCTTTAACAGCGAAATATGCCTCAGACGGTGAGGACGCTCCTCCTAGACTGGCGATGGACAGTGACTCTGCTCAACAGCGCAGCGGAGGTTACCATAGTGCGGGAGGCACTGCGTCCCTGTATGGGGCAAGAGCAACAGATACATTTATTACAGTATAAACAGCAGATACTCGAGTTGCTCTACAGGATAGACTCAATAAAATAGCCCTCCAAATTGAGGGTGATATACAGAGTACAATTACAGCGGTTTTTTGGGGAAAATCTCACTTCTTCTTATGACATTTTGTTGGCGGAGGCGGATTGACCTTCACCGTTTGTTTTGGCCGCTTCTAGAAGGGAGGACGTGATACTTCCGAGTTTTTCACCATACGTCCCTGAGGAACATGCAAAAGCTTACGCCGCAGAGTGGCTTTTGCCCTTGCCCCGGCAGTGTACCGTAAGCAAGTGGGCTGGGATAGAGATTCACCGGCACACACATCCATTACTGTATGCCGGAAAGAGGTGTGGTGCCGCGGCCAGGGCGACTGACTCCGGAATCTAGGGATAACGGTTGTTTCCCCGGCGGCAGATTAGCCCAGCACCATGTGACTCTGGGCAATAGCTTGCTTAATCTTCCCGAAGGCCCCCAGCGCCTAAAGACCCTTACGGGTGATTGTTCGCGCTTTACAAATGTGGATTATTATTATGCCGCAGCCACAACTGCAATATCCCAGACGGGAGGTTAAAGCTCCTGTTTGTGACATTCTGACTCAACTGGAATATCAAGGGGTAATTGAATCCTGTATATTACCGATGAATAATCTTTTTCCGGTATCGAAACCGGACAGTTCATATTGCATTGTATTAGATTATCGAAATTTGAATAGTCATTGTTGTACATTTGCGGTACAGAACACCCACAGCTCTGCGCTAGTGAACAGCATAATATAAGATGACACTGGATATATCCAATGGTTTCTATAGTCAGAACTTGGCTCCTGAGAGCCGTGACTTGACAGCATTTACCGCCGTCGGAAATCAGAAAAAATTTACACGCTTGCCTATGGGGTATAAGAACAGCCCCGGGGCTTTTGATGCACGTGTTGTGTCTTCATTACACAGCATAGACCCTGATGCGTTCACGTACGTTGCTGATATTTATCTCACAGACGACGAGCTGATGCCGCATCTAGTCCGAGTCGACAGAATTATATTATCGTTTGCAGACTACAGATACGAATTTAATTTTGCAAAATCACACATCGCTTGCTTGGCGGTGCTCTTTTTGGGCTAGGAGCTCAACAATGAGATTAGGGGTTAGCCCCCCACTTTCTGAAGAAATGTGCTCAATTACAACCTCCTTCTATGCTGAAGAAGCTTCAGTCTATGCTGGGATTTTTAAATGTTGGGAGGACATACATTCCTGATTAAGCCAAGCATATCAAACCACTCTATGCGTTGATACAACCTACATTTACATCTGCCTGCTGGTTACCGGTACATACCTCTATTCTACGATCTTTGCAGTTTGATCTGCTAGAGACTAACGTCTTGTTGACACGTGACAATTCTATGAACCGAGTCATGCGTATTGTACCAGGGAC
The DNA here is from genome assembly GCF_964204655.1 of Triturus cristatus. Classification (NCBI taxonomy): domain Eukaryota; kingdom Metazoa; phylum Chordata; class Amphibia; order Caudata; family Salamandridae; genus Triturus; species Triturus cristatus. The sequence goes on from NC_140591.1 coordinate 86,640,219, forward strand.
GGTGGGTTTCATGTACCTAACGTTCAACGAAGGGAACACAGTACCAATTCCATACAAATCACATTTGTACACAGCCGCGGAAATGAGCTTTTCGAATGTTGAAAACATTTTGACTGCAGTCCAAAAAGCGGTTCTAAAAGAATGCTTGCTGGCGCAGGGAAAACACATTCTGATGGCTTCGCCTATCCCTGCTTTGGAAGCAGTGACTAGGACAGATGTACCAAGCCCTAAGGCTTTACATCCCCATTGGATTCAATGGGCTACTTCTTTGACATCAGCTGATGTCACGTTTATCTTTGATCCTGCTCTCCAAACACAGGAGTTTTTACAGTATGAACATGATCGTCCTCCTCCATTGTCCCTACTTCCTTTGGAAGAGTACAAATGTATCATTTATACAGACGGTTCGGCTCAACCAATGTATCATTTATACCGATGGTTCGGGTCAACCGACCATCGGGTCCAAACATGCTTATTCCGCGGCTTGCGCTTTTGCTGCTGGTTTTGATTGTAAATGGCAATAGAATTTAAGTCGTCCATTGTGCATACGCAAGCACTTGGAGACTGTATGGCACAATTGGCTGAGCTGCATGCTCTTATTCTTGCTCTCGAGTTTGCAGATCCTAATGTGAATATTCTTATTGTGTGCGATTCTTACTACTTTGTCCAGTCTTTTAATCAAAACGTATTCCTCTGGTCTCAAAATGATTATCGAGACTCTAAGGGCAGCACAATAAAGTATAAAATGCTATGGGTTTGAGTGGCAGAGCTTAAAACACTTACGCCACTCATAAAGGTTATTCACACTCTTAGCTATCAGCATGAGGGAGCACATGCTGTTGGTAATTCTTTGGCCGATGAGGCAGCCAAATCTACAGTAGCCACGTGTTCAGTTGCAGCAGTTACAAGGTCCATGACTAAGATAGATAATGAGATTCTGGCAGCCATAGCTCCTACGAAGGATGGAACTGCTTACCCACAGAGCTTCCTGTCTAAATATTCTTATCATTTATCTCCCGAACAAGTTCCTTATGCTTCAATTACGTCAGTTGGGGATCAGTTGATTCCCAATATGGACTGCAGACTTCCATTGATCATAGCAGCACATGAGGGCATGGCTTCTGCACATGCGGGAGTGTCTGCAACAGTATCTACTCTACAACAATGTAATTGGTGGCGTGGTTTATAATAACAAACCCGTAGTTATGTGCGTTCTTGTGACATTTGTTAACAAATCAAACCATCTGCAGTTTCACGTCCACCGCAGACACAGCTACATATATCAAATCAGCCATTCGGCTGTATATATCTTGATCACTGCGGTCCATTGACTTCAGATACTGCATATAAATATATTTTTGTTGCAGTTGATTTGCGCTGATTTCCTCTGGGTTTGGCCACAACGCAGTGCTGATGCTCAAAATGTCATTAGGGATTTGCGTGTCTTCGTCCGGACGTTTGCCTGTGGCACCTTCCATTCAGACCAAGGTCCAGTGTTCGCCTCTAAGGCGTACAAGGACGCGATGAAGTCTTTGGGGCTGCCGGTGCAGTTTTCGTCTCATACAGGCCTGAGGGCAATTCTACAGTGGAGCGAATGAACCGTGGCTTAAAGCAAGAGTCTTAGGAACTGGCTGGCCCATTTGTATGGGGTACAAAGTGCACAAAGTTCTCTAGGTGGGAGGATCCCATACGAAATGCTCTTTGGCATCAAAATGTTTGTGCCTGACCTTGATGGTCTAGACCTGGTGGCAGCCCATAGATAACCATTCTACTATGTTGCAGGACCTTCAAAAGACCTGTGACAGTTACGCTACCGAACATATGCCCTCTACCACTGACACTGCGATGCTGATTCAGGTCACCGGCTGGCTTCCTAAGATTGGCGATCTGGTACGAGAAAAGCTGGAGAACAAAAAAGAATTTGGTACCTCTTATGGTGCACCGGTCCCGGTTCTTGGATTGAAGGTTACTCGTACAGTAATACAGCCACCATTGCCTGGTCTCAAAGACAATCGATACATTTCAATTGACAATGTCAAGTTACACCATCTGGCCGATTCTAAATAGCGTGACTCCGAGTGTTTCCTGCAAGGTCCTCCTTTGAATCTGGTGAAGTCTGCATCTTCAACGAATTCCTGTGTTGTTGAGGGTGAGATGGAAAGTCCGGCTAGTCTTTTGCCTGCTGTGCCTTCATCCACAGTGCATTCCAACGTGGATGTTGAGTATACTTATCCTGCTGATGAGTTACATACTGAGGTACCGGACAGTCCTTCACAGCATGATGCTGATGCTGCGCTGCCACCGTTGCTGAACGTGGGTACAAGCGGTTATTTTGAGGACCGTACGAGCTTCTCATATTACTCGTCTTCTTCTGTGACATCTCCACCATCAAAGAAAAGTATTTTTTTTCTCTTGGTTCACAAAGACTTATCTGGTCCCGCCCTGGACCTACATCTGGTTGGTGCTTATCCTGATTTTCCTTTTTATGTCGACTGGATTTGTAACTGTGTTCTTCTTGCTCATCAATGGTCATTATTTACCAGAACGCTCTGCTGTGAAGTTGGTCGATGGTATCTTGGCTCCCCATACATAATCCATATCATGAAACGTGATCTAGCCCTTGTGAACATTTCAGCTTTCCCAGTTGCAGACGGCATCGTTTGGAATAAAGTGGCATTTGAAATTCATGGCCCGACGGAGGTCCTCAAGATACCATACGTGTTTTGCGTCTCCTTAGGAGATGTGGTAACACAGGACATACATTCTGATGATTGGGATGTACAGGCAGTACATTTATTGTTTTCTGATTTGAAATATTATGCTGCTTTTGATGCTGAAGAGTTGTATTTTTATACTGCCAATTATGCCGATTTAATCGGTTATCAACATTATGGTCACCATTTCTTGCACAAAACAAACACGTTAAGACCCATTTTTAACTACACGCAGTGGGAACATTGCCCAACTCCGATAAAGGGTAGTCCCAAAACACTTAAAAATAAGTGCACTTATTATAACACGTCTAATCCAAACTCCTATTTCTTTAAATTGAAATTGCCGTCTCAATCTAAATTCATTTTGACACACTCAAAGTTAATATATTCAAACTGTTTTAGGACTGCCTTAGCCTTGCAGGGTTATGATCACTGGAAAAATACCATTGCTTTTAAATCGATTTGGGGTTCTAAGAATTGGCAGGTGCAGGGAAGAGAGGCTTTGCATCGTGCATGTCTGATACCAACTCAAAGATTGTTTTTAAATGGCTCGGTGCACCAGACAACTTGTTTTGGCCTGGATACTGCCACAAATTTGAATACTCCTTTTATTCAGTCATTGGCTGAATATGTTAATTGCCACCAATACACAAATTATACAATAGATGTCCTACAAGCTCCATTTCAAAATGACAGTTTTAATATCCCTGATGTTGACCCTTCAGGATGGTTTTTGTGGCAAACAAATTCTAATGCTTGTCAACTGCGTTTTTATAATGCGACGATGGGTTTCACACAAACTAGACTTGATCCCCGATACCCACATTCACACTCGGTCACCACATATTCAGTGGGAAAATTGTGTCAACTGTGGTAAGAACATTCCACTCTGTCATCTGTGAAACAACATCTGTCACTCATGTCAAGCGACATACACCTGTCTGATTTTCTCTTGGGTCCTAAAACTCCCAGGTCAAAAAGATTTATCTATGCAACATACAGTGAATTATGGAAACTTTCTCAAATTGAAGCAGCAACCCGTCTGCGCCAAATTGACAAAGCTAATTTGGAAAAAGACCTTGCAGTGGTCGACAATAGCATAAATGCACTGTCTTCCAGCATTTATACTTCAGATAATATCGTTTCATCAGTTATTGATATTGTTTTGATTGATGTTTCTGTTTTATATCATGGTCAAAATCAATTACGCTCTGTAATGCAATTCGCATGGACGTTACCGACACTCAAAATGGGAAAAGTACCATGGGATTATTTGAACGCTTCTGCTTTGTTTTTACCTTTTAATCTAACTGAAAAACAGAGGTTCATGTCCATGAAAGATGCTGTTTATACACTGTTACACATTGAACAATTAGAACACTTGCCATTTTCTGTAGCGGAAACTGATTCGGCTGTATGGTTGATTAATGGCAGTATCTCCTTGCCCTTTTCACTGTTTCAGTTTGAATCTTGCATGAAACATTTCCAGATAGGCCGCTTTGAACCCTTGGCTAGTGCTTTCCTACATGAATCATGGTCCCTTCCAATTACTTACAAATGTCAACAACAGGAGGCTACAGAACTTTTTCCTAACAGGGGGGTGGGACTGCAATTCCACAGTGGGACACTCCCTAGTTTGCAAACAAGTTAAGTTGCAGGGCACTTGTAATGTGAACAACAACGACTGCTGTGGCTTGCGGGCAGGCATCCCGTATACAGTAACGGTTTCCCACCGTGTTACTTGTTGTAGCAATGTGCTTTTTTCACCCCCACATGAGGCTGTAGATGGTTCCCTTTGGCCTTCCATTCCAACTTTGAAATCCGATTTCTAATTCCACCACTGTTTCTATTTCCTCGTGCCTGCCTGTTCCTTTCGCCTTTTGCCGCTGCTGCCCCTGTGGCCCCTCCCCCCTGGAATTCCCCCGCTCCCGCCACCCAGCCTCTCCTCCCTCCCACCTCCCCTACTTAATGGCAGCCGCTGTGCGGTCGCGCATCGGACACGTACAGCGGGTGCGCTGCCGGTGCGCCAAAGGCAAGCCCATCTGCGCCCGTCCGTGACCCGACCGCGGCCAGCGCCAGGAACCCTGGACCTCCCACTAACCATCGCTAAGACACCACCACCCTCCTCGCACTCTGGTAGACTTAGAGAATGCCAACAGGCCTCGCCGAACACAACCCACGGGCAGTTCTCCTGCCTCCACTGCCGCCAGACCCTCACTGTCATCCTGGCCTCCAACACAGCTAATACCGGCGACACCCTGAAATGCATCCTCCTCAACGTATGCTTTGTACACAAACACGTCATGGAAATCTGGAAGCTACTCGACTCTCTCTTGCCCGACATCGCCTTCTTCACAGAGACCTGGACCAACGCATCCTCCGCCCCCAACATCAGCACCGCCATCCCAGACGGATACAAGATCCAGAGGAAAGACCGCCCCAACCACCCAGGAGGGGGCCTCGCCATCGCCCACAAGAGCACCCGCCACCTCACCACCGCCAGCGAAACCTTTCCCTCCGCCGAACACCTCCACTTCCAGATCCAGACCACCCCCAACGCCACACTCCGAGGAACCCCGACAGACAACGCCCCAGGAAAAGCAGCCTGGTTCACCACCGCTCTCCAAGAAGCCAGGTGCACCTGCAGACGTCTGGAGAAGAACTGGAGAAACACCAAGACAACTGAAAACCACACTACCTACAAGGACGCCATGACGGACTACCACAACCACATCAGAGCCACCAAGAGGAACTTCATCCACAGGAAAATCCTGGCCAACTCCACCAACTCCAAGGAACTTTTCAGTGTCATTCAAGAATTCACCAACCCACACAGCGAAGTCACATACATCACCCCATCCCAAGACCTCTGCGACAAGCTTGGAACCTATTTTCACCTCAAGATCACCTCTACGACAACTTCATCGACCATCCACTAGTCGCCACAGATGGTCCCCAGCGCCCCAGAAACACCAGCCAGCTCACCATCTCCAACTGGACACCGATCACAGCCGAAGATACCGCCTCATCCATGAAAAGCATCCACTCGGGGGCCCCCACCGAACCCTGCCCCCCTCACATCTACCACAGAGCCACGGCCGCAATTGCACCTGAACTACAAAGCAGCATCAAAACCACCTTCAAAACAGGCACCTTGCCAGACGACTAGAAGCGCACAGAGGTCAGACCGCTGCTCAAGAAGCCCACAGCTGACCCAAACGATCTCAATAACTATCGGCCCATCTCGCTCCTCCCCTTCGCAGCCAAAGTTGCAGAGAAAACAGTCAACAGGAAACTGACACGACTCATTGAAGAGAACGCCATCCTCGACCTGTCGACCTGTCCCAATCCTGATTCCGAAGCAACCACAGCGCAGAGACCGCCCTACTTGCCGCCAGAGACAACAGCCGCACCCTCCTGGACCAAGGCCACTCCGCAGCCCTCCTCCTACTCGACCTATCAGCGGCCTTCGACGTTGTCTCCCACTGCACACTAGTCGCCAGACTACACGACGCAGGCATACAAGGAACAGCCCTGGACTGGATCCCATCATTCCTCACCAGAAGAAGCCAAAGGATCATACTCCCACCCTTCCTCTCTGACCCCATGAAAATCACCAGCGGAGTCCCACAGGGTTCATCCTTGAGCCCCACCCTCTTCAACATCTACATGGCCCCCCTTGCAGCCATCGTCCGACAACACGGCCTCATCATCGTATCCTACACCGACGACACCCAGCTCCTCCTCTCCCTCACCAAAGACCCCCCCACTGACAAACTGAACTTCCAGATAGGAATGCAAGACGTCACAGTCTGGATGACCAACAGCTGCCTGAAGCTCAACGCCGAGAAGACAGAAGTCCTCATCCTCTGTACCACCCCTTCTGCATGGGACAGCCCCTGGTGGCCGACCGCTCTCGGAAGCCCACCTACCCCCTCAGACCACGTCAAGAACCTCGGCATCGTACTCAACTCATCACTCACCATGAACAGACAGGTCAACGCCGTCACCTCCAGCTTCTTCAACACCCTCCGCATCCTCTACAAGACCTTCAAGTGGATCCCCCCTGAGTCAAGGAAGACAGTCACCCACGCACTCATCACCAGCAGACTGGACTATGGAAATGCACTCTACACCGGCATCAACAAGTCCCTACTCCGCAAACTCCGGACAATACAGAACACCGCCGCCAGACTCATCCTTGGCATCCCCCGACACAAACACATCAGCCAACACCTCCGAAGTCTCCACTGGCTCCCCGTGGAGAAAAGAGTCACTTTCAAAATCCTCACTCACACCTACAAATGCCTACACAACAACAGACCCAAATACCTCAACAACATAATGAACTTCCACGTACCCAAAAGAAACCTAAGATCTTCCAACCTCGCACTGGCCGAAACCCCGCGCATCCACAGAGCCAGAGCAGGCGGAAGATCCTTCTCTTACATTGCAGCCAAGACCTGGAACGAGCTACCAGCAGACATCAGACGCACCCCCTCCCTGAACACCTTTAGGAAGACCCTCAAGACTTGGCTCTTCGGCTAAACAGATTTGCAGAACCCCCCCCCCACCTCAGCGCCTTGAGACCCTCATGGGTGAGTAGTACGCTTACAATTCCCTGGTTGATTGAATAAATTAAGCAGGCTCAAAGATTGTTTCAACAAGAAGTGGTTCTCACTTCGGCTCGAGAGACGTTCGAATCGCAGGTGGCTAGAACATCTAGTGAGATTCAGTCACTGCTGAACACGAATCTCCCACTCCATTTTGGAGAACTAATACATAGAATATTTAATGCGTCTGACACAGAAGGCCTTGCTCATTTTTTTAAACTTGAAGGATCCGGCCTTGTGACTTCTTTTCAGACTATTTTTGGAGTAATATCAGCCCTTATACATTCTAATTTTTCCAGCGCCTTCGGAGGCTTTCCGTTAACATCGGCTCTGGTGGCTGGTGTGCTGATACTTCTACTCCTCTTACACAATGGCTGCCCATCTTGTGGTACTGAACAGACCCGGCCAGTTGCAACAGTATCGTGACCGAATGCAGCAGCTTTTTGGATGTTTGCCATTGGCAACGCTCAGAGTGAGTTAGGGATTAACTTTTCGCTTTCCCTACTTCACTTGCGTGTAACCTGTGTTTTACTGCCAGCGATGCCCTTTCTATTGGGCTTTGGATTTATGCCTTTCCAATACGTCAGGCACTGACCCAGATTATGATCTGTTGATGGGTCCCTTAGTGGCCCATGACCAGGCCTGTTCACGGGATGGCCGCATGCGGCTGCGCTTGGAGTACTGGCTGAATGGAATATCTGTGCGGCTGCACAGCACCTCTTGCAACGAAGTTTCATCGAGTATCACGCAATTTGCCCGGATATGCTCTTGGAGGCATCGGATTATGAAGAACACGTGTGTTCCTTCGAGCTATTGAATTGGATGGCATCCCTTGTTGTTATGAACGATAGGATGACCTCTTGAAAGGAATTACATTCTTGGGTTCACGTACTTTGGTGGATATTCCAACTCCAAATTAATCCCGTTCTCAATTAAATATTTTTTTATTTTCCCCCCAAAAACTTTTTGGGAGCGCTTCTGGACTCTGCTTACCTTTGAACTCTGTTTTGGGTCCTTTTCTCTATGTGCTATGACCTGGCCAGGGGGAAGGTGTAGTAAGGCCGTTAGGGTCGGTGTCGACATTGCTAAGTTAGCATGAGCTCTGCTGCCATGATGCTGCTTTTTGCGTACGTTACTACATGACTTAATTTGGCATGACTCTGTTTGTGCCTTTCAAATGAGAACTAAGTGATACCAAAGGGGATGATGGACGGAGCGTTTCAGCAAATCAAACACTCACCCCCAGTCAACTGATCTGGGTTTAATACATCATCATTCTTTAGCCCACTCCACCACCCCAGTTCAGACATGGCCATATGCAAATCAGTCGGGCCTGTGCCTCATGGGAACAGTCCAGCCCGAACTGCCAAGACATGTCTTCCCTGGACCGGAAACAAGCATCCTGGGACCGGTTTCAGGTTCATAACCCTCCTCAGCCAGGCTATCTTGAATCCAGTGGCAGAGTGAGAAAGGGACCCACGTCTGGGCATACCCTGCCAACTCAGGGCGAACAAAGTGATACCAAAGGGGATGGATTAAACCCAGATCAGTTGACTGGGGGTGAGTGTTTGATTTGCTCAAACGCTCCGTCCATCATACCCTATTATTATTGAGAAGGTTTTCACTGCTCGTGTTTATGGTTAGGCCAGATGTGTCATGGTCGCTCATCCAGCTGTTTCCTTTTGCAAAACAGTAGAGGCAACCAATGTGTCAAACGTGCATATTGGTCCAACCTGAGGGGATTATTTCCATTCCTCCCATCCAGGAACAAGTTCCAGCGAGGTTATTCCAACAGAGGCAGAGGAAACGCAAATGCTTCATGTGAGAACTTAATTTTCTTCCCATCTAAGACCTCAGGGCAGAATAGTGAGATGCCTAGACAACTGGGAACAAATCTCCTCGGATGCATGGGTACTGTAGACAGTGCAGAACTTCCAAACAGAGATTTGGGGCACCTAGGTGCAACCGGTGAAACCACATCCACTTGCATTCTCAAAAGAGACCAGCAATCTTATAGACTATGAAATCTTAGACTTAAAGAGCAAAGAGCCATTGAACTGTAATTTTTTAACCTGAGAGGATTCTTAAGCAATATATTTATTGTAAAGAAGGGCAAGGGGCTGCGTCTGGTAATAAACCTGAAAGAATTTAATGGATCGTTGGTCTACAGGCACTTCCAGAGGAGGGCATCGATCTTTTGCTAGACCAGATGGGGCAGAGAGACTGCTGATCACGTTGGACCTGAAGGTTGTCAATCTGTTGATACCAGTTTCCCCCCTCATCAACGCTTCCTACAGTTTCTTTGACACAATCCGTTCTGGAATTCAAGTACTTCCCTTTGGCCTATCGTTCGATTCGTGGTGCTTCACAAAACTTCAGAAGCCCTTTGTGGCATGATTATGAACAAAGGGGTACTGACCATTCATCTATTTGGAAGACATTATTCTAATGGCACAGGACAGGAACACACTTTGCAGCGACCACAGGTAACAAGCGCTTGTAGGAGGATCTTGGTTTGTGATCAACCAAACCAAATCATACTTAATTCCCACCACATGATTGAGTTTCTAGCTTTCATGAATGATCTAGGCGACACTGGAACTTCCAAGCAACAATTTAAAATGACTTGGTGTCTGAACCACATGGAGGCGTGGAACGGTCCGAGCAATCTTCGGTACTCTCCCGATATCATCATAGAGTTGGATGCCAGCTTCTTGGGCTGGGTAGATAGGTGCGAGGAAGTATCCACTGGAGGCAGATAGTTGCAAGACCCCCACATAAATTACCTCGAGTTACTGGCTGGTTCATTTGCCAACAGTAGTGTGGTGAAGGACAGAGTTGAATGATCCATATTATTGAAGATGGAAAATATCTCTGCAGCCCACGACGTCAACAAGTTGGGAGGAATGAGATCCGAACTGTTGGTAGAGGTCGCCAAGGACATCTGGCACTGGATAGGAAAATCTCAGTGACAGTGATTCATCTACCGGGAAGTTCCAATACTATTGTGTATTGGAACTCATATTTCCTGATTGATCCCAGCAACTGGAAATTGGAAACTCATACGTTTCAACTCTTCTGCCAGAGATGGGGGATACACCATACAGGCCTATTTGCATCAAGGTTGAATGCGCAGGTAACACACTTCTACTGCTGGAGACCGAATCCAGATGGCACCACTATTGAATGCTGTTCTCCAGAATTGAGCATGATGGTCAATTATGCATTTCTCCAGTTCATCACAATTACTGTAGTGGCGACTCAAGCTAGAAGGCAAAAGGCGGAATTAATCCTGGTGATCATTCTTTGGAGGTCGCAACCTTGGTTCCCAGGACATTTGGAGATCCCACGTGACTGTCCAGTGATGATCCCATCATTCCCTGCTACACTGCAGGGTCCAGGAATAGAGATTCGCCTGACGATTTGGGACAACACTCTGCACCTCATGGCTTGGAGGATATCAGGGAACAGATAGAAGATGACAGGTATTTCGAGATCAGCTTCAGGAAACATGGACCAGGCAAGGGCTGTTCATATCCATAAGAGATACATCTCTGCCTGGGCAACTTGGCGACATTGGTGAGTGGAAAGGGAGGTGGATCCCGTCGGGGTTGGGGGCTTAACACTGTGCTCATCCTAAACTTTCTTTCACATATGGCAGAGGTAGGGAAAGCTTACTTCATTGAGTCAGATCAGTGATTACAGCAGGCCACTTGCCAATGGCAGGAAACTACATGGGGTCTCATCCCTTGGTATGCAAGTTGATGAAGGGTATTAGGTTTTCTAATCCTCTAATGCCTAAGTATAGATACTTTGGATGTAAACCGGGTCTTACGTCTCTTCACTGAATGGCCGGATAACACTGAGCTTTTGAGAAAATAGACTATGCTAGTCTGTCTTATTTCATGTAAGATGGTCTCAGACATCAGGGCTTTGGACATAGCTGGGTGATGCTTTGCTCTGGAAGGCATGGATTTTACCATTTCTCAGAGGAAACAGTCTAATACACCATCTGTTTTCTATCAATCCTTCCCAGACAATCCCAAACTGTGCGTGGTGAGTTGTTTGAGGTAGTATGAGAGTGTATCCAGTGGTCTTAAAACTGAAGAGATCAATCAACTGTTAATTTCGATTAGCAAGCCTCATGAAGCAGTCTCCACAACCATGATGGCTAGGTGGGTATGTTAGGTCATGCAGGAAGCTGGTATTGATACCTTCATATTTGAGGCCCACTCTGGCAGGGGCATTATGTCCTCCAAAGCTTTTACACTAGGGGTCAGACTGGCGGATAGCAGATTGGTCAGCTAATTGTACTTTTAAGAAATGTTATTCCAAACCAACGCCTCAGTTGGCTTCCATGGTGGTAAGTAAGCTTTAAAAGAGCATAATCGGAGCCTATGGTCCCGCCACAGAAAGAAAACTTTCCTTGGAAACGTAAAGAAACATTTCTATTCTATAAAGGATTCGGAGTGAAGATTATCCCTCCCCTTTTTTTCCATGTAGAATCCCCTCTCTGAGAAGATATGAGTTCAGGATCTGTGTTGCCTATAAGCATGTTGCATATACATTTCTATATGACTTTTATTGTTGAAATTATATGATGATTTGTTAATGACAAGGTTTGATACAGTTTAATCATTATGGGGATACAGTTTATGCTGGAACAATAATTCCCATGTTTTAGAATTGTAGTTATGGAAGAGAAACAAAGCTTGTGGTGCAGCACTGGAGAACTACAGAGAAGCCGTCCTTCGTACAAAGAATAGGACAAGAAATGGATACATTATTATACTGTCGAGGACATTTTGATTGGTTGTCTTGGTCATGCAATCAATGACGTTATAAGTGTTCATGACAGACGTCGTTTATATTTTGCTGCTGTGAGTTTCAGTAAAGAGAGAATTAGAATAATCCTCCTCTCCGTGTCCTTAATAGAATTGAAATTTTAATTTACATTTGCTAGAATATTTTTCATTTCATTCGATTTTCTAAATTGGTGTGGAATTTTTCTTGTGCTGTGTTTCCACTTTATTACTGTTTGCGTGCTGCATAAATACTTTGCACATTGCCTCCAAGTTAAACCTTACTGTTTTTGAGCCAACCTACCAGAGGGTTTAGCACAGGTTAATTTAGTGACTTTTGTGGTTCACCCTGACAGGGATTGTGGTTGTTGGTTAAGAAGGGTTCACACTCCTTCAACCAAAAACCCAATTTTCCACAGGAACTTATGTTTTTAATAATGGGCAAAGGAGACAGCCCACTTCGCAAGGCAGTAGCTATCAACAGTGAAGCTGGTGCAGTGGCACTGGGCCTCAGGGATGTGAGGGGCCCCCGGAATCACAATTTTGATCGCCCTAATTTACAAAAGGGATCTGGGGGTTATTTTGCTTGCGAGCACTATGGTACTTTTGCTTCAAAGAAGCTTATGGGAGGTAATTTATTCTGAAAGGGACAGTGAGCCTGTTTCAAGATTGGCGGGATGACAAGGCATGGTGGTGAAGGGATGAAAGAGGTCGTGGAAACCACCAGCTACGCTGTCGCAGCTTTGATAAAGACGCACAAATACATAAATAAGTCAGCGAACAGATTGACATCACCAACAGTTCCACATTCATTCATCACAAATGTATATTTTGCCTATACTGGAGATACCAAAGCGGAATGTCGGCTGCTGGGCCTCATTAGCATTTCAGATCTGCGAGCTCCTGCTATCATACCTGCACACTAGAGCGCTGAACCTTTATGATCAGGGACAAAGCAAGGGCACGCTGAGCTTCACCGCACTAATATCCAGCAAATTCAATTATTGAAACCAAGGCAGACGTGAAGGGCATACAATGAGGCTGGAAACAGAAAAAAACCATCACCTATCTACAGCACCCTTGAGATTTAAAAGTTGGAATGCTCCAAGTGCAAATGGACTACACAACCCCCAGGCCACCCTGACCTGATCAGACTGAGCAAGGGAGCAGATAACCCCTCATTACCAGAGCATCTGTGAACACAGATACAGGCACAGAGAGAAGGAGGCATCTATGTTCACAAATGCGACCTATCTGCACAATGGAGGGTATAATTTAGACTAACACAGTATCTCTGGCCAATATCATTACCTTAGAGCATTTACTATTGCTGCGCAGAACAGTAAAGTGACTCATTATGTTAAATGAAGTGAACCGCACAGATTGCGCTACCCAGCGCTTGGAAGCCACAGAAAATGAAATAAGTTCTGCTCTTCACACAGAGAGACAAACAATGACTTCACGAGCACAAGATAGACACTCTGAACAAAATTCAAACAAGTGTTGAATATTGCTAATTCTGAACCGCTCAGACCATATCGCGTTGCACTTTGTGTACCAAGGCTTAGAGACCTCTTCCTTTGGAACTACTTTCCAAACTTTCTACCCTAGCATCGTTCATTCCTTTGAACTGGCTCACCATAGAATGCTTATTCAGCTCATCTCGAATTTAATTATAAATGTACAACTTTACTATATTCTTAATACTGAAACAGGGGCAGGCCAGTGAGATCATTTTAGGGTTACCTTTTTTGTAGCTCATAAAAAACATTAAATTAATACCGCCTCTCATTTTCCGCAATTGCATATCAAGCATAACAGTTATGTGGTACTCACTCAACACCGGTGCTAATTCATGGAGAATCACTCCATTGTTTCCTCTCTGCTTCTCTCCTAACTACTCTTGCAGTAGCCGACAAAATGCGAAGAGCCCTCACTGCACCAGTTACTCCTGGAACATAAATTGTTACAAATCTATCCTCTTTTCCACTTGCGTCTCTTAAGTGCTGTTGCATGCAACCCATCATCGTTCACTTGCACGAAGCACTGATGCACTGGTAAACACGAGCGCTCACTAAAAGCGCACACTATCTATCATCTGAAGGTTAGGCGCTAGACACCAGCACTTCACATCAGGATCTTAAGAAGGTCCCTCGCGTCATTGTGGAAACTGTGGACTTTTTGACGCATCGACACAAAGTCACGCGACAACGGGTGCAACGCAGACTGAGATTTAATCAAACACGCTCTTTTACTAACGCAAATTTTAGATTCAATTCTGGAACCAGTTACTAGCATCACATCACATAATATCAGACAGAGGACTTGGGCAATATATTGAGAGCATGCAGAATGAATTTATTTTTTAATGATGAATTGACATTTTATTGTTTTGCAACCGGTGCTACGGCAGTGTCTGGCATTTCCTTTTTATTGCAATCACGTAATTTCATATGTGAAATCTATTTGTAACAATCTTTTATCCATGGAACCGAATGCTATGTTATGGTCGGGCACTAAACCTAGTTGCGTTTGTTTTATAAGTTTTATTAATTTGCCATGGCTTTAATTAGCCGAGTTTAAATAAATAGACTTGAAACTCTTGCAGGTTCACTATTTACAACATCACTGCTTTGTAATATTATACTCTTGGACTCCGAACATTACCTCACGATCATGTTAAGGTCATGTCCCTTACTGTATGTTGCTAAAAATAAAAATAAAACTCTTTGGAACAAACAAATACTTCTTCTCTCAGATCATGTTAATGTTGAGTTTAAATACTGGATTTGTAACAGGGAGACACTTGGCTGTGATCCATACGTCTTTTATTAACTCTGCTTTTGCCACAGCCAAACCTAACTGAGACTCCTGGTAATGTATACCTTTCCTTTTGTGGCAACATATACAGAGTGTTATAAACATTTAGGTCTCTTATCACTCCCCAAGGGCCAGTGGCACCATGTCTGGATCAGCTCTTGAACTCCATGCCAGCCTTGCTTCCAGGTGCTGCCCGTGGCCTCTAGATGTTTGGTGGGATTGACCTACACAACCATCTTCAATAGTACATTAGTCGCTTAATAACACATGAAATCGGACTGCGCTCTACAGTCAACCCACACACAAGCCAGCCCACTGTTTAGAGCCAATTTTCTTTAAAATGGCCATGTCCGATGGAGTCCATCTTTCCTTTAACATGTTCTTGTCGTTTTTAGTAGATTTTGAGTGCAGAGTAGCGATGGAAGGGCCCTTCTGTCAAAATATAGCAGGCAAGATGAGGAAAACTAGGGTTGGCGGATGCCAAAGGTGAGGTCTTTGCAGAAGCCTTTACGCACCAAATGCGTAAGTGAGAAATCATCATGGACCATGTGTGATCTGCACAAAATGTCTCAAGCAGCTGCTTTGTTCCAACTGCTTTTGGAACTCTTTCTACACAGTCTCTCTCAATGAAGATCTGGGTCTGTCTACAACTTTGTAATGCGGCAATTAAGCACAGGTATGGGTCTATATTTGTGAACCCTTTAAGGCAGTTAGAACATTAAGAAAATCTATATGATTGTTTACATTTCTAGAGCTTCTGGGCTAAATGACCTCTTATAAGCTTCGAGAGCGAGTCAAAAGGAAGTGATGTCAAAAGGAAGTGATGTCAAGAGGAAGTGATGTCACGCCCAAGTGAGAATTTCAGAGCAGGTTTTCTTTGACTGTTCTAAGTGGGAAATGATCAGCAGATGTCTTCATATGGTGAAACCTCTGGAACACACTAGATGCCGAAGTCAAAAGAGTATCTTGCTTCGTGTCACCATTGGCACAGAAGCCCTGTCACCCCCTGGGGTGAAATCTCTTGGAAGGGTGGGTGCATGTTCAGTGATGTCATAGAAAGGCCCTTTGCCCACTAGAGTGCCCTATATTAGAAGCACCTCCCTCTCGGTTGTCCTTGCCATGTTACACACAGGAGATGAAATATGAACTTGCAGCTGTGAGTGCAGACCCTTCGGGTAGGTGCAGGGGTATTTGGCCATGTACACCCCGTCCCTTGGGACAGAGTCCAAGGTATCCCTTAAAGTTGTTCGAGAGGTTAGTCCAGATATCATACACCTACAGAATGGAGCTTTACGTCAGAGGTTCTGTACCCGCTCGAGTGCTCTGCCACATGTTTCGACACATAAGCCATGGACCACAGTTGGTTTAAGGATTAAATAAATGAGAGTTCCAACATGGTTCTCAGAAAGGAGGGGGGTGCAAAACCTACAGTGTGGAAAGATTATGTGCTTTAATGAACCTATTTATTGTTTCTAAGTGCAGGGTGTTCAATAAAATGATTCATAATGGAGCTGCTTTCTCTTGTTTGGTGGAAGCCCCATCCGTTTAAATAACAATTTCCACCCACATGTTCACAGATGTGCACTCAGACAATCATTACTCACAACATCCAGGGTAGGCAAAAGCCTCTCATATCTGACGTTCACTACGAATAGGCGCTGGATCTCCTGCCGCAAGCCTTGAATACCCTTGGCGGCTAGGGGAAGTATACAGGATTAGGGCGCAGATAAAGACATTGTGGTGGTCTTTGTAGAGAAAACAACTGTTGCATCAAGCGCTCGCTTAAATGAGACATGGAACGAGTATTAAAATGGCTCAGAATCTGAGAAGACAATTGTTGCATCAAGCACACACTTAACTGAGACATGGAACGAGTATTAAAATGGTTCAGAATCTGAGAAGACAACTGTTGCATCAAGCACACACTTAACTGAGACATGGAACGAGTATTAAAATGGCTCAGAATCTGAGAAGACAATTGTTGCATCAAGCACACACTTAACTGAGACATGGAACGAGTATTAAAATGGCTCAGAATCTGAGAAGACAATTGTTGCATCAAGCACACACTTAACTGAGACATGGAACGAGTATTAAAATGGCTCAGAATCTGAGAAGACAACTGTTGCATCAAGCACACGCTTAACTGAGACATGGAACGAGTATTAAAATGGCTCAGAATCTGAGAAGACAACTGTTGCATCAAGCACACGCTTAACTGAGACATGGAACGAGTATTAAAATGGCTCAGAATCTGAGAAGACAACTGTTGCATCAAGCACACGCTTAACTGAGACATGGAACGAGTATTAAAATGGCTCAGAATCTGAGAAGACAACTGTTGCATCAAGCACACGCTTAAATGAGACATGGAACGAGTATTAAAATGGCTCAGAATCTGAGAAGACAACTGTTGCATCAAGCACACGCTTAAATGAGACATGGAACGAGTATTAAAATGGCTCAGAATCTGAAACATTCTGTTGTCTAATGAGCAGTATTGTCTTAATGACAAAAACACGTGAAGGGCACGTGGCACAACAACAAGGAACTCCGAGAAACACAGAACATATGGCATCAAGATGGATGCGAGAAGCAGACTGGGTGAACCCAAGTTTGAGGGCTAACACATTCATTTCTCACCTACTCAGGATGAGAATAACAAGGAATTTAGCACATTATTTACAAGTTTGAATCCGAATAGTAGGGAGTACATAACAATTATAATAAGCCTGAGAAAGCGGGAAGCAGGCTGGCCCTATTGAAACAGGGTAAGGAGGGCTGTAGGTCCCAATGCATTCACATCAAGACAGCAATGCTTGGTAAACATGTGTCTGCTCCTCCAGGAAGCTGCAGGCAGATGTCTTGCAAGGGTCCACCAGCAGGGTGTAGCAGTCATAGCCATGCTCATGGTGGAACGCACCCCCACTTTTCCCTGGAGCGGACACCGCTTTGCTGTGGTAGAAGGTAATGCAGGCTGAGAGCCAATGTGCCATCCCCTGTGTGGATTAGGGTTGACCCATTCCTGGCTGTACGACAAACAGGTGGTCTGATGAACGGATGTCCTTTGTCTTGTCTATGCAGAACTAACTGCATATGTGTACATCGTAAGAGCGCAACCATCTTTCTGCTGGTGTTGTTGGATTCATGAAGGAGTGCAGTAGGACATGTTCATTTAGATGAAAGTCAGTAGGGACCTTAGAGACGATCTTAGGGTTGGTTCACAAGATGACTTTGTCCCATGTGAATCGGAGAAAGGGCTCTTTGACAGGGAATGTCTACAGTTCCCCTGCCCTCCATACTAATGCGAACGCTAGGAGAAACGCTGTCTTCCAAGAGAGGACCTTGCGGTGTGCTTGGTGGATTGGCTCGAAGGAGGCAGCATCAGCTGACCCAGGACAGTTTTGAGTCCCATGAGACTAGAGGGCATTGTTCAGACGGAAAGTATTTAATGAGGCTGTATATGGAGTGGATAAAAACCTTTGCTTGTGCAACAGGCACAAAAACTCTACCTGGAATGCCACATCCTCGTGGCTGCTGGGGCTCCCGTCAGTGTCGGGATGTTCGTGATGGAGTATCTGTACGCAGTGTCTGGAGAGGAGCTGGAGGGCAGTTTCAGTGATCTCGCCGGACATCCAGCTAGTTGAAGAGGTTTGCTGTCCCAGAACTGGAGTGACCATGCCAGAGCAGTGAGGATCAAGGTACAGTGACCTGCCTCCGCCCTCCTCAGGACCCTAGAGACCAGGGGAAACAAAGGAAAGGTGCATGCAAAGACGCTGGACAATCTGATCGACAGTGCATTGCCTATAGTCCCTAGATCCCACAATCTGATGATGTACTACTGGCATTTTCTGCTGTTCCAAGTGGCTAAAACAATCCACCCTCCTTTTAGTCGATTTGTTGTGGCACCCTGGTAGATATTCCATGGTGATGTCGCCTTTGTGCCAACTGACCTAATCTCATATCTATTGCACCTTTTCCATGAGAGATCAGAGCTGCATTCCTCCCTGCTTGGCTATATCAAACATTGGCATTGTATTGTCTATGCTGAGGAGGACTGCTTAACCTGCTAGTCTTGAGAGGAATGCTGAAGCAGAGCGTTGATATGGAGCATCTTTTTCGCGTCTGACATCCTCTGGTCAACAGTTCCTGCAAGTGAGCTCCCTGCCGTCCATCGACACATCGGTTGTCAGCCCTACTCTGAATAATGACGGCAGGAAAGAAAGACCCGCCTTGAGATTTGCTTCAGCCGTCTCGTGATTGTGACAATGTCATCCCGTGAGCCATCTATTTTTCTCCATTGTGCAACCACCTGTTGGATGGTTCTCATTTGGAGAATAAGACCTATGTATGCTGGCATCAGGCCTAGCAGAGATTTGTAGTGTCTGACCGTGACGGATTGCTCTGCAGAAGGATTCATTACCACGGGCTGCAGTTTTACCACTCTTCCTGGAGATGGGAAAGCCTTTCCCAATTGCATGCCTAGTAACGCTCCCAAGAACTGAATCTTCATGCTCGGTTCCAAAGAAGACTTCTCGGTGTTCAGGGCGAGACCTAACTTGCGCAAGACTGAAGCAGGCAGCCGTAAAAGCCTATGCCTCTTCCCTTGACAAGCCACCACGTATGGTTCCACTTGGGGACCTTGTCGTCTGAGAATGGCAGCAATTGGCGCAAGGCATTATTACAGATCAGTGGTGCTGATCTCAGTCTGAAGGTAGGTGCCTTGAATTGGTAGTGCTGCCCCGCTACTGCAAAGCCGAGGATTGTTCTGTGCTTCCAGGGTACTGAGATGTGAAAATAAGCAACTTGAAGATCCAGGGATGTAGGTAATCATTACCCCGGAGCATCACCAGGACTTCTTAAAGTGTTATCATGCAGATGGTTTTTCTGATCAACTTCGGCTACTACAAAAACCTATAGGCATTTCATATAAACTAATACAATGAAATCATTTTCTGAGTCAATAATTCAATAAACTCCTCTCAAAATCTCTATGCCATTATTTCTAAACAGGTTTTTTTTCAATATATGCTTTTATGAAAGGACACTCATGACTAGGTACATATTGCTCTATGAAAATTTGGTTTATCCAATTGCATCTGATGGTACAAAAGAACGGAATAATGAGTGCTTTTTGCGGAAATCACAAAATATCATCGTACTAGTCTTTGTATGAGACAAGGAGATGGTGCAGCATTTTCTTTATGAAATTTTAACACAAAGGTGGTAAATTATTTCTTCTACATCCATGGAAAAAGATGAATGGGGATCTTCATTGGCATAGATAATGCTGTATTGTTACTTTACCATCGTAACTCACAACATGCTAAATGTAATTTCCAACACCTGTGGAATTTTGTTTTTTGATAACTCAGTGTGGCGTTTCTGGATATTCGTTTTTCATGTTTGTTTTGTAAACATTTCCCGGATTCAGTAATTCCTTGCCTTTTAACATTATGTGGTAGACTTCATTGTGACATATAATGTTGCTCTACAGATCACTTTGATATCTGACAGTTGATAACTTTGGATTAATGGTCCTTTGAGTGAGTGGACTAAATAGGATCATTTTGGAAGACACTAGAGCAGTGTTTCCCACACTGTGGGTCACAAGCCGATTTTTAGTGGGCCGCAAAAGTCCAAGCAATAAATAAAGATGTCTTTAAATTCTGTATTTATCTCGTCACATTTGCTGCGCTTCAATGAGAGGAGTAAAATGTCAGGCTAGGCCTTCTCACAATCTGCTGCTTATTTTTTGAACACGGGGATTGTTCTTCACAAACTCCTCTCATTTAGCAGTCAGAGAAAGAAAAGTGAATTATGTGACTAGCTACATGGAGTGGGAAAAGTAAGGCAGTAGGATATCAATTTCTTTGTAACACATAGGAAAATGTAAATACCTGTAAATGTACTGTACACATTCAGTATTTAGAAGTATGATGGGAACGAAGGGCCTTTTTTGTTTTTTTGAGTTTGGCCGATGGATTACTTTGTCACAAACGTGACAGATACCTCACCCACTGTATTACAACTGCATTATAACCGTTAGCACTTGTAATACGGCTGATGGGATATCTGTTGCGTTGGTGACAGAGTAACTCGTCCGCGGAACTCTAAATTAGGCCCAAAGATTTTAATAGGGTCAAAACAAATTAAGACACTTTACTTTGTGATGCACAAATGATATACATTCACTAAAACCTGATTTCCACACAGTATCATTTGTGTGCAATATCGTTTTTATCAGTAAAACTGTACGTCTGCAATTGAAGTGGCCATCTCAATGGAAAATGTGCTGTCTGCAAAGGACAGAGCACTACCACATGAAGCTTTAGTGACACTGAAACAATTACCTGACCCATGATCATTGAAGTAGGGGGGTTTCAAAGTTTGTTGTTCTAAACATTGGGTTGTGGTTCTAAAACGTTTGGAAAGCACTGGACTAGAGCAAGCAGGGATCATCATATCGGACCGTGAAACATTTAGAATTCAGGAGTTACTCACTCACACGTCATAATAATTATGACATACAATCCACCTTTACTATGTTAGAGATTCTATTTCCATATCAGATCCCAGGGTGTAAAGGTACCACTTTTCTTAATTCCCTTTGGAAGGTATACTTGGTAAGGTATTTTAGTGGAGTAGTTCCCGCCTCCAATTTAAACGTATTACTTAAAGGAGGGGATGTACAGGCGTCCACTTTCTAGTGACAGTTTCCGAGATGCATATATTGTGATGCTTCCCTTGGACTATGTTGCTCTTCGAAGAGGTGTGTCATTTACATCATAATTATGGGCACACTGTTTTCGCCAATAGGACAGTATGTTGTCTATGATTCACAAGCCGTATTTTCGTGTGGAAATCGGCATTCACTTTTTGTTGTTCACAAAGGCAGTCAGTGTCAACAACAGAATGAAGGGATCTGAACTGGTTTCAGGAGTGCTGGGGACGGTACCGCTATATCCCATGCCTTGGACCAGTTCCACAGCAGACGATTCACATTCATATCCATTCGCTGGGCCATATAACGCACACCAGCATTTTCTGATCCATCTGCCCCTGAATGGTAACCTTTCCCGGCATGGCTGCCTGCGGGGCAATGCTTACAGAATTTTACATTGTCCCATGTTGACTACGTACTACATTCCTTAATGTTGCAACATCTGGTCGGATTATTTGGGGACTTCAGCAGGTTGGAAGCTGCCATTCCCTGCTCTGTGTATTACGTGACAATAACAAAGCAATGAAGTGGTAGCATTCTCTGTCATCAAATGTCACCATGGGCAATCTTTCAATCTGAAATCTTACTTTGCAAAAGTGCAGATATCTCTAAAACATCATAAAGCAGGCAGTAAAAATTCTAAATAAAAACCAGAACTGTAGAGGAGCGGGAGAACTAGGCATTAGCTTGTGACCACTGACAGCAAAGGAGTTCAAGAAACAAAATACACTTGCTACTTTGCATAACAACTGACTGACACTGTGCCATAAGGACTTACAATTATACAAGGAGACAGGAGAGCCACAATTAGCCATTTACGTGCAAGTGGGAGTTGGACAACGACGGCCCTATAAATACACTAACGGCCCTATAAATCCACTATTGGCTCAGCTTCATATGGAAAAAAACAGAATTAATTTTCTAACTCAGTCATATAATCAGTCATGAAATTAGCTAACCCCGGTACAATCTATTGTTCTTCGTGGCTAATTCATTTGGATGTGTTGCAGCAGGTTCTTTTCCATGTCATTTACTGATGTTTATGTGAATGGTGAACTTTGATTTCTCCCGCGACATATCATGTTTTGCAATAAATTGGAATCCTTGCGAGATACCAGAGCTTAGTCCACAGAGCACTCACCTCGGTTTGTCTTCGGGCAAAACTGCCGTCACCGCTTCTATCAAACTCAGCTTAGTTTCCTTGTCCATGGCCTGGTCCTGGAAACCGTCCAGCAGGAAGCCGCCCACAGGCCTCTTCGCCGTCTCCCTGGCGGATCTCAGGCGCTCGTCCAACACATCACCGCCTTCCACGGCCCCAATCATCAGGCTTTTCTTCAGCACCTGGAAATCCAAAGGAGCAAATGGGAGTAGTGGCAAATGTACTACAAATATATGATAACGTTCTGATACAGGGGCGTTTGCTAGGTACATACATAAAAACAGGGACCCTATGTAGAAATCAGTTGGCAGAGCGGGGATGACTGGAGGCTCGGTGAGGAATCTGCAGCTAGACAGTCTCAACCAGATAAGGGGTGACTAAATGTTACATGTTCATCTGATAGAGGTTCCTATCCGCAGATTCCTTCCCTTAGAATAGATACCCCAGCAATTACTCGGAGGTTGGTCTATGAATAGACTACACCCGAAAAACCTGCAGGACCGAATGGGTACAATGCCCATCACATCGGACTTGACCCTCCAGGCAGTAGTGTTTGGTGATGCCCACATTGCTGTCTGACATATGTCCAAGACAGGGATTCCGCAAGCTAACACAGTGATCGCAGCCTTGGCTCTGATGGAATAAGCATGCAAACCCTCAGGATGTTGCTTCTTGGCTATCTGTAGCAGATCTTTATGCAAAGCACTATCCATCGTGATATGGTTAGATTCTGCACAGCCTTCCCTTTCTTCGCCCCAACATATCCAACGAACAGTTGATCGTCCACCAAGAGCTCTAAAGTATGATCAATGTAGAATTATAATGCCCCTGATGGTATAGTGACTTCTCCTTAGAAGGGTGAGACAGAGCAAAGAAGGTAGGCAAGGTGATATTTTGGCCAACATGGAAAAAGTGCCACTACCTTGGGATGGAAGGAAGCACGGATTCTCAGAACCAGTTTGTCTGCATAGAATGTTGTGTAGGGAGTTCACTGCCCCTCCTGGCCGATGTTATAGCCACCAGAGATGTTATGTTATGTTAGCCGGATTTATAAAGCGCAACAGCTGCCTCGTCTAAGAGGCGTCCCGGCGCTACTGCGACAGAAGATTCTCCCGAAGAGGCAGTCTGATGGAGGACCGGTGCTCATACTCAGGAGTTTGGGATACCAAATTCTCTATGTCAATCCAGAGCCACAAGAATGACTTGGTCGGTCCTGATATTCTTGAGAACTCTGAGCAGGAGTGATATCCGCTCAAGAAAAAAAGCGTTTGAGCAAGAGCAGTCTTTTAAACTCCAGTGCACAGAACTGCGGACATTGTGCTTTCTCGGTGGTGGCGAACAGATTTAACCAAGGTTCTCCCCAATCTCGGAAGAGAGCTTGCACAGCCTCTGGCTGGAGACTCGATTTGTGATATGGTACGCATCGATAGGCGAGTTTGTCTGTTCTGGCGTTCAGAGAGTCTGCCAGTGTTGACCACTAGGAAAATGCCCTGGCATTCCAGCCATGTCCAAAGAAGCTGGGTCTCTTGACACAGGGTCCACGACCCCATACCGTCCTGTTTGGTGCAGTACCACAGTGAACACTGAACAAGGCTTCCCTTGATTGAAGGAAGAAATGTTTTTAATGCCAGTTGGATCGCTTGCAGCTCCAGCAGGTTAATGTGGAGCTGGACTACGGCAAAGACCAGAGTCCTTTAATCGCCACCTCTCCCAGATGGTCGCCACAGCCCATGAGTGACCCATCTGTCACTACAGTCATCTCTAGGTGGGGGAAGGCAGAGAGGTCTGCCATTGACCCAAACATGCCAGCCACCACAGCAGATCTTTCACAGTTCCCTCTTGAGTTTGCATCATGTTGGAGAGATTCCCCTGGAGTTGTGCTCACTGGGACATCAGGTCCCACTGCAGAGCCCGGACATGTCAACGGACTTGTGTTACCAGCAGAATGCAGGAGGCCATGAGGCCCAACAGCCTCAGAGTCAGTCTCACCAAAATCCAGGGTAGAGGCACAAACATCGGAATCATAGCCTGGATATATTCTGGACTAGCCATTCGGGAGGAATGGCCCCAGCACTGTATCCAGAACAGATCTGTTGAAGGAGAGCATCTGCAAGGGAGTCAAGTGTGACTTTGGCACATTGATAGTGAACCCCAGCAAGTGCAGGAGGTCCGCCGGAACCTGGGGGAGGGCGATGACTGCCTGGGGTAGAGCCTGTCTTCAACATCCAATCGTCAAAATAGGTGGAACATTGAAAACGCTCACCTCCGCAGATGTGCAGCAACCTCCGCCATCACTTTGGTGAACACCTGAGGGGCGCTGGTAAGGCTAAAGGGGAGGGGAGGCACATCAAATAAAGTGCTTGTGGCCCATCTTGAACCGCAGGGATGTGGAAATAGGTGCCCTTCCAATCCAGAGCTACCATCCAGTCTCCCGGGCAGACAGGACCTGAGCTAACGTGAGCATCTTGAACTTCTCTTTCTTCAGGAAGAAGTTGGGGAGGTGCAGGTCTAGAATAGGACAGAGTCCTCTGTACTTTCTGGGCACCAATATCTAGCAGGAATAGCATCCACTGCCTATTTTTGAAGATGGCACACTGGATGCTTCCTTTTGTCAAAAGAGCCAGTACTTCCTGACTGAGCAAGAAGAGATAGCCCTCCATCATCCGGTTGTGAGAAAGTGGCATGGTTGTGGGGAGACGGTGTAAGGGGGTTCAGAAAGGTGGTGAGATGCTGGGTGAGGAAACTGGGTTCCCCAGGAGCAGGCGATGGCTGCGGACAATTGACCTGTCCCCAAGAAGGACATCTGTGAGGGCTTCATTTAATGGGAGGAGACGTTCCGTGGGGGCGACTCCTGGCTGAAGAACCTCTGTCGAGATGTTGTCTTAACAGCCACCAAGAGCAGCGTAAGGTCCAGGACCTCAGCTACTCTCCACAACACTATTTCAAAGAAGGCTTCCTCCTCCGTAGCCTCCATAGGAGGACAGACCAAGCCAGTGTCTGGTGAGGCGCCTAATCCACTGGCATCTGCCAGTTCCTCCTACCAGTTGTCCTCTGGTTTGTCGAGGGAGGAATGATTAAGGGTCTTCAGACCCCTTCCAACTGTTCCCTTCTCCAAGCCTATCAAAACAAAAAGGCACTGGCTTCAACTCGGAAGGGCTGGTATTGATTCGGCTCCATATCGGAGTCGGGAATGATGATGGGGTCGGCGGCAGCAGCACCCAGAGAAAAAGCACTGGAGCGGGCAGTGTGGAAGGTCGCAGTCTGTGTCTGGAGTTACTCCAGACCCAGCATTAGATCCTTGGGGGCCGACAGGTGCAGGGGGCGGACATGCAGGCGGGAATCCAGTAGGGGGCTCTCTTGAATCCATGGGGCCCGAAGGCGCTCCAGAGGGGTCAGGCCACACAAATATGAGGTGCATGGCCTCATAAAACTGTTTGAGTTGGGCGGAGGTTGCTACGGCTCTGGAAAACTCTAGGAGGAGCAGAGAAGACCTTCAACAGAGGAGTGAGGCTTCCAGCGGTGCCATCTTTCCTGCGCCTCATTAGAGGATTTGGAATGGCGTGGTGAAGTTCAAGTTCATGAATGTTTATACATTTGTCTTTAATAACAAAAATACATAAACAGTTACAAATGTCTTAACAATCAATCCCCTTCCAGACACCAACCCCCCTAATCATTCTAATACAGATTCAATGTACTTGACCTAACCAAGTCCACAGATACATTAGTCAATAGCAATACAAATCCCTTCTTCCTTGGCCCCCTAGACTCTAGAGTATCCAGCTAGATAAACATAAATCAAGGATCCTTACATTACTGACCCAAGCATATTTTTAAACATTTTGCCACGGCACAGGCAACATCTAAAAATTCCACGTTCAATAAAAGTGCAAGTTGATTATTTGCGAAGAATTCTACCATGTTTTAAAAACAGCAGTTTTAGAATCAATCAATCAATCAGGGGTTTATAAAGCGTGCTACTCACACGTGAGGGTCTCAAGGCGCTTGGGGGGGGGGGGGGGGGGGAGGGGGGGGGGGAGAGCGGTTCCGGATCAGTCGAAGAGCCAGGTCTTGAGGTCCTTCCTGAACATGTGCAGGTTCAGGGAGCGTCTGATATTCACAGGGAGCTCGTTTTGGCTGTGATGCAGGAGAAAGCTCTCCTGCCGGTTCTGTTTCTGTGGATGTGGGGGACCTCTGCCAGGGCGAGGTCGGCGGAACAGAGGTTCCTCTTGGGTACGTGGAAGGATACTCCCTCATTGAGGTATTTGGGTCTGATGTTGTTGAGGGATTTGTAGGCTTGGGTGACCAGTTTGAAGGTGACCCTCTTCTCGATGGGGAGCCAGTGGAGGCCTCGTAGGTGTTGGGTCATGTGCTCGTGGCGCGGTGTCCCGAGGACGAGTCTGGCTGCGGCATTCTGGATGGTTTGGAGTTTGTGTATAAGAGTTTTGTTGATTCCGGCGTAGAGGGCGTTGCCGTAGTCCAGTCTGCTGGTTATGAGTGCGTGGGTGACGGTCCTTCTACAGTCGGGGGGATCCATTTGAAGGTCTTACAGAGGATGCAAAGGCAGTTGAAACTAGTAGAGGCGACGGCGTTGATCTGGCGGTTCATGGAGAGGGAGGAGTCAAGGATGATGCCGAGGTTCCGAGCATGGACTGTAGGGGTGGGTGGGGTCACGAGGGCGGAGGGCCACGAGTTGTTGTCCCAGGCAGAGGTGCAGGGTCCGAGGATGACTAAGTGACTAATCTCATACAAATGACGACAATCACTTAAAAGATGAACATTAAAATTGCGAAACCTCAATCCACATGTGCAATTATTCTCCTCATCCAGAAAAACGATGAATTTCTCAGCCTTTAGATACTGGACATTCAAAGCTACCCGGAATTTTTATAATAATAAGCGTTGAATGGCATCTGGGAGAGCTGAGAAGTACGGGATTTTCGCATATAATTTGATGAGGGTTTGTTCCCTACATTCTCCAAATCTGCCAATCTTGACTACCTTCTGCTGGCAATATTTAGTTCCCCTTTCGAAAGGTGAGATGCTTCAGCCATCTTAACATTCTCCATATTTAGGGCCCCAGAGATATTGCCTAATCTAGTTCTGACGTGCTCCGCTTCTAATTTCAGAGGCACAGAGAACCGATACCTTCTTTACCTCAGAGGACCAGAGTTTATCCCAATATTGCAGAGTTGCTTTTTAGGCCAGAAAATTCCAGGCCAACAGATCACCTTCCAGTCTTATTGCTGGGTCCATCGCACTTTTTGGGAGACATAACAGTTTAATTAAACACTTGTTCTCACACCTCTCCCAACTTCCCTCCATACTTAGAGACAATATCTCTGCCCCATAGAGACACTGAGTGGGGACCATTGCATTTCAGGCTGTAAGACGGGGGACCAAGATGGACCACCAAAGGTATTCCTAAACCGAACTCGGCCCCCTATAGTTGCTGCTGCCCCTGTCTCAACCAATTTTTTGAAGGGCCCAGTTCCAATTTTTGTAAACGTCATACCTAATTATTTGTAAGAGGATCCCACCTCTACCGTCCTATTACCCAGAGACCACTTAAACGGTTTTGAGTTTTTCCCAAAAGGGATCGTTTTTGTTTCTTCCAAATTCACCTTTAGTGTGTTAATCTCACAGTAAATATTAAATCTATTCAATTTCCTCTGGAGGTCTCCTTGAGTCAAGTCTAAAATCTCCAGATCATCTGCATAAAGGAGGCATAGGCACGTGTCTGCCCCCTATTTTTAGTGAAAATGACTGGTTAGTCGCCAGCATCCTCAGAAGATCTTGAGGAACAAGGCCCACAAGCTGAAGCAATGAAAAATCGTAGAGTGTCCACTTTTGAAACCCCCTTTGTCCATTGGGACTATGTCATTACACTCAATCCAATTCGTTAATGAGATGAGGATGACCTTAGAGTGTAATGTTGCACCAACATCTAGCATGTTTATCGAGAGGTAGTTACCAGGTGTGTCCATCTCCCATTTTTTATCAATCAGTGTAATTATTGCACCCTTCCAGCTGAGCAGAAATACACTCGACTTGGTCATGGCTATACAACCTTTGGAAAGAAATGTTGCCCACCACTTGGGATTAGTCTTCATTACAACTGAGGGAAGACTATCTGGCCCAGCTGCTCTGCTTAGATTTAAGGAGGTTATCTGCTCGACTATAGTTTGAGCAGAGAATGACTCAAAGGCCTCCTCCCCTGATTTTGGCCAATTAGCCCTCAGAGTTAGCTCGCTGGCCTTGTAAATAATGCTTAAAAAGTTTACCCAAGCAGTTTGTGGAACCATACACTTTACCGCAGGAATCACATTACTACACCTCTTCTGGACCAACTTCCGGAATTTTCACGAATCCTTCTCCTGGCGGGTGCTAATCATGAGGTCCCAATTTGACTGATAAAAGGCCTGCTTCTTAGTCCTAACCAGGGCCTCATACTCTACTGTCTAAACATTTTGAAAAGAGAGAAGCTCTTGCTAGTACTTTATTCCAAAACGTACAAGGTAGGGGTGTCAGACCAGATGGTAGAACCAATGCCAAAAGTCTTAATGACTTATTCATCAAATGAGAGGCTTCACAAAAAACAATCTTTAAAAGGCTGTCAAATTCACCACATGTTGATGAAGATCTATCTAGATCTCTCTCTCTCTCTCTCTCTCTCTCTCTCAACACCACAAACAAACCAAGTGTGGGTCTGTCACAGACACCTGCTTGTGATAGGCACCACAGTGTTTGAAACATTCTGGTTTCTTTGGGGACCTCCCTGGCATACCAGGAGCAAATAATCGCATAAATAGCCTTGACAAAAGTCTAAAAAAGGGCAGTCAAAGATTGACTCCTTGGGGAGCTAAGCTGACTAGAGCAGAAAGAAAATAAATGTTGCCAGCGCGCTGGAGTGCTACATATATAGTTACCACAACTTCAATTCTGGTGCGGACATTGCTGAAGCGGATCCAAATGACGCCACTTACTGGTAAGCAGGGGTACAGCTCAAGAATTTCAAGATCTAGTCTGATGCCTAGGGATAATTCTAAAGTAAGTCATCTGCGGCTAAAAGTCTATATCCGGTAAGGATTTTTAAAGTGTTGAAATGTAGTGTTTGTCTTTAAAGCTTTGGCCAGATCAAGGAATTTAGCTATACTACTACAAAATGTTCCCATATTAATGAATGTATCACTAGAATACTCCAAGAAAGGATAAGAAATCGATACAACAAGCACCCAATAGATTCCCCTTTAAAGAAGTGAATGGTGAAGCTTTCATGGCATACAACAAATCAAGAAAGATCCACAAAGTGGCAATAGGGAGATAATGTTGCAAACAGCAGAAGTAATCTGGATGATAAAACTTTGAGATTTTTATATTTTAGTCGTCCTGTGGTCATATATTATGCTGTCTCTGTCGGTGACAGTCCTGTTCTCATGGTCTCTCTAGGATTTAATCATCCTGTAATTCTATACTGTGCTGTCTCTGCTGGTGTAATACGGTTTTTGAGGTCCCTCTCAGATTTAGTCATCTTGTGGTTCTGTTAGAGCGGTCTCTGCCAGTGGTAGTCCTGTTCTCGAGGTCTCTCTTGAATTTCGTCATCCTGTGGTTCTATACTGTGCTGCCTCTGCTGGTGGTAATCCTGTTTTCGATGTCTCTCTCGGATTTAGTAGTCCTGTGGTTTTATACCGTGCTGCATGTGCCAGTGGTAGTCCAGTTCTCAAGGTCTCTCAGATTTAGTCATCCTGTAATTCTATTATGTTCTGTCTCTGCTGGTGGTAGTCCTGTCCTTGAGGTCTCTCTTGGATTTAGTTGTCCTGTAGTTCTATACTGTGCTGTCTCTTCTGGTGCTAGTCTTGTTTTTGAGGTCTCTCTCAGATTTAGTCATTCTGTGGATCTATACTGTGATGTATCTGCCGGTGGCAGTCCTGTTTTCGTGGTCTCTCCAGCATTTAGTCATCCTGTGGTTCTATACTGTTCTGTCTCTGCGAATGGTAGCCCAGTTCTCAAGGTCTTTCTCGGATTTAGTCGTCCAGTTCTATACTATGCTGTCTCTGCCAGTGGTAGTCCTGTTCTCGTGGTCTCTAGTATTTAGTCGTCCTGTGGTCCTATACTGTGTTGTCTCTGCTAATGTTAGTCCTGTTTTCGGGATCTCTCTCGGATGTAGTCATCCTGTGGTTTTATACTGTGCTGTCCCTGCCGGGTTGTAGTCCAGTTCTCGAGGTCTCTCTAGCATTTAGTCATCCTTAGAGCCTATATTGTGCTGTCTCTGCCTGTGGTAGTCCTGTTCTCGTGGTGTCTCTAGTATTTAGATGTGGTTTATAGTATGGTATCTCTTTTGGTGGTAGTCCTTTCTCGTGGTTACTCTAGGATTTAGTCGTCCTGTGGCTCTATACCGAGTTCTCTGCCAGTGGTAGCTGTGTTCTCGTGATTTCTCTGTGATTTAGCCATCTATTGGTTCTATACTGTGCTGTCTCTGCCTGTGGTAGTCCTGATTTCGAGGTCTCTCTCAGATTTAGTCATCTGTGGTTCTATACTGTGCTGTCCCTGCCTGTGGCACTCCTGGTTTTGAGGTCTCTCTCAGATTTAGTCATCTGTGGTTCTATACTGTGCTGTCCCTGCTCATCTGTGGTTCTACACTGTGCTGTCCCTGCCTGTGGTAGTCCTGTTTTCGAGGTCTCTCTCAGATTTAGTCATCTGTGGTTCTATACTGTGCTGTCCCTGCCTGTGGTAGTCATGTTTTCGAGGTCTATCTCAGATTTAGTCATCTGTGGTTCTATACTGTGCTGTCCCTGCCTGTGGTAGTCCTGTTTTCGAGGTCTCTCTCAGATTTAGTCATCTGTGGTTCTATACTGTGCTGTCCCTGCCTGTGGTAGTCCTGGTTTTGAGGTCTCTCAGATTTAGTCATCTGTGGTTCTATACTGTGCTGTCCCTGCCTGTGGTAGTCCTGGTTTTGAGGTCTCTCTCAGATTTAGTCATCGGTGGTTCTATACTGTGCTGTCCCTGCCTGTGGTAGTCCTGGTTTTGAGGTCTCTCTCAGATTTAGACATCTGTGGTTCTATACGGTGCTGTCCCTGCCTGTGGTAGTCCTGGTTTTGAGGTCTCTCTCAGATTTAGTCATCTGTGGTTCTATACTGTGCTGTCCCTGCCGGTGGTAGTCCTGGTTTCGAGGTCTCTCTCAGATTTAGTCATCTGTGGTTCTATACTGTGCTGTCCCTGCCGGAGGTAGTCATGGTTTCGAGGTCTCTCTCAGATTTAGACATCTGTGGTTCTATACTGTGCTGTCTCTGCCTGTGGTAGTCCTGGTTTTGAGGTCTCTCTCAGATTTAGTCATCTTTGGTTCTATACTGTGCTGTCCCTGCCTGTGGTAGTCCTGGTTTTGAGGTCTCTCTCAGATTTAGTCATCTTTGGTTCTATACTGTGCGGTCCCTGCCGGTGGTAGTCCTGGTTTCGAGGTCTCTCTCAGATTTAGACATCTGTGGTTTTATACTGTGCTGTCTCTGCCTGTGGTAGTCCTGGTTTTGAGGTCTCTCTCAGATTTAGACATCTGGGGTTCTATACTGTGCTGTCCCTGCCTGTGGTAGTCCTGTTTTCGAGGTCTCTCTCAGATTTAGTCATCTGTGGTTCTATACTGTGCTGTCCCTGCCGGTGGTAGTCCTGGTTTCGAGGTCTCTCTCAGATTTAGTCATCTGTGGTTCTATACTGTGCTGTCCCTGCCTGTGGTAGTCCTGGTTTTGAGGTCTCTCTCAGATCTAGTCATCTGTGGTTCTATACTGTGCTGTCTCTGCCGGTGGTAGTCCTGTTTTCGAGGTCTCTCTCAGATTTAGTCGTATGTGGTTCTATACTGTGCTGTCTCTGCCGGTGGTAGTCCTGTTTTCGAGGTCTCTCTCAGATTTAGTCGTCTGTGGTTCTATACTGTGCTGTCCCTGCCTGTGGTAGTCCTGTTTTCGAGGTCTCTCTCAGATTTAGACGTCTGTGGTTCTATACTGTGCTGTCTCTGCCGGTGGTAGTCCTGTTTTCGAGGTCTCTCTCAGATTTAGTCGTCTGTGGTTCTATACTGTGCTGTCCCTGCCTGTGGTAGTCCTGTTTTCGAGGTCTCTCTCAGATTTAGTCATCTGTGGTTCTATACTGTGCTGTCCCTGCCTGTGGTAGTCCTGTTTTCGAGGTCTCTCTCAGATTTAGTCGTCTGTGGTTCTATACTGTGCTGTCCCTGCCTGTGGTAGTCCTGTTTTCGAGGTCTCTCTCAGATTTAGAAGTCTGTGGTTCTATACTGTGCTGTCTCTGCCGGTGGTAGTCCTGTTTTCGAGGTCTCTCTCAGATTTAGTCGTCTGTGGTTCTATACTGTGCTGTCCCTGCCTGTGGTAGTCCTGTTTTCGAGGTCTCTCTCAGATTTAGTCGTCTGTGGTTCTATACTGTGCTGTCCCTGCCTGTGGTAGTCCTGTTCTCTCTATGAATTCGTCGTCATGTGGTTCTATGCTCTGCTGATGTTTGCGCTGTTCACGCGGTCTCGAGCAATCTGTGCCTCCACTGGTGCTGTGTGGTCATAGCCCCCTTTCTCACTCAGAGGCTAGCACCACTGATTATTCTTGCTCCCCCCCTGTCTTATGCATGCCCCCAGAAGGTTTTTTCCCAGATGCCAAATTGGTGACTCATACACCCAGCATATATGCAGGGGTAGAACAGTTGTATCTGAATTTATCAGAAGACAAATGCCATTTGGAGAGATCTGCAGGGCATTCGATGCAGCCAAGAGCGCACGGGACGCCTTCAAATCTTTGCTCATGAGGAAAACCGGAGAAGCAACAGGGACGGTTCCAGTGTCTGGAATACCGATAGAAACATCGTCCAGACCGAACTGTGATTAGAGGCTTGAAATACTGGCTGAAGCAGTGAAAAATGGGCTGCGCTGCAGCTCCACAGCAATGTGCCTCATACCTTCACGTCCCAGGTGCTACACCGTCAATCTACGCACACCTACAGCGCTGTACCCCCATGTCAGGGGTCGCCAGCACCCATTCAGCCCTTTGCGGACTGGAGTGGGTTACGGCGGTTCACGGCCGGCATAAACCCGCCTCTGACCACAAGCAGGCCTATGCGCGGCTCCGACGCACCCCAACGTAGAGCCGCCTGATTGGTGGTTCCAAGGTCGGACACAGGAATCTCGGTGGCCGTTTTAGTGCTGCCGACGAAGCGGTGCCCGCCTGACACACAGATTCGGCCCCCGTACTCAGCGTCTGATTGGTAACATGGGCACTTGGGCAATGCCCGAGTGGCTGGTGTCCAGTTCCAACTGTGGGATGCTTTTTGGAGCAGTCTGGGGGTCCGATTTGGGCAGTTTCCGTGTTTGATGCCGCCAGCGGCCCAGTGGTAGCCGGAGTGGCCTTTCTGGAGGCTGATAGCGGTCATTAAGTCCCTTTTATCGATGGCAGGGGGGTCACTTCCTTTCTCTCGCTGGGCCGGCCCATTAATATATGCATATTGAGCAGGGGGCCTGAGCAAAAGTGGCCTCACATGTTTTCAGGTGTGTTTCAACCAGTGTAAACGAATCCGTGCATTTTTTTTTTTTTAATAAAAAACTTTTTTTAATAAACTCTCTCAGAAACATTGTTTTGCAGAAAGGCATATGCAAATGTGGGCCACATTTTTTAGCGTGCCCGGGCCGATTTTTAATCCCAATCCAACCCTACCCATACTCGCAGCATCTCCATTATTTGTCTCCTAACCTTTCTCAACTTCCAGATTGCTCCATGTCCAGTCTTGCAGCCTAGATGCTGAGCCGGATTCTGCTAGTCCTTGGACATTGAGCTAAGTAGCCTGTGTACTATGTGTACGCTATCCCATTGAGGGTCTGGCCATTTGCTTTCTACTTGGACTCTTGTTCACAGCGCTTTCATCGAGCCTTCTGCTTATTGCACGCTGGTGTAACCCACCGTTTACCCCCTCAGGAGTTGCATGTGGTTATACCTCAAGCCTCATTCCCTTGAGCCTTAACCCCAAGAGCTTCATTTTGTGTTTAACAGCTCTAGGAATTCCTAGCCTTTCAATCCCGAGCTGATTATTGGTATGCCTAGTGGCTTATATTTCTGTTGTTGGTGTTTATGTTTGTGGCGATTCAAGATTGCCTTTGCCACGGGTTGTAGTACAAAGAGACTGGAGAGAGGTAAAAGGTTCAAGTCCCTTGATTCATAGAAGATCCCATCCATCCATCAGCAGGTCTCCCTCCAACTGTTGCATCTCTTGCAAGGAGTCACATTCCATCCCCACGTGAACCCACAGCATAGGACATCATAGTGACACCCACAGCTGTGATTACCAATGCAGCATGCCAGAAAGGAATACCACATAGTTATATGCATGGGAAGGGCTATGGAGTGAGTGAGGGCTTTTATACTGATATTAGACCCAGACTCCTTCATAGCTGTGAATTCAAGGGCTCCTATAGCATCCTAAGCCCTACTAGCAGTCACTTCCCTCCCGAGTTTGTACGCGTCTTTTGCAAATCCACAGTAGGACGTTCCTGCACACATTATGTTCCTGATACTCCATCTAAGCTACACGAGTTCCAGGTTCTGCATTACACATTAAAGGACATTATATAGCACAGTACCTAAAGTATAGTGTATGTGCATACGCCTCTCTCTTTTCCTGAATTACGTGTGTTCCAAGGGTGTCGATCCTTCCAAGTGGTATGTGACGTCACGGTTTGCTCCAGAGGGCGGCCAAGAGCAGAACCAGGGCAGACAAGCAAGCAGTTTGTCTCTTTCCCCACTTCCCTTGTTTTCTTTCCCCATTTCCCCACGGTGTTTCCTCTTGGCGGAGTGCTTTTTACACAACAGGGTTAGTGCAGGGGGGCAGTGGAGGACTACGCTTCGAAACATCACTCCTGCTGGGTACGACATTTACAGGTCCACAGCACTGTACCCCATGTCCCCATGCACTATACACAGATGGTGTAGCTTCCATCGACTGTAGATCCACAGAGCTGTACCCAGTATCCTCAAGCACTGCACTCCCTCTCTGCATCCAGGCACAGTAGCTCCAATCCACTGCAGCTCCACAGCACTGTACCCCATGTCCCCATGCACTATACACAGATGGTGTAGCTTCCATCGACTGCAGATCCACAGAGCTGTACCCAGTATCCTCAAGCACTGCACTCCCTCTCTGCATCCAGGCACAGTAGCTCCAATCCACTGCAGCTCCACAGCACTGTACCCCATGTCCCCATGCACTATACACAGATGGTGTAGCTTCCATCGACTGTAGATCCACAGAGCTGTACCCAGTATCCTCAAGCACTGCACTCCCTCTCTGCATCCAGGCACAGTAGCTCCAATCCACTGCAGCTCCACAGCACTGTACCCCATGTCCCCATGCACTAAACACAGATGGGTGTAGCTTCCATCGACTGCAGATCCACAGAGCTGTACCCAGTATCCTCAAGCACTGCACTCCCTCTCTGCATCCAGGCACAGTAGCTCCAATCCACTGCAGCTCCACAGCACTGTACCCCATGTCCCCATGCACTATACACAGATGGTGTAGCTTCCATCGACTGTAGATCCACAGAGCTGTACCCAGTATCCTCAAGCACTGCACTCCCTCTCTGCATCCAGGCACAGTAGCTCCAATCCACTGCAGCTCCACAGCACTGTACCCCATGTCCCCATGCACTAAACACAGATGGGTGTAGCTTCCATCGACTGCAGATCCACAGAGCTGTACCCAGTATCCTCAAGCACTGCACTCCCTCTCTGCATCCAGGCACAGTAGCTCCAATCCACTGCAGCTCCACAGCACTGTACCCCATGTCCCCATGCACTATACACAGATGGTGTAGCTTCCATCGACTGTAGATCCACAGAGCTGTACCCAGTATCCTCAAGCACTGCACTCCCTCTCTGCATCCAGGCACAGTAGCTCCAATCCACTGCAGCTCCACAGCACTGTACCCCATATCCGCATGCACAATACACAGATGGTGTAGCTTTCATCGACTGCAGATCCACAGAGCTGTACCCAGTATCCTCAAGCACTGCACTCCCTCTCTGCATCCAGGCACAGTAGCTCCAATCCACTGCAGCTCCACAGCACTGTACCCCATATCCGCATGCACAATACACAGATGGTGTAGCTTTCATCGACTACAGATCCACTGAGCTGTACCAAGTATCCTCAAGCACTGCACTCCCTCTCTGCATCCAGGCACAGTAGCTCCAATCCGCTGCAGCTCCACAGCACTGTACCCCATGTCCCCATGCACTATACACAGATGGTGTAGCTTCCATCGACTGCAGATCCACAGAGCTGTACCCAGTATCCTCAAGCACTGCACTCCCTCTCTGCATCCAGGCACAGTAGCTCCAATCCACTGCAGCTCCACAGCACTGTACCCCATGTCCCCATGCACTATACACAGATGGTGTAGCTTCCATCGACTGCAGATCCACAGAGCTGTACCCAGTATCCTCAAGCACTGCACTCCCTCTCTGCATCCAGGCACAGTAGCTCCAATCCACTGCAGCTCCACAGCACTGTACCCCATGTCCGCATGCACTATACACAGATGGTGTAGCTTTCATCGATTACAGATCCACAGAGTTGTACCAAGTATCCTCAAGCACTGCACTCCCTCTCTGCATCCAGGCACAGTAGCTCCAATCCACTGCAGTTCCATGGCACTGTACCTCATATTTCCAAGCAGCACTGCTCCCCTTACTCTGCATCCAGACACTTTAGCTTCCGTTCACTGCACTGTACCCCATATCTCCAAGTACTGTAACCTCACAACTATGTGCTGTAGCTCCCATCCTCTACAGGTCCACAGCATTGTACCACATACTCCCCCCAAGCACTGCCTCCCCCGCATGAGGGCACTGCAGCTCTGAACAACAGCCGTTTCACTGTACTGTATCCCCTTCTTCCCTCCACCCCCCATATCCTTGTATCCAGGCATAGTACCTCCCACCACTGCAGTCAGGCAATGTACCTCAGAACACAAGTACTGTACCCCTTACCAACCCAAGGGTTGTAGCTCAATGACAATGTACCCCAAGTCTCAATTGTGTATTGATTGGCGTAACTGTTTATGTATGGTTTGGTTTTGTATTATTGACATTTGTATGTGATTTTTCTTTCTTATTTCTAGGTATATATTTTGTATGTTTTCCGTTCATTATACTGCTTCGTCAATCTTGGGTTGTATCACAGCCCATGTTGTATAAATCTGTATTTATGAAAAAATGATTGATTCAAACAAAAGTGTATAGTTATGAAAAAATGATTGACTCAAACAAAAAATACTGATTGATTATATATATTTTTATAAATAAAACAAAATTACAAAATATTTGTTACTTTCTGTGGTTCATATAGGGGTTATCTGATCACTAGGGGTTCTTCTTATTGTGTTTTGGACCCCAAGTCTCAAGTACCATTACCCCCAACCCCCAGCCGAGGCACTATAGCTCTCATCCACTAGCCTCTCTACCCCTATGTAGGTAATGTAGCCCCCATCAACTGCAGCCCTACAGCGCTGAACCTTATGTCCCCTAGCACTTTACCCTCTCCTCCACACTCAGACACAGTAGCTCATTGGCGCGTTGGGAGACTTGTTATTATTACCACTTTGGTGCCAGGGGCATTGCTGCTATGGCTGTTATGTATTACCCACACCGACAAAGCCTTTTTTGCATTACTGCTTGCAGCCATTTCTGGTGAACTGAGGTGGCCACGGCTGGTACATTTGCATATGGAGGCCACTAATGTAAAGTTGTGTGACGTGGTCACTGTGACAACTCTTATAATATCAGAAGCTCAGGTTGCTTTTCACAGAACACAAGGAGCTAGTATTACAGAAAGGTTGGAGATCTCTGGTTTGGCCCCAGTAATCAGTCATGGGGTCTCTAGAGGGGCCGGACAGTCCTTTTGTTCCATGGGGCGTTTCCCCAGTGGTCAGGAGCCACAGGAGGCGACTTTGAATGCCCAGGACCACTCCTGGTGTCTCTGTCACTTTCCCTGGAGAGTAATTGCAACAAGCAGGGGAGGGGGGGCAGAGAGTGGGGCAGGAAGGGAGTGAGGGAGGAAGGGAAGGAGAGAGAGAGACACAGAATGAGAGACACAGAATGGATGGAAATCGAGAGATGACGAGGAGAGGAATGGGGTGGGGCTGATTTGCAAATTTACACCAGGGCTGCTTTTGGTTCCCCAGTCAGGCCCTGGACTCTAGAGTCTGACATAGCTTGCACAACACGTATACATCACATGAGGAGGCAGGTAGCAGCTTTCTCTTACCTTGCCCTGCCCGCCGCCAGGACATCCCCTTGTAAGCCCGCCCCACCCCTGCCAGTGTGCCTTTAATACCCGGTATGTGTGACAGGTCAGTGTGTGCGCGCTGATATTTTTTTGGGCTGTTGGTGGGCCTCTTAAGACACAAGGCATTCATTCAGAGGCATGATACATGCCAGCTGGTTTCCCCAAAATGTCAATGAGCTCTGCCAAAGTGACGCCCTTCTTCAGGGCTGCTTTGGTGCGAGTCTCACAGCAGGTCTATACTGGCGATGCAGCAGGGTCACAGTGAACCTGCTGGTGCCTGTCCTGTATCAATCGGAGTCTGATGCGGACCTTCCTGTGTGATAAGTCTAGAAGTCCCAGCCGGGATCGGGCCCAGAGGCGTTAAAGCTAGGGGTGCAGCAGGTTTTACTGTGGATTTTCCTGATAATACCACAACCAGTGCCTTCCGCATGAGCAAACTTACATGCACGGAGTCACTTACAAATTGTAAAACACTGTTACAGCGTTCAAACCTACCCCGATGTGCAAATGTAGGCCCCTCTTTCAACTGTATCATTTCCTAATGGGGGGGGGGGGGGGGGGCACTTTTACTTATGTGCTCGAGCTTATTCTCTATCCCATGTATAGAGAGAAACAAGGGTACCCCAATACGTGAACCTGGGGTGGAGAAATGTTTTAGAAAAACAATGGTTCTGGTGTGGCCAAAAGGTCTATACAAAAAGTGACCCTGAGGGGGGTACTACGTTTGAGAATAGGAAGTGAATTCCTCTAGGGAGCGATGAACAATGTACACAGGGACATATAGGTCAGTTTATGACAGTTATTTATTTCCAAAACAATAGTATTCAGGTGCTCACACAGTAAGTGAAAATAAGCGTGACGTGAAAGGTGATTGTGATATTAAAATAAAGATATCGC
The DNA here is from genome assembly GCF_964204655.1 of Triturus cristatus. Lineage (NCBI taxonomy): Eukaryota > Metazoa > Chordata > Amphibia > Caudata > Salamandridae > Triturus > Triturus cristatus. The sequence continues at coordinate 86,680,262 of NC_140591.1, forward strand.
ATTGACAACAATAGAGACTCCTCAAAAAAAAATTACAGAGTGAGAGGAGTTCATGATGTAGGGGGTCGATGGCGTTTCGATCCCAATTGTTCGAGATCATCTTCAGGATATGTAACGGATGAGCAAGCTGAATTCGGGTGTTGTTGCAGTTTGAATGGGCAACAAGGGAAATGTCCTGCTACTACCGCTGCCAGCGCAGGCAGCTGTAGTAGCAGGACAGGCTCAGCTCTCCGCTTTTTGGAATTCATTCAGTGACCTGGGTTCGACAAATTTTTTTTACTGGCCCTGATCTTCGTAGCTGAACAAAACACAGTTGTTCCTCGAGACACTGGCTAATTAATTCATCCTTCCCATCTTCACCACGCACCTATGTGAAGTCTACTATAATTCCCCTTGTTGCCCCCCACAGGGTCACTTTTTTGGCCACACCAGAACCATTATTTTTCTAAAATATTCTCTATCCCAGTCCAGCCCAGGCGGGGGGAATGTTTTCTCTCCCTTCTGCACAGGTAACCTGTCTGACTGCTCAGGTCTGGACTGTCGGCAGCTCTCCACCTTACATTAATTAGCACCGCCTTCTGCTGTAGCCTGGCGGCCCCTGCCCATCTCCAGCTGAAGAACTTGGAAAACGCTCAAGGCAAGCGCTCATCCTGGCAGACACATTACCTCCTCGTCCAGTCTTCCTCGCCACAGTATTCACCAATGAGCCTCCGGCTCCACACAGAACTCCAAGTAACTTAAAAGAGCAGCGCTCTAGTCTCCCCTCCCTCCTCCAACATGGCCCCCAGTGGCTTCAGCCAATCCCATAAAGGGATACAAACCAGCCAGCCCGATCTGTTCTTTTTTTCTGCATTGCTGTACCTCTGTATATTAAATATAGTTTCACTGCACTTTGCTGTGGTCTTTTCCTTACATGAAGCTGATTGCTTTGGTATCGGCTCATTGGTGAATACTGTGGCGAGGAAGACTGGACGAGGAGGTAATGCCCGGATTACTTACCGGTAATCTTCATTACTCCGAGTCCTAGTCTTCCTCGCCACAGTATAGTTTCCCTTCCCTCCCGGCCCTGGTGGTGGCTTCATGTCTGCGGCTTTGATTATCAGATCGGGCTGGCTGGTTTGTATCCCTTTATGGGATTGGCTGAAGCCACTGGGGGCCATGTTGGAGGAGGGAGGGGAGACTAGAGCGCTGCTCTTTTAAGTTACTTGGAGTTCTGTGTGGAGCCGGAGGCTCATTGGTGAATACTGTGGCGAGGAAGACTAGGACTCGGAGTAATGAAGATTACCGGTAAGTAATCCGGGCATTCCCTTGGTACTTCTGGTGGCACAGTCTAGTCAGGGGAGTCATGCACTGAAGTTTACTCATCACAGCAGCATGTGCATTAACCTACCAGGCCGCCCTTCCAGTTTGAGTTATATTGTACTGATAACCAGAGGCATGTTTTTATTATTTTCATGATATTTTCAGATACACTGATCTCTAAAACGCGCTCAGTGCCTAGTACTTAATGTCGATCCACAACTGATGTCTTGTCAGGCTAAGCATTTGGCACCACAGGCCTCCTGAAAACTTCCTCAAAGTGCGATGGGAGATTGTGCTACAATTGTTTTACAGAAGGGCCATCTTAGAAAGAGCTTTTAGGTTAGTGACCCGCTTATTTGGAGGTGTTTGTACGCTGTGGTAGAAATGGAAATCCTTTTACTCAGGCTGCCCGCAAACTCCAAGTGTGAGCTGGCAGCACAAAGGGACCTGAGCCACGAGTGATCTGCGTCATGAGATGCCAAGTCCATGCAACAGTATGTAGCCTTCTCACACTTCCCCCTTCCCTCAAAGCCCTGAATCTGAGGCCTAGCTGCCTCGATGCACAGCCTCCAGGCAGTACACCCATATGGGGGCACTAGGTTAGTGGCCTTCCATTTCGGTGCTTTACAGCAGTTTTAAGATCTTCTTAGAAATTACACCCATTTGAGCAACAAGAAACTCTGATATTTATATGTTTCCCTTGTCTTCATTGCTTCATTTTGCTCGCGAGAAAGTGTCACTCAGTTGTTGTATGTCACTAATAATACACTGAAATTATGAAAAATGTCACACATAAGCAACCTGAAACCTTGCCAGCTACGCTCTAGATGGGGGGCAGGTGGGCCTGTGCGCCAGCTCAATTTATCCTCCTACCCCCCCATGTGCCCCACCACCACACCTGCTGAATGTGAGGAGACAACACAGAAAAACAAACCAACGGTGTTCCTTGCCACACACATTAATTCATCCAACTACCTTTCACCTAAAAGAACTGCTGTCTGTCTAAAATATTTATATCTGACTTTGTAAGTATATAGGTATACTGTTAAAAATATAGAATATAGATTCATACACATGCATATAAAGTGGGATTGAAACATTCTAAAAGCCCAACCGCTTTTATGTGTGGCCCAGTGCGTGTCCCCTTAAACTTCAGCCCTAGAGGGCGCTGCAATCAGTGCTGTGCACACAGGCGGAGCGTAGGCCACGCCCCGCTGTGTGCGTGCGCACTTACCTCAGACGCCTGCTGCAGTGCGAGGCACTCGTCCAGGAAGGCCAGCGAGCGGTCTACGGACTTCTTGACCCGCTTCTTGGAGTTGCCCCCGGACACCAGCTCTCCGTCCGACAAGCACTGGAACCAGTCTGCCTGCAGGGCCTGCTGAATGCTCATGAACTTCGGTGCGGACAGCTCCAGGCGCCCCCCTCCTCCCCAGACGGACACCGTCTGTCAGGAGGAAGCGAGAAAAACACAAAGCTGGCGTCAGGTAAGGATGCAAACCGTTCAAACGGGTTAAACAGCAGGCCTTAAAGCGCAATTGTTATACACTGTGTCTCCTAGTTCCTAGCTGCTCAGCCTGTGTGAGTGTGATGCAATAGATTGTTCTTGAGGGCATGGTTTGGATGAGTCAGTTGTAATGAGTGGGGCTGAGCAGCAGGATGCTGTTCCCTGTAGGGCCTGTACCATCTTACCTGTAACTGAATAAACTACATAATCTACACTACTGGACCGATTACTTACAAGGATTCTACCTCGTTTTTTCCAAAGTGTAGACGAGGAGGATTACCTTTGTAAACGAGGTAGAATCCTTGTAAGTAATCGGTCCCACAGCCAGTAGTTTAGATTTTGGAGTTTATTCAGTTACAGGTAAAATGGTACAGGCCCCACCGGGAACATCATCCTGCTGCTCAGCCTTACTCATTCCAACTGACCACTCATCCAAACCATGCACTCATGAACATTCTATTACATCACACTCACAGAGGCTGAGCAGCAAGGAACTAGGAGACACAGTGTATTACACATCTCCTTCCTTCGGAAAACAATAAAAACAACAGGAAGCAAAGTGAAATAAAATACATATTCACACTTGCTGTACACGTAAGCAACCAATCCTAAATCATGAGGAAAGATCACATTACGTTACATCAAAATGCTATCCCTATGGTATTAAAATAAAATCAGGTCACATAAGATCATATAGCATGAATCATTACATTCCTTGAATTGTAAAGGAAGTTCATTGCAAAGACAGACCAAACATACAAATTACATACTATGTTTCGCTATGCAAAGGAACGCACATGTTCCAGGTAGGATGCAACCTCCACACCCCACCACTGTACGCACTGCAGAACCACTGCAGCACACCACATCTTGCTATGCAGAGCAACGCACATGTTCCAGGTAGGATGCAACCTCCACACCCCACCACTGTACGCACTGCAGAACCACTACAGAACACCACATCTCGCTATGCAAAGGAACGCACATGTTCCAGGCAGGATGCAACCTCCACACCCCACCACCGTACGCACTGCAGAATCACTGCAGCACACCACAGCATGTCTGTAGGGGAGCAGCGCCATTCTTCTGCGCAAGCGCTTATAGCTGCTTCCAAGGCATCTGAAGAATAACTTATATTCTTTAGATGCCTTGGAAGCAGCTGACAAACAGGGTACTTCAAACGGGGGAGGGGGGTCGGGGTGGGTACATGGAGGAGAGAGTGACTGAGGGCCTAGGGGATCATGTATCGCATTTACTGCCACAGTCTTGCCACTTCATCTAAACAAAAGTGCTATTATTACCCAACTCTATGGTACTCCTTTTATCCACGTTGAAAGGATGTCAGGCTGGATTTGACTCGATATGCAATCAACCTTGCGAAACTCATGTTCAATACAATTGTCAGCAGTGGATACATTAACCCACTGAGCTGAATGGTATTAAATGTAACCAGCGCAGAGAGAGAGAATGGCGACAGACACCTGACAGTCTCATACTTGCAGCTCACCCAAGATGCCTTACTCAGAAATGTGCCCATTGCCTCCAGTACAGCACAGTGCATTATTTAGGGAGGCGGGACAAATTAGGGATTGCTATAAGAAGACACCAGTGATTGCTATAGGGTGACAGACCTTGCTAGAGGAACACATAAGGAGTTGCTATTGGGACAGAGTTTGCTCTAGGGACACATATGGACCTTGGGGACAAAGTAGGGCTTGCTAAAGGAACTCAGTGTGTCCCGAAATAAGGGCACCTCAGGCCTCTAGGGACAGGGTATGCTGTAAAAAAAGAGCAGGACTTGTTACACATACACAGTAAGGCTTGCTATAGGGTGACAGTAGGGCATGCTATTGGGACACAAGAAAGCTTACTATAGGGGTAGAGTAAGTATTGTTACTCTGATATTTGTTGCTACTCGGATAGTAGACTTGTAGTAGAGACAGAGTAGAGCTTGCAATAGGGTAGGAGTATGCACTGCTGCAGGGCCAGAGTAGAGTTTACAATGGGAACAGAGTGCAGCTTTCTATTGGGGCACTGTAAGGTTTGCTACTGATAGGGTGCAGCTTGCCAATGGAATACAAGAAGGCTTGCTAAAATGTCACATTAAAGTGTGCCATGGAGGCAGAGTACGGCTTGCTATAAGGACGGTGTTTCCTGTAATAAAGACAGAGTAAGGCTTTTCACAGAGATAGAGTAGTGCACGCCACAGGGAAAGAGCATGGATTGCAATAAGGACAGTGCTGCTTGCGATAGAGACGGAGTAAGGCTTGTCACGGAGACAGTAGTGCTTGCCACAAGAAGAGAGGACAGTGCTGCTCGCGATAGAGGCGGAGTAAGGCTTGTCACAGAGACAGTAGTGCTTGCCACAAGAAGAGAGGACAGAGCTGCTTGTGAAAGAGATGGAGTAAGGGACAGATTAGGGCTTGCCACAGGGAAAGAGCATGGATTGCAATAAGGACAGTGCTGCTTGCGATAGAGGCGGAGTAAGGCTTGTCACAGAGACAGTAGTGCTTGCCACAAGACGAGAGGACAGTGCTGCTCGCGATAGAGGCGAAGTAAGGCTTGTCACAGAGATCGAGTAGTGCACGCCACAGGGAAAGAGCATGGATTGCAATAAGGACAGTGCTGCTTGCGATAGAGGCGGAGTAAGGCTTGTCACAGAGACAGTAGTGCTTGCCACAAGACGAGAGGACAGTGCTGCTTGCGATAGAGGCGAAGTAAGGCTTGTCACAGAGAGAGTAGTGCTTGTCACAAGACGAGAGGACAGTGCTGCTTGCGATAGAGGCGGAGTAAGGCTTGTCACAGAGACAGTAGTGCTTGCCACAAGACGAGAGGACAGAGCTGCTCGCGATAGAGACGGAGTTAGGGACAGATTAGGGCTTGCCAAAGGAAGAGTGCATGGATTGCAATAAGGACAGTGCTGCTTGCGATAGAGGCGGAGTAAGGCTTGTCACAGAGACAGTAGTGCTTGCCACAAGACGAGAGGACAGTGCTGCTTGCGATAGAGGCGGAGTAAGGCTTGTCACAGAGACAGTAGTGCTTGCCACAAGAAGAGAGGACAGAGCTGCTCGCGATAGAGACGGAGTTAGGGACAGATTAGGGCTTGCCTAAGGAAGAGTGCATGGATTGCAATAAGGACAGTGCTGCTTGTGATAGAGACGGAGTAAGGGACAGATTAGGGCTTGCCAAAGGAAGAGAGCATGGATTGCAATAAGGACAGTGCTGCTTGCGATAGAGGCGAAGTAAGGCTTGTCACAGAGACAGTAGTGCTTGCCACAAGACGAGAGGACAGTGCTGCTCGCGATAGAGGCGAAGTAAGGCTTGTCACAGAGACATTAGTGCTTGCCACAAGACGAGAGGACAGTGCTGCTCGCGATAGAGGCGAAGTAAGGCTTGTCACAGAGACAGTAGTGCTTGCCACAAGAAGAGAGGAAAGTGCTGCTTGTGATAGAGACGGAGTTAGGGACAGATTAGGGCTTGCCAAAGGAAGAGTGCATGGATTGCAATAAGGACAGTGCTGCTTGTGAAAGAGATGAAGTAAGGCTTGTCACAGAGACAGTAGTGCTTGCCACAAGAAGAGAGGACAGTGCTGCTTGCGATAGAGGCGAAGTAAGGCTTGTCACAGAGACAGTAGTGCTTGCCACAAGAAGAGGACAGAGCTGCTTGCGATAGAGACGGAGTTAGGGACAGATTAGGGCTTGCCAAAGGAAGAGTGCATGGATTGCAATAAGGACAGTGCTGCTTGCGATAGAGGCGAAGTAAGGCTTGTCACAGAGACAGTAGTGCTTGCCACAAGAAGAGAGGACAGAGCTGCTTGCGATAGAGACGGAGTTAGGGACAGATTAGGGCTTGCCAAAGGAAGAGAGCATGGATTGCAATAAGGACAGTGCTGCTTGTGATAGAGACGGAGTAAGGGACAGAGTAGTGCTTGCCACAGGAACACCAAAAGACACACAGATGATAGACGGAATGCAAAGCAAATGAAACATTGACTCCCAGTCAATAGATCTAGGTTAAATACCTCGTTCTTTTGCTCACCATGTCACCCCAGTTTAGACCCAGCCATATGCAAATCAGTCTAGACCCTGTGCCTCATAGAAACAATTCAGGCCGAACTGCCAAGCCAGGTCCTTCCTGGACCGTAAACAAGCATCCTGGGACCGGTTTCGGGGCATCACCCCTCATCAGCCAGGCTAGCTTGAATCCAGTGACAGTGAGCCCGGGACTCGCGTCTGGGCATAACCGGCACACTTACGGTAAGAAAGCAAAAGGGACACAGATAATGGACAGAATACAGAGCAAATGAAACATTTAACCCAGTCAATAGATCTGGTTTAAATCCATTGTTTTTTTGCTCACCATGCCCACCATGGTGGGGTGCTGTCTGGGTAGTCTTGGACGTCGCCAGTGGAGGACAGATGGCAGAGGGCCCGGAGAGGGGATTCACCCGCTGCTCTGCGTGCCTTTACGTGTGCATCAGTCTCGGAGGGGAGGCGCATATGGGAGCAGAGGCCGAGAGACCGCTTCCCAGCAGAGACACAGGGAGGGGAGAGTGAGGGGGCAGGAAGTGATCAAATGGAGGTAACGGGGGAAAGAAATACTGACACAGAGGGAGATGTGCAGCTGTGACGCAAGATGAAAGGGGGGCATCAGTACCGGGAGAGAAGAAAAGTTCGATGAGCTGAGGGGCCCAGCCAGAGAGAGAGGCGGGCACACTGGATAGCACGAGTCTGAATATGAGAGGAAAGCAGGTGTGGCACTTAAACGAGGAGGAGAGAGCAAGTGTGAGGTGGAGGCTGTGAGACTAGGAGCAGAGACTGCTGGGCACGGGATGGTCGGAGAATACGGAGTAGTGACAGTCACAGCACGAGGACAATTGGGCGACAGGGTATACTCTGCAGGGGACAGGCAAGACAGGCTGTGATTGGTGGGGACGAGACAGCTGTGCTGAAGAGAGTCCATCGAGGGAGAGGTGACTGCCTACCTTGAGAGGTGGGGACGGCGGGAAGAGGGTAGAATGCGTGTATTTCTCTTTGAAGTTTACTTGTGTAGTTTTACACAGGGCATAGGAGCTCTACGTAAGTAGTAGCACGAGTACTTGAAAAGTGCAGACGCGCACTCGGCCATGCTAATTGCAAACAGATAGCCCCTACGCACCGCTGCTCGCTCCCGCAAGGTGGATGCCAGCACGAGCACGAGTGCTTGAAAAGAGCTGACTGGTTTCTAAAGGTCATCTCCTAGAGCAGCGCATGCGTGCTCCACTAGGTTTGACCTAAAAAAGGGTCCCACAGGTTGAAGTGCAGACTTCACACACTCCTTCATCGCTCCACTCTCACTGTCCTACTTACCTTGTTGGTGTTGTAGCCGGTCGGGACAGCGGTGACTGGGTCATGCAGGGAACAGTAGAGGATGGCGTCAGTCATACCTGCCCAATCAGGAGACAGAGAGAGGGTTTTAATGCCAGAGTGAGAAAGAGGCTAAGAAGGAGGACTCCATATATTCAAATCTCTTTCAAGCTCATTACAAATTATAAATTTGCTCTAGCTGCTGTAGAAGCATCTTCTGACACATCTTCCTGCTGTAAATGGCAGTACCTGGTCTGGGCTAACTTGGCGTGTGAGAGCAGAGAAGCCGTTTTAGCATCTGGATCATACATTTACCCTCCTGCACATTTTTTCAGTGGATTCCCTCCACTTTTCATGATAGCTTCCATTTGTTAAATAAGCGAACTGCAGGCACTGCACTCCATAAACTTTTGAAAATTAATTATATTTTAATTTGAACTCATATGGTAAAGTGTTTAGCCCAAAGGGGCTTTATCAAGGCTGTATGGAAGTATACTAGTAGAAGCTACATTTGATAGTCTTTAATGAAACATCAGACACTGCTACCATCACAAATGGTTTCTAAATGTAACAGTACAATGAGATAGGGTCACTATGTGCATCCTGTCTCTGACTCTACTGGTTAACAAGAAACAGTGTGGACTCTTCGGACAGAGAGCGGTCCAGAGCTTCAGAATAAATTTACAACTCGCAAAACACTTCCAAGTGCCACAAGTCAACCCCAGGAGATTAGTCTGAAAATGGGGGTCACTGCAGAAACCTGGAAATCCAAAACGGTGGCCATATGCTCATTCAAGCTGCCCATGGGCTTTCGTATTTAAGGAGATGAAAAAAATCAAATCAACTTAAGGAAGGAAACCAGGTTTTTCCTTATCAGTGGCGATAGAATTGATAGTAGAATAAAAAGGATTTGACATATTCGAAATTTTACCTTCTTTCCGTGTAAATATCATATTAAAAACAAGCATTTGCAATGCTATAGGTCTCGCACTTAAGCGAGTTTGAGCTATTGACATTGCAAATGACAATGCCTTTCATTTTTGTTTTTAAAACCTAAATAAAAGGCATTGTCTTTTACGATGCCAATAGCTTAAACTCGCGTAAATACGAGACCTATTGTATTGCAAATGCTTGTTTGTGGCTGGAACCGTAATCCTGCCTTCCTGTCCCTGCTTAGAGGGCAGCTAAGGAATGAGCTTCCCAGAGATAAGCACTTGATTTATGAGGTCTTTGAGCTCCGCATGAAGGCCCCTTGATGTTTACAATCCCTTGTGTTCGCACTGAAAGGGAGGGGGTTTATGGCCTTCACAGTCGCCTGCTAGAAGCTTCTTAGATGTTCGCTGTATCTGGGCCCGTGTTGTAATTGTGCTGCGTGCAAAAAAAGGCTCGCTTTTCAGCCAGCCATAAGCGGTATTTGGTGCTTCTATGAATGTTTCGTATGCCAATGAGTTAAATAGTAGGGGAGTAACTCTCCTGCTGGGTCGACTATTGTTCAAAAGACCCCCAAGGTCTCTCTTTAAGCCAAGCCCCAACAATTTTTCTCATAAGCATAGCACATGTTCGAGCTGAGTTCTCAGCTATGTTTCAAGCAAAGTAAAGTCTGGGAATAAGTCCTTCCCTAGATGCACCGTGGTGTATGAAAGAAGCACTTTTTTTTATAGGTGTGTTTGAAACGCACTACTAAAAACCTGTATATGTTGCAAAGCAATTTAATAACCCGCATATGAAGTGTGTACCAGCACATTGCCGTACGCACATGCGCATTAGATAGTCCGGTATATTCCGAAATGCGGCTTACATGCTATATCATTTTTGGATGAAGCATTCGCTCCCTGCAGAACATCCCCCAAGAGTCTGGGGACAGTATTGAACAAGGGAAAGTGGGGGAGCGCCATGCGTGCGTTATAGGCGCGCCGTGAGCGTGCACATCGGCGTGGCCTGCAGATCGTGCCCAGTGGCGGCGCATGCAGACTTCGCCGTACTGGAATGGGTGCTGCGCAGCTCGTGCGGCCCAGGGAGGGGGCCGCCAGGGCGCCCAAGGCGGGGACACATGGCAGCTGAGTTGGAATTGCTAGCTGCTCTTGCGCTGGATCACGGGGAGGCGTCACCTGTATTACCGTCATAACCGCTCCGCCGAACCCAGACGCCTTTCTTCCAGCCTGCGCATCAGCTAGGCTCGGGGACATGGAGAATATGAAGCTTGAGTTTCCACCCCTGCCGCGTTTAAAGAGGACTTAGAGGTAAGAACCCCAGAGGTGCCGCTGCTGATCAGGGGTGTTGTGGGTACTTGTGAATGATGCCAAGGTGTGCTGTGATTGCCGGAGAGGAGCACTTACTTCGGTGTGCATTGACGGGCCGGCAACGGGAGGCTACCATAGCCTCGGTCATTGACCCCTGTTACGTTTGACACTTTCAGCAGACATTGAGGCGTGCTTTGTATATGTTTAACATGTAGGTACGTGAATGTCCTGGGAGTACTTAAGACTTGTAGGCACTGAGTTATGGTCTTCATATTAGAGAGACCAATTTGAAAAGCTGTCTCCGTGGAGCCGACGGGGAAAGGGAAAGGGAAAGTGAAAGTAACGCTGCATGAGGCTTGCGAGGACGGAAGGGGGACAGTAGATGTGTAGGCGCACGTTCAGGCACGCGGTGTGCACAAGCTCCAATCGCCCATCGCCCTGCACGTGCCCATCTCCTGTCCCACTTCCGAGGCAAATCAGCAACAATAGATCTCGCTGGCGACAGCGCTTTCGCGCTGCGTACGCCAGGCGAGACCTAATGAGCAGCAATTAAAAGGGTTTAACGTGGATCTAAAATGTGTAGATCTAAAAAAAAAAATCCGCCATTACAGGTTTTTTTCACACAGCACCAACTCCTAGACATACACTCACCATGTGTGAAAATACTATCCCTTCAAATCAAAATAGGTTTCATTAGCAGGTGGGTATGGAACCCAGATAGAGACAAACTGCGTTATTTATAGTCAAGCACTAGACGATACATTTAATGAGTTTTTAAATGTAAAAAATAACTCAATTTGGAGGAAGATTACAGAAAGGTGGAAGCAGCTCTAGTATTGATTTAGAAAGCTGAAAATAACTTAATTAGTTACTGCACCGTGCTAATTACAAATCACTTCAATATGAATTTAAATCAATTTGCAAATCAGTAATTGAGCTTTCAGTGATGCCGTTTATAAGCTTAATTTTAAATATAATTTATTCAAGCGATGAACTTTCCTTTTCCACAAAAAATGTGAAATGTACTGCGAACCATAAAAGATCATGTTTATGCTTCACAGACTGATTTTGTGCATCTAGGACTTTACAACTGGCTATTTATGGTAGCTCAATTCTGCTTCGGACCTTCATCCCTTCCCAGTATCCTCTTTCCTCTTCTGATGGTTGGATTAAACATCTGATCAATGTGTGCGGTACAAATATCTTTTGGTCTCCTCTGAGGACCAAATTTGTATCCCCCTTCATGCACTGGGACGTTTAAGTGCCATTCACAACAACAGCATTGAAAGGATAAGCCCACTTCAGCCACTGGCTCTCTTCACGGTCAATGATGGCACTTTGTTTGCGTACATGCACCTAAAAAGTAGTTCACTTCAGTGCCAAGACTGGTGCTTTCATTATATGTTTTCTCCAGTGGATATTTTTTTGCTTATTTCTGACTTTTTTTGTTTGCAAACATATATACACAAAGTTAACCCCTTCAGTGCCCCCCCCTTTCCCCCTCCTGTGCCGGGCGTTACATTAGCGGGCGGGGTTCATGACGAGATAGTCTCGTCATGGGCACAGCGCAACCGTGCTCCATGACGAGACTATCTCGTCATGGGCACAGAAGAGGTTAAGACAGCAGCTTGCCTTTTTAAAACTTTTAACGCCTATTGAATTTGTCTGGAAAAAGTAAATCTCTCATTCAATATCTGCTTACTTTTTTGTGTGAACAAAAAGGACTGCAAATGCCCTGGAATTTAATATAAGAAGTTATTCTTATTGTTCGTAATGAGTATTGTTCAGCATCAACTCTCTATTAACAAAACTCCAACATGTATTTTATTTAGCATTTAATTGTAAATCCCTGCAGCTTTTTCAGGGCAGTAAACCAGACATGGATGAATCTTTTAAAAGTGGCATTCAGATGGAAAATCCTAAAAATGCGCAGCTCTTTGTGTTCACTTTTGTGGTTTTACCCCTTCTTCTCAAGTGTTCAATTGGTCTCCATTAATTTGAAATAAATGAATACCTCCCGCTCACAAATCGCTATTGTCTGGAGTCACTCTGGACATATAAAGTCTGATAGTACTGCAAGACCGAAGTGATGATCTTCGCAATGAAGACCTCGGCATGGAACTCCACCTGGTGGCTCGCAGACCTCAGCCCCACACCAGTCCCCACCGCCCATGCCAGGAACCTAGGAATCACCCTCGATGACAAACTCGACATATCAGCCTAGGTACACTTGGCGACCTCCACCAGCTTCCCCATCATGAGACTGCTACAAAAAATCTTCAAGTGGCTCCCGGAAAACCCATATGAAAACTGCAACACAGGCCCTAATTACCAGCAGTCTCTACTATGGCAACACACACTACGCAGGGATAACTAAACAACTCCTGAACAGGCTCCAAACCGTCCCAAACATGCAGCAAGACTCGCCCTCAACCCACCTCGCCACACCCTGATCTCAAAGCACTGGACTGGCTCCTCATACACAAGTACACTCAATTCAAACTACTCACACACACATACAAAGCATTACACAACATAGGCCCGCCTACCTGAATAGCCCCAGCAATCCACCTCCGATCCGCAGGACTCTCACTACCACAGGTACCCCGCATACACAAGAATGGAATTGGAAGGCAAGCTTGCTCTCACACCTGCAATCACAGAAGTCCCAACCGGAAGAACAGGAGAAAGGAATATGCTCAGCCATCTTTCCCAAGAGCACAGGGGGGATTCAGACTGATCATAGATTTACAACTTTTCACTTTGAACACCTCAAAGAATAATTCTGTTGATTCTAGAAGGGGCGTTCACGGTTACCCTGGATCTCCTGAGTGCATACTTCCACATTCCCAACCCGGTAGGGAATCAGAAATTCCCAAGAACCGGTCTCCGAGAAATTGAACATTCCTAGACTAAAAAGAGTATGCGAGAGGAAAAAAACAGAGTTCACTATAACGTCCTCTCAATATATTTCACAAAAATACCAAGTATCAAGAAGTGAAGAGTCAGAATCACTGGGAGTGTTCATTATTAGGAAGCAGGACCCTACCCCACCGATGGCAGCATGCTTCAAACTCGAGTCCTCTCCTCACTCATGGTTTCTAATGAGCCCAGAGGGCTCACCAAACAAGGGAGCTCTTATTCGTAAATGTCTGAGTAGAGATCCTCTGAGATCAACATTTATCTAGTGTGTACTTTTAGCAATTCACTGTGCCATTGATGAAATAAAAAGTGACCGTTAGGCCTGGCATTTCTTGGTGTGATTACCCCTGACTTTTTACCTCTACCTCCTCTATTTTTGGTACTGTGATGGATATGTTGTTGCCAACTTAGATGGTTTGGACACTTTGCCACTGCTAAACAGTGTCAAAGTGCAAGTGCTCCCTGTGTACAGTGTAATGGTAATTGGTTGCCCATAATTGGTATGTTGTATTACTAGTGAAGTCCCTAGTAAGATGCACTATGTGTGCCAGGGCTAGTAATGCAAATGCTACTTGTGGGCCTGCAGCACTTATTGTGCCACCCGCTCAAGTAGCCTTGAAAAGGGAACCCAGGCCTGCCATTGCAGGACCTGCGCGCAGTTTCCTAAACTGCCATGTTGTTCTGGTAAGTGTATGCACGTACCAGACCCTGCCCTTCCCTTCCCTTACACACCAGGCACCCCTATGGTAGGTCTGGTGTACCCCCTGGACAGGGTGCAGTGCATGTGAAAGGTGGGACATGTACCTAGGTGTGTACCATGTCCTGGCAGTGACATAATCTCCATTTCGTTTTCACTGCTGGAAGGCCATCTTGCCATTAGAATAGAATGGGAAGGCTGTGTAATATGTTTTCCAGCCTATCTTCCCAAAGGCTTAAGTTGGAAAGGTGAAGTTTAGTATGCCTGAACTCACCCTGCAATAACACATCTTTTTATGAAGATGGTTTTTGCATTATGTGTTTGTAAGCCACTCTTTCAGAAGTGGCTGGGTTTTTGTGCTTATTTCTGTGTGTCTCTGCCTGGTTGTGGATTGACTGGCTGAATTTGAAAGCGATAGGATCTGGGGAATGTCTTGACGCAGGGGAGGTGGTGAGACAGCACAGGCTGACCTGCATCTGCAGTGTAGGGGGAGTAGCAGCCCTAGAGGTGAAGAGGCCTGGGCTGGTGATATAAAACAATTGTCCCATCTCCGGCTGAGTGATTGAGAATCCAGACCCCCACTAATAAAAGGAAGGTGGTGTCACTGGTAGGGAGGCACCCAGAACTTGTTTGAGCAGGGGGTCAGTGCCCCCTGTAACACAAAGACTTAAAAGCCATTGAGGGGTATAACTATGCGAGCTGAAGCCCCTGAACTTTGGAGAATGGCTTGATCAAGTGTGAACAAGACTGGAGCTACTTCGTGGTCAAGAGGACCTTTGCCAAGGAAGAAACAACTGAAGAGACTGATGGATAGGACTGCTCTTGCTGTATGATCTGGGGCTGACCTGCACAGTTTGCTGTTTCAACCAAGGAAAGGCTATAGGGATTTTGCTGTGTGCTGTGTCTCCCTGCTTGAAGGACTTTGCTGTGTGCTGTGTCATGAAGTAACTAACCCCAAGGGCCTGATTACATGGGCACCCCAATGTACGGAACCCCCGCGACACGAACTGGTTCATTTACTATACTACATGGGGAACGGCTATACACTGGTATCCGGGCGCACGCGGCACTCTCACTTACACCTCTTAGAATTAAATGGGAAACGGACGCAGGCACAGAACTGACTGACAAAGCCTGGGCAAGCAGGCTCGAGCATCCCAAAAGGTGTCCCGCAACGTTAAATTTAAATTCATTCAAACAATGGTACTACACGGGTCCTATTTAACCCCACAAAGAATACACCGCATGTTCCCGGAGGCCCAACACTGCTGCCCCCGTTGAAAGGGAGATGAGGCGGATTTCATTCATATGCTATGGACTTGCCCACGCATACAAACTTACTGGAATGGAATTCGACATTCCCTAGAAGAGACCACACATCACAGTTCAGGACAGCGCCTTAGAGTGCCTCATGGGTCTCCGTAAACTCACTAAAGCCCAGAAAGTACAACAGCGATTTTTGGACCTCGTCCTAATACTAGCAGTGAGGGCCCTCACTAAAAGATGGAAATCCCCTAGGTGCCCCACGATGACTAGCTGGCAGGAAGACGTGATACAATGGGGGGGGTGCAGAAAGTGCGGCACTTAGACGCGAGGAGGCAAGAGGACTGCGAAAACAACCTATCTCTATGGAATGGGACATTATGTTGGAGGACTTTAAGCAACTAGATCTATTACCAACACAGGGCACTCCTACACAATAGTCTATTATCACATCTTCAAGATACAAGTCTATACACACACACACAGACACTGGCCCTCTTTCCATTGGTCATAGGCAGAATAGGACCAATAGTACCATATGATTAATCCTAATAGTCAATAATACACACAGGTAAATGCAGACCGGGAGGGAAGGGCGACGGGAGGCGGGTGTGGGGCGGATGGGTATGTTAAAAGTTAGTTTGAACATAAACAGGTATTCTACTACGGATGTTGGAGTAATGTGGTTATAAACTTACATGAATACGATATTACTATTAGAAACAAGCTTGCAAAACTCAAATGTATACATTTGGAAGCTATATCATATCAGGACATAGGTTATGTATTTGCTTGAAAACCAACAAAACGGAAAAAAGCTGTCTGTATACCTAATGTCATTGTAATACGCTGTAAAGGTTTCAATAAAGTGTGTTAAAAAAAAAAACTAACCCCAAGGGCCTGAGGTGAGCTGGCTCCCTGTTTGGAAACAGAGGAACATAAAAGTTTCCAGAGAAGACTCTCAGATACGCTGTGTGCGTGTGCTCTGTCTAGCCCGAGACCTTCGTAAGTTGTGCCCTGTGATCTTGGGCACCCGGAGTTCCAAACGAGACTCAGCGACACAGTGTGCGTGTGTTTGGTGCAGCCTGAGTCCCTCGAGAGGATAGTCATGTGAATGCGTGCACCGGGAAGCCAAGTAAGTCTCAGCGACGCAGTGTGAGTGGTGCAGCCTGAGACGTACGCGTGGATTGGCCCGTGATCGTGCACACCAGAAGGGGAAGTGTGTCTCAGCGACGCTGTTGGTGTGTGCTGTTTTGCAGCATGGGACCCTCACCAGAGGTGCCCTGTGATCGGGGGCACCCGAACATCAAGTGTGTCTCAGCAACGTGGCGTGCGTGTGCTTTCTACTGCCTGAGACCTGCGCAAGTTGTGCCCTGTGATTGTGGGCACCAGTAGATCAGGTGTGTCTCAGCGATGCCGCGTGCGGGTGTCGTGTGCAGCCTGAGACCCTCGTGAGGAGTTGCCTGGTTATCGTGCACCCGGAGTTCCAGTGAGTCTCACTGACTGAGCGTGGGTGTAGTGTGCAGCCTGGGATCTTCCCATTGCCCGGAAATTCTGAGAGACTGCATTGGAGGCCCAAGTCGCCGGACGAGGAGAGGAGAGTGGGTTTGCGCCCCCCAGGTAACGTGTGTCGACTCCGGGGGCGGGGCGCAGGCTCAGAGGGAGACGCTTTGGGCCTCTTTCTCCGTCCTGCAGCACGAGCCTCTGCTTCGGCTCGGATTGCGGCCCATGTGCCAAGGGAGTGGCAGCACCGGGGCCGCAGTGCGAAGCTGCATTTACTGTGTCATATCTTAACCATGTGGGGGCGGCAACTGTGGCCGGAGACTAACCGCATGCCAGCACGAGTGGCGGAGAGACCGTCGGAGGCACCTTGAACGGTGCTGGAGTAAATTACGTATTGCATTATTTCTGTATCACAAAGTATCTGATGATTGTAGGACGCATTGCCTTATTTCTGCACAACGAACTGCCCCATTTATCGTATAGCCCATTGCATTAGTTTTGCATAACGAACTGCCTGATGTGTGTTACGTATTGCACTAGGTTTGCATAACCAACTGCCTGAACGATGTGCTACGCCTTGTCTTAGTCCTGCATCACGAACTGCCGGATTGTCGTATTACACGTTGCATTACTGTTGCATACCGAACTGCCTGATATATGTGTTCCGCATTGCATTCGTTTCGCATAACGAACTGCCTGATAACTGTATTACACGTTGCATTACTTTTTCCTATCAGAGTATCTGAAGGGGACTGTACGCATTGCATTACGGGGGCATAACAGTTTACAACATTGTTATATTACGCACTGCATTACAGTGACAGTACAAATCGCCAGATAGCCGTATTACGATCTGCATTATTCTCATGTTGTGAAGTACCTGATTGATGAATAACAAACTGTATATTACAACATTAGGATTACATAGGATTGTTTAGTTTAGCTAAAGAATAATAGGCCAGGGGGAGCATTACCCCCAACGCATATGTTGGTTTAATATTGTGTGGTTGCATCGTATATCTTCTTATAAACATATACTTGTTGTTCTATGAATCTCGTGTGGAGTCTATTGGTTGTGTCATCATTGGGTTTCTGTGAGCGTAATTGCAAATACTTTACACATTGACCTTGAAGATAAGCCTGGCTGCTCGTGCCAAGCTACCAAGGGGGTCTAGCGGGGGCTATCTCTAGAGGCGACCCTTCTTTCCCCAACGTTGTGGCCGCTGTGTGGGATTCTAACACCGGGTCCAACAGTGACAAAATGATGGAGGGATTGTTAGCATTCCCGCATTTTTACTGTAAACATGCGTTGGCCATCAGGAAAGCCCTGATGGTTCAAATTTCCATTACACTAAATGTTGTATAAAGCAAGCGCTGTAGAAGAGTAAACACATTAATAATACTAAGAAAACATTTCGTGTAATACTTGTAATTGCAAGCCACCGTGTATCAAGAGTTTCCTAAAAATACAAAAGCAGAGGAACACAGTAATATGCCAACATCCAGAAACCCAGAAAAATACTAAATATCGAACCATAAGATCATGCACACCAATGTGAGGGAATGCTAATCAAACCTTTAAAAACACACACACATTGTCTTTGCTAGGTGAAAGGGTAATCGTTTTTATTCCTGTCTTACCCTAAATGTAGGAGAGAAATGATCTCACAAAGGGAGAGGGGACGTTCCTCTTTACTGTCACACACTATAAACAGGAGAAAAGGTAGATCACAGTTTAGGTCAGGGGACACAGTAAGGAATTGTGCCTATGGTATCCACAAAAGTGCCCTTTGCTTAATACACCAAGGCTAGGACCTTGAGTCTGAACCACCGTGCTGCTCTGCCTCCTTGTAGCTATACAAGCGAGTACCTGCTCCACCTTTAAATTGTTGGTAAGACACTAGAAGGCAAACTTGTGCCTCTCATCAACCATAGCATTTCTTCTATTCTTCAATGTCTTTACAATGGATTTGAGGAGAATCTGGCAGGGTCAACCCTTGAGGCTAAATGAGCTGTAATCAGTGCATCTAGAGTATCTTGTGTTGCAGTGGAGGTTAGAAATTCTAGGTTTGAAAAGGCAAAAAGATTCCTCTATTTCTAGACCTTTAGGGCGACCTTCTCTTCCTCTTCAGGACCTGTGCCCAGTCCTAAAAACTCTTCAGGGGTTTCCTTTTGCCACTCATAACTCCACTGCCTTAAAGCTTTCAATCACAAAAGTGTTTTTGGTAGCAGTTACGTCTGCCAGCAGTAATGGTGAGATTAGTGCCGTAAACTCCCTATTCTGAGAATTCTGGACAACTGTATTATTTTGAGGACGGATGCTAAAATTATTTCTAAGGTGGCCTCAATAGCTCATAGTGATCAATAAACTATGCTTTCTGTGTTTCTCAATTCTCTTTCCTCCCAGAAAGAAAATTAGCTCCACTTATTAGATGTTGAAAGAGCAGTTTTGATTTATTTGTCAGATTCTAGACCCTTAGTAATTCTGACTAACTTTGTTACCTTTTGATGTGAATCTTGGATTCTTGACCCCAGATCTGCAGGGGTTGGGTTCCTAACCCACGGGTGCAAAGACCTCGTTCAGTCCACCAGCACTGCGTAAGGAGGTTGAGTTTCTCTGCAGCCCTACGTAACCCATAGAGCATTCCTGTGAGGGTAGTGTTTGTGTTTTCTGGGTTACTATCAGTCCCATAAAGGGCTCAGGGTCACAGTGGTAATTCAAACTCAATGTTGTTACTAGAATATCACATTCAAGCAGAGCACTAAGAATGACAATATATTTTTAAGTTTGTATTTCAAGTCTTATTCTGTTACTTAGCACAGGAAAAATAACAACACAGAATATAATGCATAGTGCTAGCAGGGAGAATAAAATAAACAGGTCTAACATGTTTTAGAATATTCCTACCACGGTAAAGCTACTTCTATGAGCTACACTATGAAAGCATGGAATAGCTATCTTGTCTCTAGAGTTTCCTGGGGCCCTGCCCTCTGCAGCAGAGCACCTGTGTTTATTAGACTTCAGCTCAGAAGAGTGTGCACCCTCAGACGGAAAAAACAACAGCTGGGCTCAATTCCTGGTCACTGGACTGACTCGATATTCTGGTAGTCTAGCAGAGAAGGACCTTGTGTGATTACCTGGTGCGAAGGCCTCTTCTCTTCAGTGGTCAATTCCAGAGGTTTATATACGATAGAGAGCATTGGCTTTTAGCTTGCATTTCAAAATCAAGTGGATATTTTTCATATATACTGTTAAACCTCGAGATCCAGATATCGAGAAGTTTGTATCAGAGCTGCCTCGCCTGATATTATAACAAGTCAATGTTTAGGTGAGAATGACAGTTTCACAAGTTCTGCGAAAGATAACGACAGGCTGGCGGTGGACCAAAGGTAGACAAGCAAACTTAACGTTTTAAAAATGGAGTCCGACTTGGGGGTCCACAACACTTTGGTGGTACAGGACAAGAACGTAAAGCTTTCAATGTCTTAATTAGCCTATTGATTTGGTCTACTATTCATATAGCCTATTGTTTATCTGACACTACGTTTCCTGAAGTCACGCAAGGCAGATTTACCAGAGGTGTTACTGCTTCATGGGCAGTGGTTCAAAGTGTTGTGTTATCAGAAATCTGGAGTGCAGCCACTTGGACTACATCCCATACCTTTGTGAACCATTACCATCTTCAGAAGCTGCGTTCAAAAGCTTTTTCTTTTTTGTGTTTTGAGTTCAGTTTTCTCTTAAGATCTTCAGTTACATATTAATTCACTAATAAAGTTTAGGCTTAGCACTACTGCTGACTTTGTATGGTAATTTCGACCTTTGCTATTATTGAAGGCCACCATGGCTTTGTTTTTCCTCAGAAGTAATGCCTGAAATGAAGGTGAGGGGCACAAGGTTAATGCCCCAGTTTCTTGCCAGTAATCTTCATTACTCTTAGTCCTACTCATCCTGGTCACATTTATGAAGAGCCGCCCACCCTCCCGGGACTGACGGTCTTCATTTACACTTGGTAAAGTCAGAAAGACTACTAGGAAGGCAATGCCATTCTTAGCAGCCACTGAGGGCAGCTGAGGTTAAAGCCTTCATTAATCCTGCCATATGCTGAGGTGGGCATCTCCTAAAAAATGCCTCCGCCGCCCCAGAACAGTCTGCCCTCTTTCCTTGTCTCTGCTATACCCGTGCATCAGCTCCCCAGCTGCTTTCAACGGTAAACATCCTTTTGTACGCGGTCATTACACCATGCACCATTACTACGCAAGCGTTCCAACGAATGCGCTGTAATAACGCGTAGCCTTTACTACACATGTTATTACTTCGCATGCGCTTTAATGTGTGTATGGATGACGGGAGTCGAGGAGGCAGCGATGACGAATTGCAGTGAGGAGGAGGCCAGAAAGACGGTGTGGTGGAAGGAGAACAGGTGACAACAGCATCGAAGGAGGGGCACAAGGGGCTCCGGGCACCCACTGAGGAGAGAGAGGTAAGAGGGACTGTTTAATTTTGAAGAGTTTGTGTTTGAGGAGTAGTGTTTTAAGTTTAAGGATAGTGTTGTGGGTCGTGTACGGTAGTGTTTGTGTGTAGGTACAGGAGTGGGGGATGGTGAGGGTCGTGCAGGGGTTAGTGTTTTAGGGATTAGTGTACTGTTGTGGTGTTTGTGTAGGATAGTGTTGGGGGGTCATGCAGGGTAGTGTTTAAGTGTAGGGAGTGGATTGGGGGTAGAGGAAGGGTCGTGCTTGGGGTTTTGCTTTAGGGTTTAGAGTAGTGTTGTAGTGTTTGTGTAGTGTAGGGTAGTGTTTTAGGGTTTAAGGTAGTGCTTCAGTGAAGGGGATGGACTGGGGGTAGAGGCATTGGTCGTGCTAGGGGTAGTGTTTTAGGGTTAAGGGTAGTGTAGTAGTGTTTGTGTAGTGTAGGGTAGTGTTTTGGGTAGTGTGAGGGGGTCGTGCAGGGTAGTGTTTAAGTGAAGAGGACGGACTGGGAGTAGGGGTAGGGTCGCGCTGGGGGTAGAGGTTTAGGGTTTAAGGTACTGTTGTAGTGTTTGTGTAGTGTAAGGTACTGTTGTAGGGTTTAGGGTAGTGTCGGGGTCCTGCAGGGTAGTGTTTGGGAGCAGGGACAGGACTAGGGCACAGGGCAGGGTAGTGCTGGGGGTAGTGTTTTAGGGTAGTGTTGTGGTGGTAGTGTAAGTTACTGTTTTAGTGTACTGTCGGGGGGTTGTGATGGGTAGTGAATGAGTGTAGGGACCGGAGTCGGGGAATGTGTATGTTCGTGCAGGGTGTAGTGATTTAGGGTTTAGGGTAGTGTAGTGGTGTTTCAGTAGTGTAGGGTAGTGTAGTGCTTGAGTGTTTTGGTAGTGTTTTCCATTTTTAGATGTGTAGGGTAGTGTATTTCTATTTGTTATTTATTATAGTGTTGTGTTTTAAACATTTTTAAAAAGGGGCTAAATGACTTTTTTAAATATGACACGTTATTCCGCATTCCATTTTTATTACTAGGCAAGTTTTTACTTCGTATACATTAACACTTTCAATGTAATGGTATGCGAACTAAAAACTTGCGTAGTAACGGTTGTTGCTAAGTAATAACCGCGTAGTAATGGCATGCAAAATAACATTCCATATTCGCTTTCAACACATCACCGTCCACCCTCTGCAATGGAGGCTCCCCTTGGAGGAGTGACACAGCTGATGGGACAATCAGAGGAGTTATAAAAAGGCTTGTCAACAAAGACTGATCCAAATTCACTCTCTGTATACACTTTGTGTGTTCTAGAGATAGCTTTACTAGTCTCCCGACTCCCATGTTTTCCTAGAAGATATTAAAACATTTACATAATATATGTATGCATACAGGAGTTTGGGGAGCTCCCTTCACCCATTGGTCCGTTCTGATGTAAGTCACATTGTGTTTCCACCCACAACAGCATACTGCCTGGAGCAGACTGAGGCACCGCATTTTGCCATTATAACGTGCACAGCAGCCAGAAAAGGAGTGCAAACCAGGGCTGACATGCATTGTCTGCTTGCTGTTTTTTCATATTTTTGGCATAGTGCATTTATCTGCAAAAGAAAACTGCAGCATTGCCAAGGCCAGAAGTATTGGCTTTGCTAATGCTTGATTTTCTCGCTACGTGCTCTAGGAAACAGCTAAAGCGGTCTCTAGCCACGGTAAGTACCAGTAACTAATTCAGAACACAAAAACACACTGATGAAAATACTTGCCTGTACACTGATAAACCATTTGCTTTAAACTAGATGTTGTCCTATAACACCCCCCTTCTCTCTATGTACCCAGGTTTGTGCTTTCAGTGGTTGTTAACCCCACGAATGACACGTCAGATGGGGAGTTTGTGGGGCAGCCGAACCCGTGAGGTCTGCCCCCCAGGCAGATTGGGAGGGGCTGGCCGATTAACGGCCATTTTGTAAGTTGGGATATTTTTGGAGATAGCCCAATTGGTATTAAAATAGGGCTTGGCGTGCTCCCAGCCACCATTTTAGGTTTGGTGACCTGGTGCTTGGGAGCGGTGTATGGTAGCTAGCGTTTTTTGGGGTATTGTTTAGTGGTTATCAGGGAGGTTAGGAGTAGACTAGAGGCAGTTTAGCAGTCATGGCGGGGGAAAATTATCGGGTCTTGGAGGCGGTCAGGCTCCTGAGTGAGGCAGGGCGGCTGGATTTGTTGCAGCCAGAGGTCGCAGGACGCGTGCGCCCCCAAGGCGTGCTTCCGAGGAGGTGGCGGCCGCCGTCGCAGTCTGCACGTCTCCGGAGAGGGAAAAAAGCAGGAGGTGAGTGTGCGGGGCCGCTCCGATGCCAGGAGAGCGGCCCCGATGACTGGCGTCGAGCTGGAGCCTCGTGTCTGCGTGGAGGCTCTGGCGAAGGTGTGGGGGCACCTCATGCGTCTCTCCGGCAGGGTTTCCCCAGGACATCCAGCCTAATGTGAGGAGCGGGCCAAGTTAGCCTGAGGCCTCTGGTGCTGGGGGAATACGCCAAGGCCGGGAGGGGTTGGAGAGCAAGGGAGGGTTTGCCGGACGACAGGATTTTCCATGCGGGAGCCAGTTGGGGGCAGGCCAAGGCCCCAGAGGAGTGACAGCAGGGTGCGGCCTACAAGGCCAGAGGGCAGGGAAGAAGGATTCAGAGGGGTTTATAGGGCAGGGGAGCCT
The DNA here is from genome assembly GCF_964204655.1 of Triturus cristatus. Classification (NCBI taxonomy): domain Eukaryota; kingdom Metazoa; phylum Chordata; class Amphibia; order Caudata; family Salamandridae; genus Triturus; species Triturus cristatus. Next base: position 86,704,189 of record NC_140591.1, read on the forward strand.
GGACAGGGGCCATGTAGTAGTGGGGGATGAGTTGGGCTCTGGGATGAGGCACTTGGGGAGGGGTGGTCCCCAAGGGGGCAGGGAGGGGTATCCAAGGAAAGCAGATGGGGCTGGGGGGGGGGGGTGAGGGACTGGGTCCCTTGGAAATTGGAAGAGAGGGGGAAGGCCAGCCTGACGTGCTGGATCCAGCAGGGGAAAGCTAGTACTGGGAGGGCCTCGACATTTGAACGTCCTAGCATGAGGAAGTGAGGGGTTTAGTTAGGGTGGTGCAGGTGGACGCCTACATGGCGCAGGGTGCATCTCTCGGTGTTGAAGCTAAGGGGCTGTGGCAGAAGAGACAGGAGGGTGACAAGAGGAGCGGGATGGATCAGGGTAGTGGGCCCCTGGGTTTGGGTTCGGACCCCAGCCGGTAACCGGCTGAAATATCGACGTGGCTCGAGTGTGGTGAGGACAAAGGGGGGGCGGGGGCAAGTGAAGGGGAAGTAGAAGATTTAGTTAAGGTAGGGCGTGGGTGGGAAGAGTGTACATTGGAGGTAGGAAGGGAGAGGAGAAGGGAAGGGAAGTCAGGGAGAGGGAAGGTAGGCCCAGCACACCAGACTTGTCCTTTCTATTTCAGGTAGAGGATCCACTACAGGGGATGAACTTGGCAGAGCTGGAAGCAGCTCGAAGGCGCAGAGAAGGGATCGTGGACCATCGTGCGGTGTGCCCAGTACACGCCGGCAGATGTAGGCCCGAGCTGTCTCGCTGGCCCTGACGGACCTCAGTGGTCCGCAGGGCAACAAGGACACAGGAGTGCGCCTTTCAAGGGTGCTAGTGGATATAGGCGGGTGCAGTCTGCACCCCCTGATGAGCGGAAATGGGGGCATTTTGGGCAACAGAGTGTTTGTCGGGAGGGGCAGGGAGAATTAGATTAGGAAGAAGACAGCCTGGAGGTGGGCGAGTTAAGAAACATTGAAGAAGGGGTTGAGGGGGGGCCGAGTAATGTGTCTCATAGTATGTTGCAGGTGACACGACGGGCGTCGGAGCCTGCCGGACGGACCCCAAGATTGGCTCAGACTATGGCTCCCATGGAAAGGCGGACTGCAGCACAACGGGCACCCTCCTTAGAGCCAGGCAAAACGTGAATAAAGGGGACAAACCGAAAATGGTGTCCGTGGGGATTGGCTAGGAATTGGGGGGGGGGGGGGGGGAAGCGGGGAGGTTGCGGAAAGGCAGGTATGTATTAGACGTCGGTGTGGGCACAGACGAAACGGGCAAGACGTCTGCGAACACGTTAGAGGACACCAAGACTAAGGGGACAGTTGACGCAGGGGAAAAGACCGGCAGAGACAAAAGATAAATTAGAAAGCAAGGAGTTGAAAATTAAAAAAATGCCTTATATGGGGGTGAGCAAACCCCTGGGCGCACATTTAATGTTGGCAGCTAAGGAGCGGATATGGAATGAGGAGTATGTTGAGATGTTCAATCTATTACTCAGGGAAGTGTGCGCGAAAGAGGGATCGAAAGAAGAGGAGTACAAATTGGCCAAGGGTACCATTCACTATTGAGAATTGGACAGCAGCATTTTTTATTTACGCAAGCGTGTATTGCGAGAAGTATCCAGAGCGTTGTGTAGCTCTGTTCAAATACATGCATGTGGTCCAGTGGCAGCAAGGGGGGTTTAATTCAGGCAGGCAGCAGCAACATTTCGCGGGAGGAAGGGAGGCTAAGAGGGCTGGGCCAAAGGGCTCATACACCGGTTAGGGTAGAGAAGCAGGAAGCAGCCTTACAGGGTTATGACAACCAGAAGGCTGCAAACATTTGCAGGAGGGGTTCAGAAAGGGTTTTAGACTAGGGTATGGGGGACCCAGAGTTTGGAGGTGTGCAGACAATTTACAATCGTTGAAGGAACACCCCAAAATAGTACAGGACCAATTGGATAAAGTGCGCAAGGGACGAATGGCGGGCCCATTTAAGTACTGGCCTTTGGAAAATTTGATTGTTTCTCCCATTGGGGTGGTACCAAAGAAGGAACAAGGTCAGTTCCGTCTCATTCAACATTTGTCATGGCCAGATTTTAATGATGAAAGGGAGGCTACTGTTTCATATTCGTCAGTTGACATGGCCATGTCACTGGTTGTGACGGCGGGCGCAATGGCAGAAATGGCAAAATGCGAGATAAAATCAGCTTTCCATTTGCTTCCAGTCCATCCGGATGATTGGGATCTCGTGGGAATCCATTTTAACGGAAATTGGTATATGGACAAAGCATTACCGATGGGCTGCTCTATGTCATGCACATTATTTCAGTGTTTTAGCACGTTTCTCCAGTGGCCTTTTTCCAGGCGCACGGGTCACCAGTTAGCCATATTACCTGGATGACTTCTTTGTAGGCACCTCGGAATCCACGGAGTGCCAGAGAGCTCTGGATAGCTTCAAAGAGACCATGAGGGATTTAGGGGTGCCTTTGGCGCCGGAAAAGACAATGGGGCCCAGCACGGCTCTTTCCTTTTTGGGTATTGAACTAGACTCCCAGTTGATGCAGGCGCGCCTGCCTGAAGATAAAAAGCAGCAAATGCTGGGGCTGCTGACGACAATGCTGGCGCGGGACAAGGTCACAGTGAGATTCAAGTGCTTCTGGGACATCTCAATTTTACTTGCAGAGTAGTAAGAGTGTGTGCGTCTGTCAGCCGGTATGAAAGAAGACCTGAGGATACGGAGGTTTTTCTTACAGAATTTCAATGGTATTCGATTATTTACAACAGTATTCCTTTGGTAAAGGAGAGTGACATGGTCTGGGACGTACAGATTTTTTCCAGACGCAGCAGGCAGCAAAGGCTTTGGACTTTTCTGGCAAGAGAAATGGTGCGCAGAGCAGTGGCCAGCAGAATGGGGAGGGGCGGGTAGGAGTATTGCATCTTTGGAGTTCTTTCCCCTGGTAGAGGCGGTGACATTGGGGGGGAGGGGGGAACAGCTGGTGCACAAGAAGGTGACGTTCAGAATTGACAACATGGCAGTTGTAGAGATAGTGAACTGCCAGTCAGCCAGGGACGAACAGGTTTTGAAACTGTTGAGAGTGCTTGTTTTGGGCTGTTTGCGTCATGATATAGCATTCAGAGCATTGCATGTGCCAGAAGTGGACAATGACATAGCGGATGCTTTGTCTCGTTCACAATGGGGGGGATTCCGTGAGCTAGCCAGAGACGTAGACAGGACTCCGACCCCCATGCCGCAGCAGTTGTGGTACGTAGGCAACACAGGATGCTACAACTTGTGGTAGGGTCGCTGGCACAATCCACGAGGAGGGCATACAGTTTAGCGTGGGATGAGTTTTTGCTCTCGGGAGGCCAGCGGCATTTCACTTTAGAGCATAGAAGGGAAGATGTGGTCCAATTTATCCTGGACTTGATTGAAAAAGGGCTATCTCGGGTGACAATCGCAGGTAAGCTAGCAGGAATTGCTTTTGTGGGCAAATAGTTATGGGGCTATGCACCATCTGCTGGGGAGTTCGGCACCCGGATGCTGGAGGGTTGGGCTAGAGAGCAAGGTCAGGTAGGGCAGGCCAGAAAACCGTTGTCTTGGCACTTGCTGGGCAGGGTTACACAGATGTTGCCTCGAGTATGCTCGGACAAATATGAGACAGGCCTATTTTTTCATGTTGTTGGTGTAGATGTTTGTTTGGAGCATTTTGGGTGTCAGAATTATTGTGCCCAAGTGGGGGGGGGGGAGGGGGAGGGGGGGGGAATCGAATGGGAGGATGTGGTACCGTGTCAGGAAAGGGAGTGCATCTTGCTACGTAAGTCAAAAATGGACCAGAGGGGCGCGGGAAAGTGGGTGTCACTTCAGGCTTCGGTCCTACGGATGAGTTGTCCTTGTAGGTGGGAGGCGAAGTGGAGGGCACTAGCCAGAACCCATGTGGGGTTTGGTATTTTTGCACGGGAATGGCAGTAGGGTCACAGCGTTTCAACTATTGGCAGTTCTGCAGAAGGCGCTCACAGAATTGGGTATCGATGGTATGGTTTCAGGTCTCATTCTTTCAGAATTGGAGCAGCATCGGAAGCAAATAACATGGGGTGAGGCGGGGGGACATTATGCGGCTGGGGAGATGGTCCTCGGATTGTTACAGGCGCTACGTTCGCAGCGCAGGTTTAGCGTGGTTGTTTCATTTCCTCATGTTCACACAGTTTTTCTTGTGTCAGGTTCTGTGGCTGGCCCCCTCTCCAGAGAGATGTCAATTTGGATACTGGGGCATTCATTCGTGAAGTTGGCCCAGGTCCAGGATCGTATCAGTTATTTTGGGGAGAATTTAGGCTTCAATAAAACTCTTTTTAAAGTGTTTTGGTAGGGAAGAGGGGGCATTCTCTGGAAGGAACACATACAGTTGTTGAATGGTTTGTTGGTGTCAGGTAGGTGTCCAGACATTTTGTTTCTTCACTTAGGCGAGAACGACCCAGTAAAAGAGAAGGGGATAGTTTTAATGAGGAGCATGAAAAGGGACCTGGCTCTGATAAGACTGCAGTGGTCCGGGTGTTCAGTCATCTGGACAGAGTTTGTCCCCTGCAGGGTATGGAGAGACGCAGTTAACCCCCGGGCAGTGGACAGGGCTAGGAGGAAGCTCAATACGGAAATGGTTCGTTTTTGTAGGGAACTGTGGTTTGGAAGAATTGCTCATAGAGAAATCAGATTTGACATGGTAGAGTTCTTTAGGGGTGATGGTGTTCACCTACCACATGTGGGCATGTATTTGCATTTGTTGGAAATTCGAGAGGTACTATCCAGGGCTTTGAATGTACAGAGTCACTAAGGACTGAATTCCTATGAGGAAGGGGGGGGGCAGAAAAAAGAGGAGGCGGTGTTTCCGCCCACTCTCCCGCTTTTTCCTGGGTGGTGGGGTTGTTAAAAGTTGGCCAGAGTTGGCAGAATTTTTTGGTTAAGTGTTGGAGGTTTGTGAGCAGGGGCAGGGAAAGGGTAGGCAGGTAGGCTAAGTTTAGAGCAGAGGTTACAGTTGCAGAAAGGCAGGTAGGGGATTTGGGTTTCACTGGAGGGCAGGATTTTTAACTGCAATACTGTGTAATGTTGTAGTTATGTAATGTTATTATGTTATCGGCAGAGTGGGGGATTGGATCTGGGGATCATAGGGGCGCGGGGGGAGCAGGGGATCAGTTATTTGATGTATAGTGAAGTTTTAGTTTTGTAAGGCAGTTGCCAGTGTTTTTATTGTGATATGCACCTGTTTCAATAAAGTGGCCTTTCACACACACAAATTTGGTCTCGGTTTGGCTTGCCCCCCTCCCTCCCAAGAGCAGACAGCTACCGCTGCCGACTCTGGACCGCAAGAGGCAGCCACCCTACGGCAGTACACCCTCTCGGTTCCCTTCATGCTTCAAGGCTTTTTTACCTAAAAGCGCTTAATTTTGGGAGGTTTTTGGTTTGTACCCTATTGCATTGGTTGCCGAGGCCACACAACAGGGGATGCTGGAAAAAAACAGCTGTGCGCTTGCAGTAAGCAACAGTAAAACATGAGTAAACATCACCGAGGGCCTCGGAGCAGCAGCTTAGCAGCTGTCAGACCTTCGGCAGAAGCAGAAGAGGGCCTCGGGCTATCCTCAGCCAGGGTCACACGTCAGAAAATTGAAAACAAAACAAAAGGGAGGTGAAGACCTCCTGTGCAACTATAGGGGATTTCAAACCTTGTCTAGCCAGACTGCATGCTTAGCTTAACACATTTTTAAGTCCCGGTGTGTGCAAATCATCCAAAAGCTGATATTGTGTTACTGTCCAAATAAAACAAGCATTTGCAATGCAATAGGTCTCCCTTTTGTGAGAATTTAAGCTATTGGCATTGTAAATGACAATGCCTTTTATTTATCTGTTTTGTCAATTAACGCATAAATAACAAGCATTTGCAATGCGATAGGTCTCACATTTATGCTTGTTTGAGCTATTGGCATTGTAAATTACAATGCCTTTTATTTATGTTTTGGTTTTTTAAACATAAAGGAAATGTATTGTCATTTACAATGCCATCAGCTTAAACTCGCATAAACGCGAGACCTATTGCATTGAAATGCTTGTGTGGGAATTCTAGTCAGTGGAACAGAGCTCCCATGGAGAATACAGCAAATACCATTTTTGAACTCCAAGATCACGATGCACTGTAAGGTGTCGCAAAGGTGACATGTTGGCGCTATACAAAGGAGAGGATTCTAATCTCCAAAGAATAATAATTAAATAAATCGCTTTACCTTAAAGGCTAGCACGGGCAACTGCTAAAAAATGAAGCGCGGCGCCCATGTTCTTAATACTTAAAGTTTAGCTCGGGTGCGCGAGAGCAACGAAGAGCAAATAGTGGAAAAGCGGGCGCCGTGGTGCAACCTAAAGCTCAGCGCCCATGTTGTGAAAATAAAAGCAGAGATGTTGACAGAGTTGGGCGAGCCGTGCAGCTGCCATTGTTTGCTTAGTTCTCGGTCAGCCGTAATTATATGCGGCATTACATACTGTTAAAAATAACATACAAAGTAATACTTCTTGACAAGAAAAAAAGCGGGCGCCTGCTAAACTATTAAGAGTGGCGCCGTGGCCTGCTGTGATGTCATGAGTGTAATAGGGAAAGACCATTAAAGAAAATAGTGCTCACTGCCCATATAAAGCACACCGTTTAACACCACAAGTAAAAGGTCCAGTCCTTGTGGGAGGTTACAAATGGAGACAAGGCAGTACCAGGGAGGGACTAGTTTGCTTATTTACCAATGAAAAGCAACGATTTAGGGAGGACGGTAACAGGAGCCATTTGAAAAGATGGGTGGGGAAATGGGCGGAGCTTGTATTCCATACTCAATACGGCATGCGCGCTGAAGCTAGGCTCGACCTAAAAATAGTAAATACATAAATTGATAAAGTAGTGGGGAATGGCTGCATCTCGGATGTGTCTGTAAAATGTACCTTTTACCCTGAATTTTGACCCTTAGTTCTGAATTTTGACCCTTAGTTCTGGATTTTTTACAGTCCTGTCCTGAATTTGCCTCCATGCCAGGTGGAAACCCTACCCAATAGCCCCACCACCACTGTTTAGTACTAGTAATCTCCCCCCCATTTTTTGAAGGTTCAGAACTAATTGCGCCCCTGGTCTAACCACTGATTTTTGGTCAGTTCAGCGCTTTCTAAGCACTACTTATGACAGTACTTCTAGTGATGTCACTTCTGGTGTTGTCAAATGTTTGAAATATCGTACCTTATCCTCATTCCCTTTTTTCCTCCGTTCTTCGTTCTCCGCCACAACATGAACATTTGTTTACGAGTATGATTGACATCACAGGGCAAAATTTGGTCCTGCACTGTAATTCACACTGTCAGAGTTAATCTGGCAACCGACTTGTCTTTTCACTGGTTAGTAACTTGGGCAAAGTCTATGCCTCCTCCACCCTACTTCTGCTTGGGCCTAAGGGGTACGGGTAGGCCTGGCTTCCTGTTGCCATGTCAACTAAAAGTTCACCCGCGGGCTTTCCAGAGGAAATGACAACATATTGACAAAAGATGTTGTTGGGGCAGTACGAGCCGTTCGCAGTGTGTTGATGAGCAGCCAGAAAACAAATAGAGCCCTTCGGCTGGTGGGACGAACCAGCGGTGCTCCGCACTTTTAAACCATCCTGAAGACTTTGTCTGGAAATTGCGCCATATTTCACAAGTGAAGACGTTACAAGATATTTGACTTTTACTTTGACTGACATGTGTTAATGTAATAATGTTATTTAATATAATATGTATTTTTCCTTGGCTGATTGGAATTTAAGTTAAAGTTCATGATCTAGTATGAAAAAGTAATTCAGAATTAATTATATGAATTTTAGGTTTATTGCATAACTTCTTGTTGTATTTTCCTTTTCTTCCAGAATCGGACAACTCTAACATGGCCACTACACGCGCAGGACGCTAGCTGTTGACAATTGAGTGATTATCTGCCTATCCTTCTGTTTCTAGTACAGTGCTTTGTTTTGACAGAAGTGCGAATCAGCAGGGCGATATGTGCTTTAACAGCTGGAGCCCTTTAGTCACCTGAGGTAGAGTCGAGGATGCGCTAGGGGTCTCTAGGGTTGCGACGCACCACATCGCTCGGCTTTTTGGGGCTTTGTTAAGTGGCGGAAGGACTTCTGTGTTGGGGAGCTTATTTACTAGCAGCAAATGTTCGGGAAGTGTGGTGCGGTGGAATTGCCAGTGCCTGGCCGGACAGAGTCATTTACGCAGCTGGGAGACTGTGGGCAGCGAGTGCCGTGAGTGGAGCATGCACCCTTCACAAGCTGGGAAGTGGACAGTGAGGAGTGGGGTTGTCATGCGTCGGGTCAGCGTGGATGTGGAAGGTGGCTATGGCAGAATCTGGCTATCTCTGAGCTCTGCTTAAAGGGGCTGTTGGACTCGCCTTGCTTCATGAAGCTGTGCAGCCTGGACGAAGGTAAGGGTATATCGAAGCAGTAGTGAAGCTTGGAGAGTTGGGCACCTGCCCACCTCCGCACGAGAGGCAATGGTGGTGACCCTGTTGAAAGCCGGAGGAGATTCTAGCGTTCGGGCAGCATATTGCCCGCTTTCCATGTTAACGGTGGACTACAAAATTCTGAGTAAAATATTAGCGACACGCTTGTTGATCCACATGACCGCCTTGATACACCCGGATCAAGCGGCCTTTATTCCACGACGTAGCACGGCAACTTCTGTTTGACTCCTGCTGCGGGTAATGGGGGTGGATCGAGAAGAATACCCAGAGGCCCTAACGCTTTCTGTCGACATAGAAAAGGCCTTTCATAGCGTAGAGTGGCCATACCTATTTAGAGTGTTGCAGGAATTTGGCTAGGGGAGGGCTTTGTGCGCTGGACCACCTTGCTATATACTGACTCCACAGCCCGCGTGAAGACGGGAACTACCATCTCCGCTCCCTACCGGGTGGGACGAGGGACGAGTGTAGTAAATGAGTAGGCATAGAAAGGTATCTTCTTGAAGAGCAGTTTAATTAGGCAGACCAAACACAAGAACGGACTCTCCACGACAGAAGCCAACAGCAACTGTCTAGGAAGAGAACCTAGAACTCACAAGGCAGGGAGGAACGTAGGAGAATAAACATTCCATAAGCATAGAAACACTAAGCATGTACTACACATCTTCTTCCCTTCTAAAGAAAACAAAAACAAAACAAAAAAAAACACATCAACAAACAAAATCTTGCAAGTAGGTTGGAGCCCTCCTAAAACGTGGAGTGCGATTGGAGACCAAAGGCACAGGTAGAGGAATAGGATTAGATGTTGACGAATCCCCAGCACCCCCCAACCACCAGAGGTGCAGCAACAGCAGAGTGAGACTCCGAAGGCAGAGAAGCCAAAAGATACCCACTGCTACCTTCTTCAGAAGAAGGAGATTCCCCAGGAGAGCCTCCAAGACTTTCCAAAGAAGCACCTCTCATATACAAAGCTACCCGCCTGAAATTCCAACATTCCCCATTGTTAAGAATGACACAATGATCCAAAACCTTCTTGACCGTAAAAGGACCCCGAAATTTTGACAACCCTTTGATTATCCTGCCCCTTTTTACCTTGACCAAATCCCCCACACAAAAAGGGCGCACAGAAGAAGTAGGCAGCAACACAGCAAGATCCTTTTCCCCAGCAACCACCTTCTTCATCCAGGCCGGAATCAATTTAGAGCCAGGAACCCGCCCCCTCATCATTTGAAAAGGAGACAGCTGACCATCAATTAGAGGTGTAGTGCGATATGCCCACAACATTTCATTGACCATTTTCCGAACAATAGAACCATCAGAAAAAGCCATCTGTATGATGCCCTTTACCACCCTATTGGCCCTTTCACAAATCCCATTGCCTTTTGGGTTGTACAAAGATGTGCGATGGTGAGATATCCCACATCCCATGAGAAAAGATTGCATATCAGAAGAAATCAATTGAGTACCATTATCAGTTATGATTATAGAAGGAAGACCCTCATCCTTGAACAAATTTCCTAAGAACCTGATAGTGGTATCGGTAGTGATATTGTTGGTAAATTCCACAACTAACCATTTTGAAAAAACATCAACCACCACTATGGCAAATCTGTCTTTCTCATGTAACTCACCCATGGGACCAATAAAGTCTAAGCAAATGGTGTGCCACGGTGAACCTGGATTAGGTAGATGCCCCTGCGAAGTACCAGGACAAACCTTGAGTCTCTTTTCCCCCTCTCTGCATGTTGGACAATTCTCCACCCAATCTACAACTTGAGAATCCATGCCAGGCCACCAGAAATTGTCTTTGAGACGACGCTGAGTGAGAGTTTGACCCAAATGCCCCTCATGTGCCAAGGCCAAAAGTTTGCTCCTCAGACCACAAGGAGGTATGAACCTCTCCCCTTTTGCAATAAGATTGTCCCCAACTAAGGAAAGATCATCCAAGACCTTGAGAAAAGGACGCACAGAAACCGACACCGCACTCTCCCTTCTGGAACCAAGCGAAATAAGTTTGATAACTTCCTGCAATGTCACATCCACAGCCATCTCTCTCTCCCAATCACAAGCCTGGAAAGCCCCTTCACCAACAAAGACAGCATCTTCCACTGAAGCTACAGCAATATCATTAGAGGAGCTAGAAGTGGAAGAATCAAGAACTGACCTCCAATCCAAAGATAACCTTGAAAGACAATCCGCTTGAGTGTTCTTCCAGCCCTGGATATGTTGAACAGAGTATTGAAATTCTTGGAGCTTAGAAGCAAGCCTCGCCAGTCTAGCAGAGCCTTTGCCCGTGCCCCCGGGAGAGAGAACTTTTATGAGGGGCGTATGATCCGTCTTCAGCACAAACTTCAAACCCCACAAATAAGTTCTAAAGTGTTCCACTGCCCAAGCAGCAGCTAGAGCCTCCCTCTCAATTACTGAATAATTTTTCTCCGCATCAGTTAAAGTTCTAGAGGCAAAAGCCACTGTACGCTCAGATTGATCATAAAGTTGAGATAACATAGCTCCTAAACCAGTAGCACTGGCATCTACGGTCACCACAGAAGTCTTTTTAATATCAAAAGGAGTAAGCACTTTTGCATTGCAAATCTCTCTTTTGATGGCCTCAAAAGACTCTTGCAACTGGGAAGACCAAACAAAACTAACACCTCTCTTGAGGAGTGACCTCATGGAAACAGTTTTATCTGAAAAATTTTTCACAAACTTTGAGTAATATTCAATAAGTCCCATAAAGGAACGCAACTGATCTTTGTCCTTAGGCCTGGGAGCAGAGTGAATAGCACGACATAAGTCCTGTTTTGGACGTACACCACTGGCACTAATAGTGTAACCTAGATAATCTATCTGTTCAGTCAAAAACTTGCACTTGTCCCTACGCAACGTCAGGCCGGCTGACAAAAGTCTGTCCAAAACCAGCCTGAGAATGACATTGTGTTGCTCTTCAGAGTCACCATAAACCAAAATGTCGTCTTGGAAAAACACAGTATTACCAACACCTTCAAAAAGATCAGTTACCATCCTCTGAAACACACTGGCAGCCGAAATGAGACCAAAGGGCAACCGTGTGAATTGAAACGTGCCAAACGGTGTGATAAAGGCTGTCAAGTGTTTAGAGTCCTTGTGAAGATCAATTTGGTGATAAGCACTTCTAAGGTCTAACTTAGAAAACACCCTAGCACCATGCAGAGTAGTGACTAGTTCCGAAATGTTAGGGAGTGGAAAAGTATCCGCAATCACACAGTCATTCAACGACCTCAAGTCAACACAGAAACGGAGTTTGCCATCCGATTTTTTTGTGACGACAATGGGAGAAACCCAAGGTGAAGCCTCCACAGGTTCAATAACCCCAGAAACAAGCATGTCATCAATCATACTCTTAACCTCTTGCCGAACCACTATGGGAATGCGCCTCGCTTTGTGTTGTACAGGAACAGAATTCTCTTTTAAGATAATACGATGGGAATACCCCTTGAGTTGACCCAAACCCTCTCTGAATACCGAGTTGGCCTTCTCTAGGATATCCAGTAAGCCACTGTCTTCAACAACCATTACCTGTGGGGAAGCGCGGAGATTGACAATTATCCCTAAGTCATATTGGTGAATCCACCCAAGTATAGCTGGACCAATCTTGGACACATAAACCTTGCCATGTATTTTCCTGTACGAAAAAACAATGTCCGCTGTGAAATACCCCACAATGTCAATGGTCTCACCTTGATAACCAACCGGGGAGATGTCCTTGGGTAAAAGACACTTGGAACCCCATTTGTCCCTGAAAAGTTCATAAGGAATGATAGTGTACCTAGAACCTGTATCCACCATTAAGTACACCTCTTTACTATCAATGGAGAAGAGGGCTTTAGGCCTAACCTTACGCCTATCATCAACTTGCCCTGCAGAATCTTCATTAATAACCAAAATTTTATGGCCCTCCTCATCAAATAGAATGGAGTCTTCAACAGTGGTGACAGAAGAGCGAGATTTGCCACGACAAACTCTGGCATAATGGCCCATTTTACCACACTTAAGACACTCTTGTTTAGCTGCAAAACAAAATTTTGAGTCAGAGGAATGGACAGAGCTACCACATCTGTTACACATGCGAGATGAAGACAACTTTTGTGTAGATGGTGGTTTGGAAGTAAAGTTCTTTTTAAAGACATTTTTGTTCTTAACTGCAGCAACATCAGAGAGTTCGCCAGAAGCAAAAGTTTGTTCTGAGTACTCTTGGGTCGACACTTCATTAACATCACTAGACGGTTTCTTCTCCAGTTCTTTCATATATCCTTGTGAATCTTCAACAATTTTAGCTAATTCAATAGCAGTTTGTAAGTTAGGATTTTTAGCCGCCCAAAGACGCTCCTGAACTTTCTTATTGTTACATTGAACGATAAGTTGATCTCTAATGAGCTCATCAGTCATATTGCCAAACTTACACTTGACCGACATTTCTCTAAGTCTTTCCACAAAATTGTCGATAGTTTCACCCATCTTTTGACCCTTGGTATAAAATCTATACCTATTCATGACCAAATTCTCCTCTTTGGCATATCGGACTTCTAAGCGACAAATTGCTTCCTTATACTCGTCTGGGACAGGTTGTCCATTAGCCTGTAGTGCCTGTGGTAAATAGCGAAAAATGCGTTGACCTTCCTTGCCCAAAGAACTCAAAAGTAAGGCTTTCTTCCTTTTTGCAGAATACTCCTGTGCATCCAAAGCATCTAGATAATTATCAAACATTGGGAACCAATCATCCCACGAGATGCTGGGTTGACCGGGACTAACCAAGAAACTTGGAGGAAGAACTATCGAGGGATTTTCGTTGGACATAGTTATTTAAAAACAATGCGTGAGCACACACACAGGAGAAAATCGAAAAATAAGGATCAGAATGCACACACAGGAGAAACAACAGAACCTGCGTGAGTATTGTCACTGTACTGATGCAAGACGGAGTATACACACAAAAAGAAACAACAGTACCTGTGTGTCTCCTAACAATACACAAGGCGTGTGTATCGCCGGTGTTACCAGGACATTGCACTGGATCAGAGTGTATCTTCACAATACACAAGACGTGTGTATCGCCGCTGTTACACTGCACCGGAATGCTGTGAGGCGGAGCTGATGCACGTCCGTGTCCGTAGTGATGACAACGATGTAAACAAAGATGGCCGCCATGTAGAGGACGTCAGAGCGTCACAGCGTCAGAGCGTGAGAACGTAAGAACTCCTTAGGACCTCACACAGAACGCCGAGGATTGTAGTGCAAGGTTCCACGACGTCATCATTCAGACTGCTGCCAGGAAGAGGAACGAAGCTCCCACTGCACCAACTGCACCAACTGTCAACTTCAAAGAGACACGGCAGCGAGGAGAAGCTGAAGACACAGGTGCGCAGGAACTTGGAGCTGGAGACAACAACAACTTGGCTCAGCCTCACACACCACCAGATGAGAGTCAGGGCGACTCAAAGCACTTCCAAGCTGCCAAATGAGCTATGAAGTCAGGACAGTCAGACTGACAACCTCAACGCCGACAGAACATCGCGAAATCAAGCCTCGGTCCGATGAAGGCTTGGATCAGGAAGTGGACACCAAGGTAAGAGTGGTGTGAAGGGTGAAGATCTTCCGCTCTTGTGCAGAAACTGCTGTGTGCCTTGGGAATGCAGCGTATGGGTTAGAAGCCAGTCGTCGCCAAATTGTAGTAAATGAGTAGGCATAGAAAGGTATCTTCTTGAAGAGCAGTTTAATTAGGCAGAGCAAACACAAGAACGGACTCTCCACGACAGAAGCCAACAGCAACTGTCTAGGAAGAGAACCTAGAACTCACAAGGCAGGGAAGAACGTAGGAGAATAAACATTCCATAAGCATAGAAACACTAAGCATGTACTACAACGAGACAGGGCTGTTCGCTGTCCCCATTGTTGTTCGCCTTGGCCATTGAGCCACTGGCGGCCCACGCCCGACTGGGGCGCTCATATGCTGGATTATGGCTCCGGGGGGAGGCCCACTATATGTCCCTTTATGCGGATGATCTGCTGCTGTTTTTGGCAGACGCAGATGGTGCACTGCACAGAGCGACCGCCTTGTTGGATGCCTTTGGTCGCCTGTCGGGGCTCAAAGTAAACTGGGGCAAGACATGCTTGTTCCCGCTGTCGCCTACTGGACAGGCCCCCCGATCGCTGGGAGTGATACGATGGGAGGACCGCTGTCTGCGTTATCTGGGAGTCAATATCTATCATACCCAGCTTGATCTGCTGGAAGGGAACGTGGGTAGAGCAATCCGGGGCTTGAGTGGCAGCATAGGTTTCTGGAGCACGCTCCCACTTTCGAGTGCTGGGCGAGTAGCGCTGCTAAAGATGGTGGCGCTGCCGCGCCTACTGTATTTTTTTCGTCCATTGCCCATATGGATACCGGCATCGTTTTTGGAGCGGCTTTGAGCGATGTCCACGGGCTTCATATGGGGCTCGGGTAGGCGGCGGGTAGCTTTGTCCACACTACGGCGGCCAAGAGCGGAGGGGGGCCTGGCGGTCCCGGACTTCGAGTGGTATTATCTGGCAGCACAATTGCAATGGCTCACGCAGGCGGTGGCACGGGAGTATAGAGGCCCAGAGGGCCCGCAGGGTAGGTTAATTCCTCACCATGTGCTTGCTTTTATTGTCCTCCAACAGCGGATGGACCTAGCCCAGCTCACTATTGAGGAACGCACCCTCAGGTTGTGCTGGAACCGGTGTCAGAGGAAGGCAGCCATTGTCCACCCTTATGCCCCGGAGATCCCCCTTGGAATGTGCACGGCGCTCCCTCATTGGTCAGGACTGGCCGCGTGGGAGGATCTTGGCATACAAGTGGTAGGCGACCTATACAGGGAGGGGGTGCTCTTGCCCTTCCTGTACCTGCAGGACTCCTATGGGCTCCCACGGGGAGATTATTTACTTCACGCTGCCCTCGTAGCGGGCCTCCAGAAGCACTGGAATGCGGGGCTCTCGGAGCCGCCAGTCGCCGCGGGCTGCCAATATGTGGCTATGGCCGCGGGTACGTCCAAGGCTATTACCTGCCTATATCGAAAACTGTCGACGGAGCGCTTGCTTCCCCTAGTCACGTTGAAAGATAAATGGGAAGCGGACCTTGGGAAGCCCATCCCCGAGACGACATGGCCTGCGTTGGTGCGGCGGGCCTGGAAGGGTACGCGTAATGCCCGGTTTCAGCTAGTACAGTTCTTTACACTGCACAGAGCATACCTAACGCCAGTTAAGATATTGCAATATTTTGGGGGCACGCATTCTCAGTGCCCGCGGTGTGGGGGAGATGGGGCTGATTTTCGCCATATGTTTGGTCTTGCGCGGCGCTGGGTAGTTACTGGGAAGACGTCACGGAATGCCTGAACCAAGTGACAGATCGCAACATCGAATTTGAGATGGGGGCCTGCCTGTTGCTTTGGTTCCCCCACACCCGCCGCACAAGGGTTACTAGCAAGTTATGTGACTTAGGGTTGATTATGGCCAAGAGGGAGCTCACCATGCGCTGGAAGTCAAGGGCGGGGCCTAGCTTTCTGAGGTGGAGGACAGCGTTCGCAAAATGGGCAGGCGCGGAGGGCACACTTCGCTTGCAATTAGCGCATAGGAGGAACGACGAAAAGGCGTTAGAGACGGCCCGTGCATGGGAGTCACTGGTGGTTGAACCTCAGGGGCTGATGTCAGAAAACATAGGAGAGGGGAGCATACCCGACCGACAGGAGGAAGCGATAAGCGGGGAGTAGGAAGGGGGTCACGGTGGTGGATGGACACATTCAACACGGCTGAACCCGGGGGAACGCCCGAGCTGATAGAGATAGGTTTGAATACCCCTACATGCGTCATGGTAATGGGGGGGGGTCTCTCCAGGGGGGGGACAGGAAGACGGGGGCACACTGACATGGGTCGCGGGAGGGAGTGGGAGGGGGGACCCCACGCGGGAAGTGTAACTTTCCCACTGCATAACTGGCTGAAATGTCGTATGTACTACTCTCCGGTGAGTTGCTGGTGCTCTTGTGGGAATTGTATTGGGATGTTGGTAAGAAAACAATAAAAAAATGTTTCAACAAAAAAAAAAAAGGGTATATCGAAGCAGGGTGATGTGGGAGTATCGTTGGAGAGGTGTTGGCTTGTGGGGGCATCGCTGGAGAGGCGTAGGTATGACTTGGTGCTGGCGCAGGAGGAAACATTCAGGCTACTATTGCAGCTAGGGCAGAGTAGGACTGAGTAGGTCACAGTGGGAGGGAGTGTGGGTCAGGGTGAGAATGAGTGAGACTGCACAAATCTGTAAGACTGAGTGGGTCACAGTGGGACCGAGTAAAAAGGAGTAAGACTCTAAATTAGTGAGACTGAGTTAGTCAGAGTAAGTAAAAGTGAGTGCACGTGCTAATGAGAGTAAATACATGAGTGAGAGAGTAAGACTGACTGCAAGCGAACTCTCCTCTGAGAAGAAGTCTGATTCGCTCATTGCAATTCATGTCAAGTATTATGCCCCACAACTTTAAAAATATCATCAGCTGCCACTGAAGCCCACTGATTACCAACCACAACTGCCTGCACAAATTGTGCAATCCTTACACATTCAAGAATGTACAAAAAACTTCCAAATACCTGCTGGAAAACTGTAAGTGGAGATACCCACTCTTAGGAGAGAGACACAAAGAAACGGATGGCCACATGCACTTAGCCCATGCGAGCCGCCTCAGCCTCCACATCACCCATAGTAAGAACTCAAAATCACAGGTTGTTTTCGGGTAGTTGAAGCAAAAGAAAACAGAACCCCCATGGTCTCAAAGCGGGCTCCATCTTTTTTGGTAAAAATACACAATGAGCAGATGCACAGGGACTAAATGCCTGCAAAATTAAAAAATATGCACCACTGAAAACAAGAACAGACCGTCCTATGAGGTTTAATTCAATAATACATGACCCCAGTACTGAAATATCCATTTAGCCTACTCCGCTCTCTATGCAGCAGCATTGTACATGGGACGATACCACTTGTGACCACACTGCTTGCATAGACGCTGGATTTGTTTTAATAAAGTGAGTTTTGACAGGCATGAGCCGGACTCCCAAACAGCACACCCATTTGCCAAATGCGAAACATCAGTATTCACCAAGAATATCAATTTCCACCTTGCTGAGAAACTCTGCCCTCATCAGATCTGCTGGTAACCTCGAACAGTCCTAAAGCCCAACAGAAGAGCATCACATGGCTATATTTTGCCTTATGTGGCTGTGATTCACCCTTCAATATCCGTCAGTGCCTCACTGTGAGGCACTTTTAACTGCCTAGTACACTTTATGGGCTCCTTTATAAGTGATTTTATGAATGCACAACAATTGAAACATAGTCAATAGAAAAATGCTCAAAGGCAGAGCTTTGGTGTGCGAACCTTGTTGCGAGCTCTGTCCCAGGCGCGCAAAATATTCAAAACTGGTGCGCAAGGTTGCACCAGATCTAAGATGCACAACCATAGGGTGTGAATACAAGCAAAAAGCAGGAGTCCAAATTAATCCATATTGTCCTTGGTTGTCAATTTTGTATTCTCTTTTCTTCAATATTCTCAAAATTCATTAAAAGGCATCGTGGTTTCAATAGTCAAATGTATACGAAAGGCCCACAAAGCTAAAAAATAAATAAAAACATATTTGCAAAGTGGGGCAAATCTGAACTTGTAAAGACACGCTGTATAAATGTTTTGGAAGGAATGGAAGTCTGCATGGATTTGAGCTTGCTGCAGGCAATTCTTATTTTAATATTGGGGAATTTAACAGTAAAAATCGGTGCAAGAGCCCATAAAATATGCCCACTAACAAGCCCATCGGTCACTGTCTGATTGCCTTATAGGCAGGCCCGTCCTGGGAACGCAAACCAGCCCTAGCAATTGAGTCTGACCGGCTGGGGGGTGGTGCTGGTGGAAAACACTAATGCTGCTTTTGGTACAGGGGGCGATACTGCAGCACAGCTGTAAAACTGCTCCCCGTACCAAAAAGGGCCCGACCATTTCGGCCCACCGAGAAAATGCCCAGTGCCCACTACGGCCAGTCTGGCCCTGCTAATAGGCCAGTCCGACCCTGTTTGACATAGTTTTTAAGGTTCTGGAATCGTTTCTTCAGGAATTTGGGTATGGTTGGTTTCCACAAACAAAAAGTAAAACACATTTCTTAATTAGTGGGTGTTACTTGGCTTTGTAAATCTCCTGACGCTTCCACCCGATGGCCACTCCCTTCCCCTGCATGCCCTCACCCAATGCACCGTAGGAGAGGGAGAACCTACTAAGAAAGAGCAAGTAGAGAACATACTGCATAATCGTCTACGGCAAAAAATGCAAGTAAGTGTTCTGTACGTGTGATGATATGCAACACACGCCTTCACTATACTTACAATTCTCAATGAATGTGCAAAAATTCTTGTTTGCGGTGCAATGTTGGAGTGGCCAAAGTCATAAAATGACAAATTCATAAACATCCCTAAAAGTGCAATTTCTGTGGTTATCATAGCGTTTTAGAAATACTGTGCTGGTATGAGCACCTTATTACAACTAGATTCATCATGTGTGAAACTGGAAAAAGGGCAGGAAAGGGAAAACATTCATTTTGTATTTAGAAGCTTCTTGGAGGAACAGTTATCACTGAAAGGTAATTGTTATTTAATTGGTGAATTGTCCTGAATCTGTTCATGAACAGTATACATAAGCCATATATTTCACCAATCTATATGAATATCACAAGGTTTGACAAACAACGTATACATTATGCAATCATTTTATTTAGATGTATGTGAATCAGCAAAACACTGAAAGTGTATTATACAAGAGCTTTCATTATCAGATGTTGAGTATCAACAATTACATAGATTATGGGTGAATAATGTAATCTATTCTCGGGCTTTAGGAAAGACAAACAGGCTTACTATATTGTTTTACTAATTCTTTCAAATAGATTTGAGCAATCATAAAAACGATTTAGAGGGTAGCTGGTGTTTTACTAATGTTAACATTAATGGAAATTCATAACTGGTTCATAGGAGCTATGGTCCCAATATTGTCCATTTACCTTTTTGGATTTCTGTAATGAAAAATTAACTACAGTGTAATTCTGATAATTGGTGCTGGTGACTGTAATTTACTTCTTCACTTGCTTTTAGATAGGATATCCAAATCAAAATGTATCCCAAATAAAATGCAAAAAGGTTTAAAATCAAATAGAACACAAAGAGCCTTGTCAGATTCTTGAAGAATTCCCCACTGGGATTTACAAGAATATACCTTTCATTCTTGAATTGAGCCAAGGCAAAATACTATAGTGGTAAAAGTAACATGGGTAATCTTTGGCTCAATATTTAAAGTTAAGAAAGAAATATCTTTTGTTAACTGCCTCCTAGACGTGGTGTTATGCTTATAAATGAGATTCACAGTGATATTGCTCATTCATTCCATAGATTTATTCCCCTGAACTTTTTCCTTCTCTGGACAAAATTAAAAATTACATACTTAAAATTCCAGGTTTCAATATATTCTCTTAGATCTTTCCTCTTTGGATGATAATTTACCCCTACAAGAAGTTTCTATTATAATTGACTTCTTTTTTTAAAAAAATAGATTTTATTGGATTGCATAATACATACAACTTAGCAAAACGTTATATCACGTCCAGGCATAACAGCATAACAGTGCATATGGATTATAATTGCCTTCTGTGAAAAAGTGAGCTCCTGGTCCAAATGGCATTACTTTAGAATTTATACATGTATATCGGATTTATTTGAATTTACATTTTTGCAATCATATGATCATTTCCCCTCTACTAATTATCCTCAAAGACGTTTCTTGCAGACTATAAATATGCCTTATTCCTAAACTTGAGAAAATACTCCCTTTTGTAAGAATTACCCTTTAATATCCTTAATAGTAGTTGTAAGATATTTCCAAACAATTTTAGCTCTTATTCTGCAAGACTTCATCCGCCGATTGATTAAATCAGAACTAGAAGGTTAGCATAAACAAATGCCTGTTTTTAAGTATGATTGATAAGGCAGCTTTAATGTAATCCTCTTTGATGCTTTATCATTAGAGGCTGACAAAGCTTTTAATTGCCCCAATCGAAAGTTTATGTTACATACTTCAAAATGGCATGGGATTGGACCTGAATTTAAAAATATGGTTTCTTTGTAATACAAATCACATGCATCTATTTTTGTTAATATTACCTTCCCCTTCCCCTTCCCCTTCCCCCCCCATTAAAATAGAAACTATAGGTTGTCCCCTTTCTATTCTTCTTTATTTTCTGTCTCTTGAACCCCTCTTAGTTAAAATTTGAAATAATATTATCATCGAAGGCTTCCTAGAGATGATGAAGTAATTACATACTCTTCCAATGTTAATGGCTTTAACAGTTTTTTTTAAATTAATTTTCTTTTCAGGTTTACACTCAGACAGCAGGCAATACACATTTGTGAACGATCAGTTACATTTCCACCCAGTTGAAAAAGAAAACATTGCAGATATGAAGTCTGCTTACAGTTAATAAGACTAATACCAAAGACTAATACATCAGTTTCAACTCATCAGGCAATAGGATGGAACTCCCTATGTGCATTGCGTCTACCGAAGTGGAACATGAGTAGAGTTGTACAGCAAGGGTTCAAAGTCAACGATAAAACAACTAACATAAAAACTATAGAGGGTAGAGGCAGATACAGGGTATGTGACAATACTAAATAGGGGGCAAGTACAGCTGCTGCGAAGATCACTACAGTGTGTGAAGGCATCTTGGCACAAGACACCAGTGAGTCAATTTAATGCAATTTATACATTGAACTGATGATAGATCAAGAGGAGGAGAACGTGTGCGGAGTCTATTGCCGATTCCTAGGATTTTGCATGCGTTTTACTAACGGGGGAAGCTTAACTGTCATACGCCTTGGTGTAGGAGGGAACCCAGGTATTGGTGACGGATGGGGATTAGACAGCCGGTGCACATCTATGGGGGAAGGGTGTAATCTTTGGCTTGCCACAAAAGACTTCGATGAGCTCATCCCATCTCAGCAATATATAGTATTTCCATAGGCTCCTTGCTTCTTCCTGTTGGAGCAAGGTACTCTCAGAATTTGCCCAAGAAGCTACACTATGACACCATACAACCTCCAAGTGTGGTGCAGTAACCTTCCAAAGGCATGTGATAGACTTCAGTGCCAGTATGAGTGCCAAGCCAAGACAAGGAGAAGGGCCTTGTGTTTTTTGAGCGTTTAAACAGCCTCAAGGAACAGACATCCCATCTGCACAAGTTGTTATATTCCGACTAAAACAGCAATTGACCCATGACCTCAACCCAAATGTGTTAGGGCAGGGCATGTCTAGAACATGTGCTGCACATAGCGCCCATTAACGGGCATCAAGGGCAGAAGGAGGCGGCACCCAGGAAAAATTATTAATCTTCTTCTTCTTGGGAGTACGCTTTGTGCAGAACATAAAATTGCATTAGCTTTAATTTAGCATTCCTAAACATTATGAAAGGGTGAGTAAGGACGCAATACCACTCAGAATCATAAACCTCTGTGCCGAGATCTGTTTCTCATTTAACTTAAAGCGCGTCTGAGGGGACTTGTGTATGTGGCATCAGTGCCTTGGTCAACCCCTTGATAAGATGCTTCCCGGTGCCCATAGTGAATCATCAGTAGTACCTCCTATCCAATGACTTATCTGGAGGGCTGGGTAACGGGCAAGGGGATTGAATGTATTATGGTTTGTAACCCAATAAAAGTCTGTTTAAAAAAAAAAAAAATCAGTAGTACCTCATATGCTGGCGCTTCTATTCGCGACTCTGCAGCCACTATGTACCAGCAGTGGCACAAAGAGGGAGTCAATATATTGTGAGTCAGAATGTGACCTTGATGTACGCCATATTGCTCCCAGAATTCATTGAAGGTAAGCAACGAGCCCTCATTGAAAAGATAACCCTAAGTCTCCACCCCTAGAGAATGCTATTGTTTGAGATTGGCAAGTGAAAATTCACTTCCAATACAGTAGACTAAAGAGCGGAGTGGCTGGGATATAGGGGAGGCCGGGAGGAGCTGCACTGTAAGGGGTAGAATTCTAATATAGCATGTGTGATCAACCCTTAGGATTTGGGGAAAAGTTCATGTAGGACTACCTACTGGGCAGAATTACCTCAGTTAGTATCCTTGGTGACTGCATTGTAGCAGTGCTGTCTAGCCAGGCACTCGCCGCCACTGGAGTTGGGAGGCAATGCAATAATGTTCAAAGTTAAAGACACAGGTTGTCCTGGTCAGTTGGGCACCGAAATTTAGTCAGTGCAACCCTGCGTCTGCCATTGCTTCATATCAGCTCAAAAGAGAGTGGAAGAACTTTGCAATTAAGTGGAGCGGGAGACTCACAAAGTGATAAAGTAAGAGGAGAAGCATACTAATTTTTTAGTGCGTGTTACTGGCTATTACTGAGAGTGGTAAGGTTAACCAGAACACCACCTGCCCCCTGAGCGCCGAGAACACACGCGTTACATTCCTGTTGAGCAAATCTTGATCTGGATGATATATTTGTATACCTACGTATCTTATCTGAAGGTATGCTGTTGCCAACAAAGAGTGGTGCCCCGATGTCCAACTTAATAAAGACGCGAAGGGGAAAACGGCAAGATTTCTGCCAGCTAAGGTGTTGGCCAGACACCACATGGAATTCTTCATTTTCATGACTTTGTGAAATATATGAACAATTCTGAAAGTTCATTACTAGCCCTTTCCATCAAATGGATGAATTTTCTAATGTGCCAGGATAAAAACTTCACTTCAACTAAAATGTTCTTTTTTTGAATAATAGTTCAAGATATTTAAAAGATATCTTGAAATTTTACCTACTTTGCTTCTAGAAAAAATGGATTCACTAGTTAAACAATAGTCTCAGCTTTATTTATCTTGGTGGGCTATCAATCAATCAATCGCGTTTGTTAAGCGCAACTACTCACCCATGAGGGTCTCAAGGCGCTGGGGGAGGGGGGTTTCGCAGATTCCAGTCCATCAAGGAGGGGGTCTGTCGAAGAGCCAGGTTTTGAGGTTTCTTGTGAAGATGGGGAGAGAGGTTGTCTGTCTGAGGTGGAGAGGGAGGGCGTTCCAGGCTCTGGCCGCGAGGAAGGAGAAGGAGCGGCCACCTGATCTGGTCTTTCTGGTGCGGGGGACCACGGCGTAGGAGAGCTGGGCTGATCGTAGGGTCCTTTGGGGTGCGTGGAATTTGAGTTGACTGTTCAAGTATGCTGGTCCGGTGTCGTGGAGGGCCTTGGGAGCGTGGGTAAGCTTCTTGAAGGTGACTATCTTCAACGGAGAGCCAGTGGAGTGGTAGTAGGTGTTGGGAGATGTGGCAGTGTCTTGGCAGGTTGAGGGCCGGTCTTGCGGCAGCTTTCTCGATGTTCTATAGCTTGCGTGTGAGGTTTTTGTTTAGTCCGGCGCAGAATGTGTTGCCGTAGCGGAGTCTGCTGGTGACCAGGGCGTGAGTGACAGTCTTTCTGTGTTCGAGGGGGATCCATTTGAAGGTCTTGCGTAGGAGGTGGAGGGTGTGGAAGCAGGAGGACGAGACGGCGTTGATCTGGCAGTCCATTTTGAGTTCGGAGTCCAGGATGATTCCCAGGTTGCGTGCGTGGTCCATAGGGGTGGGCGGACATCCGAGGACGGGGGGCCACTAGGTGTCGTTCCAGGCGTCGGGGTGTGGGCCCATGATGAGTACTTCTGTTTTGTTGAAGGCAGCTGTTTTTCATCCATTTTGTGACGGCTTCCATGCCTTCTCGAAAATTTTGCCTGGCGTTGTTGGGTTAGTTGGATAGGGAGAGGATGAGTTGGATGTCGTCTGCATATGACACAATGTTGAGTCTGTAGGTTCTGACGATGGGGGCGAGCGGAGCCATGTAGACGTTGAAGAGCGTAGGGCTGACGGATGACCCCTGGGGGACTCCGCAGGTGGTTGGTGTAGGGTCCGAGAGGAAAGGAGGGAGTCTGACCCGCAGCGTTCTGCCAGAGAGGAAGGAGCGGATCCAGTCGAGGGCCTGGTCTTGAATCCCTGCGTCGTAGAGTCTGCATATTAGGGTGCGGTGAGAGAGGTGCCGCTGAGAGGTCGAGGAGGATGAGGGCTGCTGTTTCTCCTTTGTCCAGTAGGGTGCGGATGTCATCTGTTGCAGCGAGGAGGGTGGTGTACATCCTGTGTTTTTTCCTGAGTCAAGGATGTTGTGCTCTTCGATGAATGTGGCAAGTTGGCTGTTGATGGCTTCCTCGAGGACTTTCGCTGGGAAGGGGAGCAGGGAGATGGGTCTGTTGTTTTTTAGGTCGGTGGGGTCTGCTGAGGGATTCTTGAGGAGGGGGTTGATCTTGAGTGTTTCCAGTCGTCGAGAAACAATGCGGTTGCCAGGGAATGGTTGATGGTGTGGCAGAGCATGGGTACAATGGTGTTGGCGGCTCTGTTAAAAATGTGGTGGGGGCAAGGTTGCGTGGGGGCCCCAGAGTGGATTGAGTTTGTTGTCTTCAGTGAGCCCTCGGTGGTGAGGACTGTCCAGTTGTCGATCGTTGGCTTCATGGTGTCGGGGGTGGTTGGTGAGCGTTCAGTATGTTGGTTGTCTTCATCGAAATTGTCGTAGATGCTCTTGATTTTGTGATGGAAAAAGATGCTGAGTTTGTCGCAGAGATCTTGTGAGGGTGGGATATCGGTGGACTCGCTGGTAGGTTGGGCGAACTCCTTGATGATGTTGAAGAGTTCTTTTCTGTTGTGTGCGTGGGTGGAGATTCTGTCTTCGATCGCTTTTTTTCTTGTTTTTCTGATGAGTTGGTGGTGGACTTTGGTGGCGGCTCTTAAGTTGTTGTGGGCTTCTGTGGATTTGGTGTTCCTCCAGTCCTTTTCAAGGCGGCAGCAAGTGCGTCTGGACTCTCGAAGTCAGAGGTAAACCATCTAGCTTTCTTGGCGTGGGTGTTGTTTTTCTTGAGGGGGGCTAAGGTGTTGGCGCTGTCAGTGATCCATCTGTGCAGGGTTCGGACTGCGGCGTTGGGGTCTTCGTTTTCCGCGACAGTCGGGATGGAGTTGATGAGTGATGAGGTTAGCTGGTCGTCGGTGATTCTGGTCCAATTTCTTCGTGGGAGCAGGTGCTGGTGTCTGTGGATGTTCTGAAGGTGAAGTTGACGCATCGATGGTCGGTCCATGGGAGTTCGGTGATGTGGCTGAAGGTGATGGAGTTTCCTGTTGTGAAGAGGGGGTCGAGGGTGTGTCCTGCTGAGTGCCTGGTTCGGTCACGATCTGGCGGAGTCCAATATTGTGGAGGTTGTCCAGGAGGGATGTGGTGCTGGGGTCCCATTGGTTGTCGAGGTGGAAGTTGAGGCCTCCCAGCAGGGTGTAGTTGGTGGATGCGATGGCCTGCGGAGAAATGATGTCCATGTTGGATTCGGCAAAAGAAGTCAGGATTCGACAGACAAAGCCTGAGGATTAGAAGAACAAGCAAACTTAAGGCTTTCTTAGGAAAAAAATAGTAGCTGAAAGATCCTGCTCTACTGCGTTTTCCTTCACCTTTTCCAACCCAGTATCCTCAGCAGTGTTACTTATGTTCACCTAACAAGTCTTCTTAATAGAATTCCTCGACTCCCGACTCCCAGCAGTTACTCAACTTTGGCGCCCTGGTGCCCCTGAGCCCGGATGGTTTTCACTGTACCTCTTGGGATTCTTATGAGCTTTCGTCATCGGCGCATCGCGATAAAAGGAATTGAGGCGTGTACATGGTCAATGTTTATGTTCACAGAGATATCCATTGCGTATTCCCAGAGATAATCCAAAATACAAGACTACATTATGAAGGACATAGTCTGTAGCCAAAAGGAAAGTCCTGTGAGTGATAGTCCAAGACTTTCATGTTTCTCTCTTTCCCTGTAAGAGATCCCCAATTTTTACCTGGAGCGATTACATTACAGTGGCAGTGCACACTATCCACCCTGTTCTTAGTCTCTTCTGTGTGGAGGATTACTGTCAGAGTTTGTCACCTCGCATCCAAACCCTTCTCAGGATCCTGACAAAGGATTTGACTATTACAGTGATGTATTCCACAAACATTTTATATATTTTTCTTACACCAATGTTTACTGTTAAAACGCCAAAATACTTTTTCCGGAAAGTGAATAATTTATTATCTACATTTTTGTGGAATAATACAAAAATGTATAATTTTTCTAGATTAATGTGCTCTATCAAGAAATGAGATATTAATTCTAATTTCTCACAATTTCACAGTGCTTTTTAACTTAAACAACTTTAATTCTGGTTCAATATTACTCCTAGCTCTTTCAAATAATGTATTTGTTGCAGAAACCTTTCTATATTTTCCCATGCTCACAACTGTGCACTGATCTTAACAAGCATTTATTATATAGCTACTTGGAACAGAACATAATTATGTCACCACCTTAATAAGAGTACTTTTTTGGAAAATAAGGTTTGAGAAAGGTATTTTCTGGGTACATCAAATGTTCAAAAAATATAATTGGTATGCTTTTACCCAATTACAAGATCAGTATAATATTCTTAGGCCATGTTTGAGTCACTATAATAAATTGAAAGAGACTATTTCTAATATTTGACAATGCACTGTTATGGTGTCCCTTCTACCCATAGACACAATGAGAATGATTTAGAACATGCTAATTACTGTACACCAGTTGTTAATACACTGGAAGAAAGTCTAAACTATACTATAATGTTTGGTGGAATGGCATTTGCTTTATACATAAAATGAATATTAATTGCTCTTCATTTCAAATGTCCATTTAAAATACTCAATTGTGGTTGCCCTGGACAGAATTAATAATAAACACAGTTATAAGATAGGATAACTGTACAGTTAGGAATGGTGAAAACCTCTGTGATATTATTTATGGAATCAATTCCTAGGTTTGTTGCTTATTGTCGCTTCCCCACATTGTTCCTCGTTATATATACGTGCTTGAATCACTTTAAGAAGTCATATACAAATTTTAATCACCTCTTTCTTTGTACGTTTTCTGACTGTATTAGTTGTCCTAGCATTCTTACAGTATGGACAGGTATTATTGTTTTGTTTACTGCTGTATGTCTCTTGTATAAAATAAAAATATCATAACTGAAAAATATAAAATCGAGATTTACACAAACTCACATGAAAATTTCCACAAAAAAAAAAAGCATGGAGCCTGCTCAGTGAACCCACCGAATCACAGGATGACACTCATTTGTGATTCATAAAGTGTATCAGACTGGCCTGTTTGGCTGTATCGCACAGTTCAATCTGCAGAGGTTATGTGGTTAGAGTGGAAAGAATATACTTTAGGAAAGGCCTAAGATGCACAATTCATAATCTAAACAACAGCACAGTGAAAAGAGATAAAGACCTTAAAAGGTCCAAACCAAATGTACACAAAAAGATAAACTGACTCATTAAATCATTAATCATAATCAAAAACGATCAAACTGGATCACCTTGTCAGCATGAATACCGTCCACTCAGCTGCCGAAAACAGAATTCACAGAAAGACAGTCTGTAAATAAAGTATTGTAGCCTTGCTTCACAGTGATCAAACCGACATGCACTGGATACCGGCTAGAAATGGAAACTCTAAGCTGGACACTCTGAACCAAGAAGTGAATTAATACTTCATCGCATCAGTAGCATATGTAGGATACACACATGAGAACCAAGTTATAAATCTGCGTCAAACATATTCACTATAGACAAAGATGACCTGTCCCAAAGAAGGGAATTTCCCTCCACCACAGTCCGATATGAAAGGTCATACTAAAAGCAGAGCAGAACATGCTAAGGAGCAGCGCTTACGCTGCTGGACTCCTGGCCAAGGAACAAGTCATATGAACAATCAAATAGAAACCAGTCCTTTCAGGTTGTAGATACATATGACACTTTCTTAAAGGCTATTTTGAGAGACAACAGTGGAATAAAATATCCACTGACAGCAAAGACTGGAGCTAACAAGCAACTTCAAGAGAAGAAAAGTAGCAGAGACAGATGAATGGATTCAATAAGCAGAAGCAAGGCTAGGAGAGGAGTTCCAAATGACCAGAGCTATCAAGTACCAATATTTCCAAAGAAACAAAGCCACAGTTTACCATGGACAAGTGAGAACAGATCAAGGACCAGCAGAAAAATGGGAATATGATATGAGGAGGAAAACACCCTTTCAACGATGCAGAAAAAAGAAGTAACTGGACTGGTATGCAGAAGGATTTGAAGATGAGCGACTGGCCACCTCCTTAGGTTTTCAAGAAGACATCACAATATTTTGGGGATACCTCCAGAGAAAGTATCAGAGCCCTCAAAAGTGATTTTAAACCACCTGCTGGACTATCAGACCAAACAAAATGCCCTCACTGATACATGGAAGATGGGCGTAAATTTGCAATATGGTAGCAGACAATATTGTAGAAACTCTAAGGAGGTTCTTTTCAAACTATCATAACTAGGAAACAATAAAAAAAAGATATCCTACTTCCATCACAGCTCCGAGATTTCAAAAGATTTCAATCAAATTCTGCAGTGAATAAGGTGCAGCAATGCCCTACTTACAAGAATATTGAGGAAGCCAAAGCAAGTTGATGATCAGATTGTCACCATTACCAGAGATTCCCTCTAAAAGGAAATCACTAATTCTTTAGATTTTTAACAATCTTTATAAAATAGATACTTGCTGCCTCAGTATTACAAGAACTAGAAAGATTTATCCACAGGATATGCCCTTATTTGTGGCATCAGGCACAACACACTGTTATAAGGTTTACAGTTATATGTTACTCTACACTAAACGTGGGGGTCTGTAGATCAAGAAAGTTTATCCATACGAGGGGAAAAGACAAAGTTCAAAGGTGGTAGCTATCCTAGGTCAAAAAAAGTTACACCAACTCATAGAAGAAAAGTACAATAATAAAACGCAGGCAGAGGCTTCTCACATGGCAAAAAAACAGAGCAAAGTGCAGGTTGTGGACAAATGCTATAGCTGGGGGACCTGAAGCTGTTAGACATGCAACAGGTTGAAAGGAGCTTCTTATACACCTTCCAGAAGTATTATGCGTAGGGCAGGTATACATTTGGTAATACAATGCAAGCAGAAACAGGCACCAACACTTTACTTAAATTGCAGATGCCCCCTATTTCTGAACTCAAACAATATCAATCTCCACAATTAAATATATGTTTTAGTCCCAGTATCTGGCAACTCGGATATTCGTTCAGGAATTGAGAAGGCCACAATAGCAACATGGGAATCATAAGAAACTTCTCACAGTCCAAGTACAAATATGTATATTCCTCACAGATTGACAGGTATTTACAAATTAGAGAGGACATTCACAACACCGATAGAACAGACATCAAAATACTACATCACAAAGCTTTGGCATCAAGGAATGGAGGTATTATGAGGTTGTGCTGCAGATCTGAACACACCTCATCTAGCCTACCCTCACTATCTCCTTTGAATAAGGTATTTGATGCACTCATATGGATTAACCACAGGTTATTTGTTACAAGAAAAAAAATAATTTGTGGTATACACAATTTTACATTGATAAAATACTTGAATCTAAATGAACACACTAAAATCGAAATTTTATATGTAATGTAATGTAAGTCCAACTTATATAGCGCGGCTGTCACCCAACGGGTATCCAGGCGCTGAGATTACCTAAACACTGTGCGTACAACTGTACGAGCCTGGTGGAAGGATCAGTGACTTTTCTGAGCTAATTTCTCGGAAAGAGCCACGTTTTCAGTTTCTTTCTGAAACGCATTAAATTCTCAATTTGTCTAAGATTACTTGGTAATTCATTCCACTCTTTTGAAGCAGCAGAGCTGAAGGCTCTACCCCCCAGCCGGGTTTTTTTGAATCTGGGTATGCACACCAGTTTAGCGGATGATGACCGAAGATTTCTGGCTGGGAGATACCAGGTGAATCTTCTTTGCAGCGGTTTGGGCCTCATTCCGTGTACAGCCTTGTGGACGATGCAGAGTGATTTAAATAGAATTCTTTGCAGAATTGGTAACCAGTGAAGATCCTTCAAGGCTAACGATGCGGAGAACCTGCGCTGTCTCATGAGTGCTAACTTTGCCGCAATTATTTGTATTCTCTGCAATTTTTTTATCAGAGACAGTGGTGCTCCAAGCAGCAGAGTATTGCAGTAGTCCAATCTACTAAGGATAACGCTTCTTACTACTTGCAGTCTAACGTGGATTGGCAGTAGTGTAAGTAATTTACGAATCAGTGATATGCATGTGCCCACTGTCTTATTAACTTGTGAATCTAGCTGCAGATTACTATCAAACAGTACCCCCAGGTTTCTTACCATTTTGGATGGTATCAAAGGATTAGTTGTTGGAATCGGCCAAAAGTCCGCTGGGAGTGGGCGAGGTATTTTATTTGTTGTGCATTGTACAATCTCGGTTTTATCGCCGTTGAATTGTAGGGAGTTATCCCTAAGCCACTTCGCAGTTCTTTGCATACACTCATGGAACCTATCCAAAGGTATAGTTTGGTTCCCTTCTAATGAGAAGACAAGTTGCGTGTCGTCTGCATAGTTCACCACTTCAATTCCAAAGGATTTAATTAAGGAAATGAGTGGGCGCAGATAGATGTTAAATAAAATTAGGCTTATTGCCGATCCTTGAGGGACCCCGTGCTTTATGAAGCTGTTTTGGGAAGAAAAAGGAGGTATGGCCACTGCCTACTGTCTGCCGGAGAGGTAGGACCGAAATCAGTTCAGCGCTGTCCCGACAATTCCAGACTCCTCAAGCCTTTTGATCAAAGTGTTGTGATTGACCGTATCGAATGCGGCTGACATGTCCAACAGTACTAATATGGCCACTTGGCCTAAGTCAGCACGAATTCTGAGCTCATCCAGAACTGTCACCAGAGCGGTTTCTGTACCATGTGCAGGTCGGAACCCAAATTGGTCCTCATCCAGCACATTATTTTCTACTAAAAATTGTGAAAGGGCTGTGCCACCACCCGTTCCAGGATTTTTACAGGATAGGGTAACAGGGAAATGGATCTATAGTTTGAGGGACATTGAGGGTCCAGTGTTGTTTTTTTCAATAGGGGGGTCACCACTGCCTTCTTCCAGCATTCTGGGACCACATCACTAGTCAGTGACTGACGGCATATTTGGTAAAGCTTGGGGAAATGCTCCACATACCTGCTAGATTAGCTTTTACTTAGAAAAAAAAAACCATCATGTAACTTGAATTAAAAAATTAAAAAATTAATATGTGCTGGAATCTCTATTTCCGTCATGCAAGATAGGCACAGTGTATCTATCTATTCCAGCGAGTACTTTGCCCATTTATGACAAAAGGGGAATAAGTACAAAATGCCCAGTCTACATATTTAATGAAGATTTTGGGTAAATGGTGAAAGAAAGTAGCCCATGCAAGGCTCAAAGCCAGTTATTGTCTTTGCCTCATAACAGGTGAGGTCATGGTACAAACGGTGACTTGATTCACTTATTTTTCACAAACCTGTAACACTGCAGGATTGTTGTTTATTTCCTATATAGCCCAGTGCTGTTTTTCCTATGTTAGCCTAACTATGCACATTGGAGACGCCATTTGTTTTGCACACATTACCAAATATCACACTTGCTGTTGGGCCACATTGTATTTTCACACATAGTAAGCACATTATTTTGTATTTTGTACTTTTCCTGGGATTTAGTTTGAACACACTTGGCAAAGTCAAACAATACTGCTCCTGGGTATTCTCCGTGGCTGGACACCAGCACCTAGACATAATGGAGACACCCAGCTGCTGTTTTTGAAAACACGTTTTGGCATGTAACCAGGGACATGTCACTCTAAAAACACATAGCGGAGACTTGCAGGCAGTGCAAAGGTCCTGAGACAAGAAGGCAATGTAGGCTGAGATGTAGAGCAACGACCTATCTATGCTAAGGTATGGTGTCTGCTACTCAAACCCTGAGATCTATAGTCCATAATCTATGATCACTTAGTTTCTATAGTAACGGTGGGTTTAGGCAAATCAGTCAGCTAATATGACAGGGCTATTCACTCTATATGGTCTGCTAATCACACTACTGACCCGTATTTGTTTTCTAGCTGTGGCGCAATTACTGCATATTACAGCACAATAGTTTAAATAAATATTGTAAACTTCCTCTGTCTCTTTACTATTTATTGTGGACAAGTACGAGTGAGAAAACGAAAGGGGGTGACCTGCTACCGTGATCTCTGAGAGGTCGGGAGTGTTGTGTTCTTGGGTGCCAAATCACTTGTCTCTCTGGAAAGGTGAGGAGGGCAAGTAAGGCACTATAAGCTAGTCTGATTCTAGTCCAGAGGTACTGTTTGGGTATGGTGACTCAGTCCCTACATGCTGATGCTCTATGGTCCCAAGCATAGTTCTGTTCCTTAGCAGAATCCCTGCAACAGGAAAAAATACTTTGGGGGAAAAAAGACTATAGCTAATACTATGGGTGACATCTAGATGAAGGCGAATCAATTATACAACAATTTTTTTGAGTCTTTATTATCTATGAATTGTTTTTATATATGTTATATCTTTGGAGGGGTAAGGCTAAATTTGATGTACAGTGGAATGCGTCCTTATGAAATACAGATTGCATTTGTAGAAAGATAAACGTTTTATAGAGAACATTATTTAGACTAATCGGAGAGTTTCTGTTTAATGTAGATAATGCTGGAACAACGACAGTACTGAAGATGCATGGAATTCCAAAAGTGAAATATTAAGTATTGAGTAACATACAGGAGTGACATGGATACGACGACATGCACTGTAAACACAGTAAAGTGGCTTATACTTTCCGAGGAATGACTCCACGGGTAGTGAGGGGTGAATGTAGCGGTGAGGGGTAAGGCTGTGTCTGGGTGTTAAGAACTGAATGCATTTGCTTTGTGATGTTTACTATCTGGAGTGTCTCTGCTGTGATTGCACTCCACCTTGTTGAGTTGCTGCTTTGTTGTTAGTTGTTGTGATTTTATAAAATGACAAAGGTTGTAAAAAAAAGTGACATACTTTAAAACCTACCACACATTCTAACCAAGTAAGTCAACCACATGTAACCCGCCATTTCACACTGACATACCCTAAGACTATCCCCATATACTATGAGCATTTCACCATCACTTCCAAGACACCTTTTACCACACACTTTCCCTCTTACGCAACACCCAACATACACACAACATACCTGGGCAAATTAAGAGAAGAACCTAATGCTGCCCTGCACACATAAAAACATTAACAACCACCACACTCAAACACTCCACAAGAAATTACCCTACCACGAAACTGAATCTTCTAGAACAGTGGTCCTAAAAGTGTGGCTCGGAATCAACATGTTGCTCACTGCACCCTAAAAATGTTGCTCGTCAGATGATCCAACCCCTTTGATAGTTATTCTGATCAATGCTACTCTACACACACATTTCTTCCCTTTTGACGGCAGGATGAGGAGGCCCTCCTGATTCGTTGGCACCTTGGCGGCTAGTCCTCCGACACTTGTACACCGCAGGCACTGCCTGACAAAAGAACCAAGGTTCCAGGATCCTTGCATCTGAGGCAGTGAAGCTGGGTCCTCTTTATTGGTGGGTTGGCATCTTTGAAAGGCGGCTGAAAGCTTCCTGCCCAAACACAGAAAAACAGAACTTCCGAATGCCTCTTGAGACCGAAGTCCCTCAGAGCAACACAGAGACAGCTGTTCAAAACTGCTTTAAGACGTGTGAAAAAGAAAAGACAAGACACCAGCCGTGTATGCACCCAGGATATAGAACAACATAACATCTCAGTATTCATCAGGACCACCCTGGTATTGCCCCAATTAAGGAAAGAGTTGAAGAGTCACCACTTTGAAAACCGCTACATCACAATGCAATATCAGTCCAGAGCCCAGATTCCTCTCCTATGACTTGTTGACTTCATACTGGTCTTTGACCATGTACAGGGCTCCACTGCCTTTTGACTAGGCGTGTGCTATAGGAATACCATATACCTACATACATACCATGCCTTTACTTTCCAAATTAACTAACCCCTCTCAGAAATTTCATAAAAGGATCATGCAGAGTGTTGGCATATGGAAGAATTTCATGTAGAGGAGCTAGGACTAATATTTTATTTTAGGCAGGAATTTCTCTTAAACCTAATACTACAGTGTTTTCGTTCACAGCTGCTGAGCATATTCTAAAATTAAAGTTGACAAGCACCATGAAGCTGTACAAAGGACTCACAACAAAGTTTAAAAATTGCAGTTGGCAGTGCCTGGCACACATGATGCCAACATATAACCAGACACAGAATCAATTACCTGCAAATTTTCCAACGCCTTCTTTATAATCTTCTAGGACTTCATAGTGCTCTGCCCTGTGAACAAGAGTAGAACTTTCACTCGGATGAATTGGTTTTAAGGCATCTATTTGAAACACTGGTCTCTCATTAAAACCAACAACATGGCCTATGACCATCCCACATATCTCTAAAGTGACTTAGCTGCTCAGCTTTAGGGAGTGAAGAGAGGGATAGCAATGCACATGGAAGAACATGCTAAAGTCATAAGAGGAGGATTTTTTACTTTTCATGCACATACACATCTTGGTCGTCTAAAGAAGTGAGAATTTTAACCCAAAAATCACATGTATCTAGGGATGCAGAAAAGAAACTGAGGGTTCTGCAACATGGAATTAAGAATATATTTCCATTTGTATCATAATTATATGACACAGCTCCAGCAATTCCTTGTTTTTACGTATGGCTGGACCTGGACCCTAAATTTCAGATCCCAGTAGGAACGGGCTGTGCCTCTCGTTCCAATGGGTGGCTTCTGCCCAGTTTTCCTGTCAACTGAAAATCTGATCCAGGAGGGCGACATTTTCACATGCATCTCCTCCAACCCTAAGCCCACAATTTAAAATATTTTCTAAGCCTTTCAGACATGTTAGTTATTAAATTGTACTGTTTGAATTGTGCCCATCTGGACAAAGACTACAAGACACCAGCTACTCCTCTTAGCCGGAATTAATACTTTATGGCACTGCCTAGGACAAACCAACAGTGCACGAACTTGGATGGAAACCCTCATTTGGGTTGGGGGAGTTAGGGGGAGGCGAAAATTTGATATAAATGGAGTCTTATTTTTCTTAGCCCTTCAGGGCACTGAGTTTATTGTGTGCTCTCTACTAGGCCATGCTGCATCGGACTTCTTAGCCCCTATCGTCTCCTGAAGTAAGCCTTCATGATAGACCGCTTCCACAGAATGACAAATGCCCAAGGAAGAGAAAAAAGGAAGGAGAAAGGAGGATGGTGAGGAAGGAAGACGGGGGATGAGGAATGAAGGAGAAGTGAAAGGAGGACGGAGGGGGAAGGGAAGGAGAGGAGGAAAAGGAAGGAGAGGAGGAAGGGGAGAAAGGAGAAGATGAAGGAAGAAAGGAGAAGAGGAAAGGAAAAGAGGAAGGAGGAAAGAAGAAGAGGAAGGAGGAAAGAAGAAGGGAAATGAGGAAGGGGAAGAGAAAGGTGGGTGAAGAGGAAGGAGAAGAGGAGGTGTCTGCCTAGGTCTCCAAAGCCTAAATATATACACAAGGATCTGCCAAAAGAACTCTTGGACAGGAATGAGCAGAACAATCAATGAATGGGACTTTCTGTATCCTCAGAATATGTAATGAGGAGGTCATACAGACCTGGGAAGGACCAATGTGTACATCTTAAAAATGTGCACCACACTTCAGATTTGGACAGGTGATTGCACAGAAACAAAGTGTCAGAATAACGAGTAGATATAACAAGCTTTGGAAAAGCCACTAGGGCTCCCCTATGCAAGAGCATTCCCAGGAAACCTTTAAGAAAGGTCCCAAAACCAGACAGTAGGCTTTGGCCTAAAAATAGCAATTTCTGTTTACTCGGCTGAGGTTTGATCCCTGCTGATGAGACCGTACCTACATGACGTGTTTTTAAAATGGCGTTTCCTTTTCTCCAGGGCAGCCAGTCACACTGTGACTGGCCAGACTTGCACTGCCGCTGCAAATAACGTAGCTAGGACATCAAAAGCGGAATGAAGCAGTCAGTAGTGGCTCACCTCAATCAAGTTACATATACCGCCCGTCATCCCACTCCACACGCACTGCCAAAAATGACTAAAGCTGACTTTGTTAGCAATTTGTGGCCAGCGTCTGGTTACAGCTGTATCACTCATAAAATCTAATTTGGGCTTCAAATTCCATCTTCTTACAAGTACCACAGCTTCTCCCTTCCATCAACCCCTTTTTCGCCCTCCATTGGTGGTCACTTTTCCTTACCGCCTTTCTTTATTTCCCACCACCAGGGCCCAGTTAACCGTTGTTCATTGTTCAATGCCTCAACTTCAAGCACATCCACTACCACCTTTTTTTCACGCTGTGCCGCCCTACACTGCTCATCAAGTATCAGCTTTCTCTGTTAATGCTGCCCGTACCAATGTTACCACCATAATAGCTGCGATAACCTTTTCATGATCCATTATTCCATTCAGAAAACGGCTACTCCTCATTTGCTCTTTCCTCTTCAGTCCTCATGATCCTTCGTTCCCATCAGCCTGCACCACCCACCAGTGCTAGCCAAGGTGTTAGCGCAGCACAAGACACCATGTTAACAAATCACAACAGATCTGCAAGCTTCAATGACCACGCTCAAGCAAGGCCTACTGCATCAAAAACACAATATTTTCAGACTGCCACAAAAGAGATGCTGGATATCTCCCTTCCACACAGTCAAGAGGCATTGCCTCAAGAACAAAACAGTACTGAAACAGGGATTAATGTTGTGCTTGCATGGGATGTTCCAAAAATGGCAATCGCCAGAGGAAGTTGAAAGGCAATGAAACATGTTACTACAACTGAGACAATAAAAATATCAGCCAGCATAGACTACTCCACCCCTTGTAAGGGATTACAAATGGAAATGTGATGAGCCACTAAAAAAAGCAGGTATCTGCAGGACACCAGGAGATAACCAGAGGTGCCAGCTCTAACAGTTCAAAGAATCCTTCAGCAGGAACAAGTAAGCGGACCAAAGTCTGAGCCCCAGTGCTTTGACTAGCTTGGTACTTACAAGCTGGAGAGGGTGATGTGAGTCATGGCTGGTAGGCCCTCAATGGTGTGCAGGGTGTCGTGGGTGAGGTGTGGGGCAGAGCCAGTCCTTGTGTACAGAAGGCACCCAGGAAACTCCAGGCTCTTTTCGCCACTTCGGCCGAGGTGAGTCACCGCACCAAGCCGACAGCCGTTGACCACCTTGGAGAGGTTAAGCTGCATCTTGAAGAAAGCTTCGGGCAGCATGCGGGTAAATCTGTGCGAAAAGCGACAGGCTTCATTTTAATACAGTAGCACAAAAACCACAACCTCTCCCAGCCCTCTCTTTGTCACCATCAGTTGTCAATTATGTTTTATTCAATGTAAAACATTTGTGCTGGTGGAAAAACAAATGGGGACAGCTATTGCTGGCAGCCTGGAATTATATAAAACTATATAGAACATGCATACAAGTTTAATTTCTGGTTATAACTATTTTAAACATTTTGATTAGGTTTGTAACCATTGTAGTGTCAGCTTAGCTTTGCACAGAAATGAACATCATTATGAAAATAAGGGTACATATCCAGTTGTTTAGGGATAGTTGCAAGTAATACATTTTTTCAAAACTATCAAGTCAAGTCAAACTTTATTGCGGTTATATTTACCATAAAAGAACATACAGAGAAAAAAAAAAGAAAAACACCACAACTAAACGACAAATCAAGCAATCCATTTCAGTGCACTAATCTCAGGTTTTTAGTTAATTGTTAGACATTGTTTTTTTTTTGTTTTTGCTTTTTTTTTTAAATTTAAATAATTCTTAAAAATTCTAAAATTGATAAAAGCAGATCATTCAAGAAATGTAAAATATATCTGGACACTTGGTAGTCAAACTTAATACTAGAGTGCTACAGCATTATTTATCAAATTCCTTCGGATTATCCACATAGAATATAAATATTTGGCTACTGCAGAAACAATCACTGCGTCTGTATCGGTTTTCAGTATCCTAAAGAAAACCAGATATCGCCTTATACCCAAGTTTTTACATAGCTGGATTATCCATTTCTTCCTGATATAGGAATAAGCTGGACAAAAGAGGATGGCGTGTACAGGAGTTTCATCCTCTTGGAAACAACCTGGGCAGAGACATACAAAACCCCCTTTCCACCTATCAATCTTTTGGAAAAGGGGCAAAGTACCGTATCTAAATTGTAAGTACAGTTTCTTTGCTAATGTAGGTTGGATTATATCAATCATAGGCTCAAAGCTGTAAAAGGGCTTGGTATCCAGGAAAATGTCGGTCAAGCTTGAACTTGTTGTAGATCTATAAAGGTTCATTAGGTTAATTTCTTTTAACAGTGCTTATCATAGTGTGTTTGGAAATGGCTGGGCAGGAAGCCTCGGGATTAAACCAGAGATCCTCAAACCCAGTCGATATAAGTGACTGTTTTACAGAAGCCAACCAGGGAATCTTACCCGAGCCTAATAGAGCCATCACGGCTTTAAGCTCCTCCTTATAATGGGCCAACTCAGGAATGCTCCACAGGCGCTTCCAATACAGTAAGGGCCGGAGACCAATAACTTCTGCAATTGGGCAGATGTTTAGGTCTAATCTTAACGGGACCAAAGGAGTGCTTTTTGGCAGATCCAATAATTGTCTTATAAAATTGTTTTCAGTTAGTGATAGGTTACTAACTGATATGTGTCCCCAAAGTTCTGCCCCATACAGGGAAGATGCCCTAGCTTGGACTTTAAAAATTTCGAGGGGGGCACTTATTATTTTGTGAGTGCAATTCTTCTGTACTTTCAAAATTCCACCAGCTGCTTGGGTTAACCTTAGATTTGCTTTAGCCACTTGTGGACCCCATCCCATTATCATTCAGAGTCAGACCCAGATATTCGAAAGTCGGGACCCTTTCGAGGGGTCTGGCATCCATTGTTGGATGGGGACAATTAACAGTGTTGGCGTTGAAGACCATATACTTAGTCTTATTTACGTTAACCACCAGATTTCTCCTGGTGCAAAATCTAGAGAATTGATTTAACACGCGCTGCATCCCCATCGGGGATTTTGAAAGCAGGAGCGTGTCGTCCGCAAACATTAGGGCGGGAAATCTCCTGGCACCAAATTTGGGGGAGTCAATGTCGTTTGTAGCTAGAAGATCTTCAATAAGCCCGTTGAGAAAAAGAGAAAATAGAGTCGGGGCAAGGACGCAGCCCTGTCTGACGCCTTTCTCAATCGGGATAGGACCAGTTAGCTGTCCTTGTTTACCGAAGCGTACTCTCGCATAAGTGCCTTCATGTAAGTTCTTAAACTGTTGGCATAGATATGGTGGGACCCCCATTGATAGTAAAATGGACCATAGCTGGTTCCGATCCACCATATCAAATGCTGACTTTAAGTCGACAAATGTGAGATAGAGACTACCCCCTTCCAAGGTCACATGCTTCCAATAAAGTACTTGCAACCGGAATAGTTGGTCAATTGTTGATATTTTTGCCCTGAAGCCCGCCTGTAGCGGCGTCAATATATCATTGTCACTGATCCAAGTCTCTAAACGTTGCAGCAATAGCCTGGCGTAAATTATTTGTGTGACGTCAATAAGGCTAATCGGCCTATAGTTTGAAGGTTGGAGGGGAGAACCCTTCTTGTGTATTGGAATAATCTCCGCCCCCAACCAAGTACTTGGCAGTGGTAGGCCCTGCAAAATCGCATTGAATAATACCAGAAGGTATGGGCCCCAAACTGCTGGTTCATCTCTAAATAGATCACCAGGAATCTTGTCGAGTCCTGGCGCTTTATTAGACTGAATGCTTGAAATGGCCAGCTTTACTTCCTCCAATGAAAAAGATAGCGCTGGCCATGTGTAGTTCAGGGCCGAAAGACTAAGGGAAAGTTGATTTGTACATAGAGAGGAAAGTGAATAAAGATCTTTAAAATAAGTAGACCAGGCTTCTTCGGAGATGTTGGGGGGGATCGTAGTCCTACCTTCTGGATTCCCTGTATGAACAAGGTTCCAGAAGGTCCTTGAATCCTTTGCTGCAAGTGCAGATGTAATGCCCGCCCAACGATCTGCCTCCCATTCTGATTTGGCATTTTTTAACAATTTTTTGTATTCTTATCTGGCTACGATTACATTAGGCCTATTGCCTAGCCTTAAGGCCAGCAATAGCGCTTTTTTGGCGTCCCTGCAGGATTTGTTAAACCATAAATTATTATCGTTTCGTTGTTTAGGTTTGGCAATGCCTTCCTTATAAAAAGTATCCTTTAATATAACAACCATTCCACTATGAATATCGGCCATTGACTCGACATCCATATTCAAAGGATTAATAAGGGTGGAATATGCCCTTTCGAGCAGGGGGATAGCATCATGATATAGTTTTGCCATAGTTTCAATAGATGAATGGGCAACCGCCCATCGAATTCTTCTCCCACCTTGTACTATTCTTAAATTATTACTTGGGGAGCTAACTAGGGCGCTATCCCCACTGATTAACTGATAATCCATCTCGATTATCAGGGGATTATGGTCACTTTCTATGCGGGGCGCTACGCTAAAATCTAGGATTTTTGGCCAAAATGCCAAACTCACCAAAAAGTAATCTATAATAGATGTGTGCCCCAAGGCATTATAAGTATGCTGGGCTGGGGTATCGCTCTTGAAGCGTCCGTTGCAGGCTCTGACGGAAAACGTGTAGGTAAGAGAGGTCAGCTGGAGGGCTAGGGCAGACCAGTTTTTCACAGGATAAGCATTAGATGGCGGGACTGACCAAGTTTCGTCCTCAGCCAATGTGATTGGAGGGACCCCTTGCAGAGGTTCAAAATGGCAATTGAAGTCCCCACCGATCAACAAAACTACATCGCCCCCAAGCGTATGTAGCAGCGCAATTAGGTTATCCAAGGTTGTAGAGCTTCTGCCAGATTGTACTGACCGAGAATAGATGTTAATCAAGGCCATTTTTGGTGTTTTGTTATGAGTCATCAGGATGCATAAGATGTCAGGGCTATTTGTCTCTAACTTTTTCAGCGTAAAACCTAAATGGATGCCCACCCAGATACACAACCCCCCAGATGGTCTTCCTCTAGTACCTTTTAATGCAGGTTGCGTAAAGGTAACAAACCCCAGCCTGTGGGTTGGACCTACCGCCCACGTTTCCTGGAATAAACAAATCCCATGAGAGTCCACAAAGGTACACCAATCCGGGATGTCTAGGTTAGATGTAAGTCCCGCTATGTTCCATGAAAGGATTTTAAAGGACCCGGTTGGCAGTGCCTGCTTTTGCCTCAGACATACATTGTTGGTTAGCTCATCATGGTCAAATGTCCCAGGGCCAGCTAGGAGAGGAGCTGTGTGCACAGTGGCAGTCTGGAGTTGTATGTCCAGGGTGCAATTGTCAATCATGGGGAGAGGTAAATCAACCCTAGACTCCCCTGTACTTGCATAAAGCATTTCATTATACATCATTCTGTCTACTATATGGGGCGAAGGTTTATTTTAATTTTAACTACCTCCATATGCTCCCTCCTAGTGGGCTTAGAAGCACCTTTCATGTTAATAGAATCTAGATGATAGATCAGGGTGGGACTGGGGGGCACGAAGAGTCAATCCACCTGATCAAGCAAACTATATCTATTACTCAAGGGAATTCCCGTTGCTTCTCCCCTAGGTTGGCCACCCCTACTTCTATGTACATAGTGCCATATGTCCTCCTGCTGTGGCTTCGCAAAGTTCCTTCCATAATCAGACAAAGGATAAACATGATCTGTTGGATAAAAATAGTCTAACCTCAGAGATTTAATCATTGTATTGAAACCTAACTGTTGCCAACTACAAATATAATCAACAGCCCTATAATCCTCAAAGTTAATTATTATGCAGTCCCCATCCACATTTTTTGGTTTATGTCCCACCCACCCCACCCTTCTAACAAACAAAATCTTGCTTTGAATTGATCTAGGCAAGGGTCTATGGGTGTTCAACCAGTAGATTGTCTTGTTTTTGAGTTCCTCATAAGATTCCTGTTTGGAACTCATTAACTCAGGGACCTCCGTAAGAATCACTACAAATGGGGCACAGTCCGGGGGTAAATTAATACAAGGTGAGTCTCGGTGGATAGGTTTTCCTCCATGGGGGTTTGAAGTCTCCTTCCCGGAAGTAGTGGTATTTGATAAATTTGCCAATTGTGAAGGATATGCTTTTTCCACAATTGAGAGGTTATTTTTTGAGCCGTTTGAATTAGAGGCCAAAGTCGGTCCCAATGTAGTAGGCAAAATAGGTTGGTCATTTACAATGGTGTGCATTGACTTAGATTGTGGCTGTGGGGCATTGACTGTTATTGCTAAGGCTTCAACTTGGGTTTGAATGGTAAGAAGGTCCGTTTTAAGGCCCATATTTCCCCCAAGCAAAGCCTCCATTTTTCCCAGTCTTTCATCTAAACAGTTCAATTTATGCACCACAGGCTGGATAAAAGAGGATAAAACCAAACTCAGTTTCCCCACCAAAGAATCTAAGTAAGGGGGATATGTAGTTTCAGAGTCACCGCCGGCCTTAACAGGGATATCTATTAAGGGCTCAGAGAGGCATGGCTCTATGGGCTGGGATGCCAGAGTACTATTAGGTTTAGGCTGTTTGGGATTTCTGGCCCGAGGTGCAGTGCCAGCCTTCTTCTTTTTGGGAATTGCACCTTCCTTAGATCGTGGATTCTTCTGTTTGTTTGGACTCACTTCCGTTAGAACTGGAGATATGTTTGTAGGCTGGCCAAGTAATGATTGATTTGATCGGTTTGGGCCATCGGCCTGGGCACCTAAATTGGCCTCAATTTCAACTGCAGGAGGGTCCAAAATAGCTCTGTTTGGCTGGATTGAGACTGGTGAACATACATGTGCAACAGGGCCCAGAGAGGATCTCCTCTGAAAGATAGGGTCTTGGGACAAACGGCGTTGCGTCAATTCAATTTCTCGTTCTAGGACCGATGATGCTCTCGTTATGAATTGATCGAGAGTCCCTGCGACCATTCCTATAGGTGTTGTTTTAGCGGCCCTTCTAGCGGCCATAGTACACGGATAATAAGGTGGGGAATTAGTATTATCGATACTCACAGATTGAGCTAACAGTTAGAGGGCTGGCCCAGCCCGGCCTCCATCGGCCCCGGACGGCCACAGACGGTCCCGCCCTTGTCCCGGGCTTCTCCCGGCGCCGCCCACGCGCGTCCCGCGACGCGGAGGGAGCCTCTCGTTTTTAAGCGCCTCCGGGCGCAACGGCGTCCGGAAGTGTCCCTGTGCCAGTTTGCAGGCTGGGGATTGTAGTCTCTGGGCCGTGGGTGTTGAGACGGCGGCAGGGAGACAACGGCGTAGGTGGTCCGGATGCTGCTGGTGGAAGCCCCAGGTATGTGCTCTCTGGCTGGCTCTGGAGATGCGTGTGCAAAACTATTTTATCATTTATTTTAGAAGATGAAAATCATGGAGTTATAAACAAATGATCTTACAACAAGCAGTACCATGAGGATGCATTATTTTATATTGTACGTAAGAGACAGTCCTACTCCAGACAGTCTGAGGCCTTTTCTAAGTCAACTACAATCACTTTGAGTGGCACTTCGAATTTGAGGGCCAGCACCAATGCATTATGTAGACGCCTCATATGATTACTATTTTTAAATTTACATTTTAAATGAATCGGCACACATTTTAATCACACAGATACATTCAAATGAAGTTCAGTGCAAGAAAGACAGATGATGGACATTACCCAGGGGTCGTTTCAACAGACCAATTAATGACAAATTCAGCCCCTCTTGAAATAATGTCGGTTAAGTGATCCGGCATAATCTTACTC
The DNA here is from genome assembly GCF_964204655.1 of Triturus cristatus. Classification (NCBI taxonomy): domain Eukaryota; kingdom Metazoa; phylum Chordata; class Amphibia; order Caudata; family Salamandridae; genus Triturus; species Triturus cristatus. The sequence continues at coordinate 86,748,598 of NC_140591.1, forward strand.
TGGTCGTGATTAACCCATGATCTAACTACATTTTGCTAGCACTTTTGCTAGCACCTTGGTTTCTGCCTTAATCAAACAGACTGGTGTATAAGGGTGTAATAGCGCCTCACGGGCATTACGTTTTAGGAATTAGGATGATCACTGCTTAATGCAAGTCTGGGGGTAGCACAAATCCAATAAAGAAAAAAAACATTGTTCCAGATCTCAATGCTGGGAAGTTTGAGGCAGGGTGGGAATTAAAGCCTACGAGGATTCTCTAATAGTGCATAAGAGGTGAACAGAGAGTAGCTGTTTTTCTATGCTTTTGGTTAAAAGTGAGGCTTAAAAATGCACTAAAATATTCAAAGAGATGATACTTTTACTAATTTAGCCCCAATCCATGCACATTTAATTTCGGAAAAGTGTGAATTTATGAGCCTTGCCATATTTTTGGCAAGTGGTAAATAGTAACAAGCTTTGGCATAGCCAATAGGTCTCGCCTGTGGGAACTTATACGTGTTTAACTATGCAACAGTTAATGTTGTTGCACCAAGGATGTTATGCTGCATAACTAAATACTTATAAGGTCCCAAAAGCAAGACCTATTGGCTATGCCAATGCTTGTTTAATTAAGCAGTACTGCACAATAACTATAGCAATTGCATAAAAAGCGCAGATTACATCTATAGGCAATTAAAGTTGTTACTTTTATTTATTCTTAACAACTTTCGTCTTCTACATCATTTTTGTAGGTATTCCATTTATAAATGTGATTTCATGAAGTTTTATCATAGTTTTAACATAGCGCCGCTCTACTGTGTTCTGACAGATGTAAGTTACATGACACCATAGCCACTGACACACAATAAACATATCTCCTCACAGAACGTGTCATTTTCAGACTGCCATCGCCTTTACTACTTCAAAAATATGCCTTTGTTGTTAAAATAACCGCGTTAATCAATGAAATATGTAGGGTTACTGGAGAGCCAGATTGACCTGTACAGTTCTGATGTTTTTTTAATGAAACTGGCGTTTTTGTATATAAACATGATGTTACTAACATTTTTTCCACATAGAAACATGAAACAGATGGCTTTATTTCATTTGAAGAATGAAACTGCATGTGTGTCAGCTAGAAAACGACATGGTGCTTCCTTGCAGTGCTGCTGGTCAATGAATGCACAATGTAGGCTTACAAGAAAAAAATAAGAACAATGTGCTAACAAATTAAAAAGCGTGGGAAATCCTTGCGCACCCCCTAACCAGAGTATTATTTTTTTTTAGCTTTGGCAGGCAAGAGCTCTTTGCAGAAAAGCTGCCGCCACTGTCCTCCGAATTTACATGAAACATACTGCGTCGTGATATGGTTCGCATGTTTAACATAAAGTCGGCGCAGCCAGGTTGCCTCGAACACGGGCACCTACGTGCCATCTGTGTCAGTCCTATTCCTGGGTGCCCCGGCCCTTGTTTATGAAATCTGGAAGTGAGACTGCAAATGAACTCGGTGAATGGTAGATTTCAGGCATTCCGTGATGGGCCATCATAAATCAGCCATTGTCAGTTATTTCTGTCTCAGTGAGTAAGCCTTTATTTAAAGCAAGCAGCAAGAATGCTGCTAGACCAAAGGAAAAAGCCCTGAGATGTTTGCAGGTGGTGCTATTCACAGCTGTCAATTAAACGCCTGACATTTCCATAATTGCCGAGAGGCAAAGCATATGCAACTGACATAAATATTATTTTAACAGAAAAATAAAAACAATCTGAACAAGTCAATTCATCATTCTGTCTGAGAGGTGCCGCGTTCCTGCTTGGCGGAATGTGGAGCTATCTGAGAGGCGGCATGAGAAGTGCAACAAGCATTGGCCGCGCGACGCGGGAAGCTTGTAATGAGAGAACCGGTGTCAGATTCAGAAACACGCTAGTGATACACACGCGTGGGAGCAGGAAAAAGTGATCGCGCTTGAAGGGTGTCGCAAGCAATGTAAAAAAAAAAAAGACGCTAGTGATGCGCAGCAGCAGGAATAAGTGAAAATGACCGCGCTGGAAGGGAGGCAGATGGCGGCTGCGCGCTGGCATGAACGCAAGCTTGAGACCAGCAAAAGCCTATGGTAGCACTTTGAAAACCCCAATACTAAATGTCTATCGCAGAACAGTGCATGTGCTGGCTCAGGCGAGACCTAAAAAGGTAACTGGCAGTTCACACTTGAAATGCGTTTACACACATCATACACAGTGAGCACTGACAGAAGGGAAGCTACTCCAGACAGAACATCACCACTATGTGTACCATCACTAAAAGGACCTGAAGGCACAGGAGGCCCAGCAAAGCACAGCTCTCGATCATGGGATGAACAGAAGGGAAAACATAAACTACACCTTTGTATTGATTAGAATGCAGAGGCCACAGACAGCAGATCTCCAGCAGTGCTGCATGCTAAAGTTAATGTGCCAGTGCCATTCACATGTACACTGTGATCAACTGCTGCAATCCAGCCCTACACTGTCGAGCACACTATTAATGCGAGTCAGGGCCTGCCATGCACAGGGATCATGAATTGAGGGTGATGCTAGCCGGATCCAAGAGGCCAGCTGAGGCCAAGAGCATGACACAGACAACAGCAGGAACAGACATAGGTAAGTATATAGCGATGCATAAAGAATTACTGGAATGCTGTTGTGAGTGGGCATCTGTGAGAGATGGCGATGTGCCCATGGCCCACCTCTGATACAATGCTGACACAGGCATAATTATGGGTATTCTTGGCATATTGTGGGCATGATGCAGTTTACCTCTCGTATAATGCTAGTCTTGGAATAATGTTAGCAATTCATAATCATAACATACTGTGGGAATGAATGGCAGGGTGGTGCCCACACTGGTATTGTGCTGGCGGAAGCGTATTGATAATCATGCTTGGCCTTTTGCTAGCAACCATGGCTTTATGGTGCCAAACCTTGGGTAATATTGGCCCTGCCATGGTGATTCTTGCAATATTTTGGACATCCATAACTTACAGGGACGATACATAGTGTATACATTCAGCAGTGTACTGCTGTGCAGCATGAATGAAAGTTTAAAAAACAAATTTTAAAAAAGCACTATGATGTGGTCAGTCAACCCTGGCTGCGTAATAGCACTTCAACCATGCTGGGTAAAAACATGGCCAAAGCCAAATAGTAGAGATATTTGGTGGAGTAATTTTTTTTGCCAAGTTGCACTGCAGTGTGGATGCTGTGGCATGTTTGAAAGTTAAAAAAGGAAGAAATCGTTATTGCCACTGCCTGTGTTGAAGGTTGAGGCTTTTTTAAAAATGTATTTTAGTGAATCTCAGCAACCATGAACAAGCATTTGCAATGCAATAGGTCTTGCATTACTGATAGCTTGAGGTATTGGCGTAGCAAATAGTAATGCAAAGCCAACAGCTCATACTTTCAGTAATGTAAGACCTAGTGCCTTGCAAATGCTTGCGTAGTGAGCCAGGAACCAGCATTGCATGTCAAGATGCAGCATCGCAAGCTTCTCCTAGAGGTCCCTACTGAGCAAGGCACCAGCACTGCATGTCGGGGGGAAGCATCGCAAACTTCTCCTAGAGGTCCCTACTGAGCAAGGCATCAGCAATGCCTGTCTAGGTGCAGTACCGTAAGCTGCTCCTACAGGTCCCTAGTAATCTGGGTTTAAGAGTCAACAAATATGGGTAAATTATAAACCATGTAATTCCTTTACAGAAGCCATATTGGTGCCAACATTTGCAATAGAATCCCAGATAATATACGCATCCCTCGATCCTTGAACCCAGATTACTAGTGTCATGAGGGTTTGGCTTTCTTAAGAGTAGCCAAATACTAATTCCCTCAGCTTTATAAAAACTTTTTGGACTGGTCAAAATTAATTCTTTCCTTTTGTGTACTTAAGATCATTCAACCTGTTTTTTCGTGCATCTTGTAAACGTCTGATATACTCACACTAAGGTTATTGCATTTGATTTTCTTTTCTTTAATGCAGCACAATTTTTTTCTGTTTGAATGTAGTTTATGCAGCACAATTTATCTATGTAAAAGAAGAGTGTTTATCCTTTTCATGTTTTGATAAGAATGTAAACAAGCATTTGCAATGCAATAGGTCTCACATTTACGTGAGTTTGAGCTATTAGCATTGCAAATGACAATGGTTTTATTTATGTTTTGGTTTTTAAAACATAAATAAAAGGCATTGTCATTTACAATGCCAATAGCTCAAAAACGCGTAAATGCAAGACTTATTGAGTTGCAAATGCTTGTTTCTACAGCCTGTCGAGGCAGACACGACTGAGAAGGACCAAGAGAAGTATCGGGTAAAGAGAAAGGAAGAGTGCGCCTCTGCTGAGATGAGCACTAGTAATGGATTAGGGCGAGGGTGTGGGAGAAGATGGGCTGGTATATGATGTCCACTTATGTAAGTGGGCACCGTGTACCAATCCAGACAAGCCTTATGGTGGTTTAAGAGGTCTTAGACAACCTTAGAAAGCTCTCTAAGTGGTAGCGTGGAGAGCAGCCTTCAGGCTTAGTCCAGAAGGAGTGTAAAGCAGCTTGTTTTTACCAGAATGCAATCTTATAGTATAGACTAAGTGAAAAGAACCACATCAAGTATTTATAAAAATATGTATTTATTACATCATACTCTCTAGTACGTTCAAATATTTCCTACACGGAGATAAACACAATGCAAACAATATTTTAACAAAGAAACACAGTAAATAGCATGAAATACACAGTGGACCCCGGGGAGGGACCAAACTATATACTAAGAAAGTGGTATAAGAGCCACGACTCGGGTCAAGACAATGTCGAGAGGATGTAGAAGTGCTGGGGACCCAAGAAACCACCTAAGGTGAGTAGATAGGGACCCCACGGAGAGTGTGTGCAGTGTGGGAACACTATTCTGTGCTCCGTACAACTCTACGTGTTAAGTTGCGGTTCAATTTTGAAAGATTAAGGACCCTTCCCAGTGGACCCTGAAGAAACCCTGTGGAAGACAGAAGGTTGGAGAACCACCCCACCCATGAATACCCTAGTACCCACATTACCTACACCAGGGAAGCCAAGTCCATACATGTGATGTGGTGTCGTAAACCGCCATCGAACCCAATGGTGGACTTCAGGAAAGTGCCGCTGCTGAAGAAGGAGAAAGTGTCTTTTGGAATCCAAAAGGTGGAATCTAGCAGAGAGGTACCTGCAAGCAGAGGGGACAGAGTCTATGTCACTCAGGAGTGACGAGGAGACATGGAAGAGGAATGCCCTACAATGTCGGGTGTTGCAGGGTGGGTGACGATGACCATGACTCTGCAGCTGTGAGGACCAAGTGATGCTTAGGAGGACCACGAGCCATGCATGAGCTCTCCCATGAAGGATGTCGAGTGCTGAGCGGTCGGTGTTAGGTAGGAGCACCAACAAGCCTTGGCAAATGCACCTAATGCAGTCAGTGAAGAAGGAGCAACGTTGGGACCAGCAAGGTCCAGTGGACTAACCACAAGCAGGGGAGTACAAGCAGGCTCCGAGCAATCTGGGGAGCTCAAAAGAAACAAGTGTGACCCTCAAGTGGATGCACAGGCCGGAGGCATTGGAGTCGGGACAGGACCACAATCAGCTCACCAAAAGATGCAGGCCACGATGCACACAATGCGGTGTGGCTGAAGATACTGACCACTGGAGGTGCTCGAGGTTGGGGCTAATTGGAGCCCGAAGATCTTCTTGGAAGGAAGCAAATAAGCCTTTGCAACTGCAAGTTGACACGGTGCCCAGGGGTTCAGTTATTGCAACCAACATGAGGTAAACTGGCCTCAAACTTGGTGAGAGGACAGGGAAAAATTTAGGAGCTGTGGAGAACCACCACCTGTGTTGCAGAACCTTACAGAGTCTGGAGGAGCTCAGGTTCAGCAGACTGGTTTTTTTAGTTGTGGTGCCTGCAAATGCAGGGGAGTGACTCCTTCACTCCAAGGGAGATTCCTTCAAGTGCCTTTGATGCATCACAGGCCTTGAAAGGTTCCTGCATGATGCACAGGCACAGACAATGCAGCAGACTGCAAGGCAGACGAAGTCAGGCCCACACAAAGTCCAGAGTGCCCAGATGGTAGAAGAAGTGGTGTCTGATTTGAAAATTATCCTATGGCAAGCGCGCCAAGTGCGCCCACCCCACCCCAGAAACACAAAATCCTATCTGGGAGGTGGTCACACCTCCCTGTGACAGGGTGCTTATTGTGCTGCCTTCCCTGCTCAAGCTTGGCTCAGCAGCAGGAGGGCAGAATCATGTCTGTTCAGCAGCAACCATTTTGTGTTGTCTGGGTCAAGGAGGCTGGTACTGGGAACACAGAGAGCCTAACGGAGGGCTCCTCCAGTGGTTGGAATCATACCTCCCACATATCAACATGTTTGATACCAAACATGATAGTATTCGTCGCAGCCAGTTGTGAGATGGTCATCGCATTATTACGGGGTGCCCCGCTATATAGTATATGGCTGCTTCACTGACAACCTAGTAGAATGGACTCCGTAGGCTACAGGGGTATTCTGCTCATGCAGGGGCACCCTCTCACTTAGAACCAGGCACCCTGCCTTCAGGATTGCAAAGGCCTACTATAGGGGTGACTTCTAGGTTTTAAATGCTGTGACCCTAGACATAGGAAACCTATATATGTCATAAGTGGTGTAAGCACCAACTTACACAGGCTGCAATGGCAGGCCTGTAGCTCCATTTCGAATGGTCTCTCATGGGTGGAATAATACATGCTTCAGCCCATGGGAGACCTCTGGGGTCTATGCCCTGGGTACATGGGTACCATATACTTGGGACTTATAAGGGTACCCCAGTATCCAATCTGTACTAATAATAACAATTTACAGAAAAAGCAGATAGACTTGGGTCCTGATAATCAGGATCCCAGTCAGACTAGTCAAATACAGCTTAACACCAGGCAAAAAGTGGGGGTAAACATAGAAGCAGATCCTACTTTCCTACAGGGTGTTGTTGGGGATGGGCATGGCCAGCTTTGGGGTGGTGCAGCTGCATTGGGCACTGACCTGGAGGGGTGGCACTGACCTCAGGGGGGCACTGTGTTTAGCAATAACCTATGATTTAAAAACATCTGTCTCCGAGTTCCTTGGGTATCCATCTTTCAGGCATCAAAATGTCATAACAACTCTTGTGATTAATGTTCCTGCTAGAGAGAGCCACCAGTTTCTTTTCTAGTGGCAGTTTTGAATCACTATAAAGTAGCGCAGAGTGTTAATGTGCCTGCTGCAAAAACAGATCTGCATTTTGAGGGGATAGCTGACTGGATTAATAAATCCAGCCTTTACCAGCTCTTAAAAACAAATGAAATGTATTTGAGAGAGGGGCTACGGAGAGATGACTGTCACTTTTGCCAGTAAGTAATGAAGGAATCCGAGGAGGACTACATATGGGGATGAGGGAGGCTGTCGCACTAGTCGTCACCTGCGCTAAAGTAGACTCTGGGGATGGGACTTGAGAGTGGGGCCACTAGAATGACTGTTCTTTGCCAATAACTCTCCGGAGGTCATGCCACTATGGCAGGTTAGCTAAATAAATGTTGTATGATATGATACAATAAATTGTGCAAAATAAAATTAATGCACCAGAGTTTTGAAAGAAGATATATTTAACTTTCCAGCCTATTCATTTTTCTAAAAACACTAACTTTCTGGTGAAAGGGACACCCCATGAACTAACAAACTTTTCTTCAATTTAAGCTTTATTTTTTTAAATTGGCTGGTGATCTTGGATTAATTAGCGCCAATTGCTGAAAAAAGTGTAACGTAAAAAAAAGTCCATGGGGAACATAATCACATTGAAAATATCCTGTGCCCTCGAGAAAGCGGAGAACTGGTTGACAGAGTACAATGTGTTTGCAGTGTGCACTAAAATTAATTTTCTTTTCTTCTTTCCTCAGACCATCCAGCTGTCTAGATTTAATGTCTGGCCCCGGAATCTGCGGTACTTATGTAGGGGAAACAGGGGATAGTCTAAAAATGATATTGTGTGTTTTCATTTTCTATTATTTGCTAGAACAGAGTAATATTTATGTAGTGGATATATTGGATGCAATATTTGTGGAAGAAAAGGATATGCTGGTCCCAAAAACTGCAGAGGTCACCAGCAATATTAAATGAATTTTAACTGCAGCGCAAATCTCAAAGGTGGCTCCGGATACTGATAGGGTACAACTTCCGCAAGAGCTCAGTTATTTAGCACAGAGGGAGTTTTAGCAGGGCAGCAGCCCTGCTTCATACTTCAGTAGCAGAAAGGAAACTTTTCTCTCTTTATGGACGATGAACGGGTATTGGAGTCATGAGATTACTCCTAGAAAATGAAACCTCTCTTACAGCAGTTGTCGAAACAGTTTAGACGCAGCTTGACTTCCAGTGTTAAGCGCTATATTGAAAACAAAAGGCAAATGTTGGCTTTTGGAAGTGCCAAGAAGTCGCAAATTACTTATAATAGGTCTTTAGGAGTATTATACAAGTCTCCTGCACTCAATAAGTATTAAATTTGACCCCTTGTGGACAGGTACAGGGTGGTCATGCTCAGATTAAAGCCAAGAACAGTGTTGGGTACAAATCGAGTCATCACTCCGGGGCTTGCTAATATGGGGCACTTTTTAACTGCATGAGGCACCCACATACAGTTCAGGTTCCCTACCTATACAGCGTAGGCAGACCCACCTTTAATCAGGAGACCAGCAAAGAGGCAGAAAATGTACAAGCGACCGCCATGTTCCAAGTTTAGCACTGCGGAGCTCACGTCCAAGTGTAGCGCTGCCCAGCTCACATCCAACTCTGTCAGCGGTTCACATCCGAGTCTGGAGGTGAAGGCACCTGCTGTGGGTCACAGGACTGAGTCGACGCTGCGCGCTCACGGGCATTTCCACACAGCTCTGGACAATACACTGTAACTAAGGGAAGAAAAACTGTGATGCTCGTGGCCATGACCCTCAAACACAATACCATGCCGGCCTGCTACCATCAGCTGAAAAGCTACCACCATTGGCTACATCGAACTCCCATGAGTGTATGCAATTGATCTCGTGATAAAGAGGGGATACAATACACTGATTGCTCGGACCGCGGTGCCATCTGAATAAAACTAACGAATGCTGCAGAAAGAGTTTCAAGCCTGCTGGGCCTTAATGTCACCAAGTCAAGCCATTCATCTCTAGAACTACAAAAACAAGTCAATTAACAGCATGCAAACACAATAAAAGTGGATGCATAAAATAAATAAGCCGGGGTAGGAGGGCAGCGGATAGCCAGCGCCCCTCCTCTTTCCCCCGGCGGCTATGCACAGCTCTCACTTTCTCTGCGATTATGGTATCATTTCACACAGACTCGCGGTCTGATAAAGGGAAACATGCATTTGCGTTAGGAGGGTGGGGGAGGGCTTATAACATGAAGCTGAAGGGGGAAACAATCAAAAGGAGTAGTGCGGCGTTGCGAACGAAAACAGTAGTTAGGCGCCGCTGCTTCCGGACTACACGGAAGTCAGTATCCGATCAACAGCCAGTAAAAAGCCAGCTAACAGGAGACATGCCAACTTTAAACAAATGGCAAGCGGCAGGAGAAATTACCTGGACTGTCACATACCATACAGATTACTTGATGCCTCGGAGAGGCAGCGCATGCGCTGCCTACTGCAAGACCTAAAAACTACTACTAAATCATTGTGATAAGAAAACACAAGTCAAGTTCATTGTTTATCTTGTCCTTTATTAATAAGATGTAATCAAATCAACCACCTACTTGAAAGTTTGTCTGCATTTGCATGAGGGCCATGGTGGTTGTTATAAGGGTTCAACCCCTTTAAGGTAGGAGCATATCCTGAACTCGGCACGACTCAAAGAGACAGCCCAAGCGCTGCCTAGGCGAGACCTAAAAACAAAAAACTAAGACGACGTGAAAGGAGGGTTATGGCATGAACTACCCAAACAAATCACGACGATGCAGCCAGCTTTGGCCAAATGATAGCACTTTATTTATGGCAGGAAGGGGTAGGGCAAGCAATAACGTGTAAGAGGAGGACAAACTGGTTTAATAAAAAGATAGAATTACATGTTGGGGAAAAAAAAAAGAAAATCCCGTTAAATATTAAATAAGTCCATTGCTACAGTGCCATCCTGCCAGATCTACAAGCGACATCGTAGTAAACACTGCATTTGGAAACAAAACAAAGTGTGTTTAAACATTAAATAAGTCCTTAGCTGCAGTATGGGCCTGGAGCTTTTAAATATTAAATAAGTCTGTTACTGCAGTATGTCCCGGGAGTTTTTAAAAATGAAATAGGTGCATTGCTATAGCCTTAGCGCAGAGAAGAGGCATGGCAGAGAAAACAAGCATTGGCATAGCCAATAGGTCTCGCTTTTTGTACCTTACAAGTGTGTAGCTATGCATCACATTATCCTGATTGCTGTGTGTGTTTGAGGAAGGACTTCTGACAAAGCAAGCAAGTGCTGTATAGGTTCGACCTAAGAAGGACTGTATAAGATAGAAAGAAAGAGAGAGAGTGAGGGAGGGAGGAAACAGTCATTTATGTCATATTGTTTCTTCTATAGCGCTTTACACCTTCTCACTCTTCTATAAAGCACTGAGTTGGAACAGAAGACATAAGACCGAGAAGGACATGAGATGGAAGCTGACCCTAGACATAGGGAAAGTGTAAAACAGATGGGAGGAGGCTACATGGTATTATGTAAAAGTGCGTAATTATGCAGCGCTTAAACGCCCCAAAGTTGTGTTGAAGCACTACAGAGGGGCAGAAATGGAGTGAGGGAGAGAGAGCAGCCGTTTCCACTGCCCATTCATAAAAATAACCATCCAATCGGCCATGCCTACAAACATACCTGGTTAGCCACAGCACCCAGAAGTCATTGCATACAGTGCCATCTACAGAGCAAGTTACAAAAAAACTTCTGAAATGGTTTCTAGTGATGGATCTGGTCCCGTGCGAGGATAAGATAGTTCCTCGGGTTGAGTGACTACTTCAGAGCTTTCAGGCAACACATTTTTGAATGAATCCCTCCTACTTTCATCTATGTGGGCAGACAAAATGTGTACCACCAATGTATACATTAACTACAGCTATTATTTATCCACCAAGAGGTAGTTCTGTGTGTAGCACTGCGCATGGGTTTCTATCATATTGATAAATTATTATGAAATTCATAGTACCTGCTTTTCATAAACTTTGAAACGTAAAACATTTTTGATGATTCTTTAAATAGTGGCACTTGACAACATGTACTTTGACAACAATAACGCATACACAGCAACGCATACATTGTTGTTTCCTAAACTGCTATTTCAGGGCTCCAGTAACGGTCTTGAGCCACTTACTGCCACCTTGGGGAGAGTTTAAATGGCATGCAACTTGTCCTATCTGGAGAAGAGCCCCAATAAATCTGACCAGTCCTGCGACAGAGAAGAGTTCCCGTTCTCCTCAAAACACCTAAAACGCAACCATCACAGTGCTCCTACACTGAAGCCCCGACACCCTTTCATGCAGATAATTCACTGCAAATGGAATTGGGGAGGAGTCTGTTCAAAAGAGAGAGACGGACAGAGTTTGGGGTGGGAGGAGAGGTGGGGGAGCGGGCTTTTGAGGGTGAGAGAGAGTTTGGCGAAGCAAGACAGGCAGAGTTTGGGCTTGAGGAAGAGGAGAAACTTTAGAAGAGAGAGACAGGCTTACTTTTGGGGTAGAGGGATGGATGCTGGGTTTAAAGCATCTCAAACTAATGCTATGTAAACCAAAAACGGAAACAGGCTTCAGTCAAGTACACACAAACAGAAACAAGTTGTTTACGACGCAAGGCAACGGCTCCCCGGCCCTTCAGCGCAGGGTTGGATTGGGATTAGAAATCGGCCCGGGCACGCTAAAAACAAGCATTTGCAATGCAATAGGTCTCGCATTTACGCTAGTCTGAGCTATCGACATTGTAAATTACTTTTTTTTTTGTTTTCGTTTTTTAAAACAAATAAAAGGCATTGTCATTTATAATGCCAATAGCTCAAACTTGTGTAAATGCAAGACCTATTGCATTGCAAATGCTTGTTAATAGGCACTTCGCAGTGCTGTAACGTGATGTGCTAATGTCACAGCTTCTACGTGTTAAAGAAATAAACTTGCACTGGCAAAAGCCAAAATGTGAGCGCGCCAATGCTTATTATTTTATTGAACCTAGAAGCATGAAAGCTTAGTTTAGCTCCAACAAGAGTCGAAAAAGTGGCCTCCATGTTGCCTCTGGCTAAACACTGACTTCAGAAATATTGACCGTTCACAAATCTGATCAGCTATATCTGGAGGAAAAGTGTATCTATGCTACAGTTAGATGGTTTAGTGCATCAAGGCAACATTTTCACAGATCTGAGGATAATCTATTGACTACAGATTTGAATGATCATAAAATATCTTAGAAGCTTAATGTGTGTGCAACAGAACAGTGCATGTAACCGGAGTATCATATGTGAAAAATCCCCCAAAAATAGCGTAGTGGTTTTCAGTGCTGCTTAAAAGATCCCTATGTAACCTGCAGGTGATAAGGGGGGTAGTTCAGCGGGTTGTGGGCCTGCTACAGATATCTGCTGGTAACAATTAAGCAAGGGCGTACCAAAGGCCCTCAGCACTCCCGCCCAAAGTGTGTGTGGGGGGGGGGGTCAAGCTACCCCAGCATGGAGGAACAGCATCATAGAGCCGTAAAAAGAACTCCAACTGCTGCTGCCGCCTTGATGCAGACTGCTCTAGAACAGGGCATGTAATCCCCTATTAAAGTCGGCGGGCAACCACTCCCAGTGCCATTGAGAGGAGAGGACATACCTTGGCGAGAGGGGAAGATCAATAGAGGCCGCCGCAACCCAGGACAGCTTGAGGGGAGTGCATCGGGCCTGATAACACAGTTGGGCAGGAGGTCATCGTGTCAAGGAAGGCTGCGGGAGGTTAAAATTACCGCTGTGGGCTTAGAGCACTGACCAGAGGCGAAATGCGGGCTGGTGAGCGTACCCCAGGAGCCCGCCTGTTGGGAGTAAAATTGGTGTGATTGCTGCGAACTGAGACCTTCATGAGACGGCAAGCGGAAATGGGGCCCATCAACCAGTTAAGACCGGCATCACCACTGGGCCCAGGACAGTCGTGCAGAGGAGGAAGTCAGCCACCACCAGGGGCCCGTCTGCAATTAAGACCGACATCACAGCTGTATCCCGGGCAATCCATTGGAGGCAGGAGAGAACAAGCGTCACCCGGTACTTGCCTACAAGTCCAAGACGAAGTGGTGATTTAAAGGCGCAGGCAGCGCAGGGGACAAGTGCTGTGCAGGTGCCTTGGGAAGCGTACGAGTTTCAAATTAAGACAGCGCCTAAATTGCGGCGGACCGCATACGAGTTTAAAATTAAGACCACGCCCGAATTGCGGGCGTTTGTGCAGGGGTGGGGGGGCTAGAAACAAAGCCCGACGAGCAGCGACGGACGGAAACTGGTGGTCGGGTGAGAACACGGGACTGAAAAAACAAAGTGCCTCCTGACTAATGAAGCCCACTGTGTAACGCCGCCAGTAAAAGATCAAATCCGGATGGACAGAACTAAAAGGAGACAGGGCGGTAACAAAAAACCCCGCTCCTGAATCAGAAGCCAGCGTTTAACATAAATTATGACGCAGCCAATGATAAAGATGGGCGGGGCTTCAAGCCCACTACAAAAATCTCTTCTACCCCAATACGTCTCGCAGAGCGAGGAGCGCATGCACGCTCCAGCGCCTGGTCTGCAAGACCTAAAAAGAGGCTCAAATTTGCATATTGCATTTTCTCAAAACACTGCTTCCGCAAAGTTTTATAAACACCTGAAAACAAGTGAGGCCACTTCTGCTCAGGCCCCCTGTCCCCCTTTCCCCACTCAGTGTGCACACACTAATTGGCCGGCCCAGCAAGAGAAAGGGAGTGACACCTCTGCCTGTTGATAAAAGGGAGGTATGGACGCCCATCTGCCTCCAGAAAGGCCACTCAGAGCCCCACTGGGCGCTGGCGACATCTGAACAAACCAGATTCAGCCCAAATCGGCCTCCCAGGCTCCCAAAAAAGCAGCCCACAGCTGGAACTTCGATACCGGCCCCTCAGCCATTGCCCGCCTTACCAATCCGACCCTGCTTTCCAAGGGATAATCTTCAGCTTTCTGCAAACAAAGCTTGCGGTACAAAACGTAACACCGGGAAGCAAGCTTTGTGAAAATCAGTCTATGCTGCAGCATCATGCTCTTCTCAGTGTAGTCAGGGGGAATCGTGCAACAAAATAAAAATAGATAATGTGTAGATACATAAGAAAAGCTTCTACAGCATGCTGCTGAGAGGCACAGCATGATCCTTGTTTTAATTGCAGCCGATATGGAATACTGGTGGTCCAGGACCCTCGGACGACTCTCGCGGCATTGAAGGGTGGGAGAGCGAGATGAAGCAGCAACGGGGTGTGTGGGGGATGGGAGATAAAGCTGCGGTGAGCCAGGGAAACGCTCCTTACAAAAATTAATGCAGATTATTCACTGCACGCGGCACCTAGACTGGAGGTCTGTGCATGTTTGCAGGGAGGCCCCAAGAGGCGAAAAGGGCAATAATAAATGAATAAAAAGACTCGGGTGGGGGGCTTGTGATGATGTGTTGGTTGGCACAGTGTGTGCGTGTTATGGCACTGTTTTTTCGTGCATGTGTACTAACAAATGGTGCCCCCTGCCCAAAAAAGGAAGGCGTGCGGCCGCTAGAGAGGCCGGGGAGGGGGTGGAACTAATGGGGTGAAGGTTAGCTGTGGGAGCAAAAGCGTGGGTCCTGCCGCAGCAGTCACCGAGTGCGCCGCTGCTCGCTCCATCGGCAATATTTCATGGGAGTGAATTAGTGAAAAAAGGTGGGACATGCACCCACCAGTAGCCATTTGCAGCCTACTATTTTGAAACAAGACACACAAAAGCCAATCCAAGGCATGGGAGGAGTCAGACCCCCACAAAGTACTTACAACAGATCGCATGACAGAGCAAGCACTGTGCAGGTTAGACCTAAATATACAGTCACACAAACTACTTTAATAAAAGGTATTACAACAGGTTGAGAGAAAAAATATAAGCCTTTAAACGTTAAACAGGTCCATGTGTACGGTGTCACTCTGAAAAATCTTAAAAGCAAAATTCTAGTAAGGATTGCATTCCAGGGATGTGGAATTCTTATAGACCAACAGACAGGACATATTGTTTGGTGTCAACGGCAACAAGTTATCATATGTATTTTATCCTTGAAGTTTTCATGTGCATTTTATCCTTGGGACAAGTAGGCCCAACCCCTAGCAGCACAAACCCTTTGGCTGCTAGTTTGCAGTACTACATTATGGATCGCGGAAGGGCACTGTCTGCAGTTGATGTAATATTTTTGCCCATATGTTAATTGAAAGCCTTTATTATTAAGGTGAGCGCTCCAAGTTAAATATTGTAAGCTCTAACTGGACTACTGACAGTGAAAACGTGTGTACACATTTTTATACTGGAACCAAAGTTTAGCAATACGAGATTGATGATTCTTTGCTTTTAAAATAATACTAGGTCTGAAATTGGTGGTCAGCTTTTTAGTTTGGTCAATGTGTGACTTGTTTTGGCATGTTTTTTGTAAAACCTTATTGGTGTTGGAGGTGACAAGCACTCACCATTATAACAAACATTGACAAAAGCTAAAAAAGCTAAAAATAGTTTTTTGGTCTCAAAAAGCATGCACTGCCACAGTAGTCACTGGCACTGAACAAAACTACTTTGTGTGCAGATATGCTCCTTGTGAAAGAGCAGAATGCTGTCACTCACAGTGAGGCCAGCCGATACAGAGAGAGAGACCGAATTTTAATAAACACAAACGGTCACGGTCAACACCAAACCAAATTTGGGGCCCGATTATTAAAGAACGTCTCAAAAGCGCACCCATGTTATAGGTCCTTGCATTAAGTGAAGCTATACGTCTTTCGTGAATTCCCAAGAATTTACATTAGTTGGACAAGAAATAGTACTCCTAGAAAATAATTGTGAACTGCATTTCAGCCTGAGCAAATATGCATGGGTAGATTTGCTCATGCGAAAATCTGAGTGTTTGCAAGTTCACTTTTCCTCCAACCACTTTTTTCACACCTCTGGAAGAAGGTTTACCTCTGCTATTGTCAGGAGTAAATTTCCAACATTGCTCAGTATGAGACAAGATTAGAGAAGAGTTGCTGAAAACCCTTAAAACATGCAAGTTAGTAGGTTTGCACAGACTCAAAAGGGCAGTCCAACCCTGGAACTGTTGCTTACCACTACCTTCAGCCCCAGTATGTAGATCTGCAGAAACGTGGCAACATAAGGGGATTACAAATATTCAAAAACAACTATGGTATAAGCCCTGGCATAATCATAGAGGCTATATTAGAGCTCTTATATAATGAGATTGCTGCCGTAATTTGTCACTGCACTACATGGCATCAAAGGGGGAAGTGGATTTTGTTACAGGACAAGTACATGTATGAAGCAACCTGCCCCATGGACAAGTAGATATTTTATTAAATTCCACACCCCTGCATTCAGAAAACGAACAAAATGTGTTCCACCATTAATTAAGTTCATAGCTGCAGTAAGGCCCTGGAGCTTTTAAACATTAAATAAGTGCATGGCTACAGTGTTAGGGAGGAGAAGAGGCGCAGCAGACAAAAACATGTGGTGGCGCGAACTACTTTCGGTGGCTACAGTGTTAGTGCGGAGAAGAGGCACACTAGACAAAAGCATGCAGATGCGCAAACTGCTTTAATAAAATGGGAAAATTGCATGTTGGAAAGAAAGAAAAAGTTTTTCAACATTAAATAAGTCTGTGGCTATGGTGTCACCCTGGAGGATATAAAAGCAACTGTGAACGCACAAACCAGGTACACTTGTCTGTTAATGAGAGACAGCAATCAAACACAGTGGTGGAGGTATATTTATTGAAGCTGAAGCTTGAGAGATACAAAGCAGTTGGCTTCCAAGTATGCCCTGTCAGATGCAGCTTGCACAATCTTTTAATACCATTTGAACATCACTGACATATAATGAAATTGCCGAGTCAGACATGTGCGCAAATAATAGATGTTACGAGTCGAGCTTAAGCCAAAAACCAACAGGAAACTTGTTAAAGCATAAATACATTTTCACAGTGATGAGGACAGGTGCGGTTTTAACATCTACTGTTTATCATCCTTTCTTATCTATCTGATCCTTCAGTCCTTGAAAACAAAGGGGAAGCTAGCAGAATAAACAGTTCATAGACTTTTTCCCTCCTTATCCTAAGTGCCTAAGCCATGGTTTGTACAGCTGCATGGCTCATGAAGTCACGGTGAAAACACAACATGCTAGAACAGCTGCTCAATATAGCATTTATGATCCTACATAAAGTTCCATGCGCGAGCAGCAGAAGGGCACAAATAAGGACATTAATCAGTACTTGGTCCATGCTCAAAGAGACAAACACGAAAAGAGAAAGTGACAAATGAGAAGCAAGGAAAATTAAAGTGACGATGAAGCCAACCAATGGTAAGTAATTGACAGGCTCTAAGCTCCCTTTAGGTTGACAAATATCTTGCAAGCAACAGCACAAGCACTGTTCCAGGAGAGAGACATAATGACAAACTTATAATTGGGCATCAACATGCATTTATGGAAAAAGAAAAGCTGATATTTCCATACAAAAATATGTTTTTTCATGGATTGGATCACCTTTACTTGTGGGGAATTTCGTTAATTTTTTTCCAAAATTAAGAATGGTAGTCGACAGCAAAAAGTGTGTTTTTTCATAAAAAGTGTAGCTGATGTTTGAGAACATAATGACTGTACTTCCAAAAATATATTATTTGAATGGTGATCATAACTGTTTGAACTAACCAGTCCCTTGTCTGAACCTGTTAAAGTATTGATAACCCAAGCAACAGCACTGACATGCAAGTCTGTAGACACAAAGTTCTGTTGTCCATGACCTTAATTAGATCCACAGTCATAACATGAAACTGAGAATCTACTTGGACTATCCAGAATCGAAAAGTTGAAAGTAGCAAATCCTATAAGTAAAGATATACGTTATGAAAAATAAGTCATGTTAAACTTCACTTTCTTAATTTCCTCTATTATCCAAAGTATTTTAGACATTTTGGTTAAGCTGTAACGAAATGTGCATCAATTTTCCATTATTTTGTCGAATTTTGCTTTAGGCAGGTGTGCTCTAAATAGCCATGGATAGGGCCACCCTTGCATGGCAAACACAAAAGTAGTGGAATCTTTAATAAGCACCCCTTCATAATTTGTGAATTTCTATCAAACTTGTGTGAAAATACTTCTGTAAAATTCCCTATTTGGTCTAATGTTTTCTAAAATTTTGTCGGGAGAGACCCTCTCGAATCCACCTAGGGCAAATCTAGCTCACTCACTTTACTGCCTTACTCAGGGCAGTCTCAGACTGCCATTTACACCCGACCACTTTCAAAGATCAACTGCTGCTGAGAACCATAGCAAGTAAAGGGAAATTGACATCTGACAATTATCTATAGAGTGACTGCAGTGCCTTAGTTATAGTTGTGAATAGTAACTGTTATACTGTGGGAAAATTACTGAAAATGTTAATAATGCTTTGTTCACTGGTGAGACTCCGGCATTATAAAATATTTATGTTTTAGTGAACAGGTGTGGGTGCCAATTATCGTATTTTCAGTGTTAAAAATGTTTTGCATTACATTTGTATTCATTGTTATGTACTACGTTGTTATTGTCCTCATCATGTTCTTCTTGTATTCTGTGGTTCTCTTTACAAATTGAATTTTCATACATTAAAGACACTGGCATTTTTGCTCTCAACAGTGATGTTCTTGCTGGACAATTATAAATCAAACTAATGCAGACGTAATGTGTTTTTGCTTTTCTAAACTAGTTATCTCTCCATGTTTGAATTCTTGAATTTTCTCTTTGGATTGACATAATTATACTGAAAACCTTAGTAACTCTCAAAGGTCGCTCCTATTTCACATCATTCATTTTTTATGCAATTTCAGTAGGAAGCCACTAGATACTTTCCTGTGATCTGGACCCGTATCAAGCAATTTTCTGTAACGCCATTGTCGGACGACAAATAAGACAATGTCTAATCTTGTGACATCAGTAATCCAATTAATGATTTTGAAACCTGAAAATCCTACTAATTTTTGGTCACAGAGTGCTGACAAGATTACATTTGCAGACAGCAATGAAAATCAATACAGTCCCAAGGCAGAACATGTTGGGTTTTCTGTACATTCTCTGGCGTCTGGAAGTTCCGTGCGCCGAAAGAATGCACGGAAGCTTATGACGTGGGATTCAAGATCGGGGGTTGAACGGAAGTGATGATGTAGTTTGTCCTGCTGACTTTAAAAAAGAAAGCTTAAAACTACCTGAAGTCTCCACTTCCTTACACTGGCAACGAGTTGCCAGTTGCCAGTCAGCCGGAACTCCATGCATGCAGCCACTAACAGCTAACCGGCCTTCACAACGAGGCAAGACTCCTTCTCTGATGGACAGCGTACCTAGCTTTATGATGGGGCAAGAATCCTTCTCAGACCTACACCTACAGGGTAACGGTGCAATGGTGGGCACCACCAGAAGGAACTTTGGACATTATTATTCCTGTTCTTGCGGCGGCTCGTCTGCGTGAGCCATTTCATTGTTGCCACCCACGTCATCACAGTGTCATCAAGGACGACGCTTAGTTACCGATCGTGTCCTTCGTCTTGGCTGTGCAGCTCACGGTGACTCGCACGCCGCACCGTCCTACGTCACCACGCATACATACTGAGCGTGGTGACCATCTTTAAACCAGGCAAGCTCCACATACTGTGCCGGTCTCGATGATCTGCACACCATTTTCCATTCTACGTTACCTCGCAGGCATCCTTAGTGGGGTGGCCATTTTACAACCTGTCAATTTCTTTCGACAGTGCCGATCTCGGTGATCTGCACACCGTTGCACGTCATTTAACAGGTGAAGTCCTGATCTTGGTCATCTGCACACCTTGCATACTACAATTCACCAACGTGTTTTCAAGGCTCGGGTTTCAATTCCCAAGCATCTCTTTGCGGACTACTGTGATCCGAACACCATATTTAACGTGCGATTATTCTATACTTTATCAACCATTCTACAAGCAATTGGCACGCACATTTTGCATTTTCTTGCGTGCTTTTCCGACAGAGACACGCACACCAAGCATAGCAACAAGAATATCCCTGCGTGCATCTTTTGCGTGACATGCGCACCACTTTCTCTCCATGCTCATTTTGCATTAATCATTATACTGCAGTTGCATTTTATATTTAGTATTCAGTGCACTGCATACTCTTCACAATTTACAAGTGCTTCATACTTTGGTCTTTGTCATTGTATCATGCATCAAGCAATTGCAACACCTGCACCTTTTGTGCCCAATCCAGCTACTACGGGAAATAGATTGGGAAAAAGGGAAGGAAGGGTTTGAAGCGTATCTGGAGACTCTTGACAGAGAGTCATTCACTTGCAAAAAATATATGCCATTCTTAGACATTGTTTAGGTCCTGAAGGTCGCAACATTCAAAACCATATTCCTAAAGAACTTGTCACCATAATCGATGGTGAAGGTGATCGTGTAGAATACCTGTATGCTACAGCCATCAAGGCTCTAAAGACTCATTTCAAAGCTTGCAAAAAGTTAACTTTGGAGAGACATAAATTTTACAAAAGAGTCCAATTGCAAGGAGAATCTGCCTTAAGTTAAGTTGGCGCTTTGCGCATTCTCGCTGCCTCTTGTGAATATAAAGCATTTGAAGAGGAAATGATAAAAGGACCAACTAGTCGAAAAAACAAATAACAAAAACGTTCAAGAGGCGCTTTTATCCAAACCGGATCTCACCGTGCAAAATGCATTAGACATGGCCATAAGAATAGAAAGCACTAGTTCATATATGTAACAAATGTCTTTAACGGATAGTAAAAACCAGAGTATGCTAGCAGTTAAAAGCAAATATAAGAAAACAAAAGAATTCAAAGAAGGGTCAGATAAAAGAGGCAGTACCTATACATCAAGGAAAAAATTAGGAGTGCTACAGATGTGGGGCAATACCAGTCATCTAGCTCATGCCAAATTGTGCCCAGCTGTTGACAAAATATGCATCAAGTGATCATAGAAAGGGCATTTCGCCAAGGTTTGTATGACCAGTGGAGAGGGGCCATCTAGAAAAGTGCATAATGTAGAATAGACAGCAGAAGAAGCATCTTCATCTAGCCTGGGACATAGAACGTTCTAGGGTATTTGGGGTGTTAATTCACACGGAGTGAGAAGACCCTTATGTTCCATAAATGTGAATGGTGTGAATATCAAAGTGTTAGCTGATTCTGGATCTCCTTTTACTTTGATATGTGAATGTTTGAAGGGAGTCGTTTTCGAAGCAGGTTTTAAGACAGTCTGGTATACATCCCGTAGGTTATGGTGGGAAGCCATTGATGTTGTCGGTGAATTAAACGCCGATTTTGAATTCAAGGGCAGCAAGTCTACATATATGTATCTTGGGGTGAGGCGTGTCTTCATGGGTGTAAAAACCAAGGCAATCTAGGCATCATATTTGATACCAATAATGCCCTTCAAGTAATGTTGAAGAAGGCTTTCTTCCAAGTACAGGTTGTCAAGGAAGACTCATGGGAGTTATTTTACTCAGAAGTATTCAAAAAGGAGTTAGGGTTATTCAAAGGTTTCAAAAATATGATTAAATTAGCAGAAGCCGCTCATACTGTAGTGCACAATGTCAGGAGAGTGCCTCTAGCGTTGCAATGAGATTTTAACAAAAGAATTAGACAAATTGTGCTCATATGACGTTATAAAGCTGATTGAGTCCTCTGACTGGGTGTCCCCGGTGGTTCTGGCTAAGAAAGCCAATGGTAACCTGTGTATGTGCGTGGACTTGCGCAACCTCAACTAGAACATATGGATAGACCAGCGTCCCCATCCCAATATTACACATATGACATCCACTCAAGGGAGCCAAATGGTTCAGTTTGTTGGATACGTCATCAGCGTATCATCAGATCAAAATGCATGCAGAGACTAGGCACCTTACCGTATTCATTACTCCAGAGGGTCTTTTTCAATTTAGGCGTATGCCCTTCGGCCTCGCCTCTGCTATTTTTCAGAGAGTGGTAGAGAGCATGTTCAAAGGTATGCCTGGGGTAATAGCCTTTCAGGATTATGTTTTGGTGTATGGGGAGGATCAGGATCAACACAACGCAAGATTGTGCCAAGTGTTGTCCTTGTTAAGACAGAAAGGTATAACCCTGGGAGTAGACAAGTGTAAGTTGAATGCACCCACTGTGGACTATTTGGGGTATAATTATCTTCAGAAGGGGTGCAGACAAAAAACAATTTGGTTAAAGCTATTGAAAACTTTAGCACTCCTTTTTGAGATCAGTTGAGATCTTTCAATGGGATCATTGAATTTTATGCCCGGTTAATTCCCGATTGTGCGTCCAAGACTTACAGTATCAGATGTCTCCTCAAGAAAAATGTCCAGTTTTGCTGGAATGACGAGTGCACTAGAGAGTTTGAATTGATCAAACAGGAAGTAGCACATGCCATTCCCCTTAAGGCGTTCAGTACGGAGGATGAAACCATAATAATGACTGATGCCAGTCAAAAGGGTTCGGGTGCTGTGCTCATGCAGCATAGACATGGGAAGGACGAGGTAACAGTATTCGCCTCTAGGAGTTTGCAAGGTGCCGAGTCCTCGTATTCTGTGATTGGGCGTGAAGCTCTTGCCTGTTGCTGGGGTATCACACATTTTAAACACTATCTGTATGGTTCAAAGTTTGTGGTACGCGTTGACCACAAAGCTTTAGTAGAATTATTCACCATGATGGGTGGGGAAAAAGAGACCTCCAGAATCGCAAGATGGAAGTATAGACTCATGGAACACAATTTCAGCGTTGAGTACGTGCCAGACAGGAAAAATCCTTTGGCAGATTGTCTGTCTCACTTAACTCCTCATTGCAGTGATGGCGTGGAGACGAAGGATGAGTGTGATGAGTTTGAACTGGTGTTCAGTGTGATAGATCAAACTGTAGGTGCCATATCTGAACAAGAGAGGAGAGAAGCTTCTGCGAATGATCAAGACATTAAGGAAATTTTAAGAATGTTAAATAAGGGAGTCCTCATGGATTATTATAGTCGCTGGCCGGATATTAAATGGGTAAAAACATCCGATTTTACCACTGTGATTAAGTTCCTTGAAACGCTATTTGCGAGGAAGGGCGTTCCTGATGAACTACTCACCGACAATGGCCCTCAATTCATATCTATCCAATTTGAAGAATTTCTATGTTCTTTGGGTATTGAGCACATTGAAACCTCTTTATATCATCCTAGAAGCAATGGCCTTGTTGAACTATTTAACAGGGTCATAAAACAGAATGTGCAGTTGGCAAGAGTGAGTGGTCTGAATTGTAAGGTGGAACTTGGAAAATTACTGTGGGCTGTTTGCACGACTGGTAATTGCGACACCAGAGTGTCCCCATTTGTTTAGCTAAGAGGGTGTGTGCCTGCTTCCAAGTTGTTGAGAAGATGGATGGGGGATAGCGGGTTAATTTTGCCTAGGAAGAAAATTGATGAGGTTGGCAAAAGGCAAGTTGAAGCACAGAACAAATATGATCCAATAAGTGATGATCAGGGCCCTAATCAGCTGATGGTCAATGTGGGTGATATGGAGAGAGTGAAGTGTTCCGGGATCTTACCCAACGGGGAGTCCAAGTTCTCGGCCCTGAAGAAGGTTGTGAAAATAAACAAAGGTGCAATTAAATTGGATGATGGCAAGTGGTGGGACAAAGGGAAGATTGCTGTGTCTAAGATGGGTTTGAATGACCAATCTAAGAACCAGATTCCGGTTGAAGATTATAAGGAGACTAACTTCATCGGTCGTTCCTGTTATCCAGATCCATCAAATTGCCTTTTAAATCCAAGATTATGTTTTAGAATGTTATCATTTTATGCGTGTTCCTCCAAATGTACCAGGATTACTATTTTTTTGCTTATGTTTTAAAATGTTCAGGTATCTATTAGTCAGACCCTCCAGCATTTCGCAATTCACGAAAAAAATCGCGAAATCGGCTGACTAGCGCGATGGCCGCGATATTTACAATTATCGCCACGATATTTTCCAAAAAGTGTTTGCAAAACAAACAATGCCAGTTAATTGGCTGTGCGCGCACACGTCACTACTTGCTGCCGTCCAATAGCTGCTTCCTCCTGTCCAAGATCCTTGCTTGTCTTTTATTCTGACACTGGCCATTACATTATGACACTTGGCTGACACATTCAGCACGAAAAAATACCACAGTATGAGAACTTTACGAGCACAGAATTCTGATGAAAACTTTCAATACTCACTCCTGGTTTTAATTGTGTTAAAGTGCGGCACTGAATGCCAGCTGCCAAAGAACAACAAAAGCGCAGAAGTGCCAGCAAAGTTGCCAAAGTAAACATATTTTCTTTTGTCTGTAAAATCTTATTGAAGAGGCAATATTGCTCATAATCCATGCAAATTCAAAGCTGATGGGCACATTTTGTAGTTTACATGTATTCATCCACTGTCAGTAGCATTCTGTTATTGTTGCCCTTACCAACACGTGTAGGCAACAAATTGTGCATTTTAAGCTCAGAGAGTGCACTTTTGTTCTAGGATGAATTGTATTGTTGTAATTAGAAAATAAATCTAGGACACCATGCACGTAGTTCTTCATCAATAATCCCACCACAGTGTAACACATTTTAAAGTGGGCCAGGAAAAATATGTCGGAGCTAAAAGTTGGGGAAGGTAGTTGCAAAATCAGATGCACTTCGGAACCTTAAAGAAATTAATGTGGATAGTGTTTTACACAAGACTTTCATTTCAAAATGCTAAACACCTTAGGTCTTTGGATCCCCCTCTTCCCCCCTTTATCGTTTCTTCAAGCAGTAATTAACAAAATGGATACATCAAGTCAAAAGGCATGGGTATGGCAAATACACGGAGACAGGAGATAGCCAGTCTGAGAACCATAGAGGACTTATTTGCAGGGCTTTCTTACCACTGCTACTTCAGCTACATGCCTCTTTCTGGTCAGAGGTCAGAAAAAATGATTTTTTGAAGGAAGCATTAGACGACATATAAGTGTAGCTTTTATATGTAACAAAACGTATTCCATTTAATAAAATTGCCATTCAATCAACTAACGTAATGTTATGTAAATCCTAAATATGTTTAAAATGTTTTTACAAGCAAAACAAATCTTTTAAATACGTCCACCCAAAGACACCGACTTACTGTGGTATTAACTGTGAAAAAGACCCACCTTTCTTCAAGTGACACAGGCTCATACAAAACTGACAATACAGACACCTCTAGGCAGCATTGTGTCAGGGGATTAATTGTACTTATAGCTACTAGTTTTTAACACTGGGCAGCATGTGTCTGAGTCAGCATCTGTTTAACTGTTATTTCACGGACCTCTGTGTGCATGCCACTCACTCATGCCCTTGATATGTGGGACCTAGAGGCAAGCCATCCAGGAGGAAAGCAGCAGATCCCCGGTGTGTGCATCTTGCTACCTCAACCCCCCCCCCCCCCCACCCCCAATCTCATGACCCATTGTATGAGTGATCCATTGGATGGCTCAAGTATACAGGAAAGGTGCCGTGAAAGGTCAATGGGATTCGGAGTGGCGTTACTTGTTGAAGATCACACACTCTTAGTGGGTAGCGAAGATTCAAGTTTTTTTGGAGCAGTTTCCTCACAAGGATAGTTACTCAGACACAAGTGCAAATCTTTGGGGTAAAAAATTGAGGATCGGAAGGTAATGAAATAAGGGGACAGGGTGAGGATGGATTGAGGAGCCTGAGGGGGAACTTAAAAATGTAGGTGCACCATCAAGAAAGAAAAACTCTGGAGCTGGCCTCAGTGGGTCTTTTATGGTCTGTAGTAATTGTGATCACATATTCGCAAAACCATATTTTATGAGGATAACTGTGGAGTTATTGTTTTTCTTACAGAGATCCTTTTGTTTGCTTGTGGAACTTATGCAGCACGGTGCTTAATTCCTTTTGTGTCCAGGAGTTTTCATGCAGCATTAAAAACGTCAAGTTAACTGCTGAATAATGCTCCTGCGAGATCAGAGTTTTGACACGATAAAATAGGGCAGAGGATCATTATGCCTGCTGCAAAATATGTGAATCAGGTTACAAAGGCACTAGGCTACTGTCCTTCCATTTCTGGTACTTTGCTGCCGTTTCAATATATTCTTAGTTTCCAATTGCTCAAATTGGGGTAATTTCTGATATTTGTCTGTTTCCCTAGACTTCATTGCTTGATTTTGTTCAGGAGAAAGTGTCACTCATAGTCATTGAATGTCACTCATATGTACAGTGAATTTATGAAAATGTCACACATAAGCAATCTGAAACCTTGGCAGCTATGTACTCTGTAGCAGCACTTCAGAACTGCTGGGGATATTTTAAGGCCCCTTTTAGATCATTGGGATTCAGAAAAGAGGATCGTTTTTAAATGAATTTCCCTGTCTTTGCCCACTCACAAAGTGTCACTTAAATTGCCACACTTAACTCGCTGCATCACTTTCTAGTAAAGCGCTTTAGTAGCAAAGCAGGACTTCCTCTATGGGTCATATTTGTATTATTAATATATTTTCAATGTTAAAAAGGGTGATAGAAATCACTGTTTGTTAAAATGTACGGGTGCAGGAGGCAGCAGTGTTCCGGCAGGGGTGCATACATGGGTGCTAGAACACCCCTGGGAGAAATAGGGCCCCCTCTCACGAGGGGCAGATTGGAGCTCTGCTTCTGTAGAGCCGCAGACACTTTAAACATGCCAATTTCACAGTGAAATACCCTGCTGAATCAGTTTACATTGATTTAAGGCTGAAAAGGAATGATTACGAATAAAATAAGGTGCCGCAATAATGCCGCTAAGTTTCCACTTCTGTGTTGCTAAATTTCCATTTTTGTGCCGCTAAATTTGCAAATCTATGCTGCAATATCCTGGGGGGTCTGATTAGTTAGGTAAATGGGAAAGATGTATTGGGTTCTCTGCACATTCTCTGGCGTCTGGAAGTTCCGCGCGCCAAAAGAATGCATGGAAGATTATGACTAGCAGGATAGGAGATCGGGGATTGAAAGGTTAGTGGGCACTTGCGGAGAGGAGTGCCGATGTTGTTTGTCCTGCTGACTTTAATAAAGAAATCTTAAAACTACCTGAAGTCTCTGCTTCCTTACAGAACACAATATCAACAATGCAAGTACAATACAATAAATAAACTTCCTGGCCCACACTAATGCCATAATACTCAGTGCTCGTTCAGTTAATTGCAGTTCATATTGGCTGCCTAATAATTCCCATATGCTACTTGACACTACCCCACTTAGATAAAACAGATCTGCTAATGGTTTCTCCAACCCTCAGTACAGTACCAGGCCTAATCCAGCCATCAACAACTCAACAGGAATGGCATAATTGCAGTAATCTGCCACTGCTGCAGGTCCCAACAAGTTATGCCCTCTTCCTGACATCTCAGAATAACAATCAGTTACAGGGTGATGTTAACAAAGTCGATCCCAGTAAGAGTTCTCCATTCACTAGGTCTCCCTCCAACCTATTTTTTGTGTGGTTACCATGGCGTGAACTTGACCCAAAGGTGTCTGAGCACTTTCCATGAATACCTGTTATATTACACAAGGCCTTATTTTTTTTCAGGCAGTGAAAGTGATATGCCCAGAATCACAGGATATACAAAATGGAAGTGGTAGGTCTAAGAATGCTCAAAGTCGTGTGTTCCAGAGTATCCCATTCGCTAGTCGCTAGGGGTGCTCCAAGGATTTAGAAGCGGCCACTAAACCTTCAATTAATGAAGACAGATTGCCTCCACATAAACATTAAAAATATCTCCTGAGCATCAAATCTGTGTACAAAATTCATATGTCCACTAGTAGTTAATATTCACAGATGTTGAGCGAATAGTTTCAAAGTCGGCAGCTCTGGCCATAACATCATCCCCCTCCACCCGTGCCGGACCTATTCCTGCTCAGAACCATAGACTGAACAAAATATCTCTGAATGGATAACCCATTGTAGTAATCAGCAAAACATCTATGATTGTAAAAATATTATACATAAAGGGGCCAACTTACTGAAAACCGTAAACAGCGCATCTATCTACCTCGCCTATTCAGCGCCCACAAATTAGTTGTAAGCGCTACATAAATGTTCCAATACAAATAATAAATAATAAATGGCCATATATCAACGCTTGCCAAAGGAACAGGCACTCAAACTGTATATAAATCAATGCTACCATGGCGCTTGAAAGCCTGGTCTTGGGCAGTATGGGCTACATACATGGAGGGTGCAGGTACGGTTACGACAACTGGCCTGATTCATTTATTGTGAAAAGCACATGGTAAAGGCAGTAGACCTCGAACAGTGAATTGTTTTCATATCATCTTGCAGACTATACAAAAGGTATACTTATTATTATCACAGATTATCACTATACTAATTATTATTATTATTATTATTAGGAGTTTTATATCGCGCACGGTTACCCTTGGGCATCCCAGCGCTTGCATTGGGAACCCGTCCTGGTTTTTTCCCTGTGAGATAATCCATACTGGGCATCCCCAAGGTGAAAGCCAGGCATCCCGCCGCGGGGGGGCCGTTGTGGAGATTAAGCAAGCTAGTTGCCCAGAGCTGCCTAGTGTGAACTCATGCTTAGAGTAGGCACCGAAGCGAGAATTATCAAGTCCGTGGACAATTGGGCTCCAGACCCTGCCGCGTCGGGAATCGAACCCTGGTCCCGGGTCTGACCTCTGCTTCAGGGTATGCCTGCTCTAACCAGTGAGCTACACTTCTCCACTAATCCTTTCTGGGTGCCAAAGTAGCGTGCTACTTGTTGAAAAAGTGCTTCAACAACCCATCATAGGTAGTAAGCGTTATATAAATGAAAACCTTTTTAGGTCTCGCTGAGCCCCAGCGCTTGCGCTGGCTCGGAGAGACATTTTATAGTTGGTATTTTCAAAGTGCTGCCGTGGCCTAAAGCCTCAGTGCACGTGAACGTGCACGCCCGCAGCGCCATGTGTCTTTCCTCGGCAGCACGCGATCGCAATCGCGATCACTTTCACTTTCGTGGCCGAGGAAAGTGGCGAAAGCTTGTTCTATTTCTTTGTCTTCTTGTTCTTGTTCTTTTTCTTCTTCTTTTTAGTCTTGGTCTTCTAGTCCTCTCTTAAAACGTATTACTAACCATGTTAATGATACTCATTTTATCAGCCTCGAAAGATGAAAGGCTTAACATACATTTACAAGTATATGTGAGTGCATAATTTGTGCACGTTTCATGTTTAAACCATGTAGCTGCTTTTGATATATGTTTGTGTATAAATATATATTTTAGTTTTATAACGTATATGTTCTTGTACAGTGTGTGCGCTATCGATTAACGTATTTACAACCTTCTGGATTTTATCCAACAGGCACCTTGCAAGCCGGAAATATTATCTCAATGCTGCTGGAAACATTACAAGTCTTAGAAGGCAAGGTGCTGCGGGACAAAAAGTTGTGTTATTGTGTGACACCTGGCATGAAGGGTTCTAGCATTTAAGTCTTAGGGTGGCTGTTTTTTTGTTTTGTTTTTACTTGCATAAGGTGTGCTCCTGGGAGTACTGACACTGCAGTTCATCGGTCTTTAGGGAGATCCTTAGACCTGGCACTTAGTTTTGGCACTTCTTCTTTTCTGTACAATATACAGAATTAGATTGAATTTTATTTTGACAATACCCCAGCCTGCCACAACAAAGGAGTGGACTGTGTTTGCCCTGGACTGTTTGACATGAACCGCATCCACTTACATACCCCTTTTCAGTTAAATAAAACATATTATTACCAAATCCTGAGTTTTTAAAAAACCAATCATATAGATTAATCCCAATATCAACATGTGACGTACAGACAATGCTCACTCACACCAACGTAGCAGGTGCAGTGGCCAATGAGCTGCCTTGCGGGTTATATCGCGAGTATACGACGATATAACTAGTGCTGAGCGATTCGAGACAAGGGCACAGGAAGTACTTTGGAACTGCCCACATGGACGGAAGCAAGGGCCAAAGAAGGGTTGAACCATTTCGGAGCATTGTAAGTTTTAAACACTTGCATCTGCTGTTAATACCAGCAGGAAGTGTTGTCAGAAGTTCTATGAAACTGTTTCCTCAGCTCCTGTAAGTGCCGCTGCTTATGAAGGCTTGGCAGAGCTTGACCCTTGTGTGCCTCTCCTGTTGGCGCCTGAAATATTCCTTCCCGTGCTTCGACTTGAGGTGTCTTCTCAAAGTCAAAGTGCTGATGGGGTAAAGTGCTCTCCCTCCCTGCCCAGCTGCCGCATTAGGATTAGGGCACGCCTCCTGGCATTCAGCTTTTTCCCACTCCTGCGATGGCTGAAGGTCTTCTAGGGATCCAGCCTCTCCCAGCAGCAGATTCAGAGGAAGGCCCCGCAGTGCCTTGATGCGCGCTGTCTGCCACTGCAGAGCTGGGAAACGGAAACAGCAGCCATGCGAACTCCTAACTGCTCAGGTCTTCTGCTCCAGGTAGACGTGCCGCTTGCCGCTATGACACAGCCACTATGTGAGGTGGTGGGGGGCTACCTGAACTCTTAGCTAATCTGAAGCTCTGAATGCTTTAATGTGGAGAGCAATGGGACCCTCACTACGAATGCCACACCAAAAATCAGCTTCAGGCCAGGCTTTTTATTTAAGAGTGCGATTTTATTTTGTTTTTGGGCCATATAGACTGTGGCTATGTCCTCTAATGGTGGCTATGTCCTCTAATGGTGTCCTCAAGAGACATTTGAGATGCCATCAGTAATGTCATCAATGATGTCATTTAACATGTCATGCATGATGTAACGTGTGAAGTCATAAGCAGTGCACCAATGGCAGTGGCACACGTTATAGTTAGCTCAATAAACTGTAACTGATGAATTTCATTGTTTTTTTTTAGTTTTTAAATGTTAGTTTTTGTATTATTTTAACCCCTACTATGACACAACTTTAACCTTTGGTTTTTCATTGATTTTCAACTTTTGTTTAACATAAGCTAAAATCTTATTACCTTACCAAACTATAGCGTCACCTTAACCATAATTAATTATGTTATACAATTAAGACATAAATAATTAATAATTTAGAGAAAAACGTAATTTTAGGCAAAATAGTGTGCAGGCACATACCAGTTGAAACAGTGCCAATCCAAAATAATTGATCCTAAAATTGTCATCCTGCATTATGGAAGTTGAAATTGTAACACACACCTTGGGAAGTCACATCAAAGTACAATGGAATACTTGCGAAGCGTTTAACACTAGACCCCGGGTCATATTTACAAGGGCATTGCGCCATTGGAGCATGAATTTTTAGGATGCTCTGGTGGTACTACGCCCTGCTCCATAGTTACAAAGCTGCGTCAAGCCACTTGCCATGGCTTAACGCTGCTTTGTAAATATCATGCCCTTTCACACAGATATCTATGTTCCACCACAACACCATTGCTTTTTGGCACTGCCGCAGATTTACAAGGATGTGTAAATCTGAGAAAGCGTGAAAAAAGAATGCCACTGAATAGCAGGCATTAGATGCACACAGTGAGGAGAAATATTTTTATTTCTCCTCATTTTTAGGTCTCGCCTAGCTATTGCGTTTGCGCAATTGCTAGGCGAGACTCTAGTAAGGGGCATTTAAAAGTGCTCCCAAAAGTGGATTGCATGGCGAGCATGCGCACAATCACGTGCATCGTGCCGCCATGCAATCTGTTTGGCATCGTACTTCAAAGGGATGGCTCCCCCGCCTGGAATGCGCTCCCCCGCCCCCGCCAAGCACGCACACAAATTTGCTTTCACTTTGCAGCAGTCTATTGCCTCCTGTCACACACGTCCTCCTTTCTCAGTTACAATCATCTGGAGCATCAGCAGCCTTCGTCTAACTAAACTCACTTAGGGCCACGCATTTGGTGCTCCGAGTTTCTCGGTGTGCACTTAAACTGCAACTAAAACCCACGCAAGTCTCATGATATAATTAACAAAAACTAATTTATTCATACATAAAAGGCCATTGCCGTAAAATTGACTACTTAAAAAGACATCTGGTTATCCCAAAGGCGATTTACTAAAGATTTTTTGTCAAATGAGCTCTTTTAAACAAACTCACTTCCTTCCCAAAGTGAGAGGCATATCCCCGTGAAGTTTCAATTGCAATTTTTTAATGTACTGGAATTTATTTGCTCGGTTCTTTCCACCTAAGCAATTCGTTTTAAAGCCTCAAGGTGTTGTTATAAAATATGAACAAGGCAGAATGTATTTTAAATGTTTATTCCCTTCATGTCTTCTGTTGCGGTTGCAAAGCATCATCTGTTGTTGGACTTTGCTGTTTGAAATACGCAGACTGATTGCAGATCTGTCCAGGAGGGACCCCTTAACCAGTCTTTGGATTTCTGATATTTGGCTTCACTTTATTGGGGTGAATGCTTCCTGCAGCTCACTCCACAGCCCCGCCAGCAATTAACCCCGGCAAATAACGTGTGTTTCTACAGCATTCTCACAGAAATGAGGGCGAGAGAAACTTGCCCAGCTACGTTCTCCCAGAATCACTACTTGCACAAAAGAGCAACTGGACGTAAACAGGAACAAGCATTTGCAATGCAATAGGTCTCGCATTATAAAAGTGTGAGCAGTTGGCATTGCTAAAAATAATGCAACACTAGCTATTGGCTTTGTAAATGATAATGGCATTTATTTATGTGTTTGTTTTATAAAATAGATTAAAAACGGCATTGTCATGAACAATGCCAATAGCTTAAACTTTTGCAAATGCGAGACCTATTGCATTGCAAATGCTTGTTCCCTCTTCTATCCCTCCACTATCCTTCTCAATCCAAATAACTGACTAACATTTTCACCATTCAAATTACTTTCATATTTTCACTATACTAATACACCACTAACACTGTATGGGTTTCAGAGTAGCGTGATACTCGCCGAAAAAGCGCTTCGATGCCTCGTCGGGGGTAATAAGCGCTACATAAATGCAATTACATTACAAATGTCCCCATACTCACGTGTCAACTACAGTTTTCTCAGTCCAGAGAGGCATAGACATGCAGCCAATCAATTTCGAAAAGGTAAATTGCGTAGCCGGAAGAAGGGGGACGACGCTGTTAGGAGCCAAACGCTTGGTCGCATTGATTGGACTAATATAGCAGCCATCTTTATGTTTAGTCGTGCAACTCCACTTGCTGTATAACTGAAGGGAAAAAGGGAAAACCCTAAATCAAGAAAAAGTTAATATCGTGAGTCAGCTACAATACAAAAATAGCAAATCAGCATATACAAAGTTGAGTGCTTAAGAACAATGAGCGAAATAGTTATAATTACTTTATACTATTTCGCGTTGTCTACGCTATAAAAAACAGAGCCGCTTTATGTACATTGTTATTAACGTACACTGGTGACGATTTGGTTGCCCAAAGAATGCCGTCGTGTTTCCGTCGTGGAGCTTTAATACAAGGTCCTTCTTCTGTTTCTATTACGACTGTAAGCAATGGCCCGAAACTGTGTCTCCCTTGCTCATGTAGGGTTTACTCTTAGAAGTCGTTTCATTGTCGGCGAAGAAGAGATTGAGCCAACAACAATACATGTTAATTGTTGACATGCATGACAATATTTGTTGACATTATTAATGCTTTCGCAATCGTTTGCAAAAACTGTTGTTCATTTCCACCTGCAGCTCATTATAGCGCTGATAAGAAAACATGTTTTCAAAATAATGCACTCTAGAGTATTTGTCTTGAAGCACTCTTCACGGCATGCCTTCGGTATCACCTATTGTAGTCACCTAAAACCAAACTACCATTTCCTAAATGGCGCCTCGTTTACAAGAGTCTTTTCAGTGCACTCAATGGGCCGCCGCCATGACATGGGAACAGTCAGCCTTGCAGAAATAGAAGAGCCATATTCGACAGGAGTAGGTTTCGTGTTGCACACTTTACCTACAACGAATACTTAACACTGGCCTCTACATAATGCTTGAATATACTACAGTATCTTTCAAATTCTTGATTTTTTTGTGGGCTGCATTGACACAGATGTTTATTTGTACTTTCACTGGATATGTTTTAAACACAGTTACGCTTGTGGGGTATTATTATGTATATAAAGAATTACGTTATTATATATCTAATGTATTGCTACTTATGTTTTTTGTGCGTTACCCTACAATAACAGTTCTATCTAGGAAACGTCTCCATACTGTAATGCTAACCCTCTTTTTATTTACGATAAATTCTGTTGTTGCTAGGGGCGACAGAGCAAACGCTCTGGGCTGCACTGAGCACTATGGGAAACGTAGTCCTGCACAATAAGCGCTCATCAAGACAAGAGAGAAACGTGCTCTGAAGTACTACAGTTCCAGCAATGCAACGCCACTACCGCTAGAGACTGTACAATGGCAGGGATGTTTTTACCTCTACCTGGAAAAAGTTCATTGGATTGCGGCATTCGTTCTAGGCGATGAGATGCAAGGCACGCGTTAATAATCTGCATTTTAATGTAGTTATTTTAATATTGACCGAGTGCGGCATGCGCTGTAATTGGCGCTGGGGCTGGCAGTTAGCATGTCAGGGTCACCTGTTGCTGCTGCAACTGACTTTGGTGTAGACTCTATACAGGTGTGCAGCTAAGATGTTAGTGGGGATCACGGCCATGTCTAACGGAAAGAACAAGAGGTCCGAGCTGTATCACTGGAAGAGGTTCACCAAGAAGGAAAGTCCAAAGGTAATGTTTCTTTTTTAGTTCAACACTTTTTTACTCATTTTAACATAAGACGAGTACACTAGTACATTGACTCAGATATACTGACAAGGGCAGAGAAACAAGTTCCAACTTGAACTCTAGTTTCATTATCCATCTGAAAGCTACATTTAAGAACATCTTTGAAGCAACAATAATGGAAAGTCTGCGTAACTGCCAACATTTTGTGACCAAAAAGAGGTAGGATATTTTAGGTTTTCAAACCACCAATTAACATAATTATGACATTATTGCAAATTATATAAAATGTCCTCTTTCTCAAAGGCAATGACATACATAACATTGGGAGCCAGATCACAGGAAATTCCTCTGTTACTTACCTGTACCCTTCATTAACCTTAGTCCGTCTCATACTCGTCACGGCCATTACAAATGAGGTCATGAAGATTATTGGTTAGTAACCGGGGCATTACCTTATGTCCCTTGTCCTCATACCAGTCATTGCAAAGTAGGTATACCAAAACTGAAGTTCTTTGACTAACAAAAAAACTAAAGACATTAAGCAATCCTAAATATGTAACATCCACATTTTTTTAATGCATGTACAAGACCAAACAAAAGTGCATAATATCACCAAATTTAATGTAGAATTCAAAACACCCATCCCCAGATTCAATTGTTAGTCGAAGACAGTATCCAGGCAATAATGCTTAACAAAAGTATGACAATCAAGTAGCTGCCCTACAAAGCTCCTGGATCAATACTCCCTGCAGTTACTTTCAGGAAGTGCCCTTCTTTCTTGTAGACCTCCTCTGAATCAGAAGACTGCCAGGATTATCCCCTGAGATCTGTGGGAGACAGAATTGACCTTAGGAACAAAAGTAGGATTTGTTTTTAGAATAATACCATCTTACATAAACCTAATGATATGAAGATAACATCTTAAAGCCCCCAACTCGCCAATCCTATGAACGGACGTAATAACTACCAAAAAAGAACCTTGAACAATAGAAATGTCAAGTCCACACTCTCCAAAGGCTCAAAAGGATGATCCAGCAAGGCCATCAGCACTGAAAAAAGGCCCCATGCTGGAGAGATAGGACTATTTACAGGTTTCACCACAAAAAAGCTCTTGAAAAGTATAGGGATTAGAGAATCCATTAAAGAGGTCAGCTGAGAAATTCTCTGAAAGCTTTTATAGCAAACCATTAAGAACTTAGAGTTGAGATAGAAAGGTATAGGTGAAAGCCATCAAACAAAAAGGTGCAGAAAGCCCATGAGACCACATGTCAAAAGACTACCAGCGTTTTGAGTAAGAATGTAACGTATAAGGCCTTTTAGAATTCTGAAAGCCCACCACCAAGGAAGAGGATAGACTCTTTGCTAATAGATTGGACTTCTTCACTTTCAAACCAACAGTGTAAGTTGGAGCCAGAAGGTCAGAGAAGAAGGTTTGAGAGGTGAAGACAACTTTGGAAGTATCCAGGGCAGAAGAAAAGTCAGGAATTTCAGCAGAGAACCAGGATCTCCGTGGTCGATCTGGGACCATCAAAATCAGTTCTCCTTACTCTTTCTGGAGCTTGGCGAGAATTGTCCGTATCAATGGGAATCTGGAGCAGAATATGCAAAGGAGGGTATTGTTCTTCATTGCAAACTGATCCATGTGGGGTTTCACGAAACGTATGCTAATTCTTTGGAATGTCATTCTGGATAATGGGAGACCTTGTTTAGATGAAAATTCCTGTTCAGGTTGTCGACTACCACATTGTCTATTCCCTCGATGTGGACTGCTGACAGTTTCAACAAAATCTTCTCTGCCCAAGATCCTAACTGAGCCACTATCATATTGAGACTTTTTGGACCGAGTGCTCCCCTGGTGATTTATGTAAGAAAATGCAACAGTGTTGTCCATTTTTACCAATACATTCTTCAATTTCATTATGTGTTGGAAATGCTTGACTGGCTGAAAGATTACCAGGAGTCATCCCAATTCAACAATTTGTGACTTTCCAGGAATGACTATTTGAACTGACTGGTCCTGTCCTGTAGGTTCGCTCCCCAACCGAAACCGCTGGCAATCGTTGTCTGGAATCGTGGGGGCTCTTGGTGTATTCTGATTTCCCTGGAAGATTGTGGGTATCCAACCATCAAAGTAAGCTGTCTATCAGCTCTGAGGTTAGAGGAACTATTTTGTTCTAGGAGTCGGTTATCAATGACTGCTGACTGTTGAGATGCGGTAGAAGAGGACGTAGGTGAAGCCATGCCCATTGAACTTTAGGAACATATGCTTCAATGTGCCCTGTACTTCCAACCATGACTTGGCAGGCATCTGTTCCCTTGATACAAACTCCGGCAATATAGATTGAAGATAGGGAATCCTTTGCTCTGGCAAAATCACTTTTCCCAATCCATCCAAAGCTGAGCCCCTATAAACACCAGGTCCTTCTATAAAAAGCTGGCACTTAGAACTCTTGTGCAGGAGATCCAGACTGGAAGTGGTTACTTGTGTCTGCTCCAAAAACAGATGGATTTTATTCATGGTTGTGGCATTGTCAAAGTAAGGAATACAGGGATCTCCAAAATATAAAGATGTTTACAACTGGTGGCATCATTTTCGTGAAAACACTTGGGGCTGACTTCAGTCCATCGGGGAGGACTTTGAATTGCCAATGTTGATCTTCACCACAAACCTCAAGAACTTGTAATGAGACTTTGCAATCCACACATTGGAATATACATCCTCGAGATGTAGGATTATGAGAAAATGATTGTCAGGAATTAGAGAAATAATCCTCTGCAGGGTTTCCATCTTGATTGTGATATTCTTGGTGAAAGTTCTGTGGTTCTTTTAAATCGATTACCAGATGATTGTCCCCCAATCCCTTCAGGACTAGAAAGACCATGGAGTATCCCTGCCCCATCCCCTGCTTGAGAACTGGAACAATTTCTCCCTTCATCTGAAGAGCTGACACTCCCTTCAACAAAGCCTCCCTTTTGGCTGTATCTCAAGGCAATGGAGTACGAATGATCGCCGTAGGAAATGGATCTGCCCAAAATGTTACCCCTCGCTGACCACTTGAAGAACACAACAATATGATGTTATTTCTTTACACTGTGAAACTCCTCCTCCAATCCATGATGGAAAATCCTTCATCTTGGCATAGTCAGGAATGCTGATTATTGGTACCCGTGTCCTGCTCCTTTTTCTTGTAGTATTTGAAGAACGACTTTCCTTGAAATTTGGAGGATTGGCCCTGTTGCCTCCTTGAAGATTGGCAAAAAGAATACTTTGACTTTGAAGAGCTTGAACCTCTACATGACTGATGCTGGATTGATGATGAACACTTTCTTGCCTTAAAATTATGAAGAAGCTTATCTTCCAGTTCAGCGCTAAATAATCTGGAACTCTCAAATAGCATTTTAAGTGCAGTTGCCCTATGGGCTGCATCGGTGTTCCGGTCTTTGATGTATAAGTTCCTCCTGGCAGCTATGGAAGCTCCACCCGCCAGAGCTGCTGACCTGACAGTGTCAAATGAAATGTCAGATAGAAACTCTATCTGGCACTCCATATCTTTCAATAAATGTAGACAATCCGACTCATTCTGAATTGCTGTAAACAGATTTTTAAAATTGGAGATTTGGGTGAATAAACATAATAAATTCCAGCTCTTGTGGCAACATGGTTCCTAAAAAAACAACATATTTTTCAACGCAGAGTCCACCATTTTATTTGATGGATCTTTTAGAATATTCTCTTCTGCCATAGATGAATGGCATACTAGAACCTCCACAAAGGAAACCACATGCACGCTGCCTGGTAACATATATAGTGCCCATATTCGCAAGATGATAGAGCTTGGCCATGAATCTTGGTAGAATGATTCTGTTAGGGTCTTTCCATACTTGTTCATGATGTTCATGGCAAACTGATGAATTGGCAACCCAACATTAGAAGGCTTTTGGAATTGCCTTAGGAGTGACTTATCTGAAGTTCCTAGCTTCATACTTTCCCTCACATGGGCCAATAAATAAATCACCATGTTTCTTGCAATGTTGCATACCTTTTAAGTCTGTGAAAATGGGGGCTTCATCAGCAGCATCTAAATCCCCCGTATCACAATCCAATTCTTCTTTTTCTAGGTGGAAGAAGAATAGTCTTTAAAGGCGGCCAAAGTTGGGTGGGCAATCCTTCTAACTTTCTCCTGTTCTTCCTCCCTTCCATGCCTTTTGTGCTTTGGAGAAGGGAAGTGCCCAGTAGATGGAGATGACAAAGAAGGCAATGATGCGATCTGCCTTCTCTTAGCAGAATGCTTGCATATGGTAACGAAGACACTTACCTATGTTCTTTAAATGCAGAAGAAAAAGGTGCCCATGGTCCTGTTGAAATAAAAAGATGCACATGCGCAGTCCAGCTTCATCTCACTGCGCATGCACAAACCCAGATTCAACACGCGTGCATGGAAAAAAGGCAGAAACTCCCTCCACTGGAAGCATGGCCCACAGAAGGGTGTTCTTTACTTGGTGATATCCCCTAGCCCCATCACGGGAAGAGGCATATTAAAGGCCACCCACCGAGAAAGGAAGCTCCCAAGAACATTTCTTTTCCAGCAACAAATGATGGACAGAATGCTGAATAAATCAAACATTCACCCCCAGTCAAGAGATCTGAGTTAAATCCATCGTTCTTTTGCTCACTACACCACCCCTGTTTGGTCCCAGCCATATGAAAATCAGTCTTGACCCTGCTCCTCATGGGAACAGTCCAGCCCAAACTGCCAATCCGGGTCCTCCCTGGACTGGAAACAAGCATCCTGGGACCGGTTTCGGGGTATCACCCCTCTTCAGCCAATCTAGCTTGAATCCAGTGACTCAGCGAGCAAAGGGCCCACGTTAGGGCATACCCGTCCCACTCAGGGCGAAAAATGCTGCAGCAACATATTATGGATGGAATGCTGAAAAAAATCAAACATTCACCCCAGTCAAGAGATCTGGATTAAATCCATTGTTCTTTTGCGCACTACGCAACCCCAGTTTGGTCCCAGCCATATGCAAATCAGTCTTGACCCTGTTCCTCATGGGAACAGTCCGGCCCGAACTGCCAAGCCAGGTCCTCCCTAAACTGGAAACAAGCATCCTGGGACCAGTTTTGGGGTATCACCCCTCATTTGCCAGGCTAGCTTGAATCCAGTAGCACAGCAAGCAAAGGACCCATGTCTGGGCATCCCATCCCACTTAGGGCGTAAAACTGATTTGTACAGCATTCTGTCCATCATCTGTTCTTTTTGCATTTCTTGCCCAAATTGGGAAGAGTATACCCAGACGTTGGTCCTGTGTTCGCTACACCACCAGGCTGGATCTAAACCAGCTATTAAGGGAAAGCAAAACAGGAGGACCCAGGAATGTCAGCCCCATTTATAGCACCCAGGTTGGATGAGTGGTGCTAGCATTCTAGGATCTTCCTGGTTTGTTCCGGTCATCAGGTGACAGCACCCCATTTGTAATGATTGGGACGAGGGATATAGGGGTAATGGCCTTTGCACAAACCCACCATCTTTGTAGAACCAGTTGTGCCTGAATTCTTTCTTCCTGAGTATGCAATTGTGTATTTACTGGCTTGATATCTGCATAGGGCTTCTCAATGGACAGATTACTGTTTTATATTTGATCTAGTTGCAGATTTCAGTTTGAGCCCCATCTTTCCACTCTGACTAAATTGTATGATGCCGTAAAAAATGTTTTTTTCTCTGCCTCAATTCTCTTATCTGCCAAAATGTAGTAGCATCTACATTTATTCTGCTCTATATTTAACATAAATGTGTTCATTAAAATGCAGAAAAAACTGAATTGTCTTAAAAAGCTGTATTTTTATTAACAGTGCCTATTACATATACAAAGGAAGAAGGAACTGTCAAGTCAGCCTCCCATTGAGGTAAAAGTAGATCTCACAGGGATTGCTTTTAGGGGTGCAATCTCCCACTGTTCTGTTTCACTCGACGCATTACCAACTTTGATGTCAGCTCTGTAGCAGGCTGCCCCCTGGGTTGTAGCACATACCACTACTATCATAAATGCCCTTAACCTTGTGCATTTACATATTTCAAACTAACTGTGAAGCCCTGGATGTTATTTTTGTTTTAAAACCATTTTAATTGAGTTTGCACAGTACCACTGAGCAAAATGCCCTCTATGTTCCAATTCGAGACAAAATATTGAGAAGTTACCACACATGGTAAGAATATCTGGTACGGTGTATACATAAAACAAAAAGGTAAACCAGAACTTCACGCGGACTAATCCACACCACCCGCATTGGCAAACAAATTTGGATACAGATCCATATTCAGTCGTAGAACACTGGATGTTTTTTTAAATTACTTTTGAACACTGGGTTTTGGCAGTGGATCAGATCATAGTGTGTTGTCCTTTGTCTGTTGAGGCTCTGGATGGCCCGCCCCCTTTCAACTCTGAAACCAAGCAATGGACACATGTGCATTGGCATGAGAGATCTTAATTGTAATTTGAATTTTGGTGAAATAAACACTCTTTCGTTACATTGACACTTAATTGAAATTTTAGACAAATGAAATCAGTCGTTTTTGATATTGTGAGTGCCAGGCCGTTCCTTGAAAACGTATGACAAGATACTGTGGTGTCTTGTGTTATATACGCCTTAGGTAGTTGGGTGTTTTTGCCCTGAGTGGCTCCAACCTGATTTTTCTTTATGTAATGATTGCTTTTTTAGGTCTCGCCTAGGCAGCGCATGCGCTGTGTCGTTGAGACATGCAGTATATGCTTTAGTGAGGGAGTCTCCGCCTCCATTTTCCGATTTGTTTTTGAGCGTGTCTTTCAAACTTTATTACTTGCTATTGGCTAATAGTGTTCCAAGTCCCTCCTTATTTCCTGTTGTGCACGCCTATGGTTATTGGCCCCTTTACTTGTATTAGTCCACTTTCTTTTGGTCTGTAGTTTTGGGGAGATCTCTTTTTTTAATGTGCCTTGCTATTTCACAGAGTTGAAATGTTTCAGCCCGAGTGAGGACATGGATAATTTTTTTTTTACTTGGAGGAATTTTTTTTACTTCGAGCGCGCATGTATAATTTTTTTTCTTGTTAATTTAAAGTATTTGCATCCGTTTATTTTTAATTTAAAGTATTTAATAATTGTGTATGTTGAACCGAGGACAAGGCTCGAACACTGGTCCCCAGCTCCCTAGTCGGCAGCTCTGACCGCTGAACCATAACCTCTCCCTCCGAGAGCAGCAGTTTGTCGTGTTATTCATGGGTGCATTCGCACTCCTTTTTTGTCTTACGCGCTGCTGACGGGGTGTAAAGAATGTTGCTATAAAAAAAAAATGGTGATTTGTTCGGGAGTTTGGCAATGAATTGTTAACCCGAGAATGCATTTATCCACGGAGGTTACTACTGCATGACAGTAGGCACTTTTTTTGAGTCGCTTTATAAGGCAAAGAAAAGTGGGCAGCGCAGGAAGGAGGGCGCAGCAACCACACTGGCTTGCTGGATCAGCGGGCCTTGTGTGTTGCTACACTTTTATTTAAACCAACTTTTATTGATTTTCAAGGTCTTGCAAGAGTCCATACACAGCTTACTCGCCTACAACCATATAGGCCGGCAGCAGAAAACTACTTATTGCCAGAAGCAAAAGCACATAAAGGAGAACAAGAAGATCTTTCTGGAACCCAGAAGCAGGTCCATGTACAGTTATCAACAAACAGAATCTCCCGCCTTAGCGGCACCGTGCCCTACGTAGGCCTCCCGCCCGGCAGACATGCTTAAACAGTTGCACCATTGCCAAGTGAGCTTGTACAGATTGAACTTCACCAACCGCGCCCTCACGGGCCCCTGTCCCCTTATCATAAAGATCTCAGGCATCCTAGCTGCTATACATTTCCCATTAGGGCTGAGCTGTATCTGCACTGATTTCGTCTGGTATAGTGGACAAGTCAATCGTATCAGGCAGTGTGTCCCAACTTTCACAGTCTAGCCGAACGGGCAGCGCATAAATGAGCCCTCAACGGCGCCCCAATCGTGTACTGCAACAGGCACAGCTTGAGAAGGCTGATATTGTCTAGGTTTAGTGCTGTGTAGACACAATAGCATTAATCAATGACATACAGGGCGTTATATAATTCGGCCACCAGCAGGCAGGTCACTACAAGATAACAACAAGAGATTGAGCGCTCTGCCCTTACTACACTGCGGCAGCGCTAGGGCAATCCGCTATCGTTCCTGCATCAAAGATTGCCAAGGAGGCGACCAACCAACTAGGGGGGTCAGAACAAGGGAAAAGAGAGGAGGGAGTACAGGGTGGAAGGAAGCAAGCTTGGCGGGGAGGAAGGGGTGTGGGCTCCACTATTGCTATCAGGTGGAGGCTGTGGGTTTTAATCTGCCAGAGGCGAGGTCCTCTCTTCCGGAAGGGTGGCTGCAAGGGGCGTATACTGTAAACCATCCGCAGGTCTCCAGAGACCCCC
Source organism: Triturus cristatus (assembly GCF_964204655.1). Classification (NCBI taxonomy): domain Eukaryota; kingdom Metazoa; phylum Chordata; class Amphibia; order Caudata; family Salamandridae; genus Triturus; species Triturus cristatus. The sequence goes on from NC_140591.1 coordinate 86,791,986, forward strand.
TGGTTCCGTAGGAGCTATTACATCATCAAAAACTTCAAGGCCCGGAGCCGTGGTGGTTGCAATCTAGCATGTTCCAGTCGCCCCAGATAATCCACCAAAGGCTGCCAGAGCTTCCTATACTTGGTGTCTCGGAGCTGTAGACGTGCCGTGAGGAACTCCATCGCCACCACATGCCATAGACTGGCAAACCACACATTTATGGAAGGCGAGTCTGGTTTCTTCCAATAGAGAGCCACCGTTTGTTTCGCAGCACCCAGCATGTGGAGGCTAAGATGTCGATCACGGCCCGTCATAGCTCGTAGGGTTACTGGTCTAATGCCCAAAAGAACTACAAGCAGATCCTCCGGCAGAGGGTACCCTAACACCTTTTTTTTATATGGCTAAGGACCTCTTTCCAAAAGGTAGTCCGGATAGGGCACGTCAACCAGATATGTATAAAGTCTCCCAGCGCTTTGGTGCAACGCCAGCATAGGGGGGATGTTTTGGGGAACATTTTTTGAAGTCTAGCGGGGGTGTAGTACCATTGGGTCATCACTTTGTAAGCCGACTCCTGTTGGGGAATGCTGCGCAGGATTTTGGGGATGTCGCCCCAGAGCCTGGCCCATTGGGAAGGAGTAACACCTGAGCCAGGAATGTTTTGCCATCTCAATTGGTATGGGTGAGGGTCCGTTCGCTGTGAATGTTGGAGCACCTTATATATGTGAGATATCAGCCCCTTGTAAGTGCCGAAAGTGCGTGCCAGCTTCTCAAACGGGGTGTAAGGTCGCGTGGCTGCCTGTATCCAGTGGCGCAATTGTAAATACTGAAATTTGTCTCTCTCTATGAGCCCGAACTCTTGCTTGCATTGAGCAAAGGATTTAAGATGTTCACCTAGGAATAGGTCCCGTATCGTCCTGCATCCAGATTCCGTCCAGTTCGCGAAGTGGGGTGGGCGACACGCCGGCGGGAATTGCGGGTTTCGAGCGATCGGGGTGTGTGGGGATGGAAAAGTGGTCAGGCCCCTACGAACTGCCACTTTGTCCCAGATCTCAAGGACCGTTTTGGTAGGGACGGCCATGTAAGCGCTGCGATGACGTGCCTCCCGGGGCAGCCAAGCATGGTCCCATAGCAGGCGACAAGTGACTGCCCTATCCATGTGAAACCACACCTTTTCACTCTCCCATGCTCCCCACTCTAGTACAAAGCGGAGATGCGACGCCCAATAGTAATCGAGGAGATTAGGGCAGGCAAGTCCGCCCCTATCCCGGGGGAGTTTCAGGATTTTATTTGAAAAGCGTGGTTTCTTCCCCCCCATACAAATGCGATAAGTTCGCGTTGAAGCCCCTGGATTTGATGTTCCGGAATAGGTGTCGGCAGGGTTTGAAAAAGATAGAGGATCTTCGGCAGTATAGACATTTTCACCTTGTTGAGTCGGCCAAGCCAGGAAAGTGGTAAGGCCTTCCACGCCCGTAAGTCGGCCAGGACAGAGAGTTTGTATTCCTGCCAGTTGGCCTGCGTACAGGTGGTCAGGTCTGGGGTCAAGTTAAGACCCAGGTATCGCACCGATGTGCTCGCCCACTGATACGGAACAGAAGCTTGGATCGCCGGAAGCTCCCCGTCCGGGATCATAATATTGAGGGCCCAGGACTTCGCGTGGTTAATTTTAAGCCCGGAGGTGCGTTCGTAGGTTTGAAGCAACGAGTGCACCGCCGGCAGCGAGCGTAAAGGATCAGAAAGTGTGAGGAGAAGATCGTCCGCGAAGAGAGCGATCTTATGCTCCACGCCGCGGAGAGATATACCGCAGATATCAGGGGACCGCCGTATCATAATGGCAAGGGGTTCCACCACAAGGGCGAACAACAGGGGCGACAAGGGGCAGCCCTGCCGAGTGCCTCTACAGATGGGGAAAGGTTGCGTGAGCTGGCCGTTAACTCTTACCCGGGCTAACGGTGAAATATAGGGGGCCTTAATACGCGCCACCATCTTAGGGCCCAAACCCACTTTCCGCAGAACCGCCCGGAGGAAATTCCAGTCCACCCGATCGAACGCTTTTTCAGCATCAAGCGATAGTAGGCAGGCCGGTATCCTCTAGTGCTTAGCCTTCCCAACGATATGCGCCTAGCGACGCACGTTATCCGCGCCCTGACGCTGATGTATAAACCCCACCTGATCGGGCTCGATGAGGTTAGGTAGGTGGGTACTAAGCCGTTTAGCAAGAATTTTAGTGTACAGTTTTAAATCCGTATTTAACAGGGCGATGGGCCGATAAGAGGAGCACAGAGTGTGATCCTTCCCGGGCTTTGGAATAAGGGTTATGTCGGCCATTGCCATGTCCGATGAGGGCCCAACCAACTCCGCGAATGAGTTGAAGAGACGCAGAAGATACGGCTGCAATTGCGGCAGAAAGGCGCGATAAAACGACACCGGGAGCCCGTCCGGACCAGGCGTTTTGCCGAGCGGGAGATCGCGTAGGGCACCAGCTATTTCTGCCCGAGTGATAAGGTCCTCCAATAGCCCAGATTGGTGCTCGCTCAACGGCTCCCAGTGACATGTGTCTATGGCATCAGAGATCAGTTCCGCCGCGGGCGGATCGCTAGCGTAGAGAGTCGCGTAGTAGTCGCGGAACGTTTGGAGCTTTGCCGATTCCGCAATGGCCCAGGACCCGTCCGCCTTCTGCAATTTTGCTATATGTGCTTTGGCTGCCCGCGTTCGCAAGCGTTGCGCTAGGGCAGTGCCTACCTTGTCGCCTCCCTCGTAGTAGCACTGCTTGAGCACAAGCAGGGCGCGTTCAGCCTTGTTAGTCCTGTGCGCGCGGAGCTGTCCTCTAAGAACGGCTAGGCGCCGCTTGTGCGTCCTTATCCATCTTCTCAAGTGTCTGGAGTTCACGCGTAAGTTTGGTCTCGTAGAGCTGGGCCTCTCGCGCTCTAGCGACAGCTAAGGCTGTGAGGGTACCCCGTATCGTGGCTTTGAAGGCATCCCAGAGGAGGGGGAGAGGAGTCCCCGGTAGGTCATTATCTTCAAAATATGCCAGGATGGCTGCCTGGATTTCCTCCCTATCTACCGGATCTCGAAGAACGTGATCCGGGAATCTCCATCGGCTCGACCGCATCGGGTGGGTGGAACACTCCCGTAAGAGCAGCTCGACATGGGCGTGATCGGAAACCGAAATGGTAGAGTGGGACACTGAAACGGTGTCCTTGAGCAAAGAGTGCGATACGAGGAGGAGGTCTATGCGAGAGTAAGAGCGGTGCACATGGGAGTGAAAGGTGTAGTCTCGCAGCCCCGGAGAATGATACCGCCAGACATCCACTAGGTTTAAGGTGGTTAGGGAGTTCTTCACCGCCGCAGACATGGCTCCCACCCCGTGAAAAGCGCCCCCACAGCGATCGAGCTCCGCATCCCACACCAAATTGAAGTCCCCTCCGACTATGAGGTCGGTGTTCACCGGCTCAAGGTGTTCCCTGATTATCCTGCGCAAGAAGGCATCCTGACCCTGGTTGGGGGCATATATATTACACAGAGTAAGTGTGCGGTTCCCTCGCCGGACCTCTACCCGTAAAAACCGACCTTCAGCATCTCTAATAACCTTGGTGTCCCCCCGGGGTATCCCTGCCCTGCAAAGAATCGCCACTCCCGCTGTCTTGGTGGGTGCCGAGGACCAGAACTGAAGGGGGAAGCGTGGGTGCGCCATCCGAACCACATCAGACTTGAGAAGATGGGTCTCTTGGAGGAGGATTATATCAGGGTTCTGTAGGAGCAGATAACGCCATATTTGGCGTCTCTTGTTGGGGGAATTGAGCCCTTCCACATTAAGGGAGAGAATCTTCCAGGAGGGTGTGGTAGTCATTGTCGCAGGACCACTAGCGGGGCGCCCCCCATGCGGCTGTTCCACCCATGTGCAAGTCCCCCCCGCCAAGAGGAGATTAAAAGAAGGGAAAGGGAGGGAGATGGGTAGGAGCAGGTAAAAGAACTAAGACATTCGATCGGCCAACAGGGCCAGCAGAACCTATTCCAGTCTAGGGAGTAGCCAGGCACCACGGCACAGGCTGTCCCGGAGATGTCACTCTCCCTGAAATAGGATTGGGGGTGTGTCATCGCTTATCCATGAAGCTATGACGTCGAGGGTCCGCTCCGGACCACCGCCCCAGCAGTACAGGTGGCGCACTGAAGAGTAGGCAAAGGTGCGCCCCCGAGGGAGGCATCAAGGCCGTCAAGATGGGGGAGACCAAGGCAGCCGTGGGCCGGCCATGCCAACAGCCATCCCAGCTGCAAAGCTATAATCGGGTAGAATGGTCCTCAATGAGAGAGTTTATTTAAGGGCAGACGCCTGTGATCCAGCCGGCGACAGGCCACCCTCCAGGGATTTTATGTGTTCTATGATGTCTTGCTTGTCTCGGGAGGATCTGCTTCCATCCGGTGAAGAGGGGTGTCGAGGGCGGCGCACTGTGGACCACTGCGGTTTCAACGGGACTCTGAGGTTGGCAGGGTGCCGCGAGGGGCTGGCCGGCGGAGTATCCGGGATCTGGAGCAGCTGAGCCGCCTCTCTGTATGATCGCAACACACGACGCTTGGATTCCCACTGAAACATGAGGGCGAAGGGGTGGGCCCATTGATATCGGATGTTGAGTTCTCTCAGTTTGTCCGTGATGGGTCGGAAGTCCCTCCGTCGCCGGAGTGTTGTGGGGGGCCAGGTCCTGGAACAGCTGAATGGGCTTACCCCCGCAGAGAATTTCGGGTTTATCTCTGGCCGCTTTCAGGATGGCTTCTTTCTCGACAAAGAAGTGGACCTGTGTCAAAATGTCAGGGATAAGTCCCGGCCTCCCAATCGGTCCCGAGACCCTATGTGCACGGTCCAGAGTGGGTGGCGAAGTATCATCATCTCCTCGGATGTCATGAAGCAGGTCCGCCACGAATGACATGATATCCGCCCCTTCTGCTCCAGTTGGCACCCCCCGGATGCGTATGTTGTTCCGACGCCCCCTATTTTCCAAATCCTCCTGCTTAATCTGGAGCTCGACATGCTGCTCTTCCAAGGTTGCAAGCCGCTGCCATGGTCTTCTGTACGTGCATCCAAGGTCTTCTCCAAGTCATCTACTCGGCCTCCCAGCTCCCCCACATCTCTCCGAAGCTCCTTAACACACGCCTGGACTTCCGTGCGTAGGGACCCAATTTCTGTCTTAAGCTCCTGCATGAACGCCGCCATGAAGGACTGCGTGACTGGTTCCGCAGAGGCACCTGCTCCCGATGTCTCAGCGCCCGTTGGCGCGGTGCTGGGCTTCCCCACAAGTCCTTGACGGAAGTGTCCTTGAGAGCCGCCGGCGGCTCTTTCCCCGGCTTCGTGCGGGTCATGGTGCAATAGCGCCGGGGGTCAGCCTCTCAGAGTGAGGGAGCAATAACACTGGTCCCCTCAATCGCCCACTCAGTGTACAGCTCGGATCTCCCAGCCCCGAAGCCTATGGGAGGCAGGGGGGACTCAGCCAATGAATCCGTGGCCCAAGACGCCGCGTTCCAGAAGACCCTCCAGAAACAGCGCTGTAGAGACGAGGCTAAAGAGGGTGCCACACCTCAGGGGAGCCAGGGGCAGCTGACAGCGTAGATTGCGCGCGGCGGGGTACCCAGTGTCTCTCCCCTCCTGCAAGCCAAGTCCCGGTTCAGGGTAGCTCCGCCACCGATTGCCCACTACAGGTCAGATAGAGCCTAGGCAAAGGCCCGCCAGGTGAGGCGTCAAGATGTACTCCTCCGCGGGACCCACTGCCAACTCCGGATCCGAGCCCCCCGGCCGTCAGGGACCCCGCGCTGCGTGCCGTCAAGTCGCTCTCCGCACTGAAAGACCTGTACCTCTCCTTCTCGTCTCAAGCAGGTCGGGACAGCTGTGCCCCAGGTCTAGGAGCCCTCCTGTGGGTCCCCGCTGGGTCTCGAGTCAAGTCGCCGACACTGTGAGGCCGCCGCCGATTCAGGGGTCCCAAAGCAACTCCCAGAGGTGGTTCACTGCTCGGGGAATGGCTGCCGCACCTGCGATACGGCCCACCGGACGCCCACAGCAGCGCAGGATGCCGGGATCCGCTCCGCCCCGCTCCGGCAGCCCACTCGTCAGCCCCCGCTCTTGATCATGTACCGGTGGGCGCGGGCCTCCAGCAGGTCCCCAGGGCGAGGTGCAGCAAAAGTCCCCCACCAACCCAGAACCAGCTTACCGCCTCGTGGTCCGGGTGTGCAGGAAGAGGGGCGCAGGACAGCTCTCATCACCCGCCCAGGGTGGGGGACAGGCAGGCAGCAGGCAACAGGTCACCGGGGTCCAGGCACACCAGGAGCGATGCTCTCCCTCAGTCACCGCCCTCACCAAGCCACCTCGTGGACCAGGCCTCTCTCACTTCAGCACCCAAGATGGCGGCCGGCACTCCTCGCACTCCCAGCGCCGGTCGCGCCAGCCAGGCGACACCCCCAGGGGGCCACCGCTCGCGTTCCTCCACTCCGGGCCACCTCATACACCCAGCGCCGTCAGCGGTCGCCTCCAGGCCCCGCCACTGCTCCGGCCCACAGTAAGCTCACAGCGCTCCCGGGAGTTCCCGGCCTACCAGGTCTGGGCGTTGCAGACGGCGACCGCTGCTCAGGTCTCGGGGTCTCGATGCCCCACAGCTCCCGCAATCCGTGGTCCGCAGCCGCCGGAACTCTCAAGGCATAGTCTCCCCGTCAGCCAGCAGCACGGTGCGCCGTCCCAGGCCAGGAGGGCCCAAACCAGACCCCTCAGTTCTATAGGGCGCGGGCAGCAGGACAAGCAGATAGCAGGCAACAGTCCACCGGGACGAGCAGGGGGCCCCTCTCCAGTCACTGCATCCGCGCTGCCTCCCCCGGTACAACCTCCGCCGCAGGGCCCCACTCACCCGGCCTCAGCGAGCGCCCCAGGATCTCGAAATGGTGACTAGAGCCTCACCGTCCGCACTCCTCCACTGCAATCAGGCGGCGTCGCTGCAGAAGGGTCCCGGCCCCACGCCACCTCGCGGCCTCCGCTCTGCACCGCCTCTCCGGCTCACAGCGCCGACCCCGCGTCTCCAGGGGCCTCCACCCTGCCCCTCCCGGCCCAGGGAACCGGCAGCCGCCCCTCCGCACCCGATGCTCAGGAGGCCCACAGTCCAGGCAGTGTAGCGCCGGAGGCAAGCACCGGGGATAGCAGCGCTCTGCCGCCCAGGGGCTCACCCGGCCCCCGCAGAGTCCACGTCCACAGCGACAGCAGCACAGCGTAGGTGGTGAGGTGCAGTGTTCTCAGTAGAGCGCTCCAAAACTGGCAGCGGTGATATGTCCCAGACCCGGTACCTCTGTAACGCCGACCACCACCGTGGCGTTGCCGGTCTCGAAGCCGGAATCACGGGCCAGGGCTCACTCCGGGCGCCCCCAGACGCGGACCACAAGATGGCGGCCGCGGTCGTCTCCGCTTCCTCAGCCTGGTCACCCCCGCTGTCCAGCCCGGAGGGTCAAGGGGCCGTCGCCATCCGACCGTTCCACTGCTCCGCAGCGGTCCAAAGTCGCTCCTCCGGCGTCCCCCGTCCCGGGGGCGCGGAGCTCAGCACCTCCTCAGCGCAGTGGATTCGGGCGCGCACAATGGCGGGCGCGCTCTCTCCCGCCGGAGCCTCTCTTCAAACGTGGTTTCTCCTCGCAACCGCTCAGCTCCAGGGCCCCCGAGCCGCCAGATAGCCGCCCGCTCTCTTCAGCCAGCCGATCTCCCCCAACCGGGGCGTCTCCGCAGCCGTCACCCTGCGTTTAGAGGCTGATTTCGTCGGCGGCAGCCCGGAGCCTCAGCAGCGCGCGACTCACACCATTTGCGGCGAGACCACGCCCCCGTTGCTACACTTTTAACAGGCTGGCTGTCTCGACAGTCCCACTCCAGTATTAATGGAACTTCTGGGCAAGGCTGCTGAACTTTTAGGTGCTATCTATCAGTTGCTCATATTAAGGTGATCTCAGCTGAGAGCTTTGTCAGGGCAGCACACACACCGCAGGGAAAGCGCTGGATGCCTGTGAGAGCATTGAGAAGACCCGGGGCACTCCCAGAATGCACCACCATGTGACAGGGGGTGGAGGGTGGTACAGAGGGGCGGAGGCAGTGTGAACAAATGAGAAGAGCATGCACAGAGCCCGGCCAGGGAGAACACAAATGGAGCATGCTCCGTGAATGTGTTCACAAAATAGCTAAAACGTGACTTCTGCATTGACCACATCAGGGGTGCAATCTGGATTTCGCGGCCGCGAAAGTGATCCCGCGCTGGAAGAAAATGAAAGGGAGTAGCCGGCCGCGCGGCCGCAAAAGTGATCGCGGGGAGGGGGAAAAAGTGACACGGCCGCGCGGCCATGAAAGGGGCCAGGAGCAGCAGCAGCCAGCGGGAGGTGCTGGGCGCGCTCTGTGGTGGGGGAGGGGCGTGAGTTGAGGCATGGGAGAGCCGGAGGAATTCCAGATGGCGGCTGCGCGCGTGAGAGGGGTGAATAGCGCGCGCGCGAGACGCGCTCTGTGGTGGGGCAGGGGCGTGCTTTGAGGCATGGGAGAGCGAGAGGAATGCCAGATGGCGACGCACGTGTAACCGCACACTGGTGGGCGGCAAAAGCCTTTGGTAGCACTTTAAAAACCCGCTTACTAAATGGCTCGCAGAGCACCGCATGCGCTGGCTCAGGCGAGACCTAAAAAAGTACTTTCCTTTGCATACTTTACAAAAAAAAAAATAATTGGTGAGATTTGTGACTTAAAAATGTAATTACAAAGACTCCACACGAGCGATGAAAGCGTGTGCTAGTCTGCCTTGCTGAATCTGTTGTGCAAGGAAAGTAAATTATTCTTGATGCTTCTTTGAAAAAGTGTAGCTTGCTTTCCTGCTGCCAAGATGTACATGTTCGGCAAGGAAGCAAAGCTTGCACTATTGCTGCCCAATTTGTTATAAATGACATGTCATGTATAATACATTTTCCAAATTCTGACTTTTTAGCCAACTGCACTTTGCATGTCTTTTTACCTCATAATGGCAGCGTTAACAGCAAAGCCATTAATCCCACAACACAACATGCTATTGGCTGAATTGCCAGTATTGGCTGAAAGTATTGTGTAATAGTGCCACTGGCAGACTTGCAAAAATGCATATTAAAATGAAGCACTTGACGTTTGGCTATTTTTCCAGTAGGCAGTCAAAAATTAAACAGATCAGTGTAAGAGGATAGCAGGAGCCTTTCAGATGCAGATGAGAGCATATTCTTGCTAATTGGATAACATTAACACTCCTTCAAACAAGCATTGGCATAGCCAATAATTCTCGCCTTTGGGGCCTTATAAGTGTTTAGTTATCCAGCACAATATCTGTGGTGCAACATCAACTGTTGCATAGCTAAACACTTATAAGGTCCCAAAGGCGAGACCTATTGGCTATGCCAATGCTTGTTCAATCTGCTGTTGGACTGATGTTGCCTTCATCCTGGAAGGGCCTGCCCACAGGCCAGGCGTTCCAAGCAACCCCTGCTGCCCACAGGCCAGGCCCTGCACGCAACCCCTGCTGCGCTTGGCCTGGAATTTAAGTACATCAATAAACACAACTATGACATCTACTGGAAAATAAGCACAGTTAAAACACTATTTATAATTCTAGCTGAAGCGCATAAAACCACTGAAATTCGCCAGTTGTTGTCATCCACGCAGACCACACATGCCCCCAGTCACAGAACCCGGCATGCCCAAGACCCCTATTTGCAAACAGCACATGCACACAAAAGCAGTTACTAGGAGGTCACCATGGTGAACGATGTGAGTTGTGGTGTGTGTGTTTATGACTATTACTGTCGAATTTCAGTGAACACTCATAGAATCCCAACTGAACAGGATTGAGTATAAATGCACGTGAATCTGTAGCGACCCTAAGCCCTCCACCACAGACCCCCCACTGAAGTGAATAGGAGGTCTGAAAGGAGGCCTGAGCCATCAGCATAAGATTGCTACTCAAAGCTGTGAGGAAAACCCATTGGACAAGCTTGATGTGCGCTTTAAAGGCATTTGTGACACATGATTTCCACGAGAGATTACTTGACATGCATTTGAGGATACCAATCACTCTATCTCTATTGAAACAAGAAGGGGGCTGCACATATTTTACAGTAGGTACTTATAGGCTTAAAAAAAAAGAAAAATCCAACCCGGACCATATGTCAATCAACGCAGTGCGCGCTGCGCGTCTTGGCTGTGGTTCATATTACATCTCAGAATCTTTGGCTCTGACAAAGTCTTCAGTGAGTTAACTGTTCATCCTGCAGGTTGTCACTAGAGAGATTAACATTATCTTCTGCTTCTCTCTACCTTTCACAGCCGGCTGTGGACTATGACCAGGTGGACCACTGGATTAAGGTGAGTTTCAGAGTCAAAGATTGTGTGTGTTTGTGGGTGTACCTATATATATTTTGCAGACCTCATCTTCCTTCTTTTCCTGCTTTTCCATCTCTTTTTTAGCCACCTCCTACTCCCATATCTCATTCTCCCCCCCCCCCCTTCTCTGGCTCCACCCACACCTAGATTCCAATTTGGTACTTGTGAGATGTTCACAGAGCATTCCTTAGCTGACTTTCAGCATATTTAGGAGGTGAGGTACCAATGTGCACTGCACAGACATGTGTCTGTTTGTTTAGATATGTGCATTGACCCTGTGACATTATCTGCTCACCTCTTCGAGGCGTCACAGGCAACAACGTCTTGACCATGTATGAATAAGTAGACATTTGTATTTTATTATATATCCTTATGTTACACCAGTGAAAATGAATGTGGCCAAATATATTATTTAGAGCAGGTGTAATAATAAACGCAGAATTAGAGATGTATCACTACAGTTCAAAGTTCATATGTCCTGTTATTACTATGATACAGCTCAACTGACTTGGGAAAGCAAAGTTTAATGCCTCAAAGATTCCATTCTACAATCACTTTACAAAAGAAAGCAACTGAGGCTGTACTTACAAGGCCACGGTATTGGCATTTTATGTCACTGCACAAATGTAACTCCGTGTACTCTGTATAGAACTAAATAAATGTGCATTTATAATGAAAGCACGGGAAAACAGAGGGGTATAAATAATATATTCAGATGCAAACTGCAATATGCTATCTATCATCATTTTTTAGGGTTGAGGAGGGAAACCTTATGACCCATTCTAGGATTTGCCTCCCCACATTCAACAATGGCGTTCATTGTTACAGGTATGGTGCTTTCAGCTTCTGCAAGTTGGTGCCAGCAGACGGCGTCACTCCGTCAACAATCCAACCCACTCAGAAGCGGCCCACCGAAGATCCACGTACCAGTTTATTGGCTCAAAAAAAGACTCGGTTTTGAGCCAATAAACTGGTTCTTGGAATAAAAAGGCGACATTACTCATGGAGTCCGCCATGATGTTGTCCTACTAAATGATTTTGAGTGTCTATGCCATTGGCAAATCGTGTTTTGTGCATGGCGGACGCCATGAGCTCTGTGTTGAGTGCGTTCATAATCGCATCTGGCAAATTATAGTTGTTTTACGTGTTTGAGCCATAATTATAACACACTTTTTAATTGTTTTTTTCCCCACTGAATTATATAGGTTTTATTATGATGTACTTAATTTTCAACTGCCAGTGCACATGGAGTGCCCACCAGGCGACCTACCTCTTGCCTTCTAAGCAAAGCCTGACAATCATTTTAATGTTTAATTTTGCTTGTGTTCTACTTTTACACACTCTACTTACAAGTCGGCGACAAAATGGCAGTCTTAATTGGCGCTTAAAATGGCTGCTGGCTAGTTTTCAATGTGCATGCCAAAGTCAGCGGTTTTTCTCAGGCGTGCCTTATCTTTCATGCTGCTAGGTACTCCTCACCGCTACCCTGTGGCCAGTCACCTTTGGGACTGGTTCCTCATGGTTGTGGAGGCTTCTTTTCCCCTTACAGCTCTATACATGCGAGTCATCCATGGCTTGTGAGTTTCAAGATGTCCGGAAAAAAACATTGGCCCTAATGACATATTGCCTATGACATTTCTGTACAAATATCAATTTCTTAATCATTTCTTTAATATAATTTACAAGTTGTGACTCGCTGGTTTTTGCTGCAGATATATACTAAAGTGTTAAACCGTTAAATCCTGTCTGGCACCATTTTTAAAAGTGACTATCTCACAAACTACCGAACTGATTTACACCAAATATATATTTTTTTTAAAAGCATGATTTCTGAGTGAAGTTCTGCTTTTATGCCAAGTTTACTGTTAATCTGTTCGGCATTTTTTCTTCTCTTTTTCCACAATATTTACTATGCAGCTAAACTAGGAAATGATACACCTTTTCGCCCCCAAAACTTTTTTCCGTTGGCGGATCTTCATGTAACTTGCTGACCGAGTTGGTAGTTATAGGTGAATCATATATATATGATTCTGATCCTCTATAGAAGGCGTCACTGACTAAATATAGCAGACATTTGCAGGTTAGGTTTCCAAAGGACATTTTATTAATATATAAACCTCCTCAACTCCAAATCTTCAGTTGAGCTGGGCATTCCCATCCCTTAGCAAACTTGGAATGCTCGCGTGGAGATGGTACATGCGGGCGACTCATCGGAGTGGGAGTCTCAACCCACGGTGCAGCTTCTGTTAATGTGAGCCAAATTCTGAGGATTATCAAATAATTAAATCTGATGGAGCAGCAGATCCTATGGTCTTCTTCATATGACACTCGCTTTTCAATTCCCACTCTCTCCACCATATACTACAGCAGTTTTGATTCCCTGATTGGCCATCTTCCTGGCAAGAATCCATACTGCTCCCATAATGTAAACAATGGTGATCCCACGCAAGCAACCAATTATAGAGTGAATGCTTTGCTTGACGTGGACCAACGGCTGTGCGTGTGGGTCACATGTATGTATCGCTACATACACGTGGAAGCTAAGTATTATGCTACGGTTTCGCTAACGGAATTAGGATTTTAGGTGAATCAAACAACTAAATTCCAGTAACTCAAACGGTCTTCAGAGGCAGCAGCAACACTACTGACGACATATTCGTTTTATCACTTCTCATCCATGAAACGTTGAAAGTGAAAACCTGCAGTTTGTTTGTTTCCTTCATTGACTGTGAAATGGCCTTTGATAGAGTAGACCGCTTAATATTATGGTCAGAGTTAGCCAGAGTGGGGAATTTCTGCCCTCCAGTCACTCTATTGAAATACTTGGGTTTGGGTCAAACTTGCACACAATGACCATATCTCAAACAAGATCAAGACAGCAGATGGCTAAAGCAGGACTCCATGCTGACCCTACTGCTTTTTCATTTATATTTAGCAGACCTCCCGGGTGTAGTGCAGTGTTGGAACTGGCCCGTTCTGGTGGGCTGAGGTGAGGCCCTAGTCAGGTGGAACCTACCACTCCCGTCAGAGGGGGGGGATTACACTCACTGTATAACCTGCACTCACCCTTGGGTAGCTTGGCACTGAGCAGTCAGGCTTACCACAGAGGCAATATGTAAAGCATTGGCACAGCACTCTCACACAAATACAATGAGCATCACAAAAGAGACTTCACACGTGGTGTATGTAAATAACATTTGTTTTCAACACACACATTAACTAGCACAACATGAATACCATGTATTTCTGGGCATAAACCATATTCAGAAATATCATTAGCAGTACTAGGCCCAACCATGTTAAAAACTGGCATCCGTTATATGCACTTCTGGGAATCCGCATCCGTTATATGCACCCTTCTGCAGTGCAAAATGTCAGAACGAGGCCCACAGTGGCAACTATTCTAATTCAATACCACACAGTTATAGGGTGCTGTCCAGTCCACAACGATATCAGAAAGATGTACGTACAGATAATTACAACACTTTTAAATAGCTCTGTGGGCCAAGGCCTTACAGGTAAAAACCAATGTCAAACGTAATATTCTTTTGGCAAGGAAACAACGTGTACGGCAACACCGCCATGCAGTATAATTAATCAAAGTCAGTCACTCCCACACACTTACTCAGCACTGATATTCAGCACTACGGAAATCAGGCAGGTCCGTCTGGGGCATGCACACAGCACCCTGATGCAGTGCACTGATATCCGATAGATCAGTTGATAATGCACTTGCAGAACCCGTGGCCCAAGCCCTCCTCCACCCTTCAGTTAACCCTGACTACTCTACACCCACAGGCTGGAGATTCCCTTCCACCTGATACTAGGCCAATTGCAGCTGGAGTCACACTTAGTCAGGGCCCAGGGGAAATGTGGCAGTAGGTAACGGGCTAATTAGGAGGCAGTTGAGAAACGGAGGTTTGACCTCTACTCAGGAAGTTAAATCAAATGATTCCACACTGTGCTTTCAGGCACAAGCCCAGTTCTGAGAAGCTCATGAGGATAGTGCAGTCTGTTGACCTGCTTCCGATTGCTCTCAGAAGTCTTCTTTAGCCCAGTCAATTACTCTCACCACCCAGGCTCGATCCAGGCAATGCTACCTGGCAACACAAAGTCGTCATGCTGGGTGAGGAGAGGGCAGTTTGAGTACAAAAAGGAGCAATCGATGAATGGCAGATGAAGCAGGGAAGCGTCTCAGAAGAATGAGGCACCCCGTAGGACACACGCCAAACAAAGTCGTGCCTAGGCAATCGGGCCACTCCCTAACACGAATCCGCTCCTCCGCGCATTCCTGGAAATGAGGCACAACATCTGGTGCACCTTGGTACGAGTCGTACCAGACAGTTCTTGTCACACACAATGCGGAGTCACAAACTCAGCACCTCCCTGGAAATGAGACACAATGTCTGGTGCGCATTAATCTGAGTCGCACCAGACAATTCGGTTTCACACAATGAAGAGTTACAAATTCTGTGCCTCCCTGGAAATGAGGCACAATGTCTGGTGGGTTCATATGAGTTTCACCAGACAATTCCGGTCTTACTCACAGGCGTAAGTTCAGCGGTGCCACATGAGGTAGAATGAAGCACTGCTATGGGTACACCCCCACCTCCGAGGGTCTAACCTGTGAATTGGACACCGCACGCAAAAGCATGCAGTCGGCCTGTCGCACGAGAGAGATGCATCACGATAGACGAAGCGTGCCACGCGGGGTCCCGCATACGGTGAATGCGCTGACCACCAACAAGACACTTATGCTTATTGAGGCTCCACAATGCAGGGACCAAACTCCTGAGATGTGGACAGTGCTTTTTGGGCTCCACACCAGGCAATCAAGTCTCCTGCCACAATACTTAGTTCCACTCTTACACCCCTCTACCAATGAGACTCCAGTAGGCGAAGCAGGCACTTAAGAGGGCACAGCTCTACAGTTGTCACAGGTAGATGGTGTGGGTTCTCGTGGGAGGTCTTTGATGTCCCTGAGCCCTCCAAAAGAGAAGAGGGGGCAAGCCAACAAGCCCTTGGAGAGCACATTTCAGGGTGCCAATCAGCAGTAGGTTGTCAGCCCAGGCCAGCCACCCTTCAGGCAGGGTGCACGGTCACTTCCAATGGCAGTCTCCTCTTTGTGCACAACAGATTCCTCTGGCAGTGTGCACCACGCAGTTCCAAGATCTCCAGTTCCACGTCCCCACAAGTATATCTCTACTCTGCTGAAGTATGGCACCAGTACTTCTACTGTAGTGTGCCTTTGAAGTGAGGGGTGATTCAGAGGGTTTCTCTTTGAATCACAGATGTCGCCCTCTAAAATTCAGTCCTGTTTGTCATATAGCTGTGGAATTCAGATTTTAATCTGTAGTGCGGCCATGCTGTGGCTCCCAGAGGCCAAGTGTCAAAACCTCTTCCTCCAGTGTATCCAGCCAGCCCCTCAAATGGCAGAGGTCTGTCGGTTCAGTTGCATGCCAGATGTGTGTAGCTGTCTCTGGGGAATGCACAGATGTGCTCCCCCATCCTCCAATGTGGACTAGAGCCAAACTTAAGGCACACAAAGAGTTTTAGACCATAGAAAGGCCCACTTTCTAGAAGTAGCATTTCTAAGCTATTCATGACCAATCCCACTTTACCACAGGAGAGAATTTGCCATTGTGAATACAATTATAGGAAACTTTGAGACTGCTCCACTGTAAGCCACAATTGCAGCTTGAAGTAATTTCAACCATTCCCCCATGTTAACAAATGGGAAGAGCAAACCTCATAAGTAGTGAAAACGCACATGGGTATTCTTCACTACCTGGACACAGAACACACGTGTACCAGCCCAGCATTTCACCTCCCACTTGCCTCACCCCTCAAGACTTGTCCTAGGGGTGCTATAGTTATAGTGAAGGGTCCCCTCAGGAGTTTCCAAGGGTTAAGAAAGACCTGAGCAGAAGTGCAATTGCGCGCACACAGGCCAGCAATGGCAGGCTTGAGACATGTTTAAAAACATCATAGGTGCAAATGTGCACACACAGGCCAGCAATGGCAGGCTTGAGACATGTTTAAAAACATCATAGGTGCAAATGTGCACACACAGGCCTGCACCGGCAGGCTTCAGACATGTTTAAAAACATCAGGTAAGCACCACTTCCTAACATGTGTAGGAAGGGCGAGCACACTTTCGCACTGCATTCACAGTGGCTAAGTGCCCAGAGCCCTAAAGCCAATAGAAGATAGTCAGCGAAACCCGGGAGTTGTCCCATGGGAAGAGCCGACCTCCTCGGTAGGAAAACCCAGATGGAGGTTAATGATTACCTGGGCATGGAACACCCATGTGTACCTGCCCTGCCTTTTGCCTACCACTTGCTCCGCCCCTAAAGGTTTACCCTAGGGGTGCTCTAGTTGTAGTGTAAGGCCCACTCAGGGTTGGCTAACGAGTTAGAAATGCCAACCAGAGCATAAGCGCAACTACGCACCCACAGGCCTACAATGGCAGGCTTGATGCATGTTTCAAAGGCTATTCGGTGGGTGGCAGGCACAATCAGCCCTGTTCCCACTATTCGCCAGTGCAGTACCTGCCCTAGGTATGTGGCGTACCTTTTTACAGGGCGCTCACAGGTACAACACCTAAACCAATCAAGTAAGCACCACTTCCATGCACATGTAGGAAGGGGCACACACTGCATTACTGTGGGAAAGCGCCCAGTGTCCCAAGGTGACAAAAAGAAAATCAGAAAAAACCAGGAAGAAAAATAACAAAAAGTTTTAGGGAAATCCCCTAAGGCCCATGTCCAACATCGATCACTAATGGCATAGGGATGGCAGCGCACTCATGCCATGACCTAAACATTGATCCTTCTAGGATAGTGATCATCCCCAATATTAGAGCTATACCTTCCTACTCCACATTTCACTACTGCGTAGGATGTGGCAAACCAGGAATGTCGTGCAGCAATAAAACAGTGCCTAATTAACCATAGGACAAGATCAATTGATAATTTATTTGGCTGTTAAAACATATACATGGCCATTTTTCCCAAGGATTTCACCTTGTTTGAGGAGAAAATCATAACTTTAGTGAGAATTACCCATTGTGTATTGGGGAACCTTGTATGAAAAAAAAGAAAAGAAAAAAACCCAGACCAGTCCAATTCTTTTTCTCTAATTGGAAACTGGTGTTCCAAGTAGGAAATTCTTAATTATCTTCCACATTCTGTTTTAGTAGTTGGACAGCCTGATCACATAGTTATGACATCAAGGTTCATTTTCATGCTTTCATGCCTTTGAAAGACAAATATTGTACGATTCGCTCTGGATTGAATAACCTGGCTTCAGTGGTAGTGATTTTTAATTTGACTTTGATGCTGAATGTTAAAAGTCGAGTGACCAAAGATTTGAGATAATTTCTTAGCGTTTATTTCAGAAAGAGAAGCTGGTCGGCTGAATTAGAACATGCAATGATTTCTGAATATTCTGGCTATTCTTACAGAGAGTTGAGCAGGCCTCCGAATTTGCCGTGTCCGAAGTGTTCTCTTCCAAGAAGTCAAATGCGCATCGACGCCCCCTTGCTCCTGCCCTGGATCTGGAATCTATTGCCCAGCTGCAGGATCACGATGAAGCCTATGCAGAAGGTGAGATCTTTAGTTTGGCAAAATCTGTCCTAGCAGCTCCTCTGGGCTCCTAGGGCTCTTGTGGTGCAAGTAGCGCACTCCCAGCAGGCCAGTGGTGCTTCTGGGGTCCACTGGCCTTTAAATAAAGTGAGGGTCATATGGCTGTTGAACTCCAGCTCTTATGTCTTCTTTTGGGTCTTGAATATTGAAAAAAGTGATCTATAAACAAAGTACTAGGATAGATGTCCAAAACATTGAATATTAATTTAAAATGATGTTGGCTTATATGAAATGCATCTACTTAAAAAATTGTCACAATTCAAGGTCTCAAGGCGGTCTTGAAACTCCTTTAGGATGAACGCATACGCATTTCTTCCCCTCCGGTCTTCCAAACTCAAGAGACGTTCATAAAGAACTCAGAAATAGATGTCAGCAGGGAGAGCAAGAGCAGGGATTGTCAAGTACTGCAGAGGCTGGGGAATTTATTATATTGCGGTGGAGTGCACTGTTAGTAGTTGAAGGTTTTCTGAAACGCAGTGAAGGCTGGGAAAGCATGAGGAAGTGGTAGGGACTGGAATAGGTGAAGGAAGAAGGGGCAAGGCTGGGTGCATCATTCTGCCACTCGGACAGTTACTCATTGGGCTATCCGCTAGAAGATGCTGTCAGAGCTGGGCAGGCTGACATGATCAACCAGTAAAACACCCTGATGGCCGATTTCTGGTTGCGGCTTCCTGCAGAGCGGGGCTGGTTTGAACACTTTGGTAAGGGGCTGATTGGGGTTTCAATCTGGACCAGAGAAGGGCTACACAGTTATACAAAAATATTGTCAAATGAAAGTAAAAATACTAATATTGCCTTTTGAAACTGGGTGCAATAGTCCTGGTTTCAAAATAAATAGAGACGAATAGGGAGTGAATCATTAGTTGTCAACATTTCACAAAATGTCGCTGTTTCATGAATGCTGGCACGTGTGATCGCACTTGTCAAAGGGAAGTGGCAGAAATGTCGGGAAGTGAAATTGGGCAGTCAGGAAGATCAGGATTTCACCCAAGCGTCTGCAAGCAGTTGCATCTTATAACCTCTAGCTCCTCTTTCCTGTTTGATCTTTTCTCTGGTCTCATTCATGTATCAGATTTTTGAGTTTGTATCCTGAGGCCTGTGAAACTCTACTTCACCCTAGGGTGATTGCATGCATTATGATTGTGGGTGGTTGCATGCATTATGATTGTGGGTGATTGCATGCATTATGATTGTGGATAATTGCATGCAATATGATAGTGGGTGATTGCATGCAATATGATAGTGGGTGATTGCATGCAATATGATTGTGGGTGATTGCATGCATTATGATTGTGGGTGATTGCATGCATTATGATTGTGGGTGGTTGCATGCAATATGATTGTGGGTGATTGCATGCATTATGATTGTGGGTGGTTGCATGCATTATGATTGTGGGTAATTGATGATTGTGGGTAATTGCATGCATTATGATTGTGGGTAATTGCATGCATTATGATTGTGGGTAATTGCATGCATTATGATTGTGGGTGGTTGCATGCATAATGATTTTGGGTGATTGCATGCATTTTGATTGTGGCTGACTGTATTTTGTACCTTTGCCACTTTCTTTCTATAGGCGCTGCTGCAGCATGGTTGCATTTAGGCAGCTTTGGATTTTTTGCACCTTTAGTAGCCCGCTGAGAGATGTATCTTTCCAAGTACATAAAAAACGTATGCTGCTGAGTGTATCAGGGTCCTGGAAAGATAACCTATAGTGAATGTAGTTTTAGCAGCTGTAATTCTCTGTGACCCCCAAATAATTAGACCAAGCGACAAGAAGATGAAGATTATAGCGAACTGCTGCTTTACCAGCAAAGATTTAATATAATTTCTCTGTCACTCTGGAATTAAAAGTAACCATGTGGTCTAAATGCCCTTTTCTGTGGTTTATGCTTTCCAGCCCAGGACCTGCTCAGCGACTGGATGAATTCTAAGCTGAGGCTGGAGCTGGCAAGTGATGACGAGGACGGAGGTGGAAAGGCAGTGGCTGAAGCTTCCCCTCCAAAACAGGCAGTACCTGGGTTCCTGAGGTACAACCGGTTTGATGGTGAGGAGCATCAGATCTTTAGTGTGTTGCCACTCTCTACAAACAGTTCGCTTTGAGTGGGTACCACTCTGTGTGTACAGAAGCAGGACCGTCTCGATGCTCTCCAGTGCAGTATGCAGGGTCCAATTCTTTGTGCCCCCCCTCCTTTTTGTGCCCCTTTATCTGCACCCTGTTCATTCGGTTCAGCAGTCTTGGCAAATCAGGCGCTCTGATACAAGATGGTCTGTTCCTTCTTTAGTACATAAGTTAATTATACAGGAGATGTACCTACTTGAACATCCCTAGAGCAGTCAACCATTAGCTTGTATCTCTCTTGAATTACCCCAGTGGAGCTCAGTGAACTAAACTCACTCGCATCTCTCCACCCTGGTACCTTACAAATACACTTTGTGAAGGCTTTCTAACTCTTGACGAGCATAGAAATGTGTTTGTCTGTACCTGACATATGTATATGCAAATGGCCTAAATTGCTTCGAAATGCTAGTGAGCTGCTGCTCCTGAGAGATCCAATTGATCAAACGCTGTTGGTGATTGTGCTGTAAGTACACTGTCAATCATTGTATGTGTATTGTTGAGAGTTGAACACAGCGCCTAAATTGGCTGCAATTCATTTTTCGCAGTGTCTATAATAAGTCTAGTGCTGATTATGCTTGCTTGGTTTGATGCTTTGCTTTAGCACCAACTGTAAGATAGCAGTAAAATCAAGCATTGAAAATGCGGCAGTACCAAAGATTAAAAACATTTGTGCTTGTTATCTCCACTTGTCTGATGGATACATCTGCCTGTAGATTCCTCACCTTTTGAATTACCCCTGCATGAGCATTCCACAGAAACTTTTTTCTAGCTCTCCCACGTCGACGAGGACATCACAATAGCACGGCTCTGCTCGCGACTCCCTATGATGTCACTGGAGCCACAAGTAGACCTCGTCGGCGTGCTGACGTCATTTCCCTTTTTTCCGTGCCGTGGAGCGTAACTGTTTTCTGGGACTCTCCATTTTCTTCAACAGTTACTTTATTACCTGCTGTTTCCCTTAGTGTAGCAGTGCTATGGCGACACCGAAGAAGTCGGGGTTCAAGCCCTGCTGAGAGTGTGGGGGTCATATGTCTATCACTGACCCCCATGATGACTGTTTGTGTTGTTTTTCTTCGGACCACAATGTCGGAGGCTGCTCCAGTTGTCGGAAGATGAATCCGAAGGCTTTGAAGGAACGTGAGGCTAAGCTTTTTATGGCAAAGGCAAGAAAAGAGAAGAGGGGCCGAAAGAGGTCAAAATCGAAGTCGTCGACTTTGCATACTTCGAAGTCGAGGAAACATAAGAAGAAGAGAAGACACATTTCCCGACGTCATTCTTCAAAGGATAGAGCTTCAAGGTTACTGTCTCCGGCTTTGCGACGTCGCTCTAAAGACTTCAACTCGCCTTCTCCTCAAGCGACTCCGGCTCACTCTCCGATGCCGAGGGATTCTCCGGCGCAGTCAACGATGCCGAAGGGTTCTCCGGTGCCAAGCTTATCTCCGGCGCCGAGAGATTCTCAGGAGCCTAGATTGTCTTCTCTTGTGCCTGCGACCTCACCTGTTTTGGGTCCGACGGCCCCAACGCCTACTCGGCCTCAAGTGGATTCAGACTCTGCTCCTTATCCGCCCTTTCCTGGACCTGGGTTGGATCCTTCGCATTTTCTTAATGCGATGTACAGCATTCTTGCCAGAGCAGATTTGCCCTACCGGTGGGCCATCGGGCCCCGTGGGTCTGCTTGCATTCAATTTGGGTATTTTTCAGCAATATGCCCAGGCACCCTTTATGCCGACGGCAGCGTCTTGGCAGTTTCGTGCTCCGACGTTCTCAACGCCGTTTTCTCAGTCTCCGGTGCCATCTGGTGGACCTTCTTCCTCTCGGCTTCGTTCAGCACCGATGCCTTCATTGAAGGCTCTTCAATCGACGCCGGCGCTGCGCTTGGTGCCGCCGGTCCCAAAGTTCTTCAAGAAGGTAGGCCCAAAGGCTGTTGGAAGAGGAAGAATTTCAGTGGGAGGAAGCTGAAGAAGGTGAAATTGATCAGTCTGTTGATGAGTTTAAGGGCCTTCAGGAGGCGAGTGGTCTAGACACTTCCCTCATCACCAAAGGCCTCTCCTTCTCAAGATGTGGCACCTTATCATGCTGTTATTAAGACGGCTGCTTAATTTTTAGACCTTCAATTGCCCACGGCTGAGTCCAGGCCAAATATTCTTACCGAAGTTTTACATTCCTCATCTTCTGTGGTTGAGCCTCTTTTGCATTTTAATGAGGCTTTGACTGAGCCAATTCTTGAGGTGTGGCGGAAGCTCCTTTCTGCTCCTGCTGTTTCATGTCCATCTATATACCAAAAAATTGCCAATGCTGCTAAGCTTAATAAAGCTAATTATTTAGGCTCCTCACCTATGAGCAAAACTATAAGTGGGTTGGACTCACGTTGTTAGATTCAATCTTTCATTTTATTTTTGTATTCAATTATTATAAATTTCTTTGGTCATTTATTTACCAAATTTTGACATTTCACAAAAATCATATACAATACAAATAAACAAATTTTGTACATTAAAACATCCTCCTCATACTACTCATACACACTATCACTACTATTCTCCATCAATCATTCTCATACATACCATCATACACACTGAGCTTATTTTATCAACAAATACAACAATATTTTATCAAAACAAATTTTTCACAGTGCCATAGGTCTTGTTATATACACATAAGTATATCTTTCATAAATTTGCAATTTTAATTTTTCTCTCTTCTGGCACAAAATATAGGGTCTACGCGTTTCAAACTCCTAACAATCATGGAGTTCTCATCAGGACCATCCACTGAAAATGAAAAAAGGGGGGGGGGGGAGAGACCTGTGTTACTAATATTGTTTCGAACCATTAAAGAAACCACTACACGACTCAACAGCCACCTCTCTGCTGCTTACCTCTTTCTCTATGGTAACTGAATTACCCTTTGCAGTAGGACCGCGGCACGGAACCACCTGAATGACATCAACAGAAGGGAATACCTAAACTCCATTCAACATATACTCATATCATATCATCTTTGCATATCATCTTTCAACGCTCAAATGGCCACTCACTGTTTTTAGGTCTCGCGAGCCAAAGGCTCGAAGAGACATTTTATATGTGGGATTTTCAAAGTGCTACCCACAGACTTTTGGCTGGCCTAAACCTTGAGTGCACGATATCACATGCACGTGCACAGCTGCTCCTCTGCTCATTGCATTCCCCCCTCCCTTCTCACCCAGCCCTTTGATGCTCTGCTCGATTACTTTCACTTTCGCCGCTTTGACCCTTGCATTCCCCCCTCCCTTCTCACCCAGCCCTTTGATGCTCTGCTCGCATCTCCCTCCTCCCTGGGCGTGAAAGGAGACAGAGCCATCCTGCTTGATTAATGGCTTTGCATTCCCATGTGTTCCCGTAGTAAACATGCCCGAGGCGCCAGCCGAGACAGGGCTCACGGAGACATTCTCTTTCTTTATTCATCGTTTTATTGTTTCTAACGCAGGAATAAATTTGTTCTATCTGTAATAGGTCGTCATTAGTAAACCTGTTAACCGAGATGTCCATAAAACAGTTTTATTAAACAGAAAAACCCACTCATTAACCCCTTGTCCTGCTGGCAAAGCACATCAAAGCTGAAAGATACGCAATTTCTTAACCATCTGTGCTTCGTCCCTTATGTTTTTGATTAAACACATTTGCATATGCTGTGTTCTTTTTTTTTACCCGCGTTGCTCACCTCCGTTCTTTCTTTATATCAGGTCTTCCTCTTTTTATCCTTCCCTCTCCCCTTCTCTCCTTCCCTCACTTTAATCTTGGGTCTGTCATTTCCTCTCTTCCTTTCCCCTTCCATTTCGTCGCAGGAAACTTTGTGCCTGCCTGCCCATCAGAATATATTTATCAAAGTGCCCGTGAGTCACAAAGCACATCTCTGGTGCTTCAGGCAAATCCGTCACCTTCCAATCAGGCCTGTTTAAAGGATACAGCTCTTGTTGAGTGAAGGTGCTTTCTTCTCCACACATTTGGAAAATTACTTTACATATATAAACGCTCTTTTCAGAGCTAGAGTGTACCTGCGCGTGACTCAATTTATGCATGTATACATTTCACCAGAACCCAGAGATGCATTCTTGGAAACAATACAGGTTGTCCATTATGCATAGAACTTTTCCCGAAAATAAATTATATATTAGAAGCAGTGTCATAGAACGCCCCAGTATACATTGTTTATGTGCGCGTGATTTAATCAACAATTGTATGTATCTCCTTTCAGATTCATTCACCATCGAGTTAATTCAGAACTGGTGCTTAGTAAACGTTTCCCGGGTGGACGAAATGTGGCTCAGTGGACGTGACCCCCGAGCTCTGCCTAGCCTGGGTGGGGCGGGGGTGGTGGGGGGAGAGGGTGGAACGGAGGTCGAGGGTCCATACACTGTTCACAATTCCCCTCGTGCTGACTCCTAGCCTGGTCTCTCCCACACCGTGAGGTTATTTATTTCTCGCAAGTATGGGTCGTCATTTGTAAGGGGCCCCTGCAGGTAGAACAGGCGCCTCGCGGTGGGCGAGCGCTCACTCCTTCCTTTTGCAATGCCCTTTAAGTCACTTGGAAGTTTCTCACCGACGAGCCCCAGTTCTAC
The DNA here is from genome assembly GCF_964204655.1 of Triturus cristatus. Taxonomy (NCBI): domain Eukaryota; kingdom Metazoa; phylum Chordata; class Amphibia; order Caudata; family Salamandridae; genus Triturus; species Triturus cristatus. The sequence goes on from NC_140591.1 coordinate 86,816,715, forward strand.
CTTTTTCCGGGATCCTCCCTGACCCCTAGATTTTACAAGCCCACCTGAAACCCAACTATTCTTCTCAAGGTTACACTGCAGCCTCATTCTGTCTATCTTTTTCGGCACCCCCACCTCTGCAGACAACCCCATCAACTCCCCCCTCCCCGCCTCCACTTTTCAGGTTGAACACCCTATCATATTCCAATACTCACCGAACACCCCGCAGGCCCTCTTCGTTTTCGCCCCTTCCCCTCCGCCAGTAGCTCCCATCCACTCTCCCGACCCCTCCGTAACACCCACCTCTGTCTTGCCGCCTCACCTGTCCTCTGGTCACAGAGGTGGCGGCCCCACCATTGCTCTGGGAAATTCCTTAAGGACCCAACCACTTCTAGCCCCTCCATCTGGTATTCTCAGCCTATCACTTCTCAGGGTCCCCCCTCGCAGTCCCCTTCACTCACCGCACCCCAGCCCACCCCTCAACCCCATTATTAATTAGGTCTTCCCCTCCCCCGCCACCTCCAATCGTCAGGCCTGCAAAAAAAACATCCCTATGACTTATTTGGCTCATCTTTCGTTCCCGGCCCCCAACTCCCCACCAGCCACAACACCATCCCTTTTTGGGGCTTCTCTCCACAGCCTCAACCTCTCGCTCTCTCTCTCCCCCCCCCCCCCCCATCCTTCGCCCCAAATACCCTCATCACTTAGTTGGGTCTTCCCCAGTCCTATGTGACTCTCAACCCCCCACCCCTTGCAGCCCCTCCCGGGGGAGTCTCCTTCACCCCCAGCCTCGTCGCCATAAATGGTTTCTTGTAATTAGCGACTCCCATTCGTGCCGCCTGGTAGCCCTGGCGGGCTCCGGTGGCCAAGGTGACTGTGCGAAGCTCCCTCTTAATGGACCTCTCCGGATCAGCGCATTAATGAGGGCTGGGGTCCCCTACTACGGCTTAGAACCATGCGTGCGCGTGCCCGTGACTCGCCTCCGAGAAACGACCCCGCGCCTACCCCCACCGCCCCGACTAAGAGCCAACTCCAAGGTGTACCAAAAAACCAAGCGCTTATTTGGTCCGCGCAATAAATAATTCACGGAAAACACGGCCTCTCATTCTGATGAGGCAACAGATTTTCTGCTTTTAACGGTTATTTACAAACTACCAGTAACAAACAAAAACTGAGCGCTCATCACAACGGCGACCGGGCTCGTGTTTAAGAAGAGATTCATGGGCGGTGGATGCGGGCTGGAGAGATCTGAAGATATATATCTTGTGCAGACAAAGCTCTCAGTGTCTAATGCTCCGTTTCTCGGTCGCACATTAACCCGCCAGTCTAGAACTCAAAAACTATTGATCGTTCTATTTCTTTATCTGCCTCGCTCACTGCCGACAGACAACTGCAGACCAGTAGTATAGTAAGTAACAGGAAAGTCGGGGAAAAACCCTTGATGGGAAAAAACCGTACGCGCGCGTGTTTGTATTGTGATTTCCTTTTTTTCCCGCCTTTTCCATAATTTCTCCATTCATCGATCAAACCCTATATTTATTTAAAATCCACCCAGCTACTCAGTTATGAGTTATCCATCCGTATTATCCATTAATCTAATTACTGTGTGAACACACATATTTATTAATAATTAATTCAACCGTACAGCAGAGGAAGTAAAACAAACAAGCATTGGCATAGCCAATAGGTCTCGCCTTTGGGACCTTATAAGTGTTTAGCCATGCAACAGTTGCATAACTAAACACTTATAAGGTTCCAAAAGCGAGACCTATTGGCTTTGCCAATGCTTGTTTGAATTGTTCTCTCTCTGGCTGAAATAAAAAGGACAATGGCTTGAGAGAAGTTTTATCTTTCTTACTCTAATCTCTCTATGCATTAAAGGGCTCCAATTTCTTACCTAAAGTCGTTTTTCACTCGCGATGTAGGGAGGATAAATGAATCGACACGCCTAGTGAAAAGGAAAACAAATTGGCGTGATTACAACGAGCCGTCTGGTTCGGGTGTTCGTGTCATACAAATGAGCTTATAAGCTCCACGAGGACGGTCGAGCCTTCCCAGTCTAAGTCAAAAACCGGTCTTATTACCTCAGTTCGTGTTGTGGCACACTTTAGCAGGCTTAGGTCGCAAACCGTATGTGGTGGCCATTCTTAACCCGATGTATTTAACCGGTCACGCTATATCCGGCTTCTGGGGGTTGCCATGGTTACCAGACTGCATAGATGTATCGGCCATCTTACAGTGGTTAACAAACGTCTAGGAAACCCACTGAAATGTATTACAAAGTGCAGAAATTCACTAATTCCTACTTTAGTAATTATTGTGGCAAAACGTTTGTTGCTTAACTCGCAAACAGTATGCAGCGGCCATTCTTTTCATGATGTATATACTCTGTCACGCTATGTCCGGCTTCCAGGGTTTAACATAGTAAACGCGGTAAAACGACGTTGGTGTGTCGGCCATCTTACAGGGGTTGGTGAACATATAGGCAACCCACTGTATTGTCTTAAAGTGCACTGGGTCCCAATACCATTATTGGACCAAGCCATTTCTTTTATGCAACACGATGAGTGGGAATTCCATCTATGATGATGGGTTTGGCGAACAATTAATAAATCATAAGAAAACTGTTCATACAGAAAAATGCCATTCAGGATAGAAATTGTTGGTACATACAACTTGTTCCTAGCTAGTTGGAAGATACAATTATGTGTGAGCATCTGGTGACAATGGAGCCCCTATCTTTTAGGACAACTTGTAAATTTCAGAAAGTTCGTTCAATCCATCGGTTGCAGAATTGAACAATACTATCATCATTGCTTCTTGCCTTGATAGGTTTGCTTCGATATCACCGCCTCTGAAGTCTTGTTCAACTTTAGCAATCACTGTCCATCTCAAATCTACGTCAATATGATTTTTGGTCTGCCAATGATTCACTAAAGGTGCGTTAGTCACTTTCTTTTTTATTCTAGATTTATGCTGTTGGATCCGGGTACGCACCTCTTGGTTTGTTTTGCCAATATAAAGGGACTTACACGGACATGTAATCCCCTATATAACGTATCGGGACTTGCAATTCGTGAAGGCCACGTGTTTCCAGATTTTTCCTTCATGTTTAAACGTGTTTCCTTCACCTGTGCTTGCGCAACAATTGCACCCCCACACTTATGGTGTCCTTCAACTGGTGGTAGTCCAACCATATCTCTTAGTGTAGATTGCTGTTTTAAAGGCAGCGCTGCTCTAACCAATTTATTTGCAATACTTGCTTCTTTCTTAAATGCAAATAATGGGGGCTTTTTTAGATCATCGTTAAGATTTTTCACCAAGTGCCAGTTCTTCTTGACCACTTTTTTTAGTAGATTTGAGTTGGGGCAGAAAGTTGTCACAAGTACCTTTCTTTCTGTGCTTTTTTATATCTCTTTTCTGTAACAGGCATTCGCGTGGTGTCCACCATGCTCGTTTTCTCGACCGTCGTAGTAATTTTATTGGGTATCCACGGTCAATTAAATTTGCTGTCAATTTTTCCGAATGGAACATGTACTCTTCCTTTGATTGGCAATTCCTACGTATCCGAAGATACTGCCCATATGGCAGATTCTCCTTCAGATTACGAGGATGGTTGCTTGTAAAGTGCAGCGCCCTGTTACGATCGGTCTCTTTTTTATAAAGAGTAGTTATCAAACCTCCTTCCTCCGAGGGGTATAGTTCGACGTCCAAGAAAGGCATTTTATTCTTGGAGTAATTGAGACTGAATTTAATCTCCTGGGTCCGATTATTCAGCCACACATGAAATTTTTTAAATTAATCCTCAGGGCCTGTCCACACAAAAAGACATCGTCTGTATAACGATTCCAATTTTCAATCCAAACACAATAAGGATTGTTTCTGTAAATGAATTTCTCCTCATAGGCGGACATGAACAATACTGCTAATTCTGGAGCGAAAGGACACCCCATCGCTACCCCGCCAACCTGGAAGTAAAACTCCCCGTCAAAGTTGAAGAAGTTGCGTCTGAGAGCGAATTCTGCTAGTTTAACAATGAATTCTGTAGGGACTTTCTGTGGTTGTTCTCTTGTATTAAGGATGGTTTTCAATACATTTATTCCTTCATCTTGTGGTATTTGTGTTTGGATTGAAAATTGGAATCGTTATATAGACGATGTCTTTTTTGTGTGGACAGGCCCTGAGGATGAATTAAAAAATGTTCATGTGTGGCTGAATAATCAGACCCAGGAGATTAAATTCAGTCTCAATTACTCCAAGAATAAAATGCCTTTCTTGGACGTCGAAATATACCCCTCGGAGGAAGGAGGTTTGATAACTACTCTTTATAAAAAAAGAGACCGATCGTACCAGGGCGCTGCACTTTACAAGCAACCACCCTCGTAATCTGAAGGAGAATCTGCCATATGGGCAGTATCTTCGGATACGTAGGAATTGCCAATCAAAGGAAGAGTACATGTTCCATTCGGAAAAATTGACAGCAAATTTAATTGACCGTGGATACCCAAAAAAATTACTACGACGGTTGAGAAAACGAGCATGGTGGACACCACGCGAATGCCTGTTACAGAATAGAGATAAAAAAAGCACAGAAAGAATGGTACTTGTGACAACTTTCTGCCCCAACTCAAATCTACTAAAAAAAGTGGTCAAGAAGAACTGGCACTTGGTGAAAAATCTTAACGAAGATCTAAAAAAGCCCCCATTATTTGCATTTAAGAAAGAAGCAAGTATTGCAAATAAATTGGTCAGAGTAGCGCTGCCTTTAAAACAGCAATCTACACTAAGAGATATGGTTGGACTACCACCAGTTGAAGGACACCATAAGTGTGGGGGGTGCAATTGTTGCGCAAGCACAGATGAAGGAAACACGTTTAAACATAAAGGAAAAATCTGGAAACACGTGGCCTTCACGAATTGCAAGTCCCGATACGTTATATACGGGATTACATGTCCGTGTAAGTCCCCTTATATTGGCAAAACAAACCAAGAGGTGCGTACCCGGATACAACAGCATAAATCTAGAATAAAAAAGAAAGTGACTAACGCACCTTTAGTGACTCATTGGCAGACCAAAAATCATACTGACGTAGATTTGAGATGGACAGTGATTGCTAAAGTTGAACAAGACTTCAGAGGCGGTGATATCGAAGCAAAACTATCAAGGCAAGAAGCAATGATGATAGTATTGTTCAATTCTGCAACCGATGGATTGAACGAACTTTCTGAAATTTACAAGTTGTCCTAAAAGATAGGGGCTCCATTGTCACCAGATGCTCACACATAATTGTATCTTCCAACTAGCTAGGAACAAGTTGTATGTACCAACAATTTCCATCCTTAATGGCATCTTTCTGTATGAACAGTTTTCTTATGATTTATTAATTGTTCGCCAAACCCATCATCATAGATGGAATTCCCACTCATCGTGTTGCATAAAAGAAATGGCTTGGTCCAATAATGGTATTGGGACCCAGTGCACTTTAAGACATTACAGTGGGTTGCCTATATGTTCACCAACCCCTGTAAGATGGCCGACACACCAACGTCGTTTTACCACGTTTACTATGTTAAACCCCGGAAGCCGGACATAGTGTGACAGAGTATATACATCATGAAAAGAATGGCCGCTGCATACTGTTTGCGAGTTAAGCAACAAACGTTTTGCCACAATAATTGCTATAGTAGGAATTAGTGAATTTCTGCACTTTGTAATACATTTCAGTGGGTTTCCTAGACGTTTGTTAACCACTGTAAGATGGCCGATACATCTATGCAGTCTGGTAACCATGGCAACCCCCAGAAGCCGGATATAGCGTGACCGGTTAAATACATCGGGTTAAGAATGGCCGCCACATACGGTTTGCGAGCTAAGCCTGCCAAAGTGTGCCACGACACGAACTGAGGTAATAAGACCGGTTTTTGACTTAGACTGGGAAGGCTCGAACGTCCTCGTGGAGCTTATAAGCTCATTTGTATGACACGAACACCCGAACCAGACGGCTCGTGGTAATCACGCCAATTTGTTTTCCTTTTCACTAGGCGTGTCGATTCATTTATCCTCCCTACATCGCGAGTGAAAAATGACTTTAGGTAAGAAATTGGAGCCCTTTAATACATAGAGAGATTAGAGTAAGAAAGATAAACCTTCTCTCAAGCCATTGTCCTTTTTATTTCAGCCAGAGAGAGAACAATTAAAAAAACAGTGAGTGGCCATTTGAGCGTTGAAAGATGATATGCAAAGATGATATGATATGAGTATATGTTGAATGGAGTTTAGTTATTCCCTTCTGTTGATGTCATTCAGGTGGTTCCGCGCCGCGGTCCTACTGCAAAGGGTAATTCAGTTACCATAAAGAAAGAGGTAAGCAGCAGAGAGGTGGCTGTTGAGTCGTGTAGTGGTTTCTTTAATGGTTCGAAACAATATTAGTAACACAGGTCTCTTCCCCCCCCCCCCCTTTTTCATTTTCAGTGGATGGTCCTGATGAGAACTCCATGATTGTTAGGAGTTTGAAACGCGTAGACCCTATATTTTGTGCCAGAAGAGAGAAAAATTAAAATTGCAAATTTATGAAAGATATACTTATGTGTATATAACAAGACCTATGGCACTGTGAAAAATTTGTTTTGATAAAATATTGTTGTATTTGTTGATAAAATAAGCTCTGTGTGTATGATGGTATGTATGAGAATGATTGATGGAGAATAGTAGTGATAGTGTGTATGAGTAGTATGAGGAGGATGTTTTAATGTACAAAATTTGTTTATTTGTATTGTATATGATTTTTGTGAAACGTCAAAATTTGGTAAATAAATGACCAAAGAAATTTATAATAATTGAATACCAAAATAAAATGAAAGATTGAATCTAACAACGTGAGTCCAACCCACTTATAGTTTTGCTCATAGGTGAGGAGCCTAAATAATTAGCTTTATTAAGCTTAGCAGCATTGGCAATTTTTTGGTATATAGATAAGGCAGTGGTTTGGCCTTGCTGCTTGGGAACCCATACCCGGTGGTGTCATATAGTTTCATGTCTATGGCAAGGAGGTACAGGCCTGCTCCTGGTGATCCTGCTTTTCTTTCTGCTCATCCTTCACCGGAAAGTTTAGTAGTGCAGGCTTACTGTTCTAAACAGTCGACGGGATATTTTCCTCAGGATCCTGCAGACAGAGACTTAGAGCAGACTGCCAAGAAGGTATTCTCTTCCTCTAGTATGGTGTTGAAGTCCACCAATGCTATGTGCTTGTTGGGGAGGTATGTTCACGCCCTAATGGATTCAGCCAACCAGTTGGCTCCCAAGTTATCGGACAGTGATCGTGGCACCTTTTTTAGAAGTGCTGGCGGATAAGCAGGCTGCAGCTCATCAAGTTATCCAATCTGACGTGGCTACTGCTGATTCGGTGGCCAGGGTAATAGGTTCTTCTATTGTCACCAGAAGGCATGCTTGGCTTAGGTCTTCTGAGATTTCCCCGGATGTGCAGGCTACTCTCTTCGACCTGCGGCTCGATGGGTCCAAGCTTTTTGGAGAAAAGGCCGATTCTGCACTGCAGAGGCTTAAAGACAGTAGAGCCAATGCAAAATCATTGGGTCTTCAGTCTCAAACCAGGGGTTTTGGATATAGGAGATACGTGGTTTTGGTAAGGCGGCTTCCTTTTGTGGCCGACAGCAGCCTCTGTAACAGCAGCAGAATCCTCTGTACAGATCTTACAGAGGAAAGGGTGGAGGTCGTCTGCGAGGTGCTTCCCGTAAACTCTCCTCCTCCTCCTCCTCCTCTTCTTCCTCTCCTGCCCCCACCACTGGTGCCACAGGAAAGCAGCTCTAGATCCCCCATCTTGCAGCATGCTGGTCCTGTAGGGGGTCGGGTGTCCCATTTTCTTCAAGATTGGAAATCTATCCCTTCAGACTTTTGGGTTTTGAATCTTGTGGCAAATGAGTACGCCCTTCCCTTCTGGGAGTTTCCTCCTCCTTACCCTCCTCGCCAGGGCTGGTGTTCAGAGGACCATTTGTTGCTTCTGCAGCAGGAGGTTCTTGCCTTATTGCAGTAAGGTGCGATAGAGGTGGTTCCGGAGTAGGAAATGGGTCAGGGATGCTACTCCCGTTATTTCCTGATTCCCAAGAAGAACGGCAAATTAATTCCTTTGATTGCCAGACCAGCCGTTGGTATGAGGTTCATTAAGGGCCTCACCAATAGGTTTCCTCCTATTCTTTTTATTATGCCCAAGTGGGATTTAAATCTTGAACTCACTTTCTTGATGGGCTCTCCGTTTGAGCCTCTTCATAGTTATCCGTTGAGGTTTCTTTCTTTCAAAACGGTCTTTCTGATCGCTATTACCTCGGCCAGGAGGATAAGTGAGCTTCTGGCCCTTAGTTCTGTAGAACCGGCTTTTAGAGACCCCTCCCGACTGGAGGGTGAAAGCCAGCGGTGCAGGGGACACCTAGAATCTACGGGTTTATCTTGATTACTCATGCATTACCAAAGAGACCAGGACAACTTAGCTGTGGAGGAAAGTAAAGCATCATCATGGCATTCTGGTGGTGAGAATTTACTGGCATGGGTGTTAAAGAGGTGGCACAGAGGCCACATAGCGCGGGCGTACATTGAACACCGAGGCAGCAAGAAAAGAATGCTGCTGCAATGATGGCAACGAAATTCAATATCTTCCATCCCCACTGAGTGACCAGGCCCCAAAACCAACCGGTTAGGGACCATGAACCCTCATCCTGATGGATGTCGGAAACAATCTTATGGAGCTTCTGGATTGCTTGATAAACTGTCGGTGCATTATCAGGTATATATACATAGCAGCTGGGTCTGATCAATTTACAGACTCCTCCACGGTCCGCTAGGATTATGTCAAGAACCATCCGGTTCTGCAAAGTCATGAGGCGGTCCGCTTGAAGTTCAGCAGTGATGTTACTGAGAGCACCGGCAGTCACGTTGATGGTGGCCTCTACCACTCTTGTAAGGTGTCGAATATTGCGACTATTGACCACAGGGCCCCAAAAGGGGAGGAACCCTTTAGCAAAGTCTCCAAATTCTTGGCCAGCTGTGTCTTCTGCGTCAATTACACCTCTCTTCTGGATGTGGTGTGCTGCATCGGTCTTGTATGTTGGGGGAAGCAACCAGGCGATATAACAGGTGCCAGCCCATGACTTGGGCAGCCAGGTGTAGGCCTTGCTCCCGCACACAAAATAGGTATTGAGCGAATCCACCAGAGCTGTGCGAGTCGAGTCATTAAGCTGGAGCGTGTAGGCGCAGTCACTCTCTCCCACCCATACTGTTCTACTGCTCTCGATGCAGTATCATCCAGAATGTGGGTAAACAGGGAGGTCCCTGAGGGGCGGCAGCCGTTGTCTCCCTCCACTGCCGGTGAGGCTCAGCGGATAGAAAGACCCGTGGTTGTTCTCATATTCATCCTTTTCAGGTGAAGTTCTATTCATATTTGTCCACTCCGTAGCCAAAATGTGGGTGAATGCTTGCTTGCTACTATTTTTCCCTGGGGATCGTGTAGATGGTTTACCTGAATAGAAGGCATCAATGAATACCGTAAACCATCCGTAGGCTGAACCGGCTCAAGAAAAGGGAGTGGGAATCAGGGGCATCCCTGTGCCCGCAGTATGGGGCAGCAACCCACATACCCAACAGTTCGTTGTATTCACCACAAGCTGGTGCTGGTGTAACATCTGAATGAAAGTATTGTTATAAAATTCTGCCCTTCTTGTTTGCACGTGGGGGGACAATGACACATGCTGATGAGGCGAGATTCTGTAGAGGTAGGAGACTCAGGTGCTGCAAGGGCAGCGTGTGTTATCCACCCGAGGCAGGCCAGTACAAGTAAAATAATTATGAGTAAAAGTAGACAGATCATGTACCGGCCATGTATTATCTTTATGTACTTTCTCTTCTTCATTTTCCTGTCCTTTAAGCTTTCAGCGTTCATTTTTGTCACCGTCATGCCTCACCCGGTCTTCCCTAGTTGCTGCCTGTGATTGTTGGTTGCTTCACCGGACAGTGATTCCAGCAGTCCTATTGACACACTCTGGTCCGCTGCACCGGTACCGGTCTGATATATCCGCCGGCTAATATTACAGCCCTGCAGTGAACGTCAGGCCAGGTGAGGTAGAGGGCAGAGACCTTTGTCTCTTCGGTCCTTTTTTCTGGGTCGAAGGTTGTACCTGGTGGACCCGGGCGTTGTTTGATCAGGAAACAAAGGCTCCGGCTGTTGTGTCCCGCAGCCTCAAACGCGGAGGAACAGCAGCTTGCAAGATGTCGTCGTCCTCTCGCTCAGATGAAGCCCAGGCAACGTTAGCGTCACTGAAGGGTACAAAGCGTGGGACTTGTTCACATTCGTCGTCTCCCAGGCCCTCCTTGACCCACTGGTCGTATGGCAGTGGCAGAGGCACTCGTTTGCTGTACGTCACGTGTACCCAATTCTTTCTTCCTGCCACTTTCACTGCAGACCTGGTAGCCAACAACACTTGCTGGGGCTCTTTCCACCTCGGCTCCAGGTTCTTGGTCCTCTGGAAGTTGCGGATGCAGACCCAATCACCTGGCTGGATGGTGTGGCCAGGGCCCTCGGGTTTGGGTGGCAGGATGTCCTGTATCTGACGATGAATAAGACGCAGGTTAGTGGTCAATTCATGTAAGTAATCAATCAACAATGGGTATTCGATATCAGAATATTTCTTTGGACGGGGCACTCCCCAAACATTAGCTGGTCGACCAAACACTATTTCATAAGGAGTTAGTCCGGTTTTGGAATGTGCCGTGGCTCTAGTGGATAAAAGGGCAAGGGACAGAGCGTCCGGTCAAGACAGTCCTGTGTCAGCCTGTATTTTAGCCAATTTCAATTTCAATGTCCCATTGTGGCGTTCAACCAGACCCGCTGACTGGGGGTGATTGGCGGCATGGAACTTCTGTTTGATCCCCATCCCTACACACACTTTCTTCATTATTTCTCCTGTAAAGTGACTTCCGTTGTCGCTCCAGATAATTCTGGGCATTCCGATTCTGGGAAAGAATTCCTTCAACAGGATCTTAGCAGTGCTGGTAGCAGTGTTGTCCTTAAGGGGGCATGCCTCAATCCACTTACTAAAGGCACACACAACCACCAGGACATATCAGAGGTTGTTGCATCTTTCCATCTGAATATAATCAATTTGGAGCACCTCGAAGGGGTAAGATGGGGGCGCAAAATTCCCAGCAGGTGTTGGTGTGCCCTTACCTGGGTTATGCATCAAACAAATCATGCAATTCCTGACTAGCCTCTCAGCATATTTTGGGATGTGCTTGTTTTGCCATACCGGAGCTAGCAATTTGCAAATACCTTTTGCACTAATATGAGCTGGGCCATGAGCCATAGTGACCACTGGCAAAACATAGGCATCGGGTAACAACCACCGCTGTTGTTCAGACAGATCCGTCCAACAGCCATTCTCATCTAATAGGCCTGTTTGCTCTTCCCAGAGAGTCTTTTCCTCTCTAGTTGCCTCCGCCTGTATTTCCTTTACATTTTCAAGAGTGACCTCATGCATCCCTCCCTCCGGTACCCAATTTGAGGGGCCAGCTACATACATACGGGTGGAGACATTTTTGCTGTTTCCTTTGCAGTCTGGTCAACAAATGCATTACCTCTTCCTATGTCATCTGTTACTTTCTTGTGGGCGCTACATTTAATCACAGCTATCTTGGAAGAAAGGGTCAATGCTTCTAACAGTCTGCTGACCAGTTGACCATGTTGTATCTTAGTACCGTGAGAAGTTAAAAATCCCCTCTCAGCCCACAGTCGCCCAAAATTATGGGCCACTCTGAAAGCATACTGGCTGTCGGTGTAGATGTTGATGGCCATTCCTGTACTCAATTCACACTCTCTTATCAGCGCCACTAACTCAGCGGCCTGTGCTGATTGGTAAGGTATCCTCTCACTCTCCACCACTGTCTGTAACGTGGTGATAGCATAGGCGGCAGTTGTGCTACCATCAGGAAGTTTGAAACAAGAACCATCCACATACAGGGTACCATCAGGATCAGTGAGGGGTGTGTCAGTCAAGCCTACACGGCTTTTAGTCTCTTCCTCCGTCCGGAGGACACAAGTATGCAGATCGGAACTAGTGTTACCATCAACAATATGATATGACTGGCTAAGAGATTCAACTCTTATCCGGACAAACGTGCACTAATAAGGTGTTGAGTTTTTGTCCTATTCAATAAAGTATCAACTGCGTGAGGCACCATAACTGTAAGTGCAGTATCAAGAACCAGACCAGCAGATTGGCAAATGGATATAGCAGCTGCGGCTCTCAAGCAACTGGGCAACGCGCGTGCCACGGGATCTGGAACTGCAGAAAAATATGCACAGGGGCATTGTCTGTCACCGAAACGTTGTGTTAATACTGACAATGCGCAAACATCACTCTCATGTATGAAAAGAGTGAATGGTTTCTGATAACTAGGGGTGCCTAGCATCGGGACCGAACACAAGGCGGTTTTCAGTTCTTCAAATGCACGCTGGCACTCATTTGTCCAAGGAAGCGGGTTAGGATCATCTTTAAGTGTGAGGGCCAACAAAGGTTTAATGAGTAGAGAAAAATTGGGTATCCATTGGCGGCAGTAGGAGGTGATACCAATGAAAGCACGGACCTCTTTCTGAGTTTTTGGTGGGGGCATTTTACTGATAGTCTGTATTCGTTCAGGGTTGAGGCGGCGTCCCTCTTTCGACAGGAGATGACCTAAGTAGGTAACCTCATGTTGACAATATTGGAGCTTGGAGAGGGAAACTTTGTGATTGAACTGTGCCAAATGCAGGAGCAATTTCATTGTAGCTTCTTTACATAATGCCTCGTTGTCTGCTGCTATGAGCAAATCATCAACGTACTGGAGTAATGTGGTACCTTGAGGTAGGGACAGGGAATCAAGTTGGCCCTTGAGGGCCAGACTATAAATGGAAGGGCTCTCTGTATATCCTTGTGGAGCTCTACAGAACCGGAAACTACGACCTGCCAATGAGAAGCTGAAAAGATCCCTACTCTGTTCATCAACGGGTATACTAAAGAAGGCATTCTTCAAATCAATGACAGAAAAGAAACATGACGACGGGGGGATCATAGGGAGTAAGGCAGTGATATCTGAGACCACAGGAAACTAGGGAACTACTATTTTATTTATTTTGCGTAAATCAATGACAAAACGATAAACAGGGGGCTTGGAAGGGTCGGTGCCTTTGAGGACAGGCAAAATTGGGCTATTACACACACTGCCTCTTGTCTCTTCAACCACGCCCTTGTCAACAAGTTCAGAAATGATCTGGAGTAATGCCCTCTCCCCTTCTTTGGGTATTTTGTGTTGGGGAAGGCGAGCATTTTCCTTTAGGGTAACAGAAAAGGGGGGTATGGACAAAAGGCCTACATCAGTATCATCTTGGGCCCAAAGGGTGGGAGGGACATTTTGAAGTTCCTGGGGAAGGAGATCTGAGGAGGCTAAACATACTAGGTGTGTGGTAGGGGGGCCCATAGTGATGTAAACACCATCAGGAGAACAGTATATAGTGGCATGTAATATTTTCAATAGACGGGGCTAAACACTGGGGTTCCAGAAACGTTATTTGCACCAGACAAGGGGGCCCCAGGGACTTTAGACCTAGCAATAGAACTTTTGGTTGCACCAGTGTCGACCAAGAATGGTTCCGTAGAACCCAGTGTTGTAACGTGAACATACGGTCCCTTCTGGTCAACAGGAATAGGCACGGGTCCCTTTCCTTGTCCTTGGCAATCCTAGTGGGACAGAAACCCCGTCCCTTCTTCGGGCTCATAATCCTTAGTAAAATAATTGCGATCTTCATAATTGGCTGCATCAAATCTATTCTCGTGCATGAGTGGGCGCCTGTCCTGTGTCTGTGTTCTAAGTCCGCCTCGTCCTCTCTGGGGCCGCTGCCCTGTGAAGCGGTCAGCAGGAGCAGAGTGGTTCCGGACCAACAAGGGACACTCATCGCGCCAATGACCCTCCTGGCGACAATAAGCGCACTGATTGGACCCCAGCAGTGGGCGAGGAGGCACGGGGGCAGGTTTCGGAGCACCTCATTGAAACTTCAGGGCACCCCTGTTTTGGGTCTGGGTCGGGTATGCCTGTTGGAGTAATACCTTTGTTTTCAGATCTTTAGTCTTCTTATCTGTTTTGTCTCGCTCTTCACTCTCCCTATTCTCATAATACTGGGTCATTGTCAAAATGCCAGACGGGGTGGAAATGGGCCAGGCACTTTCCGACATTTTGAGCTTAGTCCCAAGTTCTGGTAACAAATTGGATACAAATGTATTCACTAACAGTAACTGTCCCCCCTCTGAAGTCATATCCTGTCCACTATAGTCGGTGAACGTGCTTTCAAATAGTGTGAAAAAGTCTGAGACACTTTCATCTTTCTTTTGCCTGCAAGCAGCTAATTTATCCCAATTAATACGATGAGGTGTCAACATCTTTTTCATGGCGGTAAGTATCTGGGCCGGAAGGGCCAAGATCATGGGATCAGGTTTCTCACCGCCAGTTCGAGCTCTGTCGGCCTCCCCAAGTTGTTGCCAAGTGTGGCCAAATTCTGCCTGATCATTATGACGTATTTTAGACCATACTTCAGTCGGTACTACCTGTCCCATTAACATATCGATATCTGCTAAAGTAATCACGCAAGACTGGAGGGTCTGAGTCAATTCCTTGTAATAACCCGCTGGAGTTTTACGCGGGTCAGGCAATTGGCTTTTAAGCTGGAGGACATCAGACCTTTTCCAAGGGACATGGACCCACATTTGCCTAAAACCCGCCGGTATGTCAGGCTGGTCACCCAAGCCAGCAACGCGGTCCCTCCAAACAGGCTGTACCTCCCTCATTGGAAAACCCTTATTCAGCATGGCATTAGATAAAGAGTCCCTAAAGGCTACTAACATGATCAGATCGCAGAAAAGTGTGAGGCCCTGAATGTCCCCCTTCGCAACCTTATTGCAAAGGTCAGACAGATCTGGGGGTGGACCTGATTCTACCAAATCTACCCACATTTGGGTCAGTATGTCACATATATCACAAAAAGTGTCAATCTGATGGATGCGCGTCCACTGATCCATGGTCATCCATATATCCTGAGCGGTGTACATATTGCATCCACATACGAGCCAGTTGACTCATAGTGAGTTGTTCCTGTGTATTACCTATCTGTCTGCGCAAAGTACGTCGTCTGGGAGTGGGTGGTCTATGCGGAGTTACATAAGGATATAATCACGGACCACTGACCAAGCATTTGCTAATAGCCCTGCACTGGGGGGAAGGTGTCGGATGACTATCAACAAGAAATGGATTAGTTGTGACGGGAGTTAAAGGCACATTGGGTTGGACAGGCATGGGACCAGTGGAAGGATCAACAGGGGAAGGGTGGACCTGCACCGGTACAGTGGCCTGAACAGTCGGGGCATCGGGAACGAGTGGCTGAGGAATCGGACGAACCAGGGCATGGGCAGGGGCAACAACTGGAGCGGCAGCGAGGGCCAATTGTGCGGGATCAAGGGCCGGGTACATCGTGGGAGCATAAGGTTGGAGGGGTGTCCAACATGGAGGACATGAGAGGGTCATCCTCCTTGTCCCGGGCCTTTTCGGGGACCTTCTTAGTAACGTAACATCCGTCTGTCTGCTTTCGATGTAATCTATCATGTATCACTATACCCTCTTCTATTTTCCGATCATCATGATTCTGGGCCTTCTGAATCACACTCATACGCATGTGTTTTAGCTTCTCTCTTTTTGAGTTTGATTTCCTTCTGCTTGGACTCCTTGCGCCAAACCCGAAAGGAATCAAACATCGCAGGTCTAACTTTTCTTTGAAACAATTTCTCTTCCAGATTGTCTAATACAGGACGTTCAAAACTACCATGCATTGGCCATTGTAACTCAGCATTACCCTTTTTATACTTGTGCCAGAGTGAGGAAAACACAATCAGGCCAATACAATGTTTAACATAGACTTCGTGATTAGGGGTCCCCACGGGAGGAATCGGACAAGATTCCTCCAATGCGGAGTCCTGTGCACAACAACAACAACACCATTTCCGAAATGTACTAAATCCAGGCATCTCTAGACGCGTATCCTGGTTCCAAACATCAAAGGGTACAATCGAACAGTTACAGCATATGACTGTACTTACCCCTTGGCTTCGGCTTTTGCAAAAGTCGAACAATAACCAAAACCGATTACAATTCACCAAAGAAGTGGGTCACTCCCACTCTTACCTGACCGTTAATCTTCCCTCGCACAGCAAGTATCAAAAAGGTCTCGATCTCCAAAAATTAGGAACCGGAACTGGGGCGTCAGTCGGGGCAGCAGTCGGATAGCCCCTAGGAGGGAGGAATCACGCAATCGGGGACCTCGGGCCCACAGGGACAATTTTCAGCCAATGTAGTGGCGCGCCTCCCTTGGAATTCGATCGCGGACCACTCACGACCACCAGGCTCAATGACGACCACCGAAGACGCCCCACGTTTGGGTGCCAATTGTAGAACCGGCTATTAGAGACCCCTCCCGACTGGAGGGTCAAAGCTAGCGGTGCAGGGGACACCTAGAATCTACGGGTTCAACTTGATTACTCATGCATTACCAAAGAGACCAGGACAACTTAGCTGTGGAGGAAAGTAAATTTAATTTATTAGATCGAGCTAAGGACCGGGTCCCAGAATGGTACAAAGACAATTCTACGGAGACTGCTGCTTCACTCCGCAGCGCACACATAATTATAACACTAGCCACACCCTTTGCACATCCAACAAGTTCCTCATCAGTCTCAGGTAGCGTAATCGTGGCCAGTGAGCGTCGGTCTCTGATTGCACAATGTACACAGCCTCTTGCTTCAGCGCCCAGATGGCGTGGTCACGGAGCACAGCTGATGGTGTAAGAGACTGAGTTACCAACAGTGGACAGGATGTGGCTAAGTCTCTGGCACAACCCGGGGGGGGGGGGGGCGAGGTACACAAGCAGCTTCTGGAATCAGCTCAACCGCAAGGAGCGAGGAGGGTTAAGCAAGTTCTAACAGGGACATAGAAAGCAATCCTTCACCAGGTTGCCGAGAGCACGGCAACACGAAATGGAGTCTCAGTGGCCATTTTAAGCATAGTTCAACAGTTCTAAACCTCCGTTTTTAACCATTCATGCTGAAAAGATGGTTCTCAGGACCAGGGCTGCTTTCCTGCCTATCGTGGTTACTCCTTTCCATCTAGGTCAATCTATTACCTTACCTACCTTCTATCCTCCCCCTTCCAAGGAGGAGGAGAGACTTCATCGTCTGGATCTTAAGAGGGCTGTCAGCTTCTATCTGGACAGAACCAAGGATCTGAGCCTGGACGACCAGCTATTCGTGGGCTACATTTGACGAATGAAAGGCAAGGCTATCCACAAGCGAACACTCTCCAGGTGGATCATCTTGTGCATCAAGATCTGCTACTCCTTGGCCAAGAAGGAGCTGCCTGAAGGTATTAGAGCTAATTTCACCAGAGCTAAGTCTTCTTCTTCTGCTTTGGCTAGAGGTGTTCCTGTTGTTGACATTTGTATGGCAGCAACTTGGGCCTCCCTCCATATTTTTGCAAAGCATTATTGCTTGGATTTGGAGGTTAGGAGGGATGGCCATTTTGCACGCTCTGTGATGCAGGACTTTTTGGTATGAGTAGGTGGACACCCTCGTCTGGGAGCAGGACTGCTGTGGGATTCAATTTAAAAAGTGAGGAATCCACAGGCAGATGTATCCATCAGAAGAACAAGTTACTTACCTTCAGTAACGCTTTTTCTGCCTGTGGATTCCTGACTGACCCACTCTCCTCCCCGTATACCAAAGGAGTTGTTGGTTATTTGACATGGTTGTTTCCCTATGTCTTTTGATTGCCTTGCTATTGATGTTTAGCAAATGCTTTGTTTCTTTAGCTTTTCCTATTTTTCTTTATGTTGTGTGAATTTATATATATATATATATTGTATACTGTGTATACTCCAATTGTGTTGTCGGTCCACCTGTTCGCCTCGGGGGCACGGAAAAAATGAGTGGAACTGACGTCAGCACGCCGACGAGGTCTACTTGTGGCTCTGGTGACGTCATACGGAGTCGCAAGTGGAGCCGTGCCATTGTGACGTCCTCGTCGACGTGGGAGAGCTAGAAAAAAAGTTTCCGTGAAATGCTGGCGCAGGTGTAACTCAAAAGGTGAGGAATCCACAGACAGATACTTTATCCGCCAGAAAAAGCGTTACCGAAGGTAAGTAACGTGTTCTTTAGTGCCAAAAGCTGAATTGGCAGCAAAAACTCTGCATCACCTGATACAAATATACTAGTGTTATTTGGTAGTGGAAAGAATATTTGTACTGTCACAGGTGTTGGACATGGTCCTTCTTAGGGGGATTTCAATAAAACGTTTTTCTTTTTGTCCTCTTGGTTATTGCCAACTCTTTGACCCTGACCTCAGTTCTCTGGGCACTTTCTCACTGTACTGCAGCAGGAAAATGCTTACACTCTTCCTGCACATGCCAAGATAGGTTGCTTACTTGATTGGTTTATTTGTCGTACCTGTGAGTGCCCTGTAAGAAGGTACACCACATACCCAGGGTGGGTGCGACACTGGCTATTAGGGGGATGCCACACTGATTTTGCCACCCACCTAAATAGCCTGTCAAAATGTTTCATACTCAGTCTCACTCCGTAGCCAACCCTGAGGGAGCCGTTTATTGGCACCAAACTCTGGGGTAGATGAGTGGCCGGGTAGGTACATCTGCGTGTACACTGCCTGGGTAGGGATGAATCCTCATGTGGGTTTTCCCTACCTAGGGGGTCGGCTCTCCCTTTGGGACACTTCCCAGGTCTGACCGATTCCCTTGTTAGGGCCTGGGGCACTTTCCCGCTGAAAGTGCAGTGTGAAAGTGTGCACTCTCTTGCTACACACATTAGGAAGTGGTGCTCGCCTGGGGTTTTTAAAGCGTAAGTCAGGTCTGCCTTGGCTGGTCGGTGGATGCAAACTCGCACAAATGATGATTAAAAGACCTGGGTCCAGCCTGTGTGCGCACTTTCACTGGTGTGCTCGGCGCTGATGGTGTGCTAAGCTGGGTCCAGTCTGCCATTGAAGACTGGTGTGCGCACTCGCACCAATGGTGCTCCCAAATATGTGTCCGGCCTGCCATTGAAGACTGGTGTGCGCACTCGCACCAATGGTGCTCCCAAATATGTGTCCGGCCTGCCATTGTAGGCAGGTGGGCCCATTGCACCGATGGTACTCCTAAATACAGACCCAGCCTGCTATTGCAGGCTGGCATGTGCTTTGCACCAATGGTGCTCCTAAATACGTGTCCGGCCTGCGATTGCAGGCTGATGTGCGCTTTGCACCAATGGTGCTCCTAAATACGTGTCCTGCCTGCCATTGCAGGCTGGTGTGTGCTTTGCACCGATGGTTCTCTTAAATACGTGTCCAGCCTGCCATTGCAAGTTAGCATGTGCTTTGCATCAATGGTGCTCCTAAATATGTGTGCAGGCTGGTGTGCGCTTTGCACCGATGGTGCTCTTCAGTACGTGTCCAGACTGCCGTTGCACCCTGAATCACCCATTTACTTAGACTGGCCTGTTTAAGTCAGTAGCCATCCTGAGAGGACCTTTCACTACAACCGAATACCCCGAGGGTACATCTTAATGGGTGAAGTGAGTGGTAGATGAGAGGCAGGGCAGGTACACCTGTGTGTCCCCTGCTGAGGTATTGAAGAATACCCATGTGTGTATTTACTGCCTATGAGGTTTGCTCTTCCCATAGGCTAACATGTGGAAATGGTTGAAATCATTTCAGACAGCAATAGTGGCATTGGATTCGCAGCAGCAACCCCTTGCCAGTGATAAAGGTGTCATAATTCCAGTAGAAATGCCAGTAGTAGAAAGTTTGCATTTCTGTGCGTTGAAACTCTTTGTGTGCCTTGATGCTTGGCTCCAGTCCACACTGATTGCACACTGAAGGTTGGGGTAGCACATCTGGGCATTCCCCTGCAACAGCTATAAAACACTGGGCATGCAACTGGAACGACAGACTTCTGCCATTTGCAGGCCACCTGGAGAGATTGGAGGAAGAGGTTTTTACACTTGGCCTCTGGAGCCAGATCATGGCCTCACTAAAGATAAAGAACTGCATTCCATGGCAGACAGGACTGAAATTTAGGGCAGACGTCTGTGGTTTGAAGGGAGACCCTTTGAACCACCCCCAACTTCAAAGGCACACTCCAGTATAACTACTGATGCCATACTTCAGCACGGGGTAAGATATGCTTGTGGGGACATGGTTCACATTGCCAGAGAACTGATGTTGCGCACAAGGAGGATTGCTGCCTTTTGAAAGGGACAGCGTGCCCTTTCTGAACAGTGATAGGCCTGGGTCGACTACCTGCTGATGTGTGGCACCCTGAACTGTGCTCTTCAACCAACGGCTAGTTGAGCTTGCCCCCTGTTCTCTTGGCGGTCTCAGGGACATCAAAGATTTCCTAAAAGGGACCCACACCGTTTACCTGTGACACCTGAAGCGTGGTGCTCTCTCAAGTGTCCACATCATCTGCTGAATTCCAACTGGTAGCGTGACATGGGTGTTGAACTAAGAATTGTGCCTGGAGACTGGATTGCCTTGTGCGGAGCCTCGACTTTTGGCCCGCATCTAAGGTGTGTGGACCCAGCATTGTGGGGACATTGGCACGCATAACTGTCTTGGTGGTGAGCGGATTCACCGGTTGCGGTACCCAGCATGGCCTGCTTCGTCGATCATGCCACATCTCTCTTGTGGGAAACCTGGAAAAATGCATAATATTCCACGTGTGGAGCAAAGAATGAAATTCATGTTGAAGAGAGGATGAAAAGAAATGTGAGGAATATAATGAACAAATTGATTAATATGAAAGAGAAACTGACATAATCGCCAATCCGGCATAATGTTGCTGTGCTACTGGAGGGGGGCGAGATGACGCCCCCCCTTTATAAGTTACATCTCTCTTGTGCGACATACCGACTGCATGCTCATTGCTTGTGGTGTCTGATTCACAGGTTGCGACCCTCGGAGGTGAGGGCTTAACTGTAGTAACTGCTTCATTGTACCTCATGAGGCATTGCTGAACTTGCGCCTGTGTTCGTGACCGGAGCTTTCTGGTGGGATCAATATCGACGTGAAAAGGACGTTGAGTCTCATTTCCAGGGGGATACGGAATTTGCAACTCTTCTGTGAGTTTGTGTGTGAGTGACACCGGAGCAGTCTGGGGCGGCCAAAATTGACGTGCACCGGACGTCGTGCCTCATTTCCAGGGAGGTACAAAATTTGCAACTCTTCTGTGTGTCTGTCTCTGTCCACGGAGCTGCTTGGTGTGACCAAAATCAACATGCACCAGACGTTGTGCCTCCTTTTCAGGTAGATACTGAATTTGCAACTCTTCGTTGTGTGTGACCAGAATGGTCTGGTGTAACTTGTATCATCATGCACCCAACGTTGTGCCTGGATTGCCTGGGTGCAACTCTGATTAACTTGTACCTGACGTGGGTGAGTGCTGTGCCAATGCTTTACATATTGCCTCTATGGTAAGCCTGACTGCTCAGTGCCACGTTACTCAAGGGTGCAGGTTATACAGTGTGTGTAATCACCCACCCCTGATGGGAGTGGTAGGTTCTGCCTGGCTGGGGTACTGACTCAGCCAACCAGAAAGTGCCAGTTCCAACAACAGGTAGATTCAACTCTGGAGTAAATGCATCATTTGCATACTTAAAACCTTGGGAGTGTAAACGTTGAGGTTATGGTTTCGCTCTTTGACAAAGCATGTGAAGTTCATCATGCAGTTTCCATTTGGAATCAAAAACTCAGTCTTATGACCATGATCTGGCGAAGATGTTCCATGAAGACTGAGTGTGCAAAGTGAAATTCTGCAATGTTTTGTCTTCCAGACCTCTGCGGGTATCTGGAGCAGGAGGTGGAAAGTACCACAGTTCAGGACTACATGCAGCAGCTCCTGCAGAAGGAAGTGGTAGACTCTGGGATACTGGAAGATCTGCGGATTGGAGATGACCAGGGAAAGAAGAGACGGAAGGATCCTAAACTGACCATGGAGCTTCGACATCAGCAGGTTGGGTCTAGGTTGACAGCATGGGACGGCTCTGATGGCATCTTAGGTGGCAGAGGGCCATGTTCATGTCGTACAATCTGAAAGGGCAGCGGGACATGGCTTGGTGGAAACCCATAGTCACAGAAGGGCATTGTCGGTTGAAAATCCAGGATGACAGCAGCTCCTAGCTGGTCATAACTGGGTGGGTATCTGAGAAGGCTTGGATGATCTGCAGTCCGCAATGACAAGTTGGGCTCTCGTTGAGATCAGGGCATCTGGGAGGAAAGAAGTTTTTAGCTGAGTGGGATTCTCATTCAAGTCCTCATCAGATGTTTTATAAGACAAATTGGGCATGTTTCTATAGTTACAGTATCCTGAGTTTTAGAGTTAATCTCACAATGACACATTCCACCATTCTCTGTTCTCCCTGTAATTTAGCCACCTTTAGAACAAGATACTTACAAGTCAAGTTTCCAAGCATGGAGCATGTTTGTATGTGTTCGTTTAAAATATAATTTTGCTAACAATATGGAGCTTCTTAACATATATATATATATTCACTGAAAAAACCATAGGTTTCACACATGTTATAGTTAGCGGAAATTTTACTGATAAAAAACCAGTGAAATTCCCCCGTTATAGTTAGCGCAGGCAACTATAACTCACGCGACTGCAATCCTCTGCTGATGCTAATACTGTATTTAGACACTTATTTGCCCATGTCTTCTTCCATACATTTTTAGCTATACATATATTACAAATATTTTTTTTTCATAAAGACACATATGTCATCAGCAGAAGATTGCAGTCGCGTGAGTTATAGTTGCCTGCGCTAACTATAACGGGGGAATTTCACTGGTTTTTTATCAGTAAAATTTCCGCTAACTATAACATGTGTGAAACCTATGGTTTTTTCAGTGAATTTGCAAGGTTTTTTAAATGCTAATTCCTAACTATAACGTGTGTGAAACCTATGGTTTTTTCAGTGAAAATGCTAAGTTTTTTTCCCTTATAATAAGCCCTGTACATTTGGTGGCCTTCGGCCACCAAAAGCACAGGGGGTGGGGTAAGTGTGGATAGTGTTTTTTGCCCTTAACATAAGCCCTGTACATTTGGTGGCCTTCGGCCACCAAAAGCACAGGGGGTGGGGTAAGTGTGGATAGTTTTTTTTTTATTTTTATTTTTTTACCGTACGCTTACGGTAAGCGTACGGTAAGCGTACCCCGCGAAATTGCCGAAAAAAAAATAAAACCGTTTTTGCACTTGGGGGATGTTTGTGGACTCCCTCAACATGACTATGTGGGAGGGAGTTGTCAAAACAGCCCCTTTACATGTTTTTGGGCTTGATATTTTAAAAATCACTCTCAGTGCGAGAGACAAAATGGCGGCCGCCGCTTCCTGGTTTCGGCCGATTCGAATGTTTACTAAGATCTAAGAGCCAATCAGAATCGCGCTCGCGCACGCCACCGTACGCTTACCGTAAGCGTACGGTAAGCGTACCGTAAGCTGGCTCAGATATATATATTGATTTAAAGGCTATTTTCTCAGAATCTACTGAACAGATTTACACCAAACCTACAAAAGGCACTTCCTTGACCTAGGGACTACCTCTCTGCCAAATTTTGAGTAATTCTGTTCAGCCGTTCGGGCTGTAGCTCGTTCTAAAGGTCCTATGGAAAAATGCATGGGAAAAACGCGTTTTGGGACCCCCCTTTTATCTCAGCCCCCGCTTGACGGATCCCCCCGAGACTTTCAGGGTAGGAGCGGAGCGTAGCGCCCCACCTATTTTGAAAAATTTGCGAGGATTCGTCGACCGGCGCCAAAGTTATTCAAAATAGAATGTTGAGGTTTTCCTATGGAAACGTGGTCCTAACTATAACTACCTAGTTAGGTAATATATATATTATAATTTGCCTGTACCATCATAATGCTTTCTAGTCTCAGTAGAAAAATATGTGGTATTTAATGTATGTTATCTAATATCTGACCTGCGCCAAAGTTATTCAAAATAGAATGTTGAGGTTTTCCTATGGAAACGTGGTCCTAACTATAACTACCTACTGGCTATCGCCAGTAGGTAATTATATATATATATATATATATATATATATATATATATATATATATATATATATATATATATATATATATATATATATATATATATATATATATATATATATATATATATATATATATATATATATATATATATATATATATATATATATATATATATATATATATATATATATATATATATATATATATATATATATATATATATATATATAATTACCTACTGGCGGTCGCCAGTAGGTAGTTATAGTTAGGACCACGTTTCCATAGGAAATCCGCAACATTCTATTTTGAATAACTTTTGCGCCGGTCGACGAATCCTCGCGAATTTTTCAAAATAGGTGGGGCGCTACGCTCCGCTCCTACCCTGAAAGTCTCGGGGGGATTCGTCAAGCGGGGGCTGAGATAAAAGGGGGGTCCCAAAACGCGTTTTTCCCATGCATTTTTCCATAGGACCTTTAGACACAGCTACAGCCCGAACGGCTGAACAGAATTACTTGAAATTTGGCAGAGAGGTAGTCCTCAGGTCAAGGAAGTGCCTTTTGTAGGTTTGGTGTAAATCTGTTCAGTAGATTCTGAGAAAATAGCCTTTAAATCAATATATATATCTGAGCCAGCTTACGGTGCGCTTACCGTACGCGTACGGTGACGTGCGCGAGCGCGATTCTGATTGGCTCTTAGATCTTAGTAAACATTCGAATCGGCCGAAACCAGGAAGCGGCGGCCGCCATTTTGTCTCTCGCACTCTGAGTGGGGCAGCATAAATGAAGCCCAAAAATGTGTAAAGGGGCAGTATATTGAGATAATAATCACCCAGCAATGATATACGGGCCCCCAAACAACCCACAATGCCATATATATATATTCACTGAAAAAACCATAGGTTTCACACATGTTATAGTTAGCTGTAGATTTTACTGATAAAAAACCAATGAAATTCCCCCGTTATAGTTACTGTAGGCAACTATAACTCACACGACCGTAATCCTCTGCTGATGCTAATACTGTATTTAGACACTTATTTGCCCATGTCTTCTTCCATTAAATTTTAGCTATACATATATTACAAATATTTTTTTTTCATAAAGACACATATGTCATCAGCAGAGGATTACGGTCGCGTGAGTTATAGTTGCCTACAGTAACTATAACGGGGGAATTTCATTGGTTTTT
Source organism: Triturus cristatus (assembly GCF_964204655.1). Lineage (NCBI taxonomy): Eukaryota > Metazoa > Chordata > Amphibia > Caudata > Salamandridae > Triturus > Triturus cristatus. The sequence continues at coordinate 86,842,055 of NC_140591.1, forward strand.
TATCAGTAAAATCTACAGCTAACTATAACATGTGTGAAACCTATGGTTTCACACATGGGCAGGAAACTATAACTCACGCGACCGCAATCGTCTGCCACCATTTGCACACAGGGTGGAGAGAGTGGGGTTTTTTTCTTTTAATAATTTTTTACCGTACGCGTACGGTAAGCGTACGGTAAGCGTAATCGGCGAAATTTTCGAAAAATAAAAAATTACCGTTTTTTGCCTTGGGGGATCTTTGAAGACTCAACTAACATGGTTATGTGCATGGGCGCTGTCTAAACAGCCCCTTTATATGTTTTTGGCATTTGTTTATCAGCTCCCCCCTCAGAGTGCGAGAGAGAAAATGGCGGCCGCCGCTTCCTGGTTTCGACCGATTCGAATGTTTACTAAGATCTAAGGGCCAATCAGAATCGCGCACGCCACCGTACGCGTACGGTAAGCGCACCATAAGCGCACCGAAAGCTGGCTCAGATATATATATTGATTTAAAGGCTATTTTCTCAGAATCTACTGAACAGATTTACACCAAACCTACAAAAGGCACTTCCTTGACCTGAGGACTACCTCTCTGCCAAATTTCAAGTAATTCTGTTCAGCCGTTCGGGCTGTAGCTGTGTCTAAAGGTCCTATGGAAAAATGCATGGGAAAAACGCGTTTTGGGACCCCCCTTTTATCTCAGCCCCCGCTTGACGAATCCCCCCCAGACTTTCAGGGTAGGAGTGGAGCGTAGCGCCCCACCTATTTTGAAAAATTCGCAAGGATTCGTCGACCGGCGCAAAAGTTATTCAAAATAGAATGTTGCGGATTTCCTATGGAAACGTGGTCCTAACTATAACTACCTAGTTAGGTAATATATATATTATAATTTGCCTGTACCATCATAATGCTTTCTAGTCTCAGTAGAAAAATATGTGGTATTTAATGTATGTTATCTAATATCTGACCTGCGTGTACAAAATTTGTGCCATAATGTTTACTCTATGCTAAAGACACCATTTATCGTAAAAATTACAAATTGTACTGCGTATTCCAATTTTAAAGCATTTTTAGCCTTAACATTGGCAACCGACCATTCCGTTTAATGTTATCATATTGTCTTACTTGGCTGTATATAAAATAATGAAAGGGCCCAGAACCTTAGAGGAAGCGTAACATATAGAAGGTTTGACAACCAGTAAACAAAAAGGGGCTTGTCTTTTGGGTTACTCTGGCAAGGTCACTTTGAGGATCAGAAATTTAAACAATCGGTTCTAGGACTGAACATTGAGATGAGAAGTCAGAGTTTGTGGTTCAGAGTTTATATGTTAGATGCTCCTACCACGGTCATGTGAGTGCCATACCACCGAGGTCAAAATGTTTAAGAGTGAGGGCTCAGGGGTTGCAACAGACGAGAATTAAAATGATTCAGTGGCATGTTTGAGTGCCAGATCCTCTGAATCTCAGGTGCCAGAGGTTTGAAATCCGTAGTAAAGGAACTGCCAGAGAGCCTGTGCTATACAAATACTGATTGATTGATTGAATGATTGAATGAAACATTCCTCTCCACCCACAAATGAAACACCCCTCCCCACCACCAATCTGTTTTAACCTCGATGTGTCTCTAGCAGCCATTTCACCGCAGCTTCTCTCTTCGTAATGAGTCCTCAAGTTCAAGTTTTTACCAAGCCGATTTAACTATTTTATAATAATCATCAATTTTTGAATGTTCTTAGATTTTTATTGCCCATAGTCTTTTCGGGCAGGTAAGCTCTGTATAGTCTATCTGGAAGTACTGTAAAAGGGGCCCCCGTTGTAGTAAATTCTTTCATTTCTCCCCTTGACCCTTTGGAAAGCTTTTCCATCCCCACGCGCCATCACAGCCTTTCAATCTATTTTGCCTCCTTGGGTATTGCACTTTGCCCCCTTAGGGCCAAAACCATTTGCTCAACCGCTAGCAAAAGGAGAGAGATAAGGCATCCCCTTCTACTCCCTCGGCGGGTAACATTCATCATCTGGGTGGCCTAGCAGTGTAACTTTCAAGCAGCGGGCTACAGCCAATTCCATAATCTGGTGTACCTTTGACAGAATTCTGTCTCAGAACATCTAGATCTTTGGGCAAGACCAGAGGATGTGTGTTGGTGATCCCGCCCCACCCCCCACCCACCCCAGTATTTTTTATTCATATGGGCCACACTCAGTGGTGTGCGGTGCCACCTATTTATGATTTGAAGTGTCGGGTCCCGCCCGGCTTTGTGGGAGGCAACTTTAGTTGCTCGCTGGAGTATCTCTTCCCATTGATCCGAGTCTAGAGTAATGTGCTTCTTTCTCCCAGGCTCTCTGAAAAATGAGTTTATCTGTTGTGTATTGAGTGTGCAATATCTTCCAGTATTTCTCAAAAGGTGCTCCTTGTTTGATCACTGGATTAAGGAGTCAGTGGCACACCTGCCAGTACTGGTATCTCCCCCCTTCTGGGAGTCCATATTCACGCCTAAGATACTCAATGGGATTGTTCTTGGTCTGAAAGTGAGGCTATCGTGGTTGTAAGGCAGGAAATCAGGGTAAATGTACAGAGTCTGTAGAAGTGGACAGAATTTAATATGATGGCATGGCACTTGGCATGTTAAGAGTAAGGTTGCTTCAGTTGGTAGTTGGGTATCAGCAGCCCCTAGTGTGATGCTGCTGCTGGTATCCTTGATGTTAATGTAAGGGTTTTGAGTTGGGAGTTTGGAGCAAGAATGTGAAAATTATGTTTGAGCACTGGAGTGTTGCATTTGTCATATGTTTTTGCAATCCTATTGGAGTATGTTTATGCCTGAAGAAGCTGTGGCCTGTTTTGATAGGGTTCATCAGCTGACAGGCTTGAAAGTGCAAAAATTAAATGGAGCAACTGTGAGGTTAGCATGTCTCTGGACAATATTTGAGTGTTGTCAAAGTTCTGATTTTTGAGACGTTTTGCTCGCTCCCTGCGCTGTCCGGACTCACGCCGACCTCCGTATTCCTTACGGATTGGATTGAATTGGACTCATCCCTGTCCCGCGAATCGTTTTCCTTCGAGTGCTGCCCTCCTCCCGCACGCATGCTCGTTCCCTTAGATGTTGGACCTTCAAATTGACCACATCTCGGACATTGGCCGCCTCTCAAGCCTCACCACCTCTAGGTCTCCAGAAGTGTAGGCTTCACCTTCTGTTCTTCCCCCTCCCCCATCCTCATTGATTGCCGCCAGAGCACTCTTATTGATTTGTGTAACCATCGTCCTGATGATGACCTCAAGTTAGAGAGCTTGAAACGCCGTCAACCCCACAACGCCAATTGCGATATATTAAATGGTCACTCACAAATGATGAAATTATGTT